>NC_134110.1:380000-1040000 GCF_040939455.1 Microcebus murinus | reverse complement strand
AAACAGTTTGACTCTGTTTAGGGGAGAAACACTTGACGAGCACTAATACGTGCTAATGGTAATATTCGATGTAGTATTAATACTTAATGCTAAACTCCAATGCATTGGCCGGGACAAGCCTGGCTGTGCCTCAGACCACTCTGCCCCAGAGAGCTAAGGAAACGACCAGGACAGCAGAAGACAAATGAGCCAGAAGGGTCCAGAGGCAGGGGAAGGACAAGGGCCCCTGGCCAGGCCCATGTTTACACTGCCAGGTAGTCAGTGACCAAACTCCTCACGTGTAACCGAAATGCTACGGACATTTTTTTTTTCTTATCTGCTTCAAGCAGGTTTCTAATCTACAACTTTTTTTAAAATTGAGTTCCAGTTTCAGTTAGTTTAGTAGTTGCATGGGTGCTTTCAAAAGCACAAATAAGGTGTCATATTTTCAAAATGCAAAACTGCCCCGATTGGCATTTTAGTAAATGTTACCAAACCAGCACGTGAGTCCAAAGTAGTTAGGTCCCCCTAAGAGATCGTTGCTGAAGACAGAGGATGGGGCAGGAGGCGTCACACCTGTGAGCTTCCCTGAGCACCTGCCCGGCGCCGTGCATGGATTTGTGCGCAAAGCCTGTGTCTGTGCAACCTTTGAACTGTGACCTCCTTATTGCTGGATTTTTCCCTAAAACCCTGACTCAGAGACCTGCTTCAGGTCCTATGTTTGGATTTTTCATTTTCCCTGTGGCTTTCCCACTTGGACCTGCTGTCCCATAGTCCTAAAACCGCACTCTCTGACAAGGGGGCTGGGTCAGCCCAGAGCCCAGGGCCCTTAGGGGCCACTGGTTCACTCAGGTTAGAATCCCTGACTCTTCAGAATCTATCTCCAACTGCCTCAGGACGATGGCAGATGGAGCCTTTGGCTCCTGCAATCTCAGCGCTGAAGGACAAAGCAGCTACGCTGGGACCACGGAGCGGCTGCTGGGAAGGCAGCCGCTCTGCTCCCAGGGAACTGCGGAGGAGCTCAGAGCCGCGTTGTCTCCTGGGTGTCGTGTCCTCACTTCCAAGCAGAGCTGGACAGAGCTCCTGGCGCCTGGTGATGAGGGCTAATGAGCACACTCCATCTGGAAGGCAGGGAGGCAAGTCTGCTCCGTAAGGCCACGTTCTTGGCATTCGCCCCAGCCGGAGGCACTGGTGACGCATCTGATGCTAACTCGGGACTTCAGGGTCAGCATTTGCAAGGCCAGCCCACGTCCTGCTGCGACACACAGAGCACGCAACTCCAGCATGGCCATCCTCCCCGACAGCCACTGCATGACTGTGTGGAATCCGTGCTGTGGGGCCTGGGGGTCAGCAACATGGGTTTGCCGCAGGTCCAGCTGTGCCTCTGCTCTGAACCAGGCATCCTCAAACTATGGCCTACAGGCCACATGCCACCCGCCTAGGACATTTATCCAGCCCGCTGGGTGGTTTTGCCACAGCTGCCTGTCCTGCTTAGCAGCTGACTCATCCTCAGCCCATAGTGCGCACTCTCCAACAGTCTGAGGGACAGTGAACTGGTCCCCTGTTTTAAAAGTTTGAGGACCGCTGCTCTGAACAAAGTAGAGTCCTCTCCCACACTCCAGTCTCGCCATCAAGGAAAGACTCTCCCACACTCCAGTCTCTCCATCTAGGAAAGACTCTCCCACACTCCAGTCTCTCCATCTAGGAAAGACTCTCCCACACTCCAGTCTCTCCATCAAGGAAAGACTCTCCCACACTCCAGTCTCTCCATCTAGGAAAGACTCTCCCACACTCCAGTCTCTCCATCTAGGAAAGACTCTCCCACACTCCAGTCTCTCCGTCTAGGAAAGACTCTCCCACACTCCAGTCTCTCCGTCTAGAAAAGACTCTCCCACACTCCAGTCTCTCCGTCAAGGAAAGACTCTCCCACACTCCAGTCTCTCCATCAAGGAAAGACTCTCCCACACTCCAGTCTCTCCGTCAAGGAAAGACTCTCCCACACTCCAGTCTCTCCGTCTAGGAAAGACTCTCCCACACTCCAGTCTCTCCATCAAGGAAAGACTCTCCCACACTCCAGTCTCTCCGTCTAGGAAAGACTCTCCCACACTCCAGTCTCTCCGTCTAGAAAAGACTCTCCCACACTCCAGTCTCTCCGTCAAGGAAAGACTCTCCCACACTCCAGTCTCTCCATCAAGGAAAGACTCTCCCACACTCCAGTCTCTCCATCAAGGAAAGACTCTCCCACACTCCAGTCTCTCCGTCTAGGAAAGACTCTCCCACACTCCAGTCTCTCCATCAAGGAAAGACTCTCCCACACTCCAGTCTCTCCGTCAAGGAAAGACTCTCCCACACTCCAGTCTCTCCGTCTAGGAAAGACTCTCCCACACTCCAGTCTCTCCGTCTAGGAAAGACTCTCCCACACTCCAGTCTCTCCATCTAGTAAAGACTCTCCCACACTCCAGTCTCTCCGTCTAGGAAAGACTCTCCCACACTCCAGTCTCTCCGTCTAGGAAAGACTCTCCCACACTCCAGTCTCTCCCTCTAGAAAAGACTCTCCCACACTCCAGTCTCTCCGTCTAGGAAAGACTCTCCCACATTCCAGTCCCTCTGTCTAGGAAAGGCAGGGATGTGGACTAGATCTGTATCTCCAAAGCGTGGTCCAGGGAACCCCACAGTGGAGTGTGCATGCCACACTCATGATGGTGACACTGCTGGAGAGGGTGAGGGGACTGGTTCATAGGTTAGGAGTGACAATATTAGGATTTGCTTCTTTAAAATAGACAAAGCAAAGATAATTATGTAATAATTGCAAATTCTGCATGATAGAACTGGAAGTGCTTGTTATGCTATTGTGTGTACTTTCCTAGGCCTTAGATTTCTCAGCAATAAAACTGTAAGGTTTTCTGGCAGTGAAAGCAGCAGACACAGAGAGAGAGTGGGGCCAAACAACGTGGCTTTATTGAGTGCTCCCAGGTGAGGTTCGCAGGTCCCAAGGAGGGGGGCAAGAATTCATGCCCGTTTGGAGGGAGTTAGGGCTCTTATACTGTTTGAGGTGGACCGGGGATTTTTGGCAGGAAGAGCTGGGGATTTTCCACTGTGACCTTTGGTAGTTACTGAGAAATAGGAGAGGTTGGCAGTATTTGTGGAATCCAGGAACCAAAAAATTTCTTATCTGGGTGGACATCCAGCTGTTGTTGTTTTCAGTGGGGCCTGGCAGTTGTCCTTGGTGGGTCTGGTCTCGTGAGCCTTTACTTTTTGATCGAGGGAGGGGAGGGGGGACCACCACCAGCCTTACAAAAACAAGTGCAGGAGCAGGAGCAGGTCTTGACCTGGAAGTAAGGAAAGCACTGACCTCCCGTGCCCAGTACATGCAGAAATGTACATGTAGAAATGTAGTTTCTATTTTAATAAATGACACCATGCTTGAATTACTATTCCTAAGCTTACTTTTCCATCTGACAGAATTTCTTACCCTTCTTGTGTGTGTGTACATGTGTGTTTCTATTAACAGCTTCAAAGTGCTCCATCACACACACACACACACACACACACACACACACACACACACACACACACAATGCTGTTTTAACCATTTCATTATTAACAAAAGTTAATTTTGTTCCTGGTTTTTCACTGCAGCAATACTGCAGTGAACAACTGTCAACATCCCAGAGCAAAGGAGCAGCAGAACTTTGCCCGAACACCTATTTCCTTGTCCTCAGGCCTGGCTACATAGTCATGAGTGCCTGTCAGCAAGCGGCAGTGTTCTCAAGCTTCATGCTTTTGCAGCCCACATGGAGTCAGACATCAGGTGCAGAAGGAGCCTGACTAGTGTCCCCTGCACAGTTTTCAGTTGTCTTAAGCAACTAATAAAAAGAAAAAAGAAACTAGAATTCAACACAGGCCAAGAAGGAACAGCCCAGGAAAACACCTGAGGTTCTCAATGCAGAACCCTAGAGTGCAATACCCTAGTATTGTCAAACCAAAGGTGGACATTAGCCTTGTGTGTAAGAAGTGAACCCCACCTTGAATGGGGTCAGCCCCGTGTTAAGTTAGGGTGACCGTCCTGCACTGCAGCTGCTGGCCAGGGGAGTGGAAACCCTCTCTGCTCGATAGTGTCACCCAGAGCCATGGCCATGTTTCACATTGCTGCTCATATTGGGTATATCAAGAAATCGAACCAAAAATAAATAACCAAACAAACGATAGGAGCTGACCTGCAGATGACCCAGATACTGGAGTTATCAAATGTGGACTTGAAAAAAATGGTGATTAATGTGTTCAGAAAAACAGGTAACAAGGTGAAAATTTTCACTGGAGAGATGGAAACTGTTTTAAAGCATCCAATGGAAATTCCAAAATGGAAAAGTATGGCTGAAGTGGAATTTGAATGGGTAGGTTTGACAGCTAATTGGACGTAGCGGAAGAGAAGATCGAGGAACTGGAAGTTTGTGCAGTAGGAAATATTCAGACTGCGGCACTAAAGGAACAGCGAGTGCAGAAGGCAGGCACGACACACAACTCGAGGCATGCTGGAAAGGTCTGAGTGTGCTCGGAGTGCCTCAAAGAAGGGAGGGAATATGGGTGCATATCTGCAGGGGAAGGGCCGAGAACTTTCAAAAGCTGACAAGATATTAAGAGGGATTTAAGAAGTAATACAAAGACTAGGTGGGAAAGTACAGAGAAAGCCATGCCTCGGCACGTCCACATTAAAACTCTTGGAAACCAAGGACAGACGGAAAATCCCTAATGCAGGTGGAGAAGAATGTGCATCACTTGCAATGGAGTGGCCAGTGAGACCATGGGAATGTCACTCCCTGGAGGACAGGCCACACGGCGCCCACAGCCATGCAGAGCCGAGAGCAAATGCTGCAGCCAAGGCCAGAGTCCTAAGCAGGTTTCCCCGTAAAACCGAGAAGAAAGCAACGTGGGCGCATGAGCAGCAACGTGTAAACGTCACACACGCAAACCACGTGGATAGAGCTGCCCTACGCCGGAGGGGACGGGAAAGGAGGAAACTAGGATGAGCTCCCTCATCTCCTAGTACCGACTAAACAGTCACCTAAGCTGACAATTCAAATCATAGAAACTGAAGCACGAGCCGGGCGTGGTGGCTCACACCTGTAATCCTAGCACTCTGGGAGGCCAAGGCGGGCGGATTGCTTGAGGTCAAGAGTTCGAAAGCAGCCTGAGCAAGAGAGAGGCCCCCGTCTCTACTATAAATAGAAGGAAATTAATTGACCAACTAATATATATATAGAAAAAATTAGCCGGGCATGGTGGCGCATGCCTGTAGTCCCAGCTACTCGGGAGGCTGAGGCAGGAGGATCGCTTGAGCCCAGGAGTCTGAGGTTGCTGTGAGCTAGGCTGATGCCACAGCACTCACTCTAGCCTGAGCAACAAAGCGAGACTCTGTCTCAAAAAAAAAAAAAAGAAAAGAAAATAAATTGAAGCACGAAACTAAAGCACTGAAGCATAGAAACTAAAAGAACAAACAATAAAGAAGCTACTCTAGCCACTAACCTTAGGTGGTGGAGGAGAAAGGAGAAATAAGATAAGTATTCAAGGGCAAAGGAATAAATGAAAAAGATCAAACAAATAAAGTCAATATATTTTATCTCAACTCTCTGCTTCCAAGGCCAAAAGGAAGAGAAAGACTCTTCTCCAGTAGAAGAGTGAATAAAGGATATTAACAGAGTTCACAGCAAAGGAAATACAAATGGATCTTAAGCATATGCAAAGATGTTCAACCTCCTTCACTGAGAGAAGTGAAAATTAAAACCACACTGAGAGTTAGAAGAGTGTATATATTTGTCAAATCTCAAAAATTATAGACTCAAAAGATTTACACATTTCACTGTACATTAGTTTTACCTGTTAAAAAAAACTATAAATAGGCTGGGTGCATTGGCTCAAACCTGTAATCCCAGGGCTCTGGGAGGCCAAGGTGGGAGGTTCACTTGAGGCCAGGAGTTTGAGACCAGTCTGTGCAACACAGCAAGACCCCGTCTCTACAAAAAAAATCTTTTAAAAAAGTTAGCCGGGCATGGTGGTGCATAGCTGTACTCCCAGCTACTCTGGAGGCTGAAGCAGGAGGATCGCTTGGGCCCAGGAGTTGGAGGCTGCAGTGAGCTAGGATTGTGCCACTGCAGTCCTGCCTGGGTGATAGGGAAAAACCCTATCTCTTAAAAAAAATTATAAACAAATATTGAATTCTAGTTATATCGCTCAAGTGCTTGGAAGTGTACTAACATCTGCCTCTTACTTTGAAATGCATTCAAAAATTTAATAAATGGATAGGCAGACAAATATGAAATAAACCAAATATAGCAAAATATTAACTGTAGAATCAAGGTGGTGGGTGTATGTACCACCTGTTAATATCCTTTATTCACCCTTCTACTGGAGAAGAGTCTTTCTCTTCCTTTTGGCCTTGGAAGCAGAGAGTTGAGATAAAATATATTGACTTTGATTATTTGTTTGATCTTTGTTTTCATTTATTCCTTTGCCCTTGAATACTTCTCTTATTTCTCCTTTCTCTTCCACCACCTAATGTTAGTGGCTAGAGTAGCTTCCTTGTTGTTTGTTCTTTTAGTTTCTATGCTTCAGCGCTTTAGTTTCATGCTTCAGTTTCTCTGATTTGAATTGTGTGGCTAGGTGACTGTTTAGTCGGTACTAGGAGATGAGGGAGCTCATCCTAGTTTCCTCCTAGTTTCAACTTCTATGTTTGAAAACATGTATAATAACATGTGAAGAAAAAAACACAAAAATACAAAAGATAACTCTGTTTCCAAGATTGTAATACAACAGTCTCTCTCAACCTTTGCCAGTGGAAGCTTATATAGATACAGCTTCCAGGGATAACACCAACCAGAATTAAAATGCATTTATCTTTAGATACAATAATTCCACCTGAAGGAATTTAATCTACAGACATATTCAGACATGTGCAAAATAACACAGCTACAAGGACATTAGTGCTATCGTTGTATGACAAACAAAAGGTTGGAAATCGTGTCTAATCAACAGAAGAACGATTAAAAATACTATGGCATATCCACACAATGAAATGCAATACAGCCATTAGAAAGAA
This sequence comes from Microcebus murinus, assembly GCF_040939455.1. Lineage (NCBI taxonomy): Eukaryota > Metazoa > Chordata > Mammalia > Primates > Cheirogaleidae > Microcebus > Microcebus murinus. The sequence continues at coordinate 1,032,928 of NC_134110.1, read as the reverse complement.
GCAGTCTTCTATACATTGACATGAAATAATCTCCAAGATGTTTTAAATTAAAAACTAAGATTTGGGACAGTTTACACAATAAGCTTGCGTTTGAATGAAAAACAAACGCACAAATACACATATTTCCTCATGCAAGCGCAGACTGTGTCCAGAGGAGAGGCACGCGTGAGGACAACAGTCCTTTCCTCTGGAGAGGGACAGGGTGGCCGGGGCAGAGGTAGTTTAAAAAGCTGCTTTTCATGGTTTTCTTTTCATCTTTTTGAGCTTTGAGCTGTATACAAGTATTACTTATGCAAAAATGTTAAATTTAATTCTCAAAAAATTGAAAATGGGATCACCATATAATGCAGCAATTCCACTTCCGGTTATACCCCAAGAAGTACTGAAAGCGGGGCCCAGAGAGGGACCCGCACAGCCACGCCCACAGCAGCCTAATCCACAGTGACCACGCCCACTGAGCCCAAGCCCACAGCCGCCTCCTCCACAGTGGCCACGCCCACACAGGCCACGACCACAGCTGCCTCTCTCACAGCAGCCTCTCCCACAGAGGCCACACCCACAGCAGCCTCTCCCACAGAGGCCACGCCCACATAGGCCATGCACACAGCTGCCTCTCCCACAGCAGCCTCTCCCACAGAGGCCACACCCACATAGGCCATGCACACAGCTGCCTCTCCCACGGAGGCCACACCCACAGCAGCCACGCCCACACAGGCCACACCCACAGCAGCCCAGAGGCAGCGACAACCCAAGCCCCAAGTTAGGATGGAGGGATAAGTAAAATGGGGTCTGTCCTGCAGTGGAATATTCTTCACCCTTAAAAAGGAGGGACATCCCGATGCAGCTACAGCATGGATGAACAGAGGACATCACTCTGAGTGCAACAAGAAGGCAGGCCCTGTGCGATCCCACCTGTGCAGGTGTGCGGAGCACTCGGTTCAGAGACAGAGAGTAGAGCAGGCTGCCGGGGTTGGGGGCGGGAAGCGAAGTTCAGCTCAGCGAGACGGAAAGACTGCTGGAGGTGGACAGTGGTGACGGCCGCACCACAATTGAATGTCCTTAATGACACTAGACAAGACACTTAAATGCCACTGTATGCGACAAATGGTTAAGATGGCAAATTTGATACGTATTTGGCCACACATTTTTAAAAGACAGACAGGAAGGACACATGGCACCAGCCAAGCTTGTGGCTGCTGCAGCTCACAGCCCAGGGAGGAGCACCGGGCCAGCCCCTCAGCTCAGAACAGCAACCTGGGCCTGCGTCGCAGGAATGACCCTCCTCCTCTGTCCCCTTCTGTTCCAGCCGTCCTCCGGCGCCAGCTCCCGGAGGGAAAGGCCAGTGCCCGACGGCTCCCCTCCCCCTGGGATGGCCAGGTCCCTGTGAAGTGGTGACCACTCCAGCCAGCAGGTCAGTGTCCCCAGCACCAGGGAGGACACAGACAAGGGGTGAGGGAGGGACAGCATGGCTGCCTGCGGTCCAGATACTCCAGTGCTTCTGAAGACTCCTGGAGCGCCATATGGAGCAGAGGCGTAGAGCCGCCTTTGCCCCCAATCCCGGGGACACAGAGACTCGCAGAGACCCAGGGTTTGGGATGTGGGACTTGCATAAGTCATTTCACTGCTCCGTGCCTCAGTTTCCACATTTAACATGGCCCTTGTGAGGCATGGTAACTGCTTCCAAGGCTACCGTAGGTGAGGAGAGGGAGGAGGGATGACTGCCCTGTGAGGAGAGGGAGGAGGGATGACTGCCGTGTGAGGAGAGGGAGGACTGGATGACTGCCCTGTGAGGAGAGGGAGGAGGGATGACTGCTGTGAGGAGAGGGAGGAGGGATGACTGCCCTGTGAGGAGAGGGAGGAGGGATGACTGCCCTGTGAGGAGAGGGAGGAGGGATGACTGCTGTGAGGAGAGGGAGGAGGGATGACTGCCGTGTGAGGAGAGGGAGGAGGGATGACTGCTGTGAGGAGAGGGAGGAGGGATGACTGCTGTGAGGAGAGGGAGGAGGGATGACTGCCGTGTGAGGAGAGGGAGGAAGGATGACTGCTGTGTGAGGAGAGGGAGGAGGGATGACTGCCCTATGAAGAGAGGGAGGAGGGATGACTGCTGTGTGAGGAGAGGGAGGAGGGATGACTGCCATGTGAGGAGAGGGAGGAGGGATGACTGCCCTGTGAGGAGAGGGAGGAGGGATGACTGCTGTGAGGAGAGGGAGGAGGGATGACTGCCGTGTGAGGAGAGGGAGGAAGGATGACTGCTGTGTGAGGAGAGGGAGGAGGGATGACTGCTGTGAGGAGAGGGAGGAGGGATGACTGCCGTGTGAGGAGAGGGAGGAAGGATGACTGCTGTGTGAGGAGAGGGAGGAGGGATGACTGCTGTGAGGAGTGGGAGGAGGGATGACTGCCCTATGAAGAGAGGGAGGAAGAATGACTGCCCTGTGAGGAGAGGGAGGAGGGATGACTGCCCTGTGAGGAGAGGGAGGAGGGATGACTGCCCTATGAAGAGAGGGAGGAAGGATGACTGCTGTGTGAGGAGAGGGAGGAGGGATGACTGCTGTGAGGAGAGGGAGGAGGGATGACTGCCGTGTGAGGAGAGGGAGGAGGGATGACTGCCCTGTGAGGAGAGGGAGGAAGGATGACTGCTGTGTGAGGAGAGGGAGGAGGGATGACTGCCCTATGAAGAGAGGGAGGAAGGATGACTGCTGTGTGAGGAGAGGGAGGAGGGGATGACTGCCCTATGAAGAGAGGGAGGAGGGATGACTGCCCTATGAAGAGAGGGAGGAAGGATGACTGCTGTGTGAGGAGAGGGAGGAAGGATGACTGCTGTGTGAGGAGAGGGAGGAGGGGATGACTGCCGTGTGAGGAGAGGGAGGAGGGATGACTGCTGTGAGGAGAGGGAGGAGGGATGACTGCCCTATGAAGAGAGGGAGGAAGGATGACTGCCGTGTGAGGAGAGGGAGGAGGGATGACTGCTGTGAGGAGAGGGAGGAGGGATGACTGCCCTATGAAGAGAGGGAGGAAGGATGACTGCCGTGTGAGGAGAGGGAGGAGGGATGACTGCTATGAGGAGAGGGAGGAGGGATGACTGCTGTGTGAGGAGAGGGAGGAGGGGTGACTGCCGTGTGAGGAAAGGGAGGAGGGATGATCACCATGTTGGGACAGGGACAGCAGGGTCCTCACCCTAAAACCCCCTGGCCAGCGGGGCCTGCGGGGAGCTCACCCCCCTGGGCCTGGCCTGCTCCCCCGAGCGCACCTGCCGGGCCAGGGCTGTGCACTCGGTCTTCACAGCCCTGTGGAGCCGGTGTTGATAAGTGTTCTCAGCAGGGGCAGGTGGGACCCGGAGAGTGAGTCACTCTTGGCAGGCTGAGTGAGGGATGTGTGGGGTGGGCATCCCCAGTGGGGTCCTACGGATGACCCCAAGGTGCCCAGACGTGGGCTATAGTGCGGTGGCAGAGCCGGGGTGGTTACCTGCACCAGGTGCCTGCACGGCTGAGGGCTGCCCTCCCCTCCCGAGCGCCTGGGGCTCGAGGCTGGCTCTGGGGGCCGAGGTGGGTGTCCTCACCTGCCCAGGGGAATGGCCAGCCCTCCATGGCCCCCGCCACCCCGCCTGTCTCCGCAGGGGTGGAAGATGGTACCAGCCAGGCCCCCGCCCGAGGAGCAGCCCGCCGCCGCAAGATGGAGGAGCCCACGCCCGAGCCGGTCTACGTGGACGTGGACAAAGGGCTGACCCTGGCCTGCTTCGTCTTCCTCTGCCTCTTCCTCGTGGTCATGATCATCCGCTGCGCCAAGGTCATCATGGACCCCTACAGCGCCATCCCCACGTCCACCTGGGAGGAGCAGCACCTGGACGACTGAGCCGGGCGGCGGGACCGGCCCGTGACCCTCCCCAGCCACCAGCCCACAGCCTGTGGCCGCCGGGAGTGGACGTGGCCAGGGGGGCAGGCCTGGCCCTCACTCGCGCCCACGGGGAGCGGGGGTCTCTGGGGCAGCCGGGCTGGGGGGGGGCAGGAGGCCGGGGGTCCCGGCAGGGCAGGCTCTGCAGGGGCCGGGTGGTGGCCTTCCTGGGCTTCTGGGCTCCTTCCGGAACTGGATCCAGCACGGACGCCCCTCCCCCACGTCACACAACACACATCTGGGGGGGCGGGGGGGGGTATCGTTGAAACGCAAAGTAGCGCATGGAGACCCCCAGCGAGGGACCCTGCCCAGGGGCCTGGGCGAGGGTGGCAAGGGTGGAGTGGAGGCCCAGGCGCCTGCCTGAAAACGCACAAGAGGCTCACGGTGCCGGCAGCTTCCCAGCAGTGAGTGTGTGTGTGTGTGTGTGTGTGTGTGTGTGTGTGTGTGTTTATTTGTTTGTTTTGAGGCAGAGTCTCACGCTGTTGCCCGGGCTAGAGTGCCGTGGCGCCAGCCTGGCTCACAGCAACCTCAAACTCCTGGGCTCAAGCGATCCTCCTGCCTCAGCCTCCCGAGTAGCTGGGACTACAGGCATGCACACCACCACGCCCGGCTAATATTTTTTCTCTATATATTTTAGTTGTCCAGCTGATTTCTTTCTATTTACAGTAGAGACGGGGTCTCGCTCTTGCTCAGAGCTGGTCTCCAACTCCTGACCTCGAGCGATCCTCCCGCCTCGGCCTCCCAGAGTGCCGGGGTGACAGGCGTGAGCCTCCGCGCCCGGCCCCAGCGGTGCTTGCTTGAAACTGAAACACAGAGGCACGTGTTGTTCCTGTAACAGACACAACGTGCGGTTTGGGGATTTGGAGGAAAACAGAGAAATGGAAGGAAAAGGGGAAGGTCGCAGCCACGGCCCTCCCAGAAGCCGCCACTCGGACTCGTTTTCTCCCGCCTTTCGTGCACGTGTTTGCAGTCGCACTCACGCTCCACGCTCGGCGTCCTGTCCCCTCTCGCGGCAGCAGGAACCCGGCCCTGTTTCCCCCGACACCTGCCCGCCCGCCCGCTCGGCGGCCTCGGGGACTTGCTCAGGGCAGGTCCCGGTCTGGCCATGTCCTTTGAGCGGGCGGTTTCTTTTAAGCAACTTTTCCTCACGCAAAATTATTCTACTCAGTAACCTTCTGAGGGTGCACAGTCCACGAGGGGAATGTCGGACAGGGAGCCCCGGGTTCTCGCCCTGCTGTGTGACCTTGAGCAAGTGACTTCACCTCTCTGTGCCTCAGTTCCCTCGTTGTAAGTTAGAGAAGAAAAGCCTTGCCGGTTTATTTTATTTTATGTTATTTTGCATCTATCGCGTGTGAATGAGGGGCCGGAGCGGAGCGCCCTGAGCCGCGGGGGAGGAGTGACTTGGGCAATGACCCTCCCCGGGCCTCCCTCCCGTCCCCCGCCCACCCCACATCTGGGACCTCACAGCAAGGACTGTTGCTCCTGAGCCGCAGACCTGGTGGCAGGTCCCACCCCCTCCTGCACTTCCTGGTTCCATGACAACCCCGAACAACTCCCACGGCCTCTCCGAGCCCCAACTTCCTCATCTTTACAGAGGGGGAGCAACCTCTGCCTCCCAAGGTGGAGTGAGGACCAGCGAGAGGACAGCAGAGCTCCTTCCTGGATCCGCCACCACCCCGGGGAAGCATGGGGGAGGGGCAGGGGTTCCCCCACTCCCTGCACAGCCGGGACCCCTGGGCCTCCCTCCGTTTCCAAGGCAACGCCCCCCCCCCAGATGTCCAGCCAGAGCCCCGGGCAGAGGAAGGCTCACGGCAGCCTCCCTGACACCTGACCGCCAGGAATGTGTGTCTCCAACCCACATGACTGTCACTGCCGCCACTTTGCTCCCCAAGTCCCCTCCCTGCGCCCATTCCTCCCTCCCTCCAGGGCGCGGCCGCCTTCCCCATCCCTGGAGACTCGCAGCTGTGCAGGCACAGGGCTGCCTTCCCGTCACCTGCCCCCAGACACGGGCCCCTCCCCGCCTCGGCCACCGGGGAACTGGGTTTCCAGAGCACCGTCCCCATCGGTGACCCCCGAGGGCGGACAAGGCAGGAGCTGCCCAGGCAGCGCTGGAGCGTGCGGCCGCCTCCCCTCCGCCCCGCCCACCGCGCGGACACACAGGGACGGCCGGCGAGGGCCAGGACGGCTCGGGACAGGCGGGAGGCTGCAGCCCAGAGCCCGGGCGCGGCCCGGAGCCCACCTGGGCAGCCAGGGGCCTCCGTGAGGAGCCGGACAGGGGGCCGGCAGAACAGCTCAGAACCGACCCGGGTCAGCGGGCAACAGCCCAGGGACGTGGAAGAGGCCAGCGGCCTCCCCTGTGGGACTCGGGAGGGAGGAACGGCACCTGCCACGCGCGGGGCTTGTAACACCTGGGGCTTGTGGGCCGCCCAGAACCCCCTCCGGACCAGGGTTGGAATCTCCGGGACGGAGCCAGGAACCCTCGTTAGCAGCAGCAGCCCCAGGTGTGTCGTGTGCTCAAGAAAGTTCCAGAAGCTCTGCCTGGGGCTCCGCAGGTCCCAGTTACTTCCTTTCCACGCGGGGATTTGCCAGTGTTTCCTATTTTTACCTCTTGGCTCTTTTGGACAGCGAGGGGGAAACAACGACGCCCCAGAAAAATACAGACGTGGCGCCCAGCCCAGGCCTCCCCCGACAAGACACGGCGACTTTCACTCTGTGTCCGCGCTCCCTTCCGACCACCGTCCCCGTGCAAGGTGTGGTTCTCGCGGAGGCCGCCGCCCGAGACTCGACCTCAAGGTCTCCGTCCCCTCGGTGCGCCCCAAGCGTCCCCACGCGCGTCATGCCCACGGCCACAGAGGGCGACGCCCGGCACGCAGGGGACTGTATGGCAGACTCCTGCGACCGAGCGCTGGGACCTTGGTCATTCTCCCCGAGGCACGCGGACCGCGCAGACACGGACAGGCGGGGACGCTCTGGTGCCCTGGGGGCCGCTCGGGCCGGGGAGAAACAACATTTACTGCACCCCTCCCCCAAGAGACGGGAGGGAGGCTGCCCAGGATCCCAGCCCGGTCAGGGGAAGGGGCCGCTGCAGTTTGGGCTAGCGCAGTCGCGTGACGCTGCGGACCGCGCAGGACGCGCAGCACACGTGGCCCTCTGTGGCCAGGCGCCCTGCCGGGTCTCTGGCCGAGATGGGCTTTGGGGCCGCAGACCGGGATTCAACTGCTGCTTAGAGAAAGAAACGGACAGGGGAGGGGAGGCGGGCGGCGGGAGGCCGGGAGGGCTGCCAGCGCCCTGCGCCTAGCAGGAAGGGGATGCGCACTCCACGCTTTGACTGGAGGGAGTTTTGTTGGTTTTTTTTGAGACAGTCTCACTCTGTTGCCCAGGCTAGAGTGAATGCCGTGGCATCAGCCTAGCTCACAGCAACTTCAGACTCCTGGGCTCAAGCAATCCTCCTGCCTCAGCCTCCCAAGTAGCTGGGACTACAGGCATGCGCCACCATGTCTGGCTGAATTTTTCTATGTATTTTTTTAGTTGGCCAATTAATTTCTTTCTATTTATAGTAGAGACAGGGTCTCGGTCTTGCTCAGGCTGGTCTTGAACTCCTGACCTTGAGGAATCCTCCCGCCTCGGCCTCCCAGAGTGCTGGGATGACAGGAGTGAGCCACCGTGCCCGGCCGACTGGAGGGAGTTTGATGAGAGAGGATTTGATTGGGCGAAGTTAAGGGGAACAACAGGGAACAGCAAACACCCGGGACGGGCCCAGGTGGAGCCATTACCACCTCTACAGAGAAGGCAGGGCGTTTCAGGGCACAGGGAGAGGATCAAAACCCCCCTAAACCGCACCCAGTAGGAAGGGAGGCAGGGAATAAATGCCTTGACCCTTGACCTCTCACCTCCTGCCCTGCAGTGTCCCGTCTGGGTCCCCACTGGTCCCAAACTACAGAAGCTGCAGCCCAGGGGACGCCGGGCGGCCCCCACACGTCAGCACCCTGGAGCAAAACCGGAGTAACCGGGCGACCCCCCCGTTACCATTTAGTGTCTGTTCACGAACTTTGCTTAGATGGGTGGGGGGATCTGTCCCCAGGAAAGGGGAAACAAAGCCCCACCAGCCACCGTGTTGTCTGGGGGTGATGCCTGCTTAGTCCTAGCCCACCTGGAGCTGAGTCGTCATGCAGCCCCCACCAGGGACGGGACTCACTTTGTGGAACGCACACTGGGTCTCGGGGCCCAGGGAGGTGGCCTGGCCTGCGCTGCCCCACCGTCCCACACCCCTCGCCCTTCCAGCCGCGCCTCGGCTGACCCAGAGCTCCATCCCCAGAGGGTCCAGGTTCCTGGTGCACTGTCCTCACTGAGTCGCCGGAGGGCCCCCAGATCCCCAGAGAACATGGAGAAGCCTCGAGGGGCACACCTGGACGCCAGGTGCTCTCGGGCGGAGCCACCCAAACCGGCGTCCGACACGGACACCTCGGCATCTCTCGGAGGTCTGCTGGGAGTCTGGACGCACGTCCCCGCCCCAGACCGCAGACCGGAGCAGGGGACCGAGGTTAGAGAGAGCGCTGGTCCTCTCGCCCCCACTGCCCAGCAGAAACCCCACTCCCCGTGGACGTGGGGTGAACCGCCTGACAGCACAGCGGCCCCTCTCTGCCCCCTGGTTCCGCACGGGGAGCCCCACACGGCACAGGACCCCATCAGCCTCTAATCCAACAGACCTTAACTGCGTTCCCCGGGGGCAGCATTTCCCCCTGGTCACCAGGGGCTCCCAAACCCACCACACCTAAGGCTATAGAAGAAGAGAACACAAAATCCCGCAGGCGGGTCACTGGGTACGACGGTGAGAAGAGTCCCTCCCGCCGCCGTCCCGTGGGTCCCAGACTAGGGTCTCCCAGCGAGGGGCAAGATGGCGCGTGGCCTCCACGTGGGCCTCCGGGCTAAGACCAGCGCCGCCCCCTGCAGGGCAGCCCCCAGCTCCGAGCCTCCAGAGGCCTTTCCAGATCTCGGCCACCCAGCCGGCTCCGTGGCACACGAGTGGGTTTCGTGGGTATGAGCCGCCGCTGCCGCACAGGGGGGTCCCTTGATTAAAAGCCACGTGTGTGGGACGCTGAGATGGTTTGAACGAGTCGCCCGAAGTTCACGTGTTGGAAACCCGACCCCCCCCCAAGCAACAACATCGGGGGGTGGGACCTCACGAGATTAGGCCACGAGGGCGGAGCGAACGGATTAGTGCTGTTATCTCGGGAGCGGGCTGTCACAAAAGGGGGAGGGGGTGGCCCCATCTTCTCTCTCTCTTGCTCGCGTGGTGCCTCCCACGAAGTCACCACGCTGCACCGAGGCCTCACCAGGTGCCGGCCCTCAGTCTGGGCTTCGTGGCGCCCGCCACCGTGAGCCAAGAAAACCCCAGTTCACTGTAAATCACGAGGTCTGCGGTGTTCTGTCACAGCACACAAAACACACCAAAGACCACGGACGGGGGCGAGGATAGGGACGGCACGTCCACGCCTAGAACGGGGGTCTGTCCCTGCCACCCCCCAGTAGGGAAAGGGACCCGACGTCACACCTGCCCCCCGGCGGCTGGCCCGTGTCCCCACCTGCCTGACAGGTGCCGTGCCCGGGCAGCGGCAGACACAGTGCACTGCAGCCCAGTGAGGGCAGGCCTGCGCTGCTGAGCCCACGGACGGCCTCTGTCCCCTCCACTATTGCCACTGTGCTCGCGGTGACACCGAGCAGACGGCAGGGTGGACCGGCTGGGCCATCCGGCCCCCCTGATCATCAGAGCCTCGGCTGCGGTGGGCGCCTCTGGCAGGGGCGTCCGTGGCCCCTTGAGTACTTGCGAGCATGGGGCCCTTCAAAGACGTCCTTTGACACGCGGCTCCCAAGCCCGCCCTGAGCCTGCGCGGCCGGGCGGCGCCACTATGGGGGGCGGCGGGTTCTACGCAGCAGCGTCTCCGTCTGCAGTAGGCGCCCAGGACCCCAGCGCCTGCTGGTCTGAGGCCCGACTGGCAGGCGGCTCTCCCCAGACCTGTCCACAGCCCTTCACTATTCCGGGCGCCGCTCAAACCAGCAGCCTGTGGTGTCCGCAGGAAATGCACCAGAGAGCCGCACAGACGTCCCGCGCGGGCCTCGGAAATCAGAGTCCCGTCCAGCCCTGGGCCTCTCTTCACGGTTGACGATGCCAGGTGAAGCAATGTGCTTGTCACGTTAGAGTACGATGTCAGCCCCGGCCCCAGATTGCTAGAACCCAAGAAACCTCGCCAACGTGGCAGGTCCCTGGACTTACACACGAGCGGGCTTTCTCTCCCCTTCTAGCAAGCACGAGTCATTTACAGCACTTGCTAGCTCCCTCCCACCAGATCCCATCAGCACAACGCCATAAATGCAACAGGAGGTCATGAAGTTCTGCAGGCTGTCCGGATCATGGGGTCCCACATCACCTGGCAGACAGCAGGAGAATCCACAAATCCCCGCGGCAACGCAATTAGGGTGCACCGCGCTCTCCCGGCAGCTGGAGCGAACTCCTTCCGATCACCTGTATTGACTGTGGTGCAGTAGAAAGTACTTGCTGGCGCAGTGGTTGTCGGGCTTTAGCTTGCGCCAGAATCACCTGGGCAGCTTGCTCTGACACGACCTCTGGCCCAGCCCCAGATTTAACTCAGGTGGTCTCGGATGTTTAGCAGGTTCCACGGCGAGGCTGATGCTGCTGGTCCAGGACCACTCTGTGAGTTCCGCTGTCTAGTCAGTCACCAGGTGCACGCCAGGTGCAGGCCAGGTACATGTCAGGTATGTGGCAGGTGCATGGCAGGTGCAGGCCAGGTGTGTGGCAGGTGCATGGCAGGTGCATGCCAGGTGCAGGCCAGGTGTGTGGCAGGTGCGTGGCAGGTGCATGCCAGGTGCAGGCCAGGTGTGTGGCAGGTGCGTGGCAGGTGCAGGGGCTGAACAGGTCTTCTCTAGCACAGATCCCAGATGCAGAACCACCTCTGGGATTGGCGTCCATTCCCGATGGTGCTCGTGAAAACATGGTCATGCTCTAGGACCCAGCCAGACAGGGGACTTGCACGCTGACGGTGAGCCACTTGCCCCACACCCCTCAAGTCCCTGTTGGGGGCCCAGCCCCATGCCCTGAAGACGCAGTGTCGCCTCTGGCCCACTGCTCTGGCACAAGGAGGCAGCTCCAGGCACTTCCAGGGGCCCCTTCTGCAGTGGCAGCCGTCACCCCACGGGTCGAAACCCCCGCGTGGCGATTCCACCAGTCACTGAGCACAGCTCTGCCCACGGCACATTCCGGAACCAGGGAAGGAACCACAGCGGTGATCCCGCTGGACCCATTAGGAGGCACTGTCGCTCCCTGACTCTGATAAGCCCCTCTGACCAGTGAGTCCAGGTGGCACGTTGGGTCTCCGGGAATTAGCTTTAGTCCTGACCGTTTGCAAGGACCGCTGCGAAGCCTTGGTATTTCCTTCCAAGGGCACGATCTCCCCGGCAGACGGCCACGGGTCCCTCCGCGAGATGCTTAGAGGAAAGTTAAAATATAAACTTACGGCCAAATCAGAAGGCCTTCCTCACAGGCTCCACGCCAATCGAGGGACCCAAGTCTGCACATGCGGTCAGGTGTGGGCACGAAGTGGTCACGAGGGCTCGCTAGGACGACTCAAGTCACATTTTGGGCCACAAGACCTAGACTTTTTCGATTTCATTCCTAGATACTCCTTGTTAATCCTCGGAGTATCCCGAGGTCCAGTAATCCCGGTGGTCCCACTAATCCCAGTGGTCCAGAACTTTCTTTTTTTTTTTTTTTTTTGAGACAGAGTCTCACTTTTTTGTCCAGGCTAGAGTGAGTGCCGTGGCGTCAGCCTAGCTCACAGCAACCTCAAACTCCTGGGCTCAAGCGATCCTCCTGCCTCAGCCTCCCGAGTAGCTGGGACTACAGGCATGCGCCACCATGCCCGGCTGATTTTTTTTTTTATATATATATCAGTTGGCCAATTAATTTCTTTCTATTTATAGTAGAGACGGGGTCTCGCTCTTGCTCAGGCTGGTTTTGAACTCCTGACCTTGAGCAATCCGCCCGCCTCAGCCTCCCAAGAGCTAGGATTACAGGCGTGAGCCACCGCGCCCGGCCTCCAGAACTTTCTGACTGCCGCTCTGCTCATGCCGATGTCGTGGGAGTTTACCCACCTGTCTCGTACGATTAAGCGCCAGCTGCCCCGTTCCAGGCGCCGGGGGCCCGCGTGACGGCTGGAACACGGGAACCAGACACTGTGGCACCATCTCCCGCCGTTACCCCAACCTACGGAGCATCACACTTCAAGGACGTTGGGAGCCCCCCTCTAGGCCGGGCACGGTGGCTCACGCCTGTAATCCTGGCACTCCGGGAGGCCGAGGCGGGCGGATCTCTTCAGCTCAGGAGTTCGAGACCAGCCTGAGCAAGAGCGAGATCCCGTCTCTACTATAAATAGAAAGAAATGAATTGGACAACTAAAAATATATAGAAAAAAATTAGCCGGGCGTGGTGGTGCATGCCTATAGTCCCAGCTACTCGGGAGGCTGAGGCAGGAGGATCGCTTGAGCCCAGGAGTTTGAGGTTGCTGTGAGCGAGGCTGACGCCACGGCACTCTAGCCCGGGCGACAGAGTAAGACTCTGTCTCAAAAAAAAAAGAAAAAGAAAGAGGGTTGGGAGCCCGCTCTCCAATACGCTTCTCAGTGAAGAAATTGTTCTCGGAGTTCTCCAGATGCACGTACTAGACCCCCCGACCTTTCCCGCCCCCTGGGCCGTCAGACTCCTGCTCAGTTCCAGGGAAATCCCAGGCACCCCAACCTCGCTGACCGAAGGCCACTTACTCAGTTTGGATTTGGACTAAGCAGGTCAACCGAGTAGACAACTTACACCACTCCCAGGTGCTCATGCCAGCGTGTAAAATCCAGAACCTTCCACGAGCGCACGCACATCAGCATATGACTTCCCTGGATTTTATCCTCCCCGGTCTGCCTCTCTTGGGACCCGTCCCCACACGTGCACCCGGCCCACCAGACTCCTGGCGTCGCGAGCTGGCAGCGTTCAGCAATCTCTTGTGTCTGGCCCTCCTGCCTGCAGCCAGCGTAGGATCTAACCCTAGTTACGGTCAGTCCCTGGGGACGACCGGGCTGTGCGGGAGGGAGGGTGGGCACCTGCCCCGGGAGAAGTCACAGAAAGGTCTTCTGCAGAGAGAGGCAGACGGAGACCTGCCCCGGGAGAAGTCACAGAAAGGTCTTCTGCAGAGAGAGGCAGATGGAGACCTGCCCCGGGAGAAGTCACGGAAAGATCTTCTGCAGAGAGAGGCAGATCTTCTGCAGAGAGAGGCAGACCTGCCCCGGGAGAAGCCACGGAAAGATCTTCTGCAGAGAGAGGCAGACGGAGACCTGCCCCGGGAGAAGTCACGGAAAGATCTTCTGCAGAGAGAGGCAGACGGAGACCTGCCCCAGGAGAAGCCACAGAAAGATCTTCTGCAGGGAGAGGCAGATGGAGACCTGCCCCGGGAGAAGCCACAGAAAGATCTTCTGCAGACAGAGGCAGACGGAGACCTGCCCCGGGAGAAGTCACGGAAAGATCTTCTGCAGAGAGAGGCAGACAGAGACCTGCCCCGGGAGAAGTCACAGAAAGATCTTCTGCAGAGAGAGGCAGACGGAGACCTGCCCCGGGAGAAGTCACGGAAAGGTCTTCTGCAGAGAGAGGCAGACGGAGACCTGCCCCGGGAGAAGTCACGGAAAGGTCTTCTGCAGAGAGAGGCAGACGGAGACCTGCCCCGGGAGAAGTCATGGAAAGATCTTCTGCAGACAGGCAGACGGAGACCTGCCCCGGGAGAAGCCACGGAAAGATCTTCTGCAGACAGAGGCAGACGGAGACCTGTCCCGGGAGAAGCCACGGAAAGATCTTCTGCAGACAGAGGCAGACGGAGACCTGCCCCGGGAGAAGCCATGGAAAGATCTTCTGCAGAGAGAGGCAGACGGAGACCTGCCCCGGGAGAAGTCACGGAAAGGTCTTCTGCAGAGAGAGGCAGACGGAGACCTGCCCCGGGAGAAGTCACGGAAAGATCTTCTGCAGAGAGAGGCAGACGGAGACCTGCCCCGGGAGAAGCCACAGAAAGATCTTCTGCAGACAGAGGCAGGTTCCCCAGACGGAGGGGAAGGGGCTGCTTCCCCTGACAAGGAACGTTCCGGGGAATCTGGGGGCCAAAGTGCTCAGCCCCATCTGTGTCTGCCCACGTGTCCCCGCCCCACGTCTCAGGCCCCTCCTTAGCTGTCCCCGCCCGTGACGAGAGACCTGGGAGGCTCGCACCCGTCACGGACCGCGGCTCTGCAGCCCAGACCTCGGGCCAGGTCCTGGGCCACGGCTGTCCCGTGGCCACGTGCAGTAGGAGGCTCCTCTGCTGCAGCCCGGGTGCGGTCCAACGCCCAGCGCAGCTCGGATAGCGAGCTCACGGTTTGGAGCCGGCTTTCTCTCTGTCTGTGCGACTTCTCCCGGGCGATGGTGAGCAGTCGGCCCACCCTGCGCTCCTCGTAACCCACGGCGATATTCTCTCTGTCCCACTGCCCCGCCTTATGCCACCACCACCGGGGAAGCTTTGATGACTGTGACATCGCCACATCCACAGGCTACTGGCGCCCCACTTCCCGAGCAAGGGGGCCAGCCCTTCGCCCATCAGACCGGCAGGGACTCCTTTCCAAACCCCCACTGCCCGTCTGTGGCCTGTGGCCACTGCTGGCGCCGACGGCTGTGTCAGCCAGGAGACGGGCGGCACATGCAGAAGGCTGAGTAACGAGGGTTTAACGGGGGGACTGTTTTCGGAGGTGCAGGCAGGGCTAAGAGGATGGGCAGGGGCTGGCGGAGAAAGAACCCGGGGTTCACAACTACAAGACGCTGTTTCCACCTCTCACCTGGGGAGAAAACGGCGGCACCTGGAGCCGGCGAGGGTTGTGGCCGTGCTGCCCACGGGCGCAGTGGCCATGGGTCGAGGGACACAGAGGGGCACAGCCAGCCGCTGCCCAAAGCACAGCTCGCAGGGGCGGGGGGTAAGGAGAATCCCCCCAGCCTCTCTCCCCCTCTGCAATCCGGTCTGTGCCACGCCTCCATTGCCCAACCCCAAGGAGAAGCCAGAGGGCAGGGGCCTGGTGGAGCCGCCCGCCCAGGTCAGCCTCCCAGGGCACCAGGGCGGGGAGGACGGAGGATGGGCCTGCAGGGACGGGGGGAGCCCAGGCCTCAGAGAGCCCTGGGCATTGTCCCCCCTAGCTGGGAGCAGCGGGTGACACCCACGGTCCCAGCTACGTGGGAGGATCGCTCGGGCCCCAGAGTTCAAGGCTGGCCCGGACAACACAGGGAGGCCCTGTCTCAAAAAAATAAAAAAATAAAAAAAAATTTAAGAACAAACAGATTTAATTAAATCTTCAAAAACTAAATTTAAACATTTCATCTTGATTTAAATAGTTTTGATATCAAATGTTAGAAAGCTCTTTAATTATAATTTGTACCTTGCCTTTTCATCTCAATAGACACTTTTGAATCTTTTAAAAAAAAATAACTGAAAATGCATATAAAATAAATTTGATGTTTACCGTTTAGAGTTTTAATGAAAATATTTACATTTTGTACACCGAGTATAGTTCAATGTACTCTTTAATCTTTTATACCGGCAGACCCCAACCTTTTTGGCAATACACACCAGTTTCATGGAAGACAATTTTTACAGGGCTGGGGACGGGCCGTAAATGCAGGTGGAGTTGCGTCCCTGGCTGGGCCGCTCACCCCTGGGTCCTAAGTTTCGTGGAGGACAGTTTTTCCGCCAGAGAGGCAAGCTCAGGGGGTGATGCCCGGCCAGGTTCCCAACAGGCCACGGCCCCGTACTGGGCCATAGACGGGGCTTGGGGACCTCAGCTTTATATGGTCGATAAAACACAAATTATGTGAAAGTTTGGGACAGCACAATTTGCCATTTTAGAGAAATTAAGGCAA
Organism: Microcebus murinus; assembly: GCF_040939455.1. Taxonomy (NCBI): domain Eukaryota; kingdom Metazoa; phylum Chordata; class Mammalia; order Primates; family Cheirogaleidae; genus Microcebus; species Microcebus murinus. Next base: position 1,017,066 of record NC_134110.1, on the reverse strand, counting down.
GAAAAATTAATTTCATTTATTTATTTTATCATTTTTTTCAGAGACAGGGGCTTGCTCTGTTGCTGCCCAGGCTGGCCTGGAACCCCTGGCCTCAAGCCATCCTCCTGCCTGGGCCTCCCAAAGTGCCGGGATTGCAGGTGTGAGCCGACGGGCCGGGCAAGAAAAATTAATTTTAAAAAATAAAAATTTTAAAAAATAAAATTTTGTTTAAAAAATGTATAAAGTCTATAACGCATGAATTACATATGTCTAATGCTCACATGAACATTGCCCTCCCCTCAACATTCAAGTGCAATTATAATTAAGTTTGGCTGTATATTCTAACAATGTTCAATCATATAAACACCCCAGTGCTGCACATATTTTTTTGTAGCTATGAAAGCACATACGTCAAGCAGGAGAATAGAAAGCACCGTGTTTCCCTGAAAATAAGCCCTCCCCATAAAACAAGCCCCAGCAGGATGTCTAAGCATGTGCGCCATAGAAGCCCCACCCCGAAAATCAGCCCTAGTGGCGGGCGTGGCTGCGCAGCGCGTCTGCACAACCCGTGCGTGTCGTCGAGGAGCGGGACAGAACACGAGCAGCCCTTCTCGTCCGCCCCGTCGTGACAGCTGCTGTCCCAGAGGTGACCGGAAAGGTGCGGGCAGCCCCACCAGCAAGGTCGGCTCCCCCTGTCGGGTCCCGGCCGCCCTGTGCGTGCTGCGAGCTGAGGCTTTGAGGGGAAAATGACACATCCCCTGAAAATAAGCCCCAGGGTGTCTTCTTGAGGGAAAATAAATAGAAGACCCTGTCTTATTTGCAGGGAAACACGGTATCCCATTTAACAGTTTGCAGGTTGATGCAATACAGTTCTCAAGTACCGAGACACGGCGGGTCCCCCTGCCCACTCTCGGCTCAGCACGAACGTCACAGTGGACCTGTGAGTGAGACACGCTTCCTGCCCAGGTTGGCCCCGCACTCCTCACCCAGCCAAAATGCACCGGAGACCCTCGGTGAGCTGAGCACGCTGTCCTCAGAGCGCAAAGTCAAGGCTGGCAGACCTGAGCAGGGCCTGCCCACTGCTGGGACCACGTCCCTGGGGGGGGGGGGGCGCCGATGTCCCGGGCTCCACCCCACCCCCGCCAGGAAAGGACCGGCGGCTCCAGCTCTGGGCTATGCAATCAGCAACGGTCTTGAAATAAGACCGGCCCCGGCCTCGCTTAGTCTCCTAGCGCAGAAAAAAGCAACGACAGACAGACATAGGCTCTGCAAACCAGCACCGGATCCCGGCTCATGCCCGTGGTCAGGGGCGTCTCCGGGTCCTTTACTCCGAGTCCGTCCTCTGCAGGGGGGCGAGCAAAGACCTCCGGCCTTGGGGTCCTGAGGAGGGACGGAGCCAGGAGGCAGCACAGAGAACCGGCCAGCACTCCGCGCACAGCCTGCCACGGCCGCTGCTCCGGGGCTGCCGAAAGGGACACGCTTCCAACCTACAGAGAGGAAAAGCAGCTTCCAACGCAGCCACTTTTGAGGCTGACTTTGGTGTCAGAAATCTTCGAGACGATTTAATTACGACGCTTCAGGTCCCCTTGTCCTGGAAAACATGCCCGGCTCAAGTCTCCCCTCACTCTCCCGAGAGCTCCGTCCAGCAGGTGTCTCCAGGTGAACCGACAGGTGCGGACGGGTCCCCGCTGGGAGCAGGGAGGCTTCTCTTCCCCCTGCCCCTCCGTAGCGGGGACAGGGGCTCCCGCGTCCAGCCGCTGCCTGTCACCCTGCACCGAAACCCCAGCAGGCCCCGTCCTGCCAGAAACGCCCCTGACCTCCCTCCTCCAGGCCAGGTCAAGTTCAAAGTGGGTTCTTTATTCTCAGCCACAGTCACATCCCCGCCCACACGGCTGATGGGCCGACGGTGGAAAGCAGGAAACATCAGTGAAACAGGAATTTAACAGGAAACACACAGTCATAATTAGGCCAGCTGGCCTCGGACGCTCATTCCAGATCTGAAAGCTCCATCCACCTGGGCAAGACGCCCCTAGCTCTTAAGACGCCGCTGCTGAAAAGAGGAAGTTTGGGGCCGGGCGCGGTGGCTCTACACCTGTAATCCCGGCACTCTGGGAGGCCGAGGTGGGAGGATCGCTCGAGGTCAGGAGTTCGAGACCAGCCTGAGCAAGAGTGAGACCCCATCTCTACTAAAAATAGAAAGAAATTAATTGGCCAACTAAAAATATACAGAAAAAATTAGCCCCTCCTGCCCCCCCCCCAGCTCAGGTGTGACGGCCACGCGGGCTGGGGCCCAGCTCGGAGATGTGGCAGGGTGGCCGTGCAGCCACAGGGCCGTGAACCCAGGCCGCACCCCGTGTGCGCCCGTCAGTGCCCCCAAAGTGCCGGCGAGTGGGGCGCCGTGCCAGGCAGCCTCCTGCTCGCGCGTGGCTGGACCAGGGCGCCCAGGTAATCGACCAGACACCCTTCTAGATGTCTCTGTGTCTCCAAAGGCGAGAGCAGCATCCGAACCAGCAGGCGCTGAGTGAAGCGGATCAGCCTCCATGGAGGACTCATTCCAGCCGCCCGGCCCCCGGGAGGAAGGGGAGGGAGTTCGGGCGGCCGCGGCCTTCAGACCCCGGCTGGGCCTTCCCGGGTCCACCGCGGCCGACCTGGCACCAGCCACCCCCAGGGTCACAGGAGACAGCGTGTGCGACCTTTCTCCCGCTGTTCCTCCCACCCCCGCCGCACACACAGACAGACGCAGACACGCAAACACACGCAGACACACACAGACACGCAGACACACACACAGAGATACACACAGAGACACACACACACGCAGACACACATACACACAGACACACACGCAGACACACACAGACACACACACAGACACACGCAGACACACATACACACACAGACACACGCAGACACACACACAGAGACACACACAGAGACACAGACACACACGCAGACACACGCAGACACATACACACACGCAGACACACGCAGACACACATACACACACAGACACACGCAGACACACACAGAGACACGCAGACACAGGCAGACACACACACAGAAACATGGAGACACATGCAGACACACGCAGACACAGACACACAGAGACATGCAGACACGCAGACAGACACACGCAGACACACACACACAGACTCGCAGACACGCAGACACATAGACACACACACAGAGACAGACGCAGACACGCAGACACACACACAGAGACGCTGACACCCCCCACACGGGCTCCGTGTCTCTGAGCGCGACTCACGGTCGGGCGTCCTGGGACGCCGGCAGCAACTCCGCAGCGCCCCGGCCCCGCTGGCTGGGGAAACGGGAGACAGGCGCACGGGCGCCCGCCACCCAGGTACGCCCGCCTCCGCCCAGGGGTCAAGGGTCAGATCAAGGACACAGGTGGACACAGCGGCGGCCCCGGCAGGGCACGGCGGGCGTTTATTGGGCGCCGAGGAGGGACGAGGCTCGCAGCAGAGGGAGGCCCCGGGCGGGGCGAGGCTCCAGCCTTCGCTTCCGGAAGGGTCCGGAGAGCCTCACGCTGGCGCGAGCGCGGGCAGCACTTTTCCGGCGCACTGGCCAAAGCCGACGCGGTACCCGTCTCCCTGACAGTGTCCTGCAACGGAGAGGGACGGGTCAGCCGTGAGGATACCCCGCCCACGGGGACTCTCAGGGACGCCGTCCCCACGCAGAGGGACAGGAGGACGGGTCAGCCGTGAGGACACCCCGCCCACGGGGACTCTCAGGGACGCCGTCCCCACGCAGAGGGACAGGAGGACGGGTCAGTATGAGGACACCCCGCCCACGGGGACTCTCAGGGACGATGTCCCCACGCAGAGGGACAGGAGACAGGTCAGCGTGAGGACACCCCGCCCACGGGGACTCTCAGGGATGACGTCCCCACGCAGAGGGACAGGGGGACGGGTCAGCCGTGAGGACACCCCGCCCACGGGGACTCTCAGGGACGACGTCCCCACGCAGAGGGACAGGAGGACGGGTCAGTATGAGGACACCCCGCCCACGGGGACTCTCAGGGATGACGTCCCCACGCAGAGGGACAGGGGGACGGGTCAGCCGTGAGGACACGCCGCCCACGGGGACTCTCAGGGACGACGTCCCCACGCAGAGGGACAGGAGACAGGTCAGCGTGAGGACACCCCGCCCACGGGGACTCTCAGGGACGACGTCCCCACGCAGAGGAGCAGCCCCCCGGGGGAGGAGGTGGCACCTGCCCGCAGCCCTCACCTGTGATGACGACCTCATCCCCGTCCAGCAGGAACCTCCGCGTCTGCCCCTCGCCCAGCTCGATGGCTTTCGTGCCCCGCCAGGACAGCTCCAGCATGGAGCCGAAGCTCTCGGGCTCCTTCGCGAAGGAGGGGAAAGGTCACCGGTGCTCACGTCTGGGTGGCGGGCACGTCAACCCCGGCGCGGACAGCACTCGGCGAGGCCTGTGCCCCCGGCCTCAGTGGCGCCCCCGGCCTCAGTGGCACCCCCGTGGTGGAAGTGCCCCCCCCCCCCGGGCCGGGCACCCGGCACCCCGTCCCTCCCTCCGGCAGCCAGGGCGGCTGCCCACCGAGGGCTCCCGCCTTCGGGACCCTAAACCCTGGCCGGCTGGGGGGCCTGACGCCGCCAGGCCCTTGCTGGGAGTGACGGACGCTTGCCCCGACCCAAGGCCATCGTCCCTGAGGCTCTGTGACTCCCCCCTGGGTCACCCCGGCTTGGGGGAGGGCGGGAGGGACCACCCCGTCCTGGGAGGGGCAGGGGGAGGTGGTGACAACCAAGGCACTGTCAGTTCCTGACTTTGTCCACCTGTCGCCCTGACTCTCCCTGTGGAGGCCGAGACCGGCCTCCGGCCTCACGCCAGCCTCCCCCGGCTGGACTTGAGGGGAGGGGCACCCCTCCTGCACCCCGACAAGGGTGAGGCTGGGGGGAAGACGGAGGGGTAGGTGCGCCCCCCGCCCAGGCCTGAGACCCCTCTGGAGGGCGAGCGGGGCCCCCGGCCTGAGTGGGGATGAGTAGGCCCCCCCCCCCCCCGCAAGGCCGCGGGACACTCACCGGGCCGCTGATGGTTCCGGAAGCCAGCAGGTCCCCGGGCCGCAGGTTGCAGCCGTTGACCGAGTGATGCGTGAGCTGCTGTAGCATCGTCCAGTACATGTGCTGGGGGCAGGGGGGCGGCTGGGCGAGACCTGCCTGTGCACCCCACGCAGGCGCCGGCCCTCCCCCGCCCGGCCGGCTCACAGCAGCGGCAGCCGTGCCCCTGCACCCCGCCTCTCTCCACCCGCTCCAGGACCCCGACCTCCGACCTCCCCACCGCGGCCTGCCCCACCACCCCCTCCAGGAAGCATAAGGAGCGCCCACGGCTCCCCTGGCTGGCTGCGCGGGACCCACACGCGACGCCCTTCCCTGCCCCCGACAGGGAGGACGACCCCCCTCCCCCGCCCAGCCCCAGAGCCCACCTTGAAGTTGGACCTGCATATGGTGGCCGCGCGGCTCATGCCTTCCCCTGTGGGACGGAGGAGAGCCGGCTGTGAAGCCGCCACCCCGCCCGCCAGGGAGGAGGAGGGGACGGGCGGAATTGTCCCGGGTCCAACGCGGTTTCACTTAGTCCGTGGAGCTGACAGCCCCTCGGACGTCCGAGCCCAGAGGCTTCCACGAGGCGGCCGGGCCTGGGAGTGGCCGTCCACGCTCACAGCCACGCCTCCTGCCCCCACCCCTGGTAGGCGGCGTCAGCCCATCAGGGCACGTGTCCTCTGAGTCCACGTGCAGCCTCGGAATCCTTCTTAACACCGTGCTCCCGGCAGCCACGAACCGGCTGGAGAGAGTGTGGCCCGCGGACACCTGCCCGCCACCTGTGACCGAGGACAGCCACCACCCCCTCGGAGGCCCTCTGGGTGGCTGGGCCATGTGTCCCCTACCCAGCCCCTCCTGTGATGGGTGGTGTGCTATTTACTAATTCAAGGTCTTTTTTTTTTTTTTTTGAGACAGAATCTGGCTTTGTTGCCCAGGCTAGAGTGAGTGCTGTGGCGTCAGCCTCGCTCACAGCAACCTCAAACTCCTGAGCTCAAGCGATCCTCCTGCCTCAGCCTCCCGAGTGACTGGGACTATAGGCATGCGCCACCATGCCCGGCTAATTTTTTCTATGTATATTAGTTGCCCAATTAATTTATTTCTATTTATAGTAGAGACGGGGGTCTCGCTCTTGCTCAGGCTGGTTTCGAACTCCTGACCTCGAGTGATCCTCCTGCCTCGGCCTCCCAGATTGCCAGGATTACAGGCGTGGCTTAGGGCCACCGCGCCCGGCCCTAATTCGCAGTCTTTGCTGAGCACCTAGCACATGCGAGGGCACTGGGCGCCGTTCCAGGCCTGAGCGGCTCTGATAAGGAGAAGGGTCCTCCCCTCCCTCAACACCAGGCGCCCCCTGGCCCCGCCCGCCTCTGAGGGGCTCGGAGCCAGCTGCTGCTCAGCCAGGGAAGTCTGGGTCCCCGCTGCCCCCCCCAGGCCCTTTCACCCGCCCCGACTCGGAGCTCCGGACTGCAAATTCGGGGCTGCGGCCCTGGGTCATCTGGTCCTCCCCACAGTGGCCTCTGGGCGTGTCACCCCCAAAGGCGGGAGCCATGCCCAGGAGGGCACCATGGCAACGAGGCTGTGGGTGCAGGGGGAGCCCGGAACCCGTGACACTCGGACTCAGTCCCCACCTTGCCTCTAGCTGGCCAAGCGACTCGGTGGACCCTTCCCTCTCTGGGCCTCCCTCTCTCTGGGCCTCACTCTCTGGGCCTCCCTCTCTCTGGGCCTCGCTCTCTGGGCCTCCCTCTCTCTGGGCCTCGCTCTCTGGGCCTCCCTCTCTCTGGGCCTTGCTCTCTGGGCCTCCCTCTCTCTGGGCCTTGCTCTCTGGGCCTCCCTCTCTCTGGGCCTTGCTCTCTGGGCCTCCCTCTCTCTGGGCCTCCCTCTCTGGGCCTCCCTCTCTCTGGGCCTTGGTCTCTGGGCCTCACTCTCTCTGGGCCTCCTTCTCTAGGCCTCCCTCTCTCTGGGCCTCCCTCTCTGGGCCTCCCTCTCTCTGGGCCTCGCTCTCTGGGCCTCCCTCTCTCTGGGCCTCCCTCTCTCTGGGCCTCCCTCTCTGGGCCTCCCTCTCTCTGGGCCTTGCTCTCTGGGCCTCCCTCTCTCTGGGCCTTGCTCTCTGGGCCTCCCTCTCTGGGCCTGGCTCTCCTGACTCGGCGCTGGGAGGGGCCGGCACAGGCTCCAGGCAGGCACTGAGGCCGCTGCCAGGCTCCCTCGGACGGCCCCTCCCTCCCAGAGCCTCCCGACCCCCCCAGACAGCTCTTCCCCTCCTGGGGGGCTCCGAGCCTCCCGCTGGGAACCTCCCCCACGGAGGGCCGAGGCCCAGCAGTGAGAAAGACGCAGACAAAGGAGGCGAGAAACCGAGGAAGGAAGGAGGCGTGGCCCCGCAGGTCTGCGTGTGGCCACCGGGCACCGGTGGGCCCCCAGGGGACGGAAGGTGGCACCTGACTGTCCCTACCACAAGCACCGCGCTGGACCTCCACGGGAGCTGCCATGCTCAAGGTCGACGCCACACAGCTCAAGGTCGACGCCATTGTCACCCCGTTTCGCAGGGACAAACCGGGGCAGGGACAGGTTGGGGACCCGGCCCACGGCCCTGCAGCCGGGCAGCAGCAGGGGAGGCGGCCCCCCACCTCGCCGAGGCCCAGGTGCCTGCGGGGCCCTGGGCACGCCCCTCCCCCACAGCGTACCTTTCAGGGCCACGGAGAGGTGGATGTCAAACGCGTAGGGCCGGTCGTGGCGCAGGTACGGCAGGGGCTGGGGGTCCTGGGGGGGACACGGCACAGAGGTCACCGGAGCCCCACCCCTGGCAGGAGCGTGGGGTGGGGGTGGCCTCGAGTCCCAGACTCCAGGAAAAGCGGCTGAGAGAGGGGACCAGCAGGTCAAAGGTCGAGGGGCCAAACCAGGAAGTCCCAGAAAGCCGGGGAAGGGGAGGGCTGGGGAAGGGGTCGGTGGGGGCGGAGACGGGAGCACCTGAGGCCTGTGGGGGTGGGGTGGGGGGCGAGGCGCTGTGGGCCCTGGGGGCGGGTGGCCCCGCCTGGAGCCCCAGCCCTCCAGATGAACGTCTGCACCTCGGCCCAAGGCTGTGTTTTCCTAAAGAGTGACGCGAGTCGCCAGGGGGACAGGACGTCGTTTTTTGGCGAGTTTGGTAGTTGCGTGTTTCTTTGTGTGATCAGAGGTGCAGCTGGTGACACTGGACACAGAGCTGCTCTTCTTGACACGTGGTTTAAGTGTTTTTTTGGTTTTTTTTTTTCAGACAGAGTCTAAATTAGCCTCCCAAGTAGCTGGGACTACAGGCATGCAAAACCATGCCTAGCTAATTTTTTCTATATATATTAGTTGGTCAATTAATTTCTATTTTTCTTTTTTTTTTTGAGATAGTCTCGCTTTGTTGCCCAGGCTAGAGTGAGTGCCGTGGCGTCAGCCTCGCTCACAGCAACCTCAATCTCCTGGGCTCAAGCGATCCTCCTGCCTCAGCCTCCGGAGTAGCTGGGACTACAGGCATGCGCCACCATGCCCTGTTATTTTCTTCTATATATATTAGTTGGCCAATTAATTTCTTTCTATTTATAGTAGAGACGGGGTCTTGCTCTTGCTCAGGCTGGTCTCGAACTCATGACCTCGAGCAATCCGCCCGCCTCGGCCTCCCAGAGTGCTGGGATGACAGGCGTGAGCCACCGCACCCGGCCATGATTTAAGCTTTAACATGAAACAAGTAACAGTTCCGAAGGGGCAGGAGGCGGCGCACAATCAGCGTTTGGGAAGGGCCGGAGCGGGGGAGGCGGAGCCCAGACCCATCTGTCTGTTTGGGGCCGGGGAGGAAGTGATGCGCGGGGTCTGGGTGACTAGGCAGGCGTGGTGGGGGGAGCAGGGAGCAGCGTGAGAGCCCGGGCGTTCCCGGGAGCTGCCTGCAGGGAAAGCCCCCGCGTGTCTGCAGCCCAACGGGGTGACCTGACCCCAGAGGGGGGTCCAGGTGGCAGAGGGGCCCCAAGGGCAGGGCGTGGAGACGGGCAGGGAGGACGTGCAAAGGCCCGGAGCCCTGCCTGGGCCCCACAGGCGGGACGGGGTTGGGGACGGGGTTGGAGGCACTGCAGGACTCAGGGACAGGGGAGAAGCAGGGAGCTCTGGGGACAGAAAGGCAAGAAGAGCATGCCAGCTGGGAAGAGTGGGGAGGGGACACAGGACGTCAGGGTGCAGGGGGCTCTGGCTAGTGGCTTCTGCTGATGGGGGTGGGGCTGGGGCCCAGCACTGAGAAGGGGGGATCCCAGCAAGAGGCCGGGCCTGCTGCAGGGAGCTGGGGGGCTGCCGGGCAGGGACCCCTGCCGCTGGGCTGCAGGCTGCATTCTGGGAGCTGGGCTCCAGGGGGCGCCCTGCACAGACGCAGTCTGATGGCGCCTGGGATTCATGCCACTTGGTGTATTGGGGACCCCTCCTCCTGCCAGCCCCGGCCACAGAGAGTCTCCTGGCGTTTACACAGGTCTGTGCTTTCCCCGAGAGCTGTGCTGGGGGCGAGGACACCAGGGAGCAAGAGGGACCTCACAGCTGCCTGGCAGTCACTGCACCCAGAATGCCCCAGGGCCCCCCACGTGCAGGAGGGACCCCACAGCTGCCAGGTGGCAGTCACTGCACTCAAAATGCCCCAGGGCCCCCCACGTGCAGGAGGGACCCCACAGCTGCCAGGTGGCAGTCACTGCACCCAGAATGCCCCAGGGCCCCCCTCGTGCAGGCCAGGTGGCAGTCACTGCACCCAGAATGCCCCAGGGCCCCCCTCGTGCAGGAGGGACCCCACAGCTGCCAGGTGGCAGTCACTGCACCCAGAATGCCCCAGGGCCCCCTTGTGGGCAGGCGTGGGTTTCCCCTCCCCCGCAGAGGTGCGCTCACCTGCTGGGGACCGGGCACGGCGAAGGGCAGGAGGGCGTCCATGGGCACCACCCAGGGCGAGATGGTGGTGGCAAAGCTCTTCCCCAGGAAGGGCCCCAGGGGCACGTACTCCCACCTCTGGATGTCCCGGGCTGCGGGGAGGCGGGCGCTCGCTGAGGCTGGCGGGGCCCCGGGGTCGTGCCCAGCCGGGCTGCCAGGGCCGAGGGGCAAAGCAGTGGATGCCAGGGGGGACAGGGGTCCTCTGAGGGCGCCAGAGGCTCAGAAGCAGGACAGCAAGGTGGGGTCAGGACGGCCTCAAGGAGGGGACCATCTTCAGATGGGGAGAGGGACGGTCCCTGGGAGCTTGGGCACCAGAATCCTGTCCCACATGTGGCCATCTCGGGCTCAGGAGCTGGGCTGCTCAGCTTCTAGGCTTAGCAACTAACTGAAATCTCTCTGTGCCTCAGTTTCTCATCTGCAAAATGGGAATACTAATAACATCATTGGGGCCAGCAGGAGAATGCACATGGGCGTTAAGCACAGGGACCGACACATAGTAGGTGCTCGATAAACGTTAGTTATGACGTCGGCCACGGCCTGTCCCCTACGAGAAAACCGGAGCGCAGAGAGGTGAAGGGGCTGGCCCAGCTCTCCAAGCCAGAGTCTGTTTGATGCGGGGACCGGCACTCTCTGTCACCGCACCAACGGCCGCCGCTGTCCGTGACCGCCCACGGCTTCCCAGGGCCCCGCCCGCCCCGCCGCCGCCCCACCACCGCGGTTACCGCTCCAGTCGTTCATCAGCACCATCCCAAAGATGTGCTCGTGGGCCCTGGAGATGGGGACCGGCTCCCCGAGTCTGTTCCCGGGGCCGACGAAGAAAGCCTGCCGCGGGGGGCGGGAGAGCGGTCAGGGTCTGAGGCTCACCTGCAGTCCCAGGTCACCTGTCGCCTGGAGGGCAAAGGTCGGGGGCTTCCAAAGCCCGGCCGGGGAGCGGGGCGGCCGCAGGGGCCTGGCCGGAGCCCGCCGTACGTCCAAGTCACAGCCCACGCTCGAGCTGTGCGGCGTGGCCTCGGGGGGCAGGGCCCCCTCTGCACACCCAGGGCCACCTCGGCCCTCCCTCCTGCAGGGCGTCCCATCCCTGGCCGCCCCCCACACACACTCGCTTTGCCTCTTAAGCCCTGACAGCTACACCAGGTTCACGAGAAGGACAGCGCTGGGACTCACGCCACCACACACCAAAGGGCCTCGTCACTCCGCAAAGAGGGAAGAGCCCCTGGCGGGCAACCCCACAGCCCGGCCCGCGCCCCAGACCCTGCTCCGCCGCCCCACCCCCACGTCTGACGAAGCTGCACCGACGTCAAGTCCGGGAACCAACAGGACACCCAGAGGCGTCAGGGAAAAACCTGGGACCTCTCTCTCCAAAGCACCAAAGCACGCAGACTTGGCTAGGACATTTGGGGAACTTTAGTCGCCGTTTCATGTGTTCCGTGGCAGACTCCAAACATCGCACATTCTTCGTTAAGATAAAAACAGAATCCCCAAGGGCCCCGTCTCACAGAGGAGCCACCTGCCAGGATTCGGACCACGCGTGTCCTCTGCCCAACCCCCCTGACGGGAAGGCACAGGGGAAGCACCTGCCTGCAGAGTCCTTCGTCCCCCAGAGCGACGACCCCAGCCCCGAGCAGGGCCCCAGGGGCACCCTCGGAAGGCAGAGGAGGAGGAGGGGGGCTGGCAGGGACGCCCCCTCCCCAGGACTGTGCGGAAGAGCCCCCGACTCCCTCCTCTGCCGGTCTGGAGAAATCACAGGGCAGCCAAGGGTGACAGGCGGCTCTGGACAAGCCAGCTGGGTCCCCAGCCTCCCTCGGCCACCCTGATCCCACTGCCACAGCCGACGTGGCCCCACAGCCAATGTGGCCCCACAGCCGACGTGGCCCCAGGCCCTTCTCCTGCACCTGCGGTGACGGGACCCTCAGAGCGTCCCCAGGCACCTCCACCTGCGCCCCCCACCCGGCCCCGCCCACCACCAGGTGCGGCCTGCCAGGTGCCAGAGCCCTCCCCTCCCGCTCAGCCCCTCCTCTGTCCCCGTCCCCTCTCTCCCCCAGCTGCCCGGACGTCAGCGTCCCTCTTAAAACCGGCAGTCCTGGGCACGCGGGACCGCCGGGGGGGACGGGCCGACGGCAGAGCGTCCACACCCTGTTGTGCCGTCGCCCCGGCCACGCGGGACGTTACGCCGGACAGGAGGCCGCGAGGAGGGTGTCGGCACCTCTCGGCAACACGGCTCACGTCCGCGTGCCAGTCTCTCACGGCCTCAGAATGAAAACTTCAATTTAAAAAAGCCTGCGGCCCTGAAGTGCCCACGGATCTGTGGTCGCGTGGGCCCAGCCACGGTGCCACGGGGCGGGTCCCGTGGACTCTGTGGCTCAGGCAGCCACGCTCTACAGAGCGGCCACAAGGGCGGCGCCGTTGCCTCCTGGGGGAACGCCAGGCCAGGTGGGTAGTTACCAGCCCCCATCAGCGCACGGCCACCAGCCGGCCCACCTAACCGCGCAGCCCGGCTTCCGGCGTCTCTGCTTGAAGAGCCTCAGCTAGCGCACCTCGTCAGCCTGTGCTCGAGAACAGCGAACTGAGCTCGCGCCCACACGGAGCTGTCTGACACGCGTGCGTCCTCCGTGAGGCACGCCGGCCCTGCTGCACCGAGAGGCACCGTCAGCACCCAGCCCTGCACTGGGGGCCGTCAGGAACAGCGAAGCGCCCACGAAGCACAGAGACGGAAAGCGTGGCGCCAGGCAGGCACGGAAAGGCCGCGTGCGCACAGCGTGAGGGCCGAGGCCAGATGGCAGCGTTTGGTGCCTGGTTTGGTGTCGGCCGGGAACGCGCCCGCCGCCCGCCCGAGGCTCGGGTTTTCCCTGCCCGGCACACCCAGGAGCGCCCCGAAGCCCTGCGGAAGCTAACTGGAGGTCGCAGGAAAATGCTAATAAGCAAGAAGCGAACTTGCAAGGACAGAGTCTGCGGCAGCGAGGAAGGGGGACTGCGCTCCCCGCGGCGGGCGGGAGGGGCGCAGAGCCCGGGGATGTGGCTGGAGGGGTGGCCGCCACGGAGCTGTCCGGGGAAGACGCGCGGTGGGCGGCGGGGCTCACCATCTCCAGCTCCAGGTCCAGGAGTCGGCAGGGGCCGTACACGGGCGGCTGCGCTGCGGGGACAGCAGGGAGGGGGCTGCCGTGAGGCCGCGGCCGCGGGACGCAGAGCTGGCGCCAGCAGGCACGCGGGGCCACTCACCGTCGTCGGGCCTCGTCTGTCCCATGGGCCTGCGGACCGGGGTGCCGGACACCACGACGGAGGAGGCGCGGCCGTGGTAGCCCACGGGCAGGTGCAGCCTGTGCAGGCAGGGAGGACCACAGGGCATCAGAGCCGGCGAACGTCGCGACACGCAACACGTGAAAGGTAGAAACTGAGTCAGCACGGACGCTCGGCTCCGAAATCGGCAGGTGCTCCTGAGTGCCCGCCCACGCGTGAACGGACAGCTAACTCGTGTGCCTGCACGCGGCGGAATGTCACGGAAGGATAACATGCCGGGTGACATCGGCCAGTCACGGAAGGACAACATGCTGGGTGACATCGGCCGGTCGGGGAAGGACAACATGCCAGGTGACATCGGCCGGTCGTGGAAGGACAACATGCCGGGTGACATCGGCCGGTCGGGGAAGGACAACGTGCCGGGTGACATCGGCCGGTCGTGGAAGGACAACATGCCGGGTGACATCGGCCAGTCGTGGAAGGATAACATGCCGGGTGACATCGGCCAGTCACGGAAGGACAACATGCCAGGTGACATCGGCCAGTCGGGGAAGGACAACGTGCCGGGTGACATTGGCCGGTCGTGGAAGGACAACATGCCGGGTGACATCGGCCGGTCGGGGAAGGACAAACATTGAAGGACTCCTCCTCTGTGAGGCCCAGAGTGGCCCGAGTCGCAGAGGCAGAGCGACTTGTGGCTGCCGGGCACGGGAGGGACAGAGCTGCAGTCTGCAAGACGGAATGTTCTGGAACAGGAGGGCGGTGGCGGCTGCACAGTGCCAACTGCACTTACCGTTGTCACTAAGCGCTTAAAGATGGGGACGGCGGTAAATCTTGTGTTTATGTGTGCACCCTGCCACAATGTCTTAAAAATCAAAAGGCAGGTAGGGGTGAAGCCTGACTGCCCCGCACCCCGAGGGCCAGCACTGGGAGGACACTGGGGGGACAGCGGGCGGTGACGGTCACCACGCACATGGCACCACCCAAGAGGTGGTCTCCTCGCTGTTTCCCTTCGCGCCGGCCTGGGCACCCTCACAGAGCACACTGAGCTCAGACGGGCGACCACGCAGACCACGCCCTGGGGGAGGGACAGCCCCGAGCACGCTGGGGACCCCTACTCGCCGGACAGTTGGGCACGGAGAACCCGGGGTCTAGGACTCGCCGACGGGACGTGCCCCACGGCGTGCCAATGAAGGGCTCCCACGGGGCGTAGGGCGCGGGGACTCTAGTTCCCACCCCGTTCTCTGGATGAAGGAGCTCAGGGGACCCGCCTGTGACCCCACAGCTGCGAGACCAGGGCTGGGGCCACTGTTTCCAGGGGCTGCAGCCTCCTGTCCTTACGGGTCCCCCAGGTCGCCCTTACGGGGTCCCCCCCTACCCGACCGCCACCCCAGAGGGGCCTGGCGCCCCCCCCCAGCAGACATGCTTTGCAGGTGGGAAGACGGACCCTGACCCCGCCCAGGCGCCTGGCCCCTCGCGACATACCAGTTGGGCATCAGCGCGCTGTCCTTGCCCCTGAACATGATGCCCACGTTGGTGGCGTGCTGCCGGGACGAGTAGAAGTCCGTGTAGTCTCCTGGGGAAAACCGGGGAGCCCGTCAGTGACCCAGACGCCCGGGCAGGAGCAAGGATCGGGGCGTGGGACTTGCTTCCAGGGCCCACAGCCGGGACACCAGATACGGAATCCGGAGCCAAGAGTTTCTGAGGCCCACGGCGGGACCTGCATGTGAGTGGCAGCCGCCGCGCCCCCCGGGCATGGCCGTCCCAGGGCAGCCCGCCCGCGCGCCCAGTGCCAGGACAAGGCCTCGCCATGCTGGGCGGGCGGCGTGCAGGCCGGGGCCCTGTCTTCCGCAGGAAGAACCAGCTGGGGCAGTCTGTCCGTTCATCTTCCCAAACCTCCCCTCTGGGGGAAGACACCTGGGCACGCCCAGTGCCCGCGGCCCACACTGGGGCGCAGGTGGCGAAGGACGGGAGAGGACGGGTCAGAGCCACAGGTGGACCGGCCGGCCGCGCTCCCCCGCTCCGCACAGGGCAACAGCCGAGACATTTGCGGAAGACGAGATCCGAGACACAGCACAGGCGCGAGGAGGAATCCCCGAGACGACTGGCCCCCAGCGTGCGGGGACGGAGGGGACAGGCTGGGGCAGGGGACTCCGCCCCGCCCCACCCCACCTGGCCCGGCCCACCCTCTGGCGAGCTTTGTCCACGCAGCGGCGGCGGCCGAGGACCCAGCCCAGGCTCGAGCGCCGACCCAGGGCGCCCAGACGTCCCCGAGCAGGGCGGCCGGCTCCTGGGCACACGGTGCCAGGCCCGGCCGGGGAGGTGGCCTCACGGGCAGACGGACGGACAAGGGGACAAGGAGGGAGGCCACAGGCCGCTTCGGCCTCTCTCTGCTTCAGGCTGGGAGAGTTTCCACAGCTCCAGCTTCCTGCCTGACACTCGTCCAGACTCCCCGGCTCGCTCCACGGCCCGCACGGCGGCCGAGCCCCTCAGAACTGCAGACTCACAGCTTGGGGGAGCCGGGAGGGGGGATGGGGGTGGGGGGGAGAGAGAGATACAGACAGAGGGAGGGAAATATATATATACACACACACAGAGAGGGGGGAAGAGAAAGAGAGAGATAGAGGGAAAGAGAGAGAGATACAGAGAGAGGGAGAGAGAAACAGAGAGGGATATATATATCCACACACACACACAGAAGGAGACAGAGACATACAGAGAGAGGGATATGCATATATATAGAGAGAGATACAGAGAGAGAGGGAGACAAACATACAGAGAGAGGGAGAGAGACAGAGAGATACAGAGAGAGACATACAGAGAGAGGGAGATATATATATATAGAGAGAGAGAGATACATATATACACAGAGGGAGAGAAACAGAGAGAGGGAGAGGCACAGAGAGAGGGAGAGACAAAGAGAGGGAGAGAGACACAGAGAGGGAGAGACACAGCGGGAGAGAGACAGAGAGAGGGAGAGACAGAGAGAGGGAGAGACACAGAGAGGGAGAGACAAAGAGGGAAAGAGACAGAGAGAGGGAGAAACACAGAGGGAGAGACACAGAGAGGGAGAGACACAAAGAGAGGGAGAGACACAGAGGGAGAGACAGAGAGAGGGACAGACACAGAGGGAGAGAGACAGAGAGAGGGAGAGAGACAGAGGGAGAGAGACAGAGAGAGGGAGAGACACAGAGAGGGAGAGACAAAGAGGGAGAGAGACACAGAGAGGGAGAGACAGAGAGAGGGAGAGACACAGAGAGGGGGAGAGACACAGAGAGGGAGAGACACAGAGAAGGAGAGACACAGAGAGGGAGAGACACAGAGAGGGAGAGACAGAGAGAGGGAGAGACACAGAGAGGGGGAGAGACACAGAGAGGGAGAGACACAGAGAAGGAGAGACACAGAGAGGGAGAGACACAGAGAGGGAGAGACACAGAGGGAGGGAGAGAGACAGAGAGAGGGAGAGACACAGAGGGAGAGACACAGAGAGGGAGAGACACAGAGGGAGAGACACAGAGGGAGGGAGAGAGAGAGAGAGAGGGAGAGACACAGAGAGGGGGAGAGACAGAGAGAGGGGAAGAGACAGAGAGGGGGAGAGACACAGAGAGGGAGAGACACAGAGAGGGAGAGACACAGAGAAGGGGAGAGACAGAGAGAGGGAGAGACACAGAGAAGGGGAGAGACAGAGAGAGGGGAAGAGACAGAGAGAGGGAGAGACACAGAGGGAGAGACACAGAGAGGGAGAGACACAGAGCCGGCGAGTGCCGGGCAGGCAGCCGTGTGCAGCACCCGCAACCCGAGCCGTGGCACAGGCCGCGTTAGCTCTGGGCCTGGGTGCTGAGGGCGGGCAGTGACGGGCAGGGGACGGTCCCGGGCCCTCCATTCCCGCTGCCCGCATGGACTGGCCGCCCCCTGGGCCCCGGCCCCCCGCCCCTGTCCCGGAGGACACGCACTCACCGATGGTGGCCGGAAGGTGCATGGTGGCGGAGGCCTGGGGGGTGAAGGCGCTGCAACAGAGCGGGCGCCGGGTCAGGCGGGGGCAGCGCGGCTCCCGGCTCTGCCCGCCCACCGCAGGCTCAGCCCAGACCCCGACCCAGGCCCGCTCCAGTCTCCGGGGTGGGCACGGGCCGTGCGGGGAGGGTTTGCGCCCAGCGGGGCCGCAGCGCCTCCTTCCCGCCTCTGTGCCCACCCGGGCGGGCAGCAGGACCCCCCACCGTGCCCCCACCCGCCAGCGCCCCTGCTCCTCACCGCCTGCGCAGCTCCGCGTCATCCCTGAGCCGGGCCTGGCCGGCGGACAGCAGGTCCTGCAGGAGCGCCCTCGCCTCCGTCCAGGCGGCCTGCCCCAGGCCCATGAAGCTGTTGAGCACAGGCTGGACACACGGGGGGAGGGCAGCGTCACCCCCAGGGAAGCCCCGGGACCCTCCTGCTGACCGACCGAGGCCAGGCGCCCGGCCCGGCCCCGCCGCCTCCCTCCCGGTCACACCCACCCCAGGACCTCCGCTCCCAGTTTTGCGATCTCTCTCTCCACCAAGCCGGAGAGAACGGCGTCACCTCTCTCCACGGTGCCTCGGCCCCTCACGGACACGCGCCCACCGCCCAGGCCCAGGAGCTGCGCCCGGGGACCGCGACCGGCAAGCCCTGCCCGGCCTGCGGCTGCAGGCGGCGCCTATCACACGGGGCGGCCACAGGCCCTGCAGCAGGGGTGCCGCAGCCCGAGCCGCCCTGGAGGATCGCTGGGAAGTGGTGTCGCAGCCGGCGAGGCGCGGCAGAGAAAGCGCTTGCCGGTCCTGAGCTGCCGCACGCGAGGCCCGGGAGAGTCATGTCTCGTCCCGGAGGCTCGGGGCCCCGCCCGGCTGGTGACCCCCTACGGCAGGGGGTCCTTGGAGGGGGCCCCAAGGAAAGGGTGTGTGTGCTGCTCCTGGCATGCGGCAGTGCCCGGTGGAGCCACCCGCCTTCCAAGGGAGCCCACGTCTAAGGACGTGCGGTCACTCCATCCCGAGGGTGCACGGGCTCCGGGCCGACCCCTCCCGGCTGTGTCTGCAGACCCGGGGGCAGGGCTCGTAACCCCCTCCCCCCCGCCTTGTCCCTGCGCACCCCCAGGCCTTGGGCGCTGGCGGGGGCTCAGGCGGCCCGGTGCGGAAAGGAGCCGGGCCGCTGGAGAGCTTCGTCTCAGAGACGGCGGCTGGAGGGACCCAGCACTGCAGACACTGAGCTCTTTTCCCCTGGGAACCCCCCTGCGTGAGAAGCCACCCCGGGGAGCCCCGAGGCCACCTCCTGCCAGCCTGTCTGTTCCAGAACAGCCCCAGCCATACGTGCCGTGTTCCCCCGAAAATAAGCCCTCCCCATAAAATAAGCCCCAGTGGGATGTCTGAGCATTTGCACCATAGAAGCCCCACCCCGAAAATCAGCCCTAGTGACGGGCGTGGCCGCGCGTCGCGTCTGCACAACCCGTGCGTGTCATCTCGGAGCGGTAAAGAACACGAGCAGCCCTTCCCATCCGCCCGTGAGAGCTCTGTGGCTCCACAGGAGAGATCGGGGCCGGTGGTTCTAAAGGAAACAGAGTCACAAGACATTCAGGACGGGATTCGGGGTCTGGAGAGTGAGGATGATGTTCTCACGGAAGACGGCTTCACTCTATTTGAATCAATGTAGATGGCTGTCCCGTACTTAAATAAAATAACACATCCCCTGAAAACAAGCCCTGGGGTGTCTTCTTGAGAAGAAGTAAATATAAGGCCCCGTCTTTTTTTCGGGGAAACGCGGTAAGTAAAACCTCCAAGACCTCAGAGAGGGTTTCCAGGTGGCGTTTGCAGTAAGTGAGATCGGGGACGGGTCATCTCACAGTGTCCTACCTGATCGAAGACATCCTGGTGTCGGGAGAGGACAGGCCCGGTGAAGAGGTGTTTGATGACGCTGAGGTCCAGGATCTGGTCGCCGATGGCCACGCCGATCCTCGGTCTGGGCTGGGAGGGAGACGGCGCGGTCAGCACTAGGCAGAGCCTCCGACCGGGCTTGGCCCACCCGCTAGAAAGCCGGTCTCCCGAGCAGCCCGTGGCTGCCCCTGTGGACGGCGCTTCCTGCAGAGGGGACCAGGAAACTGGACCCACAGACCCTGTGCCACCCTTTGTCTCCGCTTCCGAGACAAAAGGGAAAAAGAGGCTGTGTCCCTTGAATGGGAAATAAATCAAACACCCCTTGGAGTGGGGGAAGAGCAGGCAGCCCGGCCCGAGCCCCTTGTCTAGGCAAAGTCCCCTGCAAAGTTCCCCAGGCATTGCTTAAATGCCTCCAGTGATGAGGAGCTCACTACCTTAACTGGGAAGCCGGGTTAATTTTTGGGTTGAACCCAGGCCTTCGCTCAGGGCAATTCATTTGCGCAGCCTGGCAGCGAGTGCCCCAGGCACAGCGCTGAGGGTCAGGTGGCCGGGGCCGGAGGGCCCTGCTGCAGCTCCGGGGGAGGAGGGCTCAGGTGTGAAGGAACCAGGCTGATCAGAAAATGGGGGGCACAGGGGGGTCCTTTCTGCTCCATCAAATCCCAGTGAAGTAGATAGACTAAAGATGGCTCCTGTAAATCTAAAGTGGAGTCGGTCTTGCTCTAACTATTAGTAAAAGTTCCCAGAGGAAGTTCCCAGGAGAGGGAAGGGGGAGTTGAGCAGGCCTGTTCCCAAAAAGAATAGAGAGGTCCTTGTTCCAGGAAAAGCCCCTTGTCCCTCAATGAACCTCTCCACTGTTCGCTTGATTAACGACTAACGTCAAAGTTCTGCTTCTGTGATTGCGCGCTTGCTTAGCCGCCAGCCCCAAAGGTATCAGAAAGCCGCAAGGGCCTTGTTCGGGGCTGCTTCTCCCTCCTTGCATGTAGTGGTGGCAGCCCCTGCGCAGGTAGAAATAAACTAATTTGGCTGATTGGATTCTGGTGTCCGAGTCCCCTTGATCCGCTGGCTTACAACACCAGCAGCAATGCTGACTAATACAACGTCCTAAACATCCGGCAAAGCGTGGCCTTTGTCCCCAGGCCCCTGAGCTCTGCTCTCAAGGAGGAACCAGAGAGCGTGTTTGCAGAGCCCCCGCCGGGCCGTCCCGAGCCAAGATCCGGGCTCTCCTGAACCGCCCGCTTTGCCACGGCAGTCCCAGGAGCACAGGGGTGGGCTGTGGCCACTTTGGTGGGCTGAGAGAAGACGGCCACCTCCCCATGCGTGTCAGCTCCCGGGGGCAGGCCGACCGGAGCTGTAACCTCGAAGCGCCGAGGCCCCGGCAGAGTCTGCCCTGGAGGAGGCTGCCCCCGAGAGCCCAGCTACCCACCCTGGAAAATGGCACAGCTACTGCAGGGGACAGGGCTGACCCACCAGGCCCCACGTGGCCGTGCACTCAGGGGACAGGCAGAGCAGACACCGGGCCCATCTCCGACCCTGGCCCCACACCCAGCTGGAGCCGGGAAACAGCCACTGAGCAAACTGCAGGGTCTGCTCACAGCGGCCGCCTGCTTCCTCCGCTACAAACCAAGCCTAGAAGCACCGGGTGGCCAGTCACCGCCCTTGTGCTTCGAACTGCAACCCCAGGACCTGGAAAACCAGTTTGAGGGAGTGAGTCCCTCCACCTGCAGCCTTGGGAGTGATTTTCTTCCGTGCTAGGCTAGAAGGGGCTCCCCGGGTGAAATACAGGATCCCGGGGGACGCCGGCCTGCTCCCACCATCCTATCCCTTCCAACAAGTCCCCGGTCCTCTCTGAGCCTCAGTTTCCCATCCGTAACTTGAGGGAGGAGACAAAGTAGGGAGAGATAGCCCACGTGTGTAACTTTAAGGACCGAATGGGCATTGCCTCTGTTTTGCAATGTTTGGCCGTATCTAATGCACGATTGCCCAAAGCAAAGCTTTCCCTAAGCCCCCGCCTGACAAGGACAGTGTGGGGTGGGGAGGCTGGCAGATGTGGGGGGTCCAACCCCAAACACACACGTTGCTGGCTGCGAGAACTGGAGCCTGACGCTTAGCCTCTCTGAGCCTCAGTTCCCCATCTGTAAAATGGGGACAGTAACACAATGGTAGGTTTGTTGCGAGAATTCAATGAATGTCTGTACGTAGACACCGGTCATACCATAAACTCTTACAGGGCCTCCTCTCAGCGCCAGCCCTGCGCGGAGGCTGCGGGAGGCTCTGGGGACAGAGGAGTGACTTGGTTTCCGCCCTCCAAAAGCAACAGGAGGAGACAGTGCGGGGCGAGAGACAGCCAGGGCCGGGCGTGGAGGGAGCTCATTCTGAGCGGTGCCGAGGGGACGCCTCTCTGTGGAGATGACATTTGCACCGAGTCCTCAAGAGTGAGAAGGACCCAGGCTTGCAGAGACAGAAGGAAGAGGATCCCGGCCAGAAGGAACAGAGAGTGCGTGGGCCCTGAGGCGGGAAACCACGTGTCTCAGAGCCCGGCTGGAGTGGGCAGAGGCCAGGAGGCCGGGCAGGGCCGGGTCACAGGTATGTGCCAAGGCACTCAGCAGATCAGCCCCAGACCACACAGTCCGTCCTCGGGGGGCCCCCAAACCTGCCTCCACAGAGAGCACTGTGCACGCCCTGCCCGTCCCGAGTCGGCGGGAGGGAGTCCCCTGTGTCTTTGGTGCCCAACTCCCAGCCCAGAGTCCCGCCCAGAGTCGGGGTTTGTGAGCATTCATGGAGTAGAGGAATGAATGAGGTGACGGCCGCATTAAGTCACTGTTGTCCCACCCCACGGAGGACGGCCCAGCTGCCGACAGGGGTGAGGGGGTTTTGCCTCGGCAACTAGGCCGGCCTGGAGAGGCAGCCGAACCGCCGGAACGTGGAGCACCGCAGTGACAGCTTTGGTCGAGGCCTGTTCAGCCGGATGGCCCTGAGCCTCTGGGAGGCCAAGGGCCCCTCTGCCTCCCCGGCACTTCCCCAGGGCCTCGTGCTCCTGGACTTCCCCCAGGGCTGCTCCCCATGCTGCAATGTCAAGAAAGCAGGCCCTGGCAGGCGGCTCACGCCTGTGATCCTAGCACTCTGGGAGGCCGGGGTGGGCGGATAGATTAAGGTCAGGAGTTCAAGACCAGCCTGAGCAAGAGCGAGACCCTGTCTCTACTAAAAATAGAAAGAAATTATATGGACAACTAAAATATATATGTAGAAAAAATGAGCCAGGTGTGGTGGCGCATGCCTGTAATCCCAGCTACTTGGGAGGCTGAGGCAGTACGACTGCTTGAGCCCAGGAGTTTGAGGTTGCTGTGAGCTAGGCTGACGCCCCAGCATTCATTCTAGCCCAGGCAACATAATGAGACTGTCAAAAAAAAACACAACAAAAAAGACAGCAGGACGCGCTGTCTGAAGGCCCCTAGCTGCACTCCGAGAGACAATAAATTGATTCCCCTGGGAAAGCAAGTCAGGGCGCCCTACGTGTGTGTGGGGGGGTGCACCCACCTCCCCCCAGCGCTTCTGTCCAGGGGTTTTGCTCCCAGCAGGGGTGAGGCCAAGGACCCGCCTGCTGAGGGCAAAGTGTGAGGAGGCGGCAGAGGGCGGCCCTGCCTGCAGAGGGGTGGTTGGCCAGCCGGGTTAAGGTTTAACGGCCTCTGGTTTGTGTCCTCCGGGATTGAATGTTAACTTTCTGAGTCCTTGCGACATCTGGCCGGGTCTGCCAGTTGTGAAACCACGAGTTGGCCCTTGCAGAGGGAGGCAGTGCCACAGGCGGGCCACGGAAGGCGGGCCACTGCGGGCCGGTGGCCAGCCAGGGCGGAGGGGCCTCCCTGCCCAGGACGGGGCCTCCCTCCGGCCAGGCACCGGTCAGCCAGCCGGCGCCCCCTGCACACTGGTGGGGTCAGGCAGATCCTGGGGCGCTGCGGCTCACAGGCCGAGTCAGGACCGTGCCTTGAAAGCTGGGAGCCAAATACCATAAAGGAATCCAAGGGAACCTGCCTTTCTCGCCCAGGGCCCCCGTTTTTATCTACCCGCTAAGAGCCCCCCGTTTCCAAAGGTTTCTTTCTACCGACCAGACCGCACCTGGCCAAGCCCGAGCTCCGTTCCTCTCCCTCTGACGGGCGGGGGAAGCCAGGCGCCCGCAGGCGACAGGACCGCGCCGACACCTGCTCTGGGCAGGAGCCGCGCCCCTGAGCCGCCCAAGTGCGGGCTCTGGGTCGGGACCGACCAGAGACAACCAGCAGCCCGGCCTGGGCCGCGCGGGCGCACGAGAGGGACCCGCCCGGCCACGGCGCCCGCCCCGCGCCCCGCGGCTGCGGCGTGTCCGGTGTCGCGGGCCGCGGCCACACGACGTGCACAGCCGGACGCCGCGCGGGACTCGAACCCGCGGCCCCGGGCCCGGCCGCCCCACCCCCCGCTCGCTCACGTTGCCTGCGGTGCTGAACACGCCGTACGGCAGGTTCTGGATGGGGAAGTCGCAGTCCTCGGCCACCGGGATGAACGACATGCTGGCGGCGCGGCGGGCGGCGGGCGGACTGCTCTCGCCCCGGCCGGCGGCCGGCAGGCCCCGCCCACTGCCCCGGGCCCGCCCACTGCCCGCCCCTTGCCCCGCCCACAAGCAGCTCATTGCCCGGGCCCACCCACTGCCCCGGACCGCCCCTTGCCCCGCCCACTACCCCGTTCACTGCCCCCTGCCCCTCCCACTGCCCCAGACCGCCTGCCCCGCCCACTGTCCGCCCCTTGCCCCGCCCACTGCCCCGGACCGCCTGCCCGCCCATTGCCCCGCCCATTGCCCCCGGCCCCGCCCCGCCCCGCCAGGCCCGCCCACTGCCCCGCCCATGCGCAGCTCACTGCCCCGTCGCGCCCACTGCCCCGGCCCGCCTGTCCCGCCCATTGCCCCGCCATTACCCCTGTCCCGCAGCCGCCCGGCCCCGCCCATTTCCCCGCCCACGACAGTTCATTGCCGCGGTCCCGCCCACTGCCCTCGGCCACGCCCATTTCCAGGCCCCGCCCACAGCCAGTTCATTGCACCGCCCCAGCCTGGGGCCGGCCCCGCCCACTGCTCCAGCCCGCCCATTTCCCCGCCCCGCCCACGGCCCCGCCCCCCGCAGGTCCCAGATTCCCCGCCTGTCACTCTGTCGGCCCCTCCCCAACCCGCCCCTTCTCGGCTCCGCCCACAGTCCCGCCCCGCCCATCGCCCGGTCCCGCCCGTCGCCCCGCCCCCACAGGTCCCAGATTCCCCGCCTGTCACTGCCAGCCCCGTCAACCCGCCCCTCCCCGGCCCCGCCCCCCGCCCGGCCCCGCCCCCGCCCCGCCCCTCCCCGGCCCGGCCCCGCCCCCCGCCCCGCCCCGCGGGTCCCAGCCCCGCCCGTCACTCACGCCCGCTGGAGCGCCGTCCCGCCGTGCAGGCCCGAGGCGCGGGCTCGCGTCCCCAGCGCAGCGCCGCCCCGTGCCGCGGGGCTCTGTCCGCACGGCCGTGCCCGCAGGAGAGGAGCGCGGCGGCCGGGCCTCCTGAGCGCGGACGGGCCGGAAGCCGCGCCCAGCCCTGCGGCCTAGCAACGGCGCCCTTGAAGAACCAGCGGAAGGCACAGGCTGCAAGATAGACCCCGACATAGAAACCGGTATTTGAAACTCTTCTTTTTTATTTTTTTATTTGTTTTTTGAGACACAGTCCCACTCTGTCACCCAGGCCGGAGTGCAGTGGGGTCATCACAGCTCACTGCAGCCTCGAACCCTGGGCTCAAGCGATCCTCCTGCCTCAGCCTCCCAGGTACCTGGGACGACAGGTTGCATCCTCACACCCGGCTAATTTTTTTGTATATTTAGTAGAGACGGCGTCTCACTCTTGCTCAGGCTGGTCTCGAACTCCTGGTCCCGAGCGGTCCTCCCGCGTCGGCCTCCCAGAGTGCTGGGATCACAGGCGTGAGCCACCACGCCCGGCCCTGAAACCCTTACTCTCCATTAATTTGCTTTGGACATTCTCAAAAATGCAATGAATTAATTAGAGTCAAAAGTTAATGGATTAATGGACACATCAGAGCTGCCTGAAAGTAAAAAAATGAAAAAAAAAAAAAAAATCAAGCCGAAATCCTACATATTGATTTTAAGGAACATTTTAAAGGTTGAATGACCACCCCAGGATTTGTAAAGATAACTTCTTCCTTTATGGGCGTTTTTAGATGATTAATAATGATAAACAGGCGGACGACTTTCAGGTAAGTAAGAAATGTCATGCAACTCCTCTGCCCGCAGCGTCTGGTCCCGCTTCTCCTCTCATCCACTGTCCTGCCCCAAGTCACTGTAAATCGTCCCCCTTCTTGGGAGCACACGTGCCAACAGCCCCTCACGTCTCCCAGCAGTTCCTGTCTTCCTTCCCTTGTGGTCACCTCTAGGACAACTCCAGTGTGTGCCGAACAACTTGTCCTTTGAATAAAGCACCGTGTTTCCCCGAAAACAGGACAGGGCCTTATAATTATTTTTTCCTCGAGAACACACCTGGGGCTTATGTTCAAGGGATGTGTTGTTTTCCCCTCAAAGCCTCAGATCGCAGCACGCACAGGACGGCCGGGACCCGACGGGGGAGCCGACCTTGCTGGTGGGGCTGCCCGCACCTTTCCGGTCACCTCTGGGACAGCAGCTGTCACGACGGGGCGGATGAGAAGGGCTGCTCGTGTTCTTTCCCGCTCCGCGACGACACGCACGGGTTGTGCAGACGCGCTGCGCAGCCACGCCCGCCACTAGGGCTGATTTTCAAGGTGGGGCTTCTATGGCGCTCATGCTTAGACATCTTGCTGGGGCTGGTTTTATGGGGAGGGCTTATTTTCGGGGAAACACGGTATTATGACTGTGAACAGTTTGCGTTAAAAAAAAAAAAGGAAGAGGAGGCAGAAGAGACAGGAGAAGAAGGGAGGAAGTGAAGGGAGGCGGCTGTCCTGGGCTGCACAGGTCTTGCCTAATCGCCTGCCTGCGGCCAAGCACCCTCTGCTGGGCCGCGTCTCAGCTGGGCCGCGGGCGCACGCCTGAGACTGTCCGACTGCACGGATGACCCGGGCGCACCTCTGATCAGTAGGACGCCGCCAGGTGCCGAAGATGAAGACGGCAGCTTGGACGAGGGGCCCCTGAGGACCCCTCAGGGGTGACACGGTGACTGCTGAGTTGGAGGGTGCTGGGCAGTGCAGCACAGACGGCAGGACAACGTGACCCAAGCAGGCCTTGAAACCAGAAGGCCCGAGACGGGCGTATTTCAGGTAAAGCTGGCCGCCCAGCCCCCCCAGTCCTGAGATGGCCCGGTGCCAGCCTGCCGGGCCTGACCAGCGGGCAGCGGTCGAGGAGCTCACTCTGGGCACAGCTCTCGGCTTCTGTCCCCTGCCCCGGGCGGACCCCAGTTCTTGTGTGGCTGACGTGACTTGTTCCCATAGGTTCCCGAAAGGGGAAAAGGAAGAGGAGAGTGTCCCAGCTCTGTTCTGTGGCCTCAAAAGGAGGCAACCCCAGGCAGCACTCGGCACCTACCGTGTTTCCCCGAAAACAAGAGGGGGCCTTATGTTTATTTTTCCTCAAGAAGACACCCTAGGGCTTATTTTCAGGGGATGTGTTGTTTGTTTAAAGCACAGTACAGCCATCTACATTGATTCAAATAGAGTGAAGTCGTCTTCTTCTGGAACATCACCCTCACTCTCCAGACCCCGAATCCCGTCCTGAATGTCTTGCGACTCTGTTTCCCTTAGAGCCACCGGCCCCGATCTCTCCTGTGGAGCCACAGAGCTCTCACGGGCGGATGGGAAGGGCTGCTCGTGTTCCTTCCCGCTCCGCGACGACACGCACGGGTTGTGCAGACGCTGCGCAGCCACGCCCGTCACTAGGGCTGATTTTCAGGGTAGGGCTTCTATGGCACACGTGCTTAGACATCCTGCTGGGACTTGTGTTATGGGTAGGGCTTATTTTCGGGGAAACACAGTACCTGACTCTACTCCTCAGCCACCAGGCAACGAACCGCTCACGTGTCCCGCGGTGGCCCTGCGTCTCCCCTGAAAGGCGGGGTAGGGCCTGTCTTTCTGACTCTGGGTGCCGTTTTGTCAACACCCAGCAAAACACCTGGGGCGGAACAGAGTCTCCTTCCTCTTCGGGTAACGGAGAGGAAGCCGTTGATGAGAGGCAAAGCCGTGGGTAAGCAGCGGCCCTGCTCCACGCCAGCAGCTCGGCCCCTCCAGCCCCGGTCACGGAGCACGCGTGTGTGGGGCGTCGGGGCCTCCCAGAGCACACGCGAGTTGGGGTGGGCCTGGAGGATCCCGGCCGCGTCGTGAGAAAACCGAAACCCGCTCCGGGGGCAGGGGTGGGGCAGACGTGTTGGGGAGGGGTGTGGGGAAGAGGTGGCTGAAGGGGAACTATGATGTCACAGCCTTAAAACAGGTTTGCCGCCCGCTAAGCACGCGCAGAGTCCGGAAGCGCGAACGAGAAAGCTGTTCTGTTTGGAAAACGGCGTGTGAAGTGGCTCGAGGGCGCGCACACTGCGTTTCCTTCTCCTCTTTTGGGAGGGGGCATGTCGGGCATTAGGACGGTTACAGGAAAGAATTTTAGGCCGGGGAGGTGGCTCACGCCTGTCATCCCAGCACTCTGGGAGGCCGAGGCGGGAGGATCGCTCAAGGTCAGGAGTTCAAAACCAGCCTGAGCAAGAGCGAGACCCCGTCTCTACTATAAATAGAAAGAAATTAATTGGACAACTAATATATATAGAAAAAATTAGCCAGGCATGGTGGCGCATGCCTGTAGTCCCAGCTACTCGGGAGGAGGCTGAGGCAGGAGGATCGCTTGAGCCCAGGAGTCTGAGGTTGCTGTGAGCTAGGCTGATGCCATGGCACTCACTCTAGCCTGGGCAACAGAGTGAGACTCTGTCTCAAAAAAAAAAAAAAAAAAGAATTTTAAGGAAAAATATTGCCCCTAATCCCACCAACTTGCAGTCTTCCCGTTCCCGTGGTTTTTCTCATCCTCTTGGTGTGCATGTGATTTCCTGCCTTTGCAAACGCCGCGTAGACGCAGTTTCCGTGTTTCTCCTCGTCGTTCTCCCGGCATTTCTCCGTGTGGCCCAGCAGGCCTCCTCGGTACCATTTTCATCGGCTGCGGAAGTTGCCATGTTCTCGCTGGTGATTATAGTGGGGCGGTGAGTAGGCGCTGGCTGTTTTCCTTTCTCTAGAGTAGGGGTCCTCAAACTTTTTACACAGGGGCCAATTCACCGTCCCCCAGTCCGCTGGAGGGCCGTTGGAGAGAGCGGGCACATTCCACACGTGCGTGCGCACTGTGGGGCCGGGACGAGCCGGCTGCTGAGCAGGACAGGCAGCGGCGGCAAAAACACCCGGCGGGCCGGGTAAATGTGCTCGGCGGGCCGCACGTGGCCCTAGGGCCGTAGTTTGAGGACGCCTGCTCCAGACTGTTGTCTGGGGTAGATTCTCAGTCTCAGGGGCCAAGGGCTGTGAAGACCAGACCCGGAGTGGGTGTCAGCACCTCCACACGGCGGGCCGGCGCGGGTCTCCCTGGTGCCATGCACGCCGGCCCTCTGACGCCTGCGCCCAGCTCGCTGCCTGCAGGCCTCGGCCCGCAAGCTGCCCTGCACCCCCTTGCAAGACAGCCGGGGGTGGGGGGTTGGGGGGCAGCTTTCCCGACCCCAGACGCCCATGTCATGGGAAGGCTCCTAGAAACCGATAAGCAGGGCGAGGAGGACAAGGCCTGCACGGGGAGGCAGCCCGGTGGCCTTTCTACCAAACCTCAGAGTCACCCTTCTCCCCCGCCCCTACAACACGCACTTGAACTTGAAGTGCTTAAGGTCAGTCCTGAGGTCCTCTGACTTTTGAGCTCCTTTGAGCAAAGAGAATGTCACATGTTCTCGCAGGACAGATGGCCCTCTGATGCCAACACGCACAGGGCACACGCCAAGCACAGGGCGTCCGCTGCAAAGTATCTGCAGGGACCACTACTGAGCTCGGAACTCAGGGAGAAAAGGCATCGCCTTCCTCGGCACGCCTGGCCTCGAACACAGTTCCCGCGTTTTCTCCACGGCCGGGAAGCGGAACTCAGCGAACCGAACCGGCTGGGGCAGAGCTAGTTTTTTTGCAGATTCTCTTCTTCCTGCATCCTTTGATTCTGCCCTCGGTGTGCTTTGCCGCAGGCTCCTCGCGTCCACGTCCTGAGTTCCGAGGGGCGCTGCGCAGACACGCTTCTTATTTAAGCTGCAGCCGAAAGACTCACAGACAACAAGGAGCGTGGTGAGTAGAGAGTGTCACTGACGTTTGACCTCGTGACCACGTGCACCGCGCACAAGCTCCCGCTTTCTGCTATGGAAGCACCAGCAACGTTTCAGAGTCCCCCTCACTGTGATTTCAGCCAGACACTTCCAACTGTGCTTTGGTCTCTTGTAAATGACCACACAGTCAAGAGTTTTCCCACCCAAATTTTTCCTGTTTTCCCACCCAAATGCTCAGTGCCTTTTTGAGGGTTCCGTTCTGCTCCCAGAAATGCAGAGAAGTGTTGACACAGCTGTACCCCGCATGCCACCTGTATGGTGCAGCTGCAAAGATAATTTTCAGCGCCCTCTCGTGCACCGTGTTTTACTCTGTCCGTGGTAACCGCGCACGGAAATCCCTCTCTCGCTCTCCCTCTGTCTCTCTCCCTCTCTCCCTCTCTCAAGGTTGGCCGGGCATGATTTTTCCTTGTGGTCCCTGGATGCTGAACAAAAGGAGACTCTGTGTTACGATGTCAAACAAGGAGCACGTCAATTCTCTCCAGAACATCTCCGGCTCCAGAACACACATGCCTGAGTTTGGGTAGGTTAGTGTACCTCACTCCCCCCATCTTAATTTCATGCATTGTGAAAATGAAATAATAAAAATGATTATCAGCCTTGTTACTGTTTTCCATAATGGCTGTGCTACTTTACATTCCCACCAACAGCGAGTAAAGGTTCCCCTTTCTCCACGTCTAACATTTGCCTTTCATCTTTCTAACAACAGCCATCCTAACAAGTGTAAAGTGGCATCTCGTTGTGGTTTTAATTTGCATTTTTCTGATAATTAATGATGTTGAATGTTTTTTTGTATGCCTGTTGACCATGTGTATGTCTTTTGAGAAATATCTATTCAGATCCTCTGCCCATTTTTTAATTGGATTGTTTTCTTACTATTTATTGAGTTGTTTGAGTTCCCTATACATTTCGGATTTTAACCCCTTACCAGATGTGTGGTTTACTAACATTTCTTCCCATTCTGTGTGTTGTCTCTTCAATCTTTTGATTGTTTCCTTGGCTATACAGGTTTTTAGCTTGACTGTAATCTTATTTGTCTATATTTGATACAAAAAATCATTGCCCAGGCCAATGTCATGGAGCTTTTCCACTAGTAGTTTTATAGTTTCAGGTCTTATGTGTAAGTCTTTAATCCGTTTTGAGTTGATTTTTGTATATGGTGTGAGATAACGGTGATAAGGGCCTAAATTAATTCTTCTGCATGTGGATACCCAGTTTCCCTAACACCATTTATTGAAGAGACTGACCTTTCCCTATTACGTATTCCTGGCACCTTTGTCAAAAATCAATTGACCATAGCATGGATTTCTTCCTGGGCTATGTTGTTCTTCATGCTGTTTTGATTACTATAGCTTTGTAGTAGATTTTGAAGTTAGGTAGCATGATGCCTCCAGATTTGTTCATTCTTTTTGCTTGAGATTGCTTGGCTATTTAGGGTCCTTTGTGGTTCCATACAAATTTTAGGATTGCTTTTTCTATTTCTGTGAAAAATGTCATTGGAATCTTGATAGGGATTGCATTGAATCTGTAGATCACTTTGGGTAGTATGGACATTTTAACAATATTGATTCTTCCAATTCATGAACATGGGATATCTTTACATTTATTTCTGTCTTCTTAATTTCATTGATATTTCAGTTTCCAGTGTTTTTCACCTCCTTGGTTAAATTTATTTCCAAGTTTTTTGTTTGGTTGGGTTTTTGGTAGCTGTTGTAAGTGGGATTGTTTTTTGATTTTTTTTTTTTTTTAATGGAGAGCAAACACTGAGAATGTTTTTTGATTTCTAAAGATTCCCTGTGCTTCCCCTATTCATTCCCTGACCAATGGCAGCCACTGATATTTTTACTATCTCTATAGTTTTGCCTGTTCCAGAAAATCATATAATTGGAATCATACAGTATATAGCGTTTTTGGACTGGCTTATTTCACTTGCCATATGCATTTAAGTTTCTTCCATGTCTTTTCCTGCCTTGAAAGTTCATTTCTATTCTCACTGAATGTTGTTCCATTATATAGATGTGCCATAGTTTTAAACATTTACCTATGGAAAGACATCTTGGTTGCTTCCAATTTTTTGGCAATTAAAAATAAAGCTGCTAAAAACATCTCTGTGCAGGTTTTTTGTGTGGACTTTTTTTTTTTTAACCAAGTATACTTTATTAAATTCTTAAACAAACAAACAAAACTATTTTAGTGGGGTCTCGCTATTTGCCCAGGCTGGACTCCGATTCCTGGCCTCAAACAACCTTTCCATCTCAGCCTTTCAGTTAGCTAGGATTACAGGTGTACACCACAGTGCCCAGCTATGTATGTGGTCACAGTTTTTAACTCACTTGGGCAAATACCTAGGAGTACAATTGCTAGGTCATAGGGTAAGACAAAAATGTTTAGCTTTGTAAGAAACTGCCCGTCTTCCACAGTGGCTGTACCATGTTGTATTCCTTCTAGCAATGAATCAGAGTTCCTGTTGCTCCCCATCCTCAACAGCATTGAGTGTTGTCAGTGTTTTGTATTTTAGCCCTTTTAATAGGTATGTAGAGGTAGATCATTGTTTTAATTTGCATAAAATTAAAGTGACATAGGATGTTGAACACCTTAACATTTGCTTATTTGTCATTGGTATATCTTCTTTGATGCACTGTCCAGATATTTTGCCCACTTTTAATTTGGATTGTTTTAGAGTTTTGAGTGTTCTTTCTTTGTATGTGTTGTATAAAAGCCCTTTATCGGATATGTTTTTGATGTTTTCTCCCAGTCTGTAGTTTGTCTTTTCATCTTTTTAATGGCAGCTTTTTGCAGAGTAGTTAACTTCAATGAAATCCAATTTATCAATTTTTTCTTTCACAAATCATGCTTTCAGTGTTTTATCTAAAAAATTATCACCAAACCCAAGGTTACCTTCAATTTCCCATATATTCTAGAAGTTTCATATTTTTGTGCTTAGGTATATACAAAGATCCATTTTAATTTTTGTGAAAGGTTCAAGGTCTATATGTAGGTTCACTTTTTTTGCATGTGAATGTACAGTTGACCACCACAGATTGAAAAAAGAGCATCTCTAGGAAGAAGACTATTTCTCTATGAACTGCCAAAGGTTCTTTGTCAAAGGTAAGTTGACTATATTCGTGTTGGTTTATTTCTGGGCTGTTTTATACAGCTGATCTATTCTTGTGCCAATACCAGTCTTCATTATGGGAGCTTTACAGTAAAAAGTCTTGCTTGAAGTTGGGTAGTGTCAGTCTTTGACTTTGTTCTTTGATATTGTGTTGGCTACTCTGGG
This sequence comes from Microcebus murinus, assembly GCF_040939455.1. Classification (NCBI taxonomy): domain Eukaryota; kingdom Metazoa; phylum Chordata; class Mammalia; order Primates; family Cheirogaleidae; genus Microcebus; species Microcebus murinus. The sequence goes on along the minus strand of NC_134110.1, from coordinate 984,401 downwards.
CCTTTGCCTCTCCGTATGAACTTTAGAATTACTTTGTCGCTATCCACAAAATAACTTGCTAGGCCTTTGACTAAAATTGCATTAATTTATAAACCAACTTGGCAAGAACTGACAGTATTGAGTCTTCCTATCAATGAACTTAGAATAGCTATTTAGCTGATTTTTTTATTTCATTAGTTTTGCCATCTTCCTCACATATATCTTGTCACAATCTATTAGATTTTATACCTAGATATTACCTTTTATTGGTGCTAATATAAATGGTGTTTCTAATTTAAAATTTTCATTGCTGGTATATAGCAATTGGCTTTTGTATATTAACCTTTTTGATTTTTTGCATTTACCTTGTATCCTGCAATCTTACTATAATTGCTTATTGTAATAGTTCCAGTTTTTATGTTGACTCTTTGAAATTTTCTATATAGACAATATATTCTCTGCAAACAAAGACAAGTTTCTTTTTTCCCAATCCGTATAGCTTTTCTTTTATTGTATTTGCTAGGAATTCCAGCACAATGTGGAATAGGACTGGTGAGAGGGGACATCTTTGCCTTGTCCTCAGTCTGGAAAGTGCCTTGTTTTTTACCATTAAATGTTAGCTACGTTTTTGGTAGATGCTACCTAGTTGAGAAAGTTTCTTTATATTCCTAGTTTGCTGAGTTTCTTGTCATGGATTGATGTTAATTTGTCAAATGCTTTTTCTACATCCATTGATATGATCATAGTGATTTTTCTTCTTTAGACTGCCAATGTGATCACATTGACATTCAAATGTTGAATAAGCCCTGCATACCTGGAATAAATCCTGCTTGGCTGTAGTGTATAATTCTTTTCATACACTGTTAGATTTAATTTGCTAATATTTTATTGAAGACTTTTGCATTTATGGTCATGAGAGACATTGGCCTGTAGTTTTCTGGTGAAGTCTTTGTCTGATTTTTGTATTAAGGTAATGCTGGCCTCACACAATGAGTTAGGAAGTCCCTCTGCTTCTATTTTCTGGAAGAGATTGTAGAAAATTGGTATGATTTCATCAGCCTTTGGTAAATTCACCAGTGAACCCACCTGGGACTGTTTTCTTTTTCTTTTTGGAAGGTAATTGATTCAATTTCTTCAACAGAAACAAACATTAAATTATCTATTTCTTCTTATGAGTTTTGGTAGATTGTGCCTACCAAGGACCCATTTCCATTTCATCTAAATTATCAAATTTGTGGGCACACAATTGTTCATGGTAGTCTGTTATTATCTTTTAACACCTATGGGATTGGCACTCATAGCCGCTCCTTCACTATTTTTGCTTACTGTACTTACTATACTCATTAAGACTTTTTCTTTTTGCTTACTAGACTTCTATTTTGTTATGTCACTACAGATCATTAGTTTTGGTTACTGTATAATATTCCATTGTACAAATATATCACATTTTATTCATCTAGTTCTTCAGTGGGGACTTGGGTGGTTTTATCTTTTGTAAACATTATCATGAAAATTCTTGTACACGTCCCCCATTTAATCTATGTGCAAGTTTTTCTTGGGTATACACTTAGGGAGTGAAATTTCTGGATTATAGGGTATGTAAAAGTTCAACTTTAGAAGGCAGTATCAAACTTTCTGAAGGATTGAACTACTTTCCACTAACATCAGCAATGCATAAGAGATTATGTGGAAACCCTCTAACACTACTAGCTATTGCCAGACTTTAAAATTTTTGTTGATCGAATGGGTATGAAACAGTATCTCATTGTGGTCTTGATTTGCATTGTAACTTCTCCCACTTTCTAACTTGTTTTTTCACATTCTTTGAAGAAAGATACCCTAAGGTATATTTTGGAAAATAAAGATAACTATCTTTAATAGAAAAAAATCATTAATAATGCTTTCATAGTTAATGCTTTATGTCTTAAGAAGTCCTACTCTATCTTAAGATCACAAGTAGTCATTTTTTTTTCCTTTGAGAGTTTTAAAGGTTTTTTAAGTCCTTTACTTTTTTCTAGGCATGAGATTGGAATCAATTTTCACCTTTTTCCATACAGATAACCAATAGTTCCAGCCCCAACTATCCAATAGCCTACCTTCCCTGATGTAACATGCTACTTTTCTTATGCCAAAGTTCAGACCATGCATAGGTCTTTATCTGGGCAATCTAGACTATTCCATTGGGAGATGTCTGTTCCTTAGCTAGTAACATGCAATTTTAATTAACATACGGCTTCACACTGAGTCCTAACATCTGGCAGGGCAAGTCCCCACCTCTCTGATCTTTCCTAAAATGTCCTGGCCCTTTACTCTTTTACCTTTCATTTATTTTTTGAGACAAGAGTCTCATTCTCTTGCCCTGGGCTAGAGTGCCGTGGCGTCAGCCTAGCTCACAGCCTAGCTCAAACTCCTGGGCTCAAGTGATCTGCCTGCCTCAGCCTCCCGGGTAGCTGGGACTATAGGCACATGCCACCATGCTCGGCTAATTTTTTCTATTTTTAATTGTTTGGCTAATTCTTTCTATTTATAGTAGAGATGGGGGTCTCGCTCTTGCTCAGGCTGGTCTCAAACTGAGCTCGAGCAATCCTCCCGCCTCCGCCTCCCAGAGTGCTAAGATTACAGGCGTCATCCACGGTGCCCGGCCTACCTTTTATTTTAGAATAACCTAAACAAGTTCCATGAAAAAGCCTGGTGGGATTTTGATTGGAATTGCATTGAATTTTTAGGTTTACTTAGGAACAAATGACATCTTCATGATATTATCTTCCTATCCTCAAATGTTTCTCTTTATTGAGTTAATGTTTTAGAATTCTTCCTTTAACAGATCTTCGACATATGTTGTCAATTTCCTAGGTAATTGGTGTTCTGATACTGTTGCTAAATGGTATCTTCTGGTTCTCTAGTTAACTGGTGTAAAGAAATGCGACTGATTTCTGATAATTGTTATATCTCACTACCTAACTAAACCCTATCGTTTCTAGGAATTGCTCTCTGGATTTGCATGTGAGGTAATGTGAAAATAGCGAGTGCTTCCTCCTTTCTTCCTCTGAATGTCTAGTCCCGCTCCACCAGTCCAATGTGGATCTCCAACACAATTATGACCATAAGCAGTAATAGTGGGCAGTCAGTCATCCTTTGTTTCTGACTTTAAAAGGAAATGAGATTCCTCTTTGTGGCACATGCTTGGCTTTTTTGTTTGGATGGATCATTGGTTTTACACAGAAACTATCAGCTTAAGAAAATTGATTTCTAGTCCAATTTATCAAGACTTATTTTTAAAGTCATGAGTGTTAAATATTATTAAATACTTTATCTGAATCTATTAAGATAGTCATATAGTTTGCTCTTTTTAATCTGTTGTGATCAATTTAGATTTTAATATTAAATCCTTATTTAAATAGAATATATAATAAGTAAAAAATTTTTAAATTAGAATTCATACTGTAAAATACTGCCTTCATCTATCTTATATATATTGTGTTAAAAAAGGTTGACTGCCAGATAAATTTGAAACCACAGGACAGAATGGTCTCTTGAGGGTCCTATGCTCCACAATTCTCCAACTATCCTATTTGAGAATTACCCTCTCTCGACTGCTCTAACCCTACCAGAGAAGGAGGCTTCTATTAGATGTTAATTCAGTGAGCGTGCAGAAGGAGAATCAGACAAGGGCTAGAAAACACAACATGTAAGTGACAAAGAGAAGTTCTTTCTTGTCTTTGAAGATATGGTGAGGTCTTAAACTCACAGGAATATAAGATTATAACGTATCAGCATAAGATCAGTCATAAGCAGATGTGAGACAAACAATAGTAGGTATCTTACAAAAATAGGAAAGCATAAAACTAAAAGACCAAATTAACTAAAATTAACTACCAGAAAGAACAAGGGACCATTCTGGTTTTTCCTTTTTATTTAATCAAAGACTGGTGGATAAACATAAATACAGCACAATTACTTCAGATCATTCTTCATATCTTATACACACAGACTCATGAGCGTAATCTGGAAGAAACCGGCAGTCAGCAATGAAATGCATGCAGCTTTTTCTCCCCTTGCTCAAAAAAAAAAAAAAAAAAAAAATTAAAACACACAAACTTAGAATCTCATCAGCACACATTCTCCTGTGACAAATGATTCTGACATAAATAGTGGGTGCAAAGAAACTATATGCTAACATATGAATAACCTTTGTTAATGAAAAAACAGAAGCAGCCGTAATGACTAAGATACATTCAGTTACTGATAACTAGTTGTGCCCTTCGGGGCATTATCAAAAGAGAAATCGTGCTGCAGAGAAAAGCTATATATACACACAATGAGAAAATAAACTGCAAGATTAACGCATGCATGTTTAATACTGGAAAAATCACAGCCCTCCAAAATTTCTCCATGTTTGTTATAAAAGCCCTCTGCACTCAACTAAAATTAAAATGATCTCAAAAGGATAATACTTGTAAAGTTTAAGTCTTTTCAGCCACAGAAACTGCAATGGAAATAAATGTTCAGAGTCATTTTCAAAACAAAAACAAAAATCTATTCTTCTGATGACATGCATGATTAAAAGGTCTATGCAAGATACATTGCTCTACATTCCCAATGACTAGGAAAAAAAAGTCAAGTCAATTTTTAGTTTGCAGATGGTCAAAGGATTTTGTATTCCAGCAGGAGTTCAAATCTTCTGGATCTTTTCACCAACAACTACTGGATTTTCTTTTCTGATTTTCTCAGCAGCATCAGCTTTGTAATTGTAAGAGCAATTGTGTACGTCTGAGTAACGGTGTACACCACAGTAAACATTTCCACACCGGCATTCAAACCCTGAAAATGGATTAATACACATACATGAGTTGGATGGAAAGGCGACAGATTAAAGTCTTTGGCACAATTAATGCTAAACAGCACGATCTATTTAGGACAGAAATCTAAACTAAAGAGTCATTCTAAATAAACAGTTTCACAAACTACATCCCCAAAGTTCCCTACCTGATAGCTTCATTTCTTGTTCTGACCTATAAACTGTTTGCACTAGAACAACTCTTCTCTGAGCTCAGGTTTTGCACCTGTGACATGGCCACAATTATTTCCTATCAAAAACGGTTGCTTAGACTGAAGATGCGAATCATTCTTCAAATCCCAATACTGCACTGTGAAAACTATGCCTACTATGAAAAGGTAGTCTTAAAATTTAATGAAAGATCAAATAAATCTCTGAAAGAATGTTAACAAACAACGCAGTATCCACCTTAGCTTTCCTGTGCTACCCTCCGAGGGAGATGCAAACCACCCCTCGGCTAGAGATTCGGTTGCCCAAATAGGAATCTACCTACGACGCAGGCAAATTACTCAGCCTCTCTGAGCCCCCATTTCTGCATCTGTGATGGTGGAATAATAAGTTACTGTAAGAATTAAGTGAGGAACGTACTCAATGCTTAACATGCAGTAAACACACAATAAATACTACTTTAGTGAAATGCCCAGAGTTGAAGCTGAAACAGAGACATAATGGGTGCTGAAAGTCCTTATGCAAAACTGGTCCTTGGAACTGGAGGTCATTATCTTCAGTGAAACGACTCAGACACAGGAGACGAATACTGCGTGCTCTCCGAGTGGGAGCTCAGCAACGTGTGCACGTGGAGGCAGAGTGTGGGGTGATGGCCACAGAGACTGGAGGGCGAGGGTGGGTCACGGGAGGTTGCCTGGCGCGCACACTGTGGCTGACCTCACCACACTGCAACACACCAACGAGGCAAAGCTGCGCTCCGATCCCACAGGTGCACACAAATAGAAAAACAAAAAATAAAACCGGCCCTGATCCTCAAATTAGAATACTAAGGCATGATGAAACTGTTGGAGATCGAGCATAGGAATCAGTATTTTGAACACTAACATTTGATGTTAACCTTTAGAAAGAAAATTGATTTCTAGTCCAATTTATCAAGACTTATTTTTAAAGTCATGAGTGTTAAATTTTATTAAATACTTTATCTGAATCTATTAAGATAGTCATATAGTTTACTCTCTTTTTACCACATTTTTTACGTCAGAAACATATGCTGCTAATTTCATAACAGTGAATGAAAAATGAAGCAAACACTAGGTCAGACTGACAGATGGACAAGACGGAAATAACAATTACTATATCTCAGCCTTCTAATCATGAAGTCTGACTTTTTGTGAGACTTAGAAAGACTATCTCTGACACTAAATATGTATATTTTAAATGTCTACTTCGTCCATGTCTGTGTTCTATAATTTGCCAAGGTATGGGCCACTCTGACACATCGGTGATGTCAAACTCTGACCTTTCCTCTTTGTTGCTAGCCCATCCCGCAGTGTCTGGGCAAAGCCGGCACGGCGACTGCAGCTGCTCCCACGTCAGCCACAGCACAGCTGCCCTTTGAGCAGGTCAGGCGGGGCGCAGACCTGTGCCGTCAAAAATTCAGTGTGACTTTACGCCCCCAAAACTTAACTCTGAATAGCCTGATGACTAGAAGCCTTACTGATAACAGAAACAGTCAATTAGTATATAGAACACATATTCTGTATGCTAATGTATTATACACTATATACTTACAACAAGGCAAGCTAGGGACAAGAAAATGTTATTAAGAAAAACGTAAGAGAAAATGTATCTAATATTCATTGAGTGGAAGGGGATCATCAGCAAGGTCTTCCTCCTTCTCTTCATGTGGACAGGCTGAGGAAGAGGAGGAGGAGGAAGAGGAAAGGTTGGTCTTGCTGTCTCAGGGGTGGCAGAGATGCAGGAAACTTTATAAAAATACATGGTAATTTGTCTGACTTTTTTGCTTTTTCATTTCTCCAAAACTGTTTCCACATGGTGCCAATCCTTCTTCCACCATTTGCTTTAGTTTCAGTGCCCGTATCATGGAAGGGTCCACGTCATGAAAGTCGAACGCAGTCCTGAGTAACGGACCCTTCTGCCAGACTGTCTGATGAAAATCCGTCTTCTGGCACTGCTTCTTCTACATCTCCTTCCTCCCTGTCTGGCACTGGGTCGGGAGACTCCTCTCCGGCAAGCCGCCTCTGTCACTTCCCCTGCTGTGGTGTCTGTTAGCTCTTGAGTTTCTCCAAGGTCCATACCCTTCACCCCCAACCCTGTTTGCCATATCCAGGATCTCTTTCCTGATTTCCCTGGCTGGCTGTCATATAAACCCCGCAGAGTCATGCACAATCTGGACGTAGCTTTCTGCAGGAATTGCTTCAGGGTTGATGGCTTCCACGGCTTTATCCACAACAACAATGGCATCTGCAGTCGCCCGGGGCATGTTCTCTATCGGGGCTCTCTTCCGTAGTGCTGACAGTCCTTTCCACAGGGCACCACGTGCAGTGAGCCTTAAAACCCCCTTGACCCCTGATCTAGAGGCTGAAGTGGAGACCCTGTGCCTGGGGCAACCAGGAGACTGGCGCAGGTGTGTGTCTTCCCCTCCAAGGCCCCGGGGTCAGCAGCTCTCCGGATAAGGAAAGTCCTGATCATAAACCCACCTGCATTTGAACAAAGCAGAGTTAACCTATCCTTTCCTGCCCTAAATCCTGGTGCTCGCTTCTCTTCCTAATAAATGTTCCTTGTGGCATATCTTTCCAGAAAGGACATTTTCATCTGCATGAAAAACCTGGTCAGGAACATATCTTTTCTCCTCAATGATTTCCCTAATGGCATCGGGAACTTGTCTGCTGCCTCTTGTCAGCAGAAGCTGTTTCTCCTGTGATCTTGACATTTTTTAAATCCAATCTCTTTTTAAAATTATCAAACCATCCTTTGCAGGCATTAAATTCTCCACTTTTAGAGCCGTCACCTTCTTTTTGCTTTAAGTTGTCATATAATGAATCTGCTGTTTCTCAAATCTAGAGCAGAGGTGAGCCCTTTCTGATGGCAAGCCTGCAGCCACATAGGAGCTGCACTTCCAATCAGAGATAAAAAGATAATTCGTAAGAAATGCGAGGTTTCCACGCCTGCTGACGCAGCTGTAACGATGGCTCCACAAACTTCCTTTTCTTTTTTTGCGGTGGTTCTTACGCCGTATTCGTTTATTTTGAAATGGTGGGCAGCTACAGACCTCACTCAAACAATTCAACTTTTTCTCATAATGTCCTGACTTCCCTCTGCTTTCTGGAACACTTATGGATGGCATCATTCGTGCCACTTCAAAGGGGTTCCACGGTGTTAACTCAAGGCTTATGGTACTGCGCTACACACAGCCAAACAAAACACACGAGCACTGCCGAGAGAGCACTTTTTACTACGATAATGCGATTTACTGGACAGCGAGCTGCTTCCTCAGAGATGACTGTCACACGGCATTTAAGTGGAAACTCCAACACGGGAGCTCACCACAAAGCACCAGGACACAGTATGTGCTACAGTGAATCTCATGCAGTTATGATTTTATACATCCTTACATTTACTAACTGCGAATGGCTCCACGTACAGTCTGCAGGTCGTAAGTTTTGATAAATTTTAACTTATATACCAGATGTGTGTATATTTTATGGTAGTAAATGATAAAACAGACTAATATCTACATATATTTTATGCATTCATGACATAATTAACTTTTTCTTAATTTTTCTTTTATCTCTAGGCTATGTGGTTCACCTTTGAGTTTTTAAAAATTACTGAAAATCTCCAAAAATTACTGAAAATTTCCAATATATTACTGAGAAAAATGCACATGTAAGCGGACCTGAGCAGTTCAGATCCAGGCTGTTCCAGGGTCAGCATGTCTTTGGCTGCATCCCAGCACTCCCGTCTGGCTGTGGCGTGTGGCGCCCCCTTCTCCACACACACTCTGTGCTGCGCTGCAACCCCTAATCCACGGCCCCTGACGCGCTGTGCTCTTGTCTCTGACTGTGGCTCAGACGTCAGTGCTCCTCTTTGTGCAAGGCCCAGCTGAAACGCTGTCTTCATGATCCTTTCCCTGCTGCATCTCTGAGAACTCCCTTTTTTTTTTTTTGAGACAGAGTCTCGCTTGTTGCCCAGGCTAGAGTGAGTGCCGTGGCGTCAGCCTAGCTCACAGCAACCTCAAACTCCTGGCTCAAGCAATCCTGCTGCCTCAGCCTCCCAAGTAGCTGGGACTACAGGCATGCGCCACCATGCCCGGCTAATTTTATATATATATTAGTTGGCCAATTAATTTCTTTCTATTTATAGTAGAGACGGGGTCTCGCTCTTGCTCAGGCTGGTTTCGAACTCCTGACCTCGAGCAATCCGCCCGCCTCAGCCTCCCAGAGTGCTAGGATTACAGGCGTGAGCCACCGCGCCCGGCTCCTTTTTTTTTTTTTTTGAGACACAGTCTTGCTCTGTCTCCCAGGCTAGAATGCATGGTATCCACCAGAGCTCACAGCAATCTCAGACTCCTGGGCTCAAGCGATCCTCCTGCCTCAACCTCCTGGGTAGCTGGGACTACAGGCGTGCGCCACCATGCCCAGCTAATTTTTTCTAGATATTTTTAGTTGGCCAATTAATTTCTTTCTATTTATAGTAGAGACGGGGTCTCGCTCTTGCTCAGGCTGGTTTCGAACTCCTGACCTGGAGCAATCCGCCCGCCTCGGCCTCCCAGAGTGCTAGAGAATTCCCATTCTTTTATGTAAATTAGTTACTCCCATCCCTGAATTCCCAAGCAATCTCACTGCACTTACTGTACTTTGCTTGCTAAATACTTAGGATCACTTTTCTCTGTCTCTCCGAGTAACAACAGCCTCGACAGCTCTGTCACAGTAGCCAGCATGCGTCGATTTTTGCTGTGCAGCAGTACCGGCTAGCGTGTCTTCATTCACTGAACACACGCGCTGCCTGCGACCCGCCCGCTTACATGCAGGAAGTGCTGCACGGCGCCCGCAGCCGCGTCCTTGCCTTTCCACAGCCCCTGGCACACTGACTTCGCTTGTCCAACACTCTCAAATTCAGGTGAAATAAATTTTTAAAAGAAAAGCTACTCATTTCACTTTTAGGCATATAATTAAAGCTGTTTTTATTTCTTTAAGAAGATTCAGAAGCTGAAGTGTATCCAACATTAACTCTCATGGGAAATGAAACAATCTTAGTTGAAGTCAGTAACAGGTAAGCCATACATTACTTTAAAATATAATCTTAATTTGAACCACCTGATTTAGGCCCTTACCAGTAAGTCCCACTTTCTTCCTGCACATGAAACAGCGATTCTTTTTTTGTTTTGGTTTTTCAAGAGACTTGCTTTGCTCTTCAGATGGCTGCTGTGCCGTGTCTGATACTGAAGCTGACAAAAATAGGAAGGTGATAAAATAAAATTTAATTATTCAGTAAGATTTTCCTACTTGGGTGGTTGCTGTCCCTCATGCCACCCCCATGGATCTGTCATTCAGAGGATAACAGAGGAACATATCTATTGATTAGCATGAGAAGTGGTTCATACTCAGTTACAAAGTTGTTTATAAAATATAATGTCCCTTTCGTTGAATGTGTGTGTGTGTATGTGTGTATATATATATATATATATACATACACACACATGCAGAAAATGATCTAGAATAATCTGACACATTAACAGTGACTCTAGAAAGTGGATTATAGATTTTCTTTTTTTTTGGTTTAAGGTATATTTTCTAATTTTTTTAGTAATTATATATTTGACCAATAAAAGGCACATACAAAAATACTTGGGCATTCTACGGGACTGTGTAAGACAACAGCCACATGCAAGCTCCTTAATATTGTCTGGGGTCAGAACTATTCCAATTTCTCAGAGAACAAGGGAATAAAAGGTAAAAACAAGATTCTGTGGAATACTAAGCATTGTATATTTCACACAAAAACATTTAAAACATTAGAAATAAGATAAATTGATGCAAAGAAGCTTTAAAATGTTGTAATTAAGATAATAAATTAATGCTTTTATGTACTGAAACCAAGGCCAGATGTACCAAGATTCAGGTGAAATTACTATTCCTATACCCTAACTAATGTGCTTACCACCCCCTTCCTGTTCCTCACCAGCCTGGCCCTTCTCAATGCTGCCACTGGAGTCAGAGTCCGTAATCTGACCTGACACAGTCGGTATCTTGCTTCGTAACGGTTAGTGACTTGCTATGGGTCAAATTATTAACCTCTCTGATTTTATCACCCAGGAATCCAATGTTCCACCAATCTATACTGGGAATACGCCACTCACCTCTGCTCACACTCCCACTTCTCACTACCTATTGCAAAGGACTTCCTTTTCTCCCTCATCATCTAGATCCTTTTCTTTTTTTAAGGCCAAGATGCTCATTTCAATTCTCTGCAGCTTCTCACTCTAGTTACCCTTGCCCGATGCTGGGGTCCCCACAGGAGCCCCCTCTGCAATCCATGCTCCACACACTGCATATAATCGTCTGCCTTAAGTGAAAATCGCATGATGTTCTCCCTGATGTTTACGATTCTTTGATGGCTCCCCACCAACCTCCCCAGGATAAAGCCAGAGGTCTTTCGTGATTTTCTTCATGTTTTTCTCTAGCTTCATCTCGGACCATTCCTCAGTGCTACTGCATGCTTCAGCCATACTGAAGTACCTGTCGTTTCCCTGGACTTACCCAACTCCCACCTCTGCGCTCTTGAGCAATACTCATTCCACGTCCCTCTTGTCCTCTCTTCACCTGGCTAACTCTAATTTGTCTTTCTTGTTTAAACTTATATAATCAACTCTTACTACACTGCCTGGGACTGGGAAACCCTACTAGGTGCTCCATGGCACTTTTCACATTATTATACTTGCCTGTTTGACTTAACCTGTTTAACTGAACTCTCCGAGGGCAGGAACCTGTCTTACTCATTTGCATTAGCAGGCCTGCCCCAGTGCCTACTACCACGTAGCAGCCACTCAACAAACAAATACCTGCTGACTAAATTACTGAGTTACTCACCTACTGTGTGTACGTGCCCCTTTCCCCAGCTACACTGTCAGCCTGCTGAGGACACGGATGGTATCTTACTCCGTTCCAATCTCCAGCGCCTCGCACAGTGCCGCACACAGAGGAGACACTCAAACATTTGCTGTCACGGATTCTAACCTACTCATGTTAACACGTTATCTCATGTTTTGACAAGATATGACAAAAGGTAAAACACCACACACTAACAAGTAAATACGCACTAATGAAGAACTCTATAGCATGATTTCTTCACCTAGACATGCTGAAGCTAGACAGGAGACAGTTCTAGTAATATACTGTGAACATTTTATTTTGAATATAGACCATAAAACCTTTTATTTTCAATAAATAAATATTCCTAGAATGTAAGCTCCATCAAGTCAGGGGCTGAATGTCTTGTTTACTATTTTATCCCCAGCTCCTAGAACAGTATTAAATAAGGTTTGACTATGTGTCCATAGCTTAAAAATAGTTTAGCTTGTAATCAGAAATAAAACTAGTACATTTATTATCTTTAAAATCTATAAGCCATACTATCTGACCTATTCTCCAAAAGCAGTCTGATATTAAAGTAAACTAATATATATAATCCTATGATGGCAGTAACACTATTACAATATTTATTTTTAAACGAACTGGTTTAACTACTGAGACAGACTTTGAATGGGATCTGGAAATATAGAAGAGTGAAAATGCATTTACCTGATTTGCACACAAATTCTATTGCATACCTCAACAAAGACATTTCACAATTTTAACCCTAAAGACCTAAGGCAAATGGTTTCCATTTAACTAAGGCAAATGTGCAATTTTAAAGTTAAGGATCAGTAGGCTATCTAAAAGCTTATAAGCTAGGGCTCAAATGTGGGATCAATGAACATCAATTACGTACCCACGAGACGAGGGTAGCCCCAGCTTACCTGAAACTAGTGGCTGACATCCCTGAACTTAACAGTCGACAAATGAATTCATGGGCAAAATGACAGACTTTGTAAAAGTCTATGATTTCCCAAAAGTACATTTCCTCAGTTTACATGTAGTCTTAAGGCCAAAGAACACCTCACCTCTTTGAGGCCAAAGAACACCTCACAAGGCCAACACCTTTGGCCTTGTTCTTAAGGCCAAAGAACACCTCAACTGAGGAAAAGTACCATTTCCTCAGTTTACATGTAGTCTTAAGGCCAAAGAACACCTCAAGTTTTATTAACTTAACACCTAAGTTAATAAAATTTAGTTCATTTTATTAACTAAAATAATTTAACTAATTATTTTAGTTAAAGCAATTCAATCTTTAAAAGGGCCATACAATGACTAAAATGCCAAAGGACCATAATCTTATTGAACCTAAAGCCAAAATAAGGACAGTTTCCTCAGAACTAGGTGGGTGTTCGTATTCTGAAATGAGAACTAGAATGGAGATGCCTGCTTGTTAATGATTAGTAGGTGAGTGCCTTTGTTGTATCCACCAGTCCCGCAGGTCTATCTGGGAGGCCAATGGGATGGCATGAAGGCCATGAAATCAACTGTATGTACAGCACCTGCTGAACCGATTTTTAGTGGGCATCCCAAATACACAAAGTCTACTGGCCAGTACTATTAAGATACTTGACAAAGCACCAGGCAGGTAAAATTAGTTTAACTACCCACATGGAGGATCACATTCAAGAGGAATAAGGCCCTCTGCTCTGGGTCCTGTAAAAAACAAAAAAGAAAAAGAAAAAGTGCACAAATATAACAATAAGTACATAAAACCATTTAGTACCACCTCTTTTGGGGGCACATTCATGCATATGGTAAAAAATAAAATTGAACATCACATTAATAGGTAGCCCCCAAACATTATCTTTATATATCTAATTGGTCTTGGCAGTAGATACAGTATCTATGTAATTAACATGTATCCTTTCCTCCAAAGTCACGACAAATCTCATTCTCGAATGGGCCCGCATGTCAGGCTGGTGACGGTTCTGCTCCACTGTACACCCGGTGCCAACACAAACCAAGGGACCAACAGATACTTACTGAATGGAATGTGTAACGTTTACAATGAACCACTGGGATAGAATTCATTTCCCCTCTCTGGCCCTTATTTTCTTGTGTGCAAAATAAATGCTTGAACCAAATGAACTTTAAGCTGCTCCTAGCTCAAGAATTCTTTACAAAATGAGAAAATTTTAAATAGTTAAAAGAAAAAAATATGCCTGTATTAGTATTAAGCATCCAAAATAAATTAGTCATATAATTTTATACTTTTTAGTAGACACATTAGAAACAGGTAAAATTTTAATATATTATTTCAAAATGTAATCAATATAAAAAGTTTTAATTAAATATTTTACATTTTGGGTGTATTAAGTCTTTAAAACCCAGTGTATATACATTATACTTAAAGTGTAACTAGCATAACATGTACTAAAAATCTCATTTTGGATTAGGTACATTTAAACAGCTCAATAGTTACATGAGGCTAGTGGCCACCACACTGAACAGAACAGCTCTACAGAAGAGATCAGTTTCTGTAGCATTTATCTGTGAGTGAAAATCTGTTAATTAATCTTCCCAAAACACTCTCCCTCTGTCATCCAGGCTGGAGGACAGGGGTGCAATCATAGTCACCAACTGTAGCCTCCAACTACTGGGCTTAAGTGATCCTCCTGCCTCAGCCTCCTGAAGTGCTGGGATTATGGGTGTGAGCCACCACACATGGCAACCAAAACACAGCTTTGTGTCATCTTAGAAAAGCAAACCAAAACAACAAACAAACAAACAAAAAAACCATTCAAAATGACTCCCTTCCCTTCACACTCATTAGAACCAAAGACCTTAGTGATTTTCCATTATCTGGTTCCAAACCACCTTTCCAGCTTTAATTCCAACATACATTTGTCTGAATGGGCCATTTCAGCAACTGGTTATCTCACTATTTCCTAAATTTCATGTTTTTCTACCTGTATGTTTTTGTTCTCACAATTTCTCCTCCAGCAAAAGCCCTCTTCAACGGTCTTTAGGAGTAGTGTGTGTGTTTGTGTGTGTGTGTGGGGGGGATATAATTTACATATAATATTCACACTTTAAAGTATATAATTCAATGGTTTTAATATATTTACAAAGTTGTGACATCTCACCACTATCCAATTCCAGAACATTTCAGTCACTCCAAAAAAAAACCCCAAACCCATTGGCAATCACTCCCTACTTCCCACTTTGCCCAGCTCCTGGCGACCACTAATCTTCCTGCACGTGTGTCCTCCCGTGGACACTGCGTAGGGATGGACTCATACAGCAAGTGGCCTTCTGTGCCTAGCTTCTTTTATTTAGCATGTTTTCAAGGTACATTCATGCCGTGGTATCAGAATTTCCTTCCTGTGGCTGAATAATATTCTAGTGTATGGATACTGCATTTTGTTTATCCAATCATATGCTGTTGGCCAACTGGGTTTTTTTCAATTTTTTGTTTTTATAAATAATGCTGCTATATAAACATTTGTGTACAAGGTTTTGTGTGGACACCTGTTTTCAATTTTCTTGGGAATTAGAAGTAAAATGCTGGATCATATAGTAATTTTGTTTAGTTTTATAAGCAACTGCCAGACTGTTTTCCAAAGCATACCATTTTACATCCCCACCAACACCATACAAGGCTTCTCCGCATCCCTGACAACTTGCTACTGTTACTGATTCTAGCAATCCTAGGGGGTGTGAAGTAGTGTCTCATAGTTTTGATTTCCATTTTCCTAACGACACTGAGCATCTTTTCATGTGCCAATTATTGGCAACCTGTATAGCTTTTCTGGAGAAATGTCTATTCGAATCCTTCGCCTATTTTTTAATTGGCTGTCTTTTTATTGTTGAATTATAATTATCCATGTTTTCTTATCAGATACATGATATGAAAATATTTTTTCCCATTCTCTGGGCTGTTTTTCCACTAATGCCCTTTGAAGCAAAAAACTTTTAAATTTTGATATAGTTCAATTTACCTATTTTTTCTTTGGTTGCTTGTGCTTTAGGTGTCATATCTAAAAAACAACTACCTAAACCAAGGCTACAAAAATTTACACTTGTTTTAGGAGTTTTATAGTTTTAGCTCTTACATTTTTTTTGGTCTTTGATGTATTTTGAGTGAATTTTTTGCATATGGTATGAGGTGGAGAGGTACAATTCATTCTTTTCAGTTTGCAAATCTCATTTTACCTCCATTTTATCAGTAACTTTTAATGCCCTGTAAAGGGGACATGCTTATCATTCTCCTTTAAAAGTAATACAAATAAGACTCAGAGTGGTTAGTGGCGCTGTCAACATATGAAAACAGAAACTATGAATCCAAATTCCACATTTTTTTTACTATGACCCAAGATATGAGTGACTGAGACAGATTAACCAAATTTAAGCATATTATTCAAAAAAGGCAGCCAAGTATGATAGTTTTAGAGTATACCAAAATGCTTAAGTCTGTTTATAAAAGCTAGCCTTTGTGAATTAGAAATCTGACTTACATTCCTAAGTGACACTATGTGAGGTACTATTTTTTTAAATTAAAAATCATAATTAAATGAGAAACATGCTGCAATATGCCAAATTCTCAGTTAAACATAAAAATTCTTCAGAGCGATGAGGCCAAAATGAAAGCAGTACCACCCACCTGGTGGCAGCATATCCTAATTATAGGCAGAATACCTGCAGAGAAAAAAGCTGTTCTGAAAACTCCAATAAAAAATGTTAGGAAATTCTGGCTGAGTCACACAGGCACTACTCATATACCCTCCTCCACCTGGGAAGGTCTTCCATCTGGGAAGGTCTTCCTACCTACATAAACGTCCTCTGAGGGAGGCAAACGACTGGCAGGAAGAAAACAGATACCTGTGTAGCTTGCCAACCCAGCTGGCCCTACTCTGGGAACCGCAGGGGACTGGATGTGCCAACAGAACGTACGTATCCACAACCCAGTCCAATAAGCAGCACAACTGCCCGTGGAAAGACGACGAGTCTAGAGTCGGGTTCCGGGACTCTAGTTCTAGCTCATACGACCATATGATTGAATCAAAGAGACTTTTTCTCTGTCTTCATCCATCTATTAAAATAGATGAAAAAATTTTCTCTGTATTTGTCCTACTGAACAAGGAAATCATCGTAAGAGTGTGTCTGTATACAGTATATATCTATCTATATGTACACAAACATTTATATTTGTGTATTGCTTATATTAAGAGGTATCTTTAATTCAACAACATAAAACATTTTTTAAAGCTAGGCTATTAAAAAAGATTTTACGTTGAAAACTAATCCTCTCTTAAACTCAGATGAAACTTATACCTAATTTATCAAAGATTCTGCTATGCTGAAATTATAAACACTAAGCTTTTTTAAAGGGTACTTAAAAGTTAATACTGGTTTAACCTGAAAGTCAGTCAAATTAGTCAGTCTAAGTTTTAAAACCCTCTACAATTTTTCCTAAGATGATATCATGAGTGCAGTTTGAATTAATGTACTGAGGCTAGGTGGAGAAAACTACGCTTTTCTCCACACACCATGAGCAGTATAAAAGCACTTCCTGTGATGACAGCTCACTAACCTACAATCTCTATTCTTCGTCAAACCTGAACAATTGCTATTGTATCCTTAAGCCTTATACATTTTTTTCACTACCAACATTCTAAAATTTGTTCTATCATAAAAGATAAATAACATTTTCATGATTAACAGCCTGTTTTCTTCCTAACTTCTTTCTCTCTCAAAACTGATACACAACCCTTGCCTCCTGAAATTCTCCTTTGGCATCTATGGTCTGAAACCAGCCAGGATCCAGGTAGCTTCTGTCTCTGCTCCTTTGCTGGCTCATCCTCTTGCCTGCTTCCTTGTTTTTAAACTCTCATTTTTCAACCTACGCTGGCTGAGATTCTAACTCTCAGGTATAATACTGATCACTCTACACATTACATGGCTACTATCCATCTACAACCTCCAAATGAGCTCTTTCAGTTCTGAAAGTTGATAACCTCCAACTAACTAATTGCATCTAAAATTTTGTCTAATCACATTACCTTTTCTAGCCTCCTTGTCTAAGGTGACCACACCTTTGCCACTATCATAAAATTGGAAGCTCTGATACCGCCCTGTCTCCTTATTTCCCATGTCCAGTGATAACTGAGTCTTGGAGTTCTTTTCTTTTTTCTGCTTTTAAAATATCCATCATCTCTGCCCTTCCTTAAATTTTTCTATTTAACTAAAAAATATTTTTTCACTTAAAATATTTATGAATTTATAATAATATATGCTAGGTGGAGTAGAATATTTATGTTGACCACATAGTAATCTTTTGCTACAGCAAAATCTACACAAATAGGCAAATTATGTCAAGTATTAGTTGGGCATGAAATCAAAGCCGGGTAATTAGCTTATCTAAATTTAAATTTAGCAACTAAAACCAAGACTGCCAGATCTGTCACCATAATGTGAGCACCATGCACGATGGAAAGTGTCACTGGTCAGACAGAACTGCACCTGCTCATCCCTGGGCTTGTCTTTCCAGACTATCTTCCTCGGTTAACACTGTTTCCACACATGCTAGAATGTAACTAATTAAGCACGTATTATTTCATGGCCTCCTCTGCACTGTCTTCCCCACTAGGAAAGCCTTCATACAAACACAAAAGTCCTCCTGCATCGTTTTGCTCCAAATGATGCGGACAGGAAAAGCACCAGCACGTGCAAGGACATGAGACACTGGGAAGTGGACACGAGGAGCAACTGCAAGTGGCTACTGCACTGTCAATCGCAGGTGGGGAAGGCGGGGTGACTGCCAGCCAAGTTGTACACAGTATCTCAAATAATTTGAGTCAAAAAACAAGAGAAACAGATACCCCTCAAACCAGCAGATCCTGTTTGCTTGGAGAGTAAATAGTTTTTAGATTAAACTGATCAAAATAGTAAGAGAATACTGCCACATGTTCATCTAATTATATTATTCAAGCTAAACAAAATTTTTGATTTTTAGATGTTTATGCTGATGAAATAATTACTTGTGATAAATGGCTCCCAACATTTCAGAAAATTAAATACTTGAGGATATAAACTATTATGTTCATAAAGAAAATGAGTAGAAAAATATGTACTTTAGGTAGGCAATTTTTTTTAGGTAGGCAACTTTTTACACATGTGCCTAGGATAATGTCTGGCCTACAACACTGACATGTTATATAATGACAAAACACATGCGAGTTCATGTGCAAACCTTGCAGATCTTCTGTTTCAGGTACTGCTTTGTCCACAGATGTACTGTCCACTTGGGAAGATGCTACAGATTCTGATAAAAGTGACTGATTTGATACAGGGCTAGAAAGGCAAAAATATTTCATTTTAAAAGATGATCTTCACACATGAATATTAACTAAAGTGATATAGTAAGAGTTTAACATATCTAAGTAGATCATTATGGTAAGAGCACCAATATACTTTTTTATAACTTAAACATAACCACAGAGCTTTGAAACTAGAAACCAATTTGGATGAGAATTTTATAGCCTTAGAAATAAAGCAATAGCATATATCCTTTGTGTATTTCAAGTACCAGATGAATTCACTAAACGAAAACTAGCATGATAAAGGTGTGCTTAAGGAACCCTAACGCAAAGCTGCAAATGATATCTGTGCGAAGAGGACTGCACATCTCCTGTTATGATCTGGAAAAAAGGAACCATAGTATAGAAACTTAATATATTGGTTCCTGACAGCAGAATAAAAATGAAACACGTATTTCTGTATGCAGGCTTCTAAATGGTGTGATTTCAGAGTTAAAAAGAAAAATATATTATGATACAAATAAAAATGAATACTGCATCATGATATTAAACAAAGAGAACCTGTGACAAGATTGTTTTTTCTAATACAAGACAATACTTGCAAAATAAAACTAAATTTAAAGAACTTAACATGCTTCAAAAGGACTTCAGGGATGGGTCAGGATATACTATGAGAAAGAAAAACAGAAAAAGATAACTGAAAAGGTAATCTAAAGACTTAAAACAAAACCCCTACCCCATAATGTAATAATAAGAAAAAGCTTTTTCTAACTAGTTAGTAATCAGACAGATACAATTTAAGGCCAGTTAACCCTAAAGTGGCTTGACACAGTTTTCCTTAACAGAATAGATCAAAACCAGAACGCACTCTTCCCTTTCCTCAGCAGTGCGGCTGCACTCCAGAGACT
Organism: Microcebus murinus; assembly: GCF_040939455.1. Taxonomy (NCBI): domain Eukaryota; kingdom Metazoa; phylum Chordata; class Mammalia; order Primates; family Cheirogaleidae; genus Microcebus; species Microcebus murinus. The sequence goes on along the minus strand of NC_134110.1, from coordinate 964,309 downwards.
GCGTCTCACCTTGGCTGCGTAGATGAAGGCGTGGCGTCTGGCGCTGACCGGGCTTCTGGGACACTGCCATCTGTGCACTGAGCCGGCAGAGGCTCGGACAGACTACTGACAGAGGTTGCTGTAACAGTACCACATTTCACATTAGTGATGCTATGCCCAGGGCAGTCTAGGGCCTTATCTAAAAAGAAAAATCAAGGTCAATTTTCCACACAATATAGTATATGAATTTTGTTTTACTATGTAATATGTCGATTATTTTTAGTTAAAAAATTTTTAATAGCTTACAAACAAAAAATATGTAAATTTTAACCAAAAAGGAAATCATTACAAGTTATTTACGTTAATAAACTAAATTCCTATTTCTCAGGACCAAATGTCACCCAAACCCAAATCCTTTAATTCAAACACATCTTCCAAGTGCTAGTATACAAATGAGAGATTTAAAATATAAGATAATTTAGCAGTAAGGCAGACATTCTAAACCTTAGAATTAAACTTGGGCTTGGCACATTATGTTATATTATTTTCCCTGTACTTCATAAAGCAGAAATGTAGATGATGACTTAATTTAAAAACAATAATTTATATTTATTAGATCTTAGCCTTAAGAAAATTTGGACAAGTTTCTAGTAAATGCTTGTAGTTTTTGGCTTGAAACAATGATAAGAAAGACCTCATACAAAATTTTAAATGAACTAAGTCACAGCCTGAGTCTTCATTAAGCACAAAAATCTATGACATTTTAGGCACTAACCTACATGAGAACTATTCTATATAAATACTTCTGACACTTCCCTTATGCAGAGCTTATATTCAGAATTTCCTCAGTTCCAGGAAAACCCTTTGCACAACAAAAAGGCATGAAAAACCCAAGTGAACTGAGGTTGAATATCCCTTACTCTGAGTAAATCCATTACGCCCTCCTGCTGAAGGCAGGCTTTCTCTAAAGTCAGTTGTAGTTACTGATGATCTGCTCTTTTCTTCAATAACTAACTTAGCTGCAAAAGTCACCCAGATCAAAGAACCAAGGTTCTTTTGTAGGCTTCACTCCCTTCACCGTACTTTCTAAGACAGCTACATAGACATCACGTGTCTCTCTATTTAAAAATAGTACTAGAGTTCTGTAGCACAGCAAATAGGACTACAAAATGGATTTACAGTATTTTCAATGAGCGATGATACTCTTATTCCTGAGTCCCCTCCATTGACCATATCACAGTGTGTAATGAAGAATTTTACTGACAGAAATGTGGTAATGCAAGTACAATGTGAGAGCAGGAAAAGGCACTGGGGTACGACAAACTACCTAAGACCTAAGTGTATTTCAATTATGAATACTGTTTTAGCAGAATTACTCACCAGGTGGGCTTATTCTACCATTACTACTATTCTGTCTTTGAAGATGTTCTTTATAGCACACTGAACACATGCCATTTGTACGAGGGTTTCCATAAAATCCGCAGCCAGTGGAACAAAGCATAGGCACTTGGCTGTGATTAGTTTCTTGAGCCATGTTCCTCTGCTGCACACCTGAAATTTACATAGAATTAGCAAAGAACTCAAGACACAAAACTCCCACCATACATTATCCAATAAAGGAAAACATCCACATATATTACCCCTCAAACCACTCTCTATAACTGTCCCCCGACCTGGGGCTAAAGATAAAGAGAAAAAATAAAGACCAAAAGGATACACACTGAACTTTTCTCTCCACCTCACTCTACACAAGCAGGTCTGCACAGGCTCAGAAAGAAAGTACAAAGAATTCCTAAAGGAAGGTATCACCAGAAGGTTAAGGAAAATCCCTTACATCTAGTTCAGTGTGGCCCCTCCTAGTAATAAGAAATATAAATTATGAGTTTTGCTATATAACTCTTTAATTTCTATGTATTTAAACTTTTCCTGGAAGTTCATATGCTAACTTCTACACAGCAAATTTATAATGATAAATTGAAAATAACCTAAATGTCTAACATTAGAGAATGGATTTTTAAAAAAGTATTATACATATTAATGACAGAAGTTATGCAGTCACTGAAAATATAGAATACTTAAAAACCCAGGTGACCCTGGTTAGAATACTTTTGCTGGGGGAAAATGCTGATAATGAATGAAAAGGCACAATATGAAATGTACATAAAATATGTTGCCAATTAGGAGGAAAAGGAGCATCTATTAATCATCAAAAAAGTTAGTAAAGAACATGTGCAAGGATGGAAAAGCTAGTGATTCTTTTTCTTGATTTGTACCTTTTCTGTCCTTTTAAAATTCTCTAAAATGAACACACCACTTGCCTAATTTGGGGAAAACTGATTTATTTTTAAGTATTTAAAAACAAAAGCTAAAATTAAAAACAGGACAGAGGCATTAGTCAGCCACGGAAGTGATGCTGGGACTAAGGAACTGTTTGGGAACCACATTAATAATCAATTACAGCAGATGGAAGAACCTCATGTGTCAATTTCTCCCATAAAGCAACTGGTTCTTTGGCATAAATAACATGACAGAAGGCACTAACAGGCTCTCTCTCTTATTAAAAAGCAACTTCCTAAATGAAGGTTGACTCCAAAATGTGTGTATGTGTATTACAGATGAATCTATGTTCAAAGATCATGAAGAGTGAGACTAACCAAAGAAGGAAAATGTTTTGCCACAGAAATTCCCTGGAATTGACAAACACCTAAGGAAAGCAGTCACGGCTCACTATTATCAGATTTCTCTTTGCCTAAATTATTTGAAGACTGTTGAGGGGTGGGAAGAATTTAATGCAAATTTCACAATCAAGAGCAGTAGTAATGCAATTGAGTGCAACAAAGCAGCAGGCTTTTTGTTTGCTTTTAAATAGAAATGTCCTAAAACTGTAGGAATATTTAGACCTTTAGCCTAGGAATACAGTTTCCCTGGGATTTTGACAAGCATCTTCCTTACTCCATGATGACAAGTCATTTCAGAATCCAGATCCCTCCCTCTTCTGTAGTGCTGTAAATATACATATTAAAAAAAATAACGATGGTATAGAAAAGCTCATGGCAAATATCTTTGTTTATTTTTTTCTTGCCTATGTTCATGAGGGATACTGATCTGTAGCTTTCTGTTTTTAAATGTCTGTCTGGTTTTGGTATTAGGGTAATTCAAGGTCATGTAGCTAATTAATAAGTGACAGAGCTGGGATTCAATCGAGGTAGACTGGCTTCACCAAAGTCCACACTCTGAATTAAATCACTGGTCCTCAAAGTATGGTCCACTGACCCCTATGAACGTCAAAGCTGTTTTCAGAGTAACACTAAAAAGTGACTTGCCTTTCTCACTGTCACGGACACAAGCACTAGCGGTGCAAACGACAACGGTGGAAAAACAGCTGAAGCCTTATCAAGGAGTCAGATCAAGGCAGTGGCACTAAACTGCAGTTAGCAGGGTACTCTTCAATGTCATGCTCTCATAGTAAAAATTATTAATTTTATTAAATCTTGACCCTGAACACAAGTCTTGTTAATATTTTGCACGACAAACTGGGAGGCAGGCATGAAGCACTCTTGCTGCACAAAGTAGGATGGCTGTCTAATGAAAAAGCATCTGAGCAACCGTTCAAGCTATGAGCTGACCAAGTCACCTTTTTAATGGGACATGGTTTTTATTTGAAAGCATGACAAACTGATTATACCGACCTGAGTATATGGCAGACGTTTTCTTATAAATAAATGAAGTACATTTGTTACTTCAAACAATTAACAGTATTCATTATCAAAGACAACATTCAAGCAAGCATTCAAGTGAAAAAATGCTTAACAAGCATCTCTAATATTTTGAGTTTTCTGGTAAGATCAGTGGTGATATTAATGAACTGTGATTAAAAAATACTGTATCAACATTTCAAGGCTCTTCAAAAGACAGTGAGTGAACCAGTATTTTCCAAGTGACCAATGTATGATGGTACAAAATTATTCATGAACAAAAGACCCATTCAAAGTAGAAGAGACTTGGGAGGCCGAGGCGGGCGGATTGCTCAAGGTCAGGAGTTCAAAACCAGCCTGAGCAAGAGCGAGACCCCGCCTCTACTATAAATAGAAAGAAATCAATTGGCCAACTGATATATATATATAAAAAATTAGCCGGGCATGGTGGCGCATGCCTGTAGTCCCAGCTACTCGGGAGGCTGAGGCAGAAGGATCACTGGAGCCCAGGAGTTTGAGGTTGCTGTGAGCTAGGCTGACGCCACGGCACTCATTCTAGCCTGGACAACAAAGCGAGACTCTGTCTCAAAAAAAAAAAAAAAAAAAAAAAAGTAAAAGCAAAGTAGAAGAGAGACCAATGAATTTTAATGTAACAGGACAAAAGGTTTTTACATGGTTTCAGATTCCATGTCAAAACCATCCTTTAAGAAACTGTCAAGTTTTGGTGTATTATCAAAGAACAACCCCTATTATCGGAAAAGGTTATTAAAATGTTCTTTCCTTTTCCAGCTACATATTAGCCCAGATTTTCTTTATAATGCTGTAACAGACTGAATGCACAAGCAACTATGAGAATCTTGCTATTAAGCCAGACCTTAAAAAAGATTTGCAAAATGTGTTAACAATGTTACTCTTCTCAGAAAAGAATGCAGGGAAGGGGGAAATAATTATTTTTCATAAAATATTCTAAAATCAGTATTTAAAATTTTTCTCAGCTTTAATCTGCAATATGATAAACACCACTAGCTGTAACACTCATAAACAAAAGTTCCTCACGGCATTCAATAGTTTTAGAGAACGTAAAGGGTCTGAAACCCAAAACTCTGAGAGCCCACTGCTATAGACTATGCATTCTCAGCACAGGCAGTGGCGCCTCAAGGGGCAAACGCCGATTCTTGGGGAAAATGGGGCACAAAAACCCTTACTCTTTATGTATAAAATGCATCTGTACATACAATACATAAACAGACATATAGTATGTGTGTGGAGGTGAAATTTATAAAGGTGGGGGCCAATCTGTAACTCAAGAGGCATAAAGGAGTTCATGGATTACTTAAAAAAAAAAGAAAAAGAATCAACCTTACTTATTCATCTTTAGGCCACAAAATGTACCTTTACATGAAGATTCAGGAAGACGAAAAACCATGAAAGGGTGAAGTAGTTTATCTGAATGTCTAATGGCATCGATGGGGCAGCTATGGCGACACTGAAGGGCTGCCGCCCCTTGCCACACTGCAGGGCACACCAGATGGCATTCACATGACCAGGGAGGAAAGGGTCAGAGAAGAGAAATGAGAAGACAGAACAATCCCTTCATTGCTGCACTGTCGCATTCATTACGAAGCCACAAATCCAAGGACACAGAAAGCAAGATTACCCTACCCCTCCTAAGAAAATCACTAGCATGGTAAAATAAACGAGTCTATGAATTAGAGAAGATTCATAAAATGTGAGTTCTGACTCTTCCTAACATTCATAAGCAAAACTATAAACCATTACTCCCCTCAAGCCCCCTAGACAATACTTACCACTTATTAAGAGTTTATTATGGGCAAGGAGTGGCTTTTATTGTTTTATTTATATCTCAATTAATCCTCCCAAGAACCCTATGATGTTGGTGCTACTGACATCCCATTTTTAAAATTAAAAAATGAGACTTAAAAAGACTTAGTAACTTCCCCAAGGCCACAAATCTAGTAAGCAGCTAAATCAGAGCCTTTTGATAACTCTAAAAAATAAAAAAAAACTGACTTTCAAAGTCCATCATATCTCTATGAAACTAAAATTTTGTGAACATTCATGAATTCTTACTACTTTCATTTAAGGAAGAATTTTAAATTTAATTCATTTGCTCAATCTTAAGATAGTATGCTGCTTTAATTAACTGTAACCATGCTCCCGAAAAAACTTGTTTTTCATTTGTGTCTTTTTACCTAAGAAGTTCTTACCAGCACAAAAAATTCAAGATTAAATATTTTATGACTACAAAGAAAATTCATTACCAATTATTAAAACTCTGACAAAAGAACTGTAATGAATGAATGTCACACAGACTCAATTACAACAACAAATACATATCAATTAAACTTATTTTCCTTTGCTTTACTCCCTAGAGTTAAGTCACCAAGTTCTAATACTTTTCATTTTGAAATGTCTAATGCTCTTTTATTTCCCATTCCAATCATGGTCCTCATCACTTCACACCTGGGTTATTTTAACAACTTTCCCTTTTTGTTTTACTGCCTTTCATCCCAATCCATTTATCTAAATTCTCCTAAAACATCCTATTCTCCTTATATTACTTCTGCTTTAGTTATTGTACAGTAATTGCACCATAGAGGAGTACTCAAGCTAGCACTCATGCTTTACATAGTTTACCCTAGCCAGCATTTCCCTAGAAAGCAGGCTGTGTGTAAACAGAATAAGCTTGGAGTCAGGTCGGCAGCAGTCTGAATCCCAACTTTGCCATTTTATTGCCTGTAAGAGCTTGGACATGTTATGAAACTTCCCTAGCCTCAGGTCTCCAAGAGGGTGCTTATATTATCTATCTAACCACATCAAATAATGCCAGGCACACAGCAGAAGTTCAATAACTGTTCTTACTCTGCTCTTCCTCGCTTCCATCTGTTTGAAACAAATCATGCTCACTCCTTGACACAAGCTTCTAGCTCACATTGTTCCTTATTTAGTCCACTTTTGCACTCTGTGTATAACAATTCTATCTATTTCAGGAAATCAGTTTAAATTCTACTTCCTCTGGGTCCACTTTCTGCTCTGTACTCCTAAAGCAGCTGGCTGAACCACCCTACTGGAGCGCTTAACCTCAGCGTCACTCAAGTGCCTCATCGGCCTGCAACTCCGTTCCCAGTGGAGCTCTTGCTTCCTCGAGCCCTCTCTTTAATGGCTAATATGAATCCCACAAAATATTTTGTTGAATAAACCGTATCTCATTATTGTTAAAAGTATTTATATCAGGCAAAAAAAAAAAATGGTTATATTCTGTTGAAAAGGGGAGAAAAGAGATTGATAAAAAAAATGTTTTAAGCCAAGCACAGTGGTGTGCGCCTGTAGTCCCAGCTACTTGGGAGGCTGAGGCAGGAAGATCACTCAAGCCCAGGAGTTCCAGACCAGCCTGGGCAGCATAGTAAGACCTTTCTCTTAAAAAAAGAAAAAAAAAAAAAAAGGTTTCACACTGCAGTATTCATAATTTATATATTAAAACAGCTATTCAGCAAAAATGACCTAAGACAGTTACAAAACACAAACATTTTTTTTCTCATTTCATTGTTTTTCTCCCTCCTCCTGAAAGAAATAGAGAGAAAATACAATTTTTGGTGATGAGTTAGTCTAGAGAAGTTGTGAACTGGAAAACTTGAGTTAAATCTGATCCACAGCCATGTCTGACCGGCCAGCATCTATCAATTTTTTAAAAAATTAGTTGTTAGCATTTAAAAATTAAGAAATATCATACAAAAATTACAGATTTCCAGCTTCTCTTAAAAAATAGGAAGGCTTGACAACATCAGACTCATGTTTTCAAAATTAAAACCCATTGGTTAGGGCCCTATACTCTCCAATTCGAGACCACCTTCACTTTTAGTTACCCAACCACTCTTAGGTTTTTAATCCTTAGGTTAATGTCTATGATCTTGCCAATCTGGGATCTTCACTATTAATTTCAAGAAGAAAAAGAAACATAACATGTTGAGTTAAATAAGAACACACATTAAACTCTGAACTCCTACGGCAAGACAAGCCCCTCCTACCTCCTGTCTTCTTTTAATCACTGGGAAACTAACCCCTCAGAGTTAGCTAATTCTCTTTGCAATTGTATCAAATGGAGACCTCAGAAGAGACCAAAGTAGAGTTTATGGTACCATCCCAATATAATTTTTTTTAACTTTTGTAATAATAATTGATCAAAACAGGAATCTGGCTTAGGTACTTGAGATTCCTGGAGGCACATGAAATTCCCCCAAGTTCTGAGAATTTGGCTCCCCATCTGTCGTATGGGGTGGAGGAGGAGGAGGAATTCAGGGAAGTTCCTAGAGCAAATAGGTCAGAAAATATGACTTGCTACAAACATGTGAGAAGAACGCTACTCACTCTGATAAAAGAATGGGGACTGGGACTAGGGCTCCTACTGCACTGGGGGTGCTGGTGGTGCTCTGTATAGCAGTCCCCAGTTCCCTACGTCAGGCTGTCTTCCCTGCTGCTGACTGGGCTGAAAGACAAAATGTACCAGTCTGGCTAACATGAGGATAACATCTTTGGGGATACTACATATTCTTTCCCAACAAATAATTAATTCATCATTTCCAACATATTAGGCTGGCTACATAAATGTAAGAGAACCCAAAGTTAATTCCAGTAAATACAAATCTCATTTTTCCAGCATTGACTGGTATGATAAATTTCATTGAAACAGGCTACCGAAGAGATTTTATTAATAGAGTAACTCTGACTGGCCTTCCTATCTTAGGTGGCTCTCATGTACTACATTCTGCACAACAATCTTTAAATCAGGGGTTGGCAAAGTTTTCTGTAAATGACCAGACAGTAAATATTTTAGGGTTTGCAGGCCATATAGTCTCTGTTACAACTACTCAAAACTCTACTGTTGCCATGCACACGTAGCCACAGACAACACACAAACACAGAAGCATGGCTATGTTCCAATAAAATTATACCAATGGCCACTAAAATTTGAATTTCACAGAATTTTCATGTTACTAAATGTTATTCTTTTGATTTTTCCCTCAACCACTTAAAATATAAACACTATTCTTAGCCCATGGGTTGTACAAAAATACGTGATAAGCCAAAAGCTTGTCAACACTAAATTAAATAAGCAATGACTTCAATGTAATCATCACTATCAATAAGGGGGTGGGCAGAAAGACAAAGGACTGAATCGCAGGTACCATTCACTGTAGGGCTCTCTAATCCAAAGCTGAATATAAATTTTAAGCATTATTTATTCTTGTTAAGCCTCTTGTGTGTCTTGGTTACTTGGTTAAGTACTCTTGGTCCCCCATACCTGTGGGTTCTGCATCTGCAGATTCAATCAACCTCAGATGTGAAATACAGTATTCCCAGGACAGGAAACCTGTGGATGCGAAGGACTGACTTCATATCTGAAGGTTCCACAAGTGCATGACTTGAGTGTCCACAGGTTTTGGTATCCACGGGGGAGGAAGAGCATCCTGGGAACAATCTCCCATGGATACCGAGTGATGACTGTGTATGTTCATCGCCCAAGGAGGGGAAAGGACTACAAAAGGCAGTATCTCACCCAAATCTGTAACTCTAAGCACAGTTTACATGGAGAGTTATAGCTATGACATGACGTCATAAATGACGGACATGCTCTCAGTACAAACACACCTCAATTTAGCACACTAAGGCTAAACAAATCTGTGGTGTCTTAGCAATTATGAAATCATTCAATAATTGAACCTGAAGGGTTGTATCGGTGAAACCCGACAGTTTTTGTCTGCCTAGTATGTTTCCTTCCTTGTCCTTTCAGGTAACAGAACCTCTTCCTTGTAGGAAGACCATTTCATTTCATTTGCTTTGGGTTCCTCCCCCCGTGCTGACCTGGCTCAGAGGTCAGCACAGGAGCCAACCTGGGCACGCGGCTCGAGCTGAGCCAGCCGGCCCTCCCTGGGTTTCCTGGTGCTACTGGGAAAAGGGCAGACTTTTCTCTGGGATTACTGGCTCAGACACACAGTGTAAGCCTGGTGTTGCTGGCGGCCATCTTTGCCTAAGCAAAGCAAAGGTGGGGTGGGAGGGGGAGGGGAGAGACAAACCTTGAAAGGGCCCAAGTCCTGCGCCTACCTTGCTGAGGTCAACTTCACTCCTTAAGATTCCTCAGTTATATGAGTCAAAATTCTGGATTTATTTTAGTTTGGTTTGGGTTGCTGTCACTTGCAATTTAAAGTCCTTAGAAATATCAGAAGCAATTACTAAATGCTGCCTTACTAAAACTCTCAAACCTAAGAGAATAATCAATGCAAAGCAAAATGGAAGACATTCCATTAGTTCAATCCAAAGATGTCCTATAGTAAAGAAACCTACAAAAGTAGCGACCAGCAATTCCCACTTATTTTTCTTTTTAACATATAAAAAGTACACAAGTCCTACGTAAGTTTTAAATTTTCACAAACTGAACACAACTGTGTAACCAGTACCCAGATCAAAAAGCAGAACATACTCCAAAAGCTTCCTCATCCTTTTCCGGTTACTATCCACTCCCATACAAGAATTACAACTACGTTGACTTCGAACACCCAAGATTAGTAACTTTTCCTGTTCTTTTATAAATGGAATTATACAGTATACACACATTCTGTGTCTAGCTTCTCTCAAACTATTTGTGAGAATCAACCATGCTACTGTAGCTAGTTGTAGTTCATTCTTATTGCTATGTGGTGGTGTATCCTATCATATTAACAAACCACTATCCCTTCCAGTGTTGATGAGGATTTGAGAACTTTCTAGTCTAGGACTAGTAAAAATATTGCAGTTATAAGTGTTATTTTATGTGTCTTCTAACTGACACACACACCTAGGCATGGAAATGCTAGGTCCAAGGGTATATTTATCTTTAGCAGATACTGCCCAACAGTTTCCCAATATATTATCATTACACAAATTTACACTCTGCTGGGAATGTACGAGAATTCTGGTTTTCTTCCTCTTACCAACACTTAGTACCATCTGTTCCCTTAGTGGCCCCAAAGACATACCCACGTCCTAATCCCTGGAACCTACAAATACTAAAATGATATGATTCAATTAAGGATCTTGAGAGGAAGCTCTTATCCTGGATTATCCAGATGGGCCCTAGATGCAATCACATGTATCCTTATAAAAAAGAGGCAAAAGGAATTTGAGATAAACACATACTGACACCTTGATTATGGACTTCTCAACTCCAGAATCATGGGAGAATAAATTTCTTTGTTTTTAAGCCACCCAGTTTATATTAATTTGTTATAGTAGCTCTAAGAAATTAACATATCTGCCTTTCTATTTTAAATATTCTTGTGGGTATGGAGTGATATCTCACTACAGTCTCACAATTTTCACTGTCATTAAGATTAATGCTGCTGAGCACATCTGCATATGCTTATTAGCCATTTGGGTGTCCTCTTCTGGTAAGTGCCTGTTTTCTGTGCTTTTTTTCTGTTGGATTGTTTGCCTTTGCTTATTATGTCTTCCACTTTGTGGCTTGTCTTTTCCATTTTTAATTGTGTCTTAGACCAAAATTCATCTTAATCTAAATTTTGTTAATTTTCCTTCGTAGTTAGTGCCTTCTCCATGTTATCTAATAAATCTTTTCTACTCCAAGGTCATAGAGATGTTCTGTATTTTATTTCTAACTTTATTATTTTACTTTTCACATTTAGATCTATAATCCATGTGGAGTTGATTTTTTGGTATGGAATCAGGCAGGGATTAAGATGCATGTTTTTCTGCATGTATTTATTTGCGTGTACACACACATATCTAATTAACCCAAAACCACGCACTGAGAAGAGCCTCTCTTTGCTACGACACTGCGGCCTCACCTTTGCCCGTACGTCGGGTGCCAGGTGCGCGTGGGTCTCAAGCCTGTGCTACCGGTCTCCCTGTCTACCCTGTTTTAAATTACTGTAGTTTTTGGATATCTTTCATCAGCTTTGGTTTAGGTATCTGGTACCTGTTTTTTTCTTCCTCATGATTTTGTCGGCTATTTTTGGCTCTTTATATTTCCATATGTTTTAGATATAGTTTGTCAATTTCTACTTTAAAAAAATAGGATTTTGATTGGAATTGTGTCAAATCTCCAGATGTGCATACACTGTAGATTCCCTCAATTTATTTAAGTCTTCTTCAGGTTTCCAATGATCTTTTACAGTGTTCAGTAAAGAAGTCTTGCCTATCTCTTTTTAGGTATTCCTAGGAATTTGTTTAAAATCTACTATAAATAGTATCTTATTTTAGAATCTCATTTTCTATTTGTTTGTTGCCAGCCTTCAAGGTGGCCCCAGCTTCCCTGAGCCTGCTGGTGTTCAGGCCATGTGTGGCCCCACACGCATCAGTGCTGGTCCGGGAGAGCCACAGAACACAACAGAAGTCATGGTTTATCACTTCCAGGTCTAGGTCACAGGAGCCCTTGTGGCTTCTGCTTTGTTTTCTCTCTTGGTAACTTACTTTGGGAAAGCTGGCTGCCACGTCATAAAGAAGAGTATGTATGGTGAGGAGCTGAGGTCTCAGATATATGAGTGAATTGGAAGCAGACCCTACACCTCTGGTCAAATCTGTGGATGTGTGGCCTTGGCTGACATCTGGACTGCAACCTCAGGAAAGACCCTGAGCCAAAACCATATACAGCTAAGCCACCCCTATATGCCCAAAACAAACTGTGTGAGATAATGTTTGCTGTTTTAAGCCACTAAATTTTGGGTGACTCCTCATGCAGCAACCGATGACTGCTGGTTACTGCTATCTGTGTCTCCCTGCTTCTGCTCTCGCCCTCCTCTAGTCTATTTTCGACACAGCAGCCAGTGATCCTGTTAAAATTTAAACCACGCACATTGTTTGCTTACTCAAAATGCTCTAATGGTTTCCCAACTCACAAAGAGTAAAAGCCAAGCTCCTTCCCATGCCTGGAAGGCTCTTCATAATCTGGACCCGTCACTTGACTTACTCTTCTGCTCCGACCCGTCCTGCACGCTGCCCGGTGTGTCGGGCATGTTCCCATCTCGACGCCTTCGTGCCTGCTGCTCCTCCTACTCTCCAGAAACCCTCACGACTAGGCTCCCTCACCTCCTTCAGGTCTTTACTCAAACATCACCTTTTCAGGGAAGCCTTCTCTTACACCCTATTTAAAATTGCCCACAGCATCCTTCATAACCCTTTCTAGTTTTATATTTCTTTAATGCCCTTATCCTAATCTTAATTTACTATTAAATTGTACTTATTTTGTCTGCCCTTTCTTTACTAAAATGTTACCTCCATAACAGCAGGGATTTTGTCCGTTTTGTTCACTGATGCTTAAAATAATGCTCTGCGAATGACAGGTGTACAGTATTTGTTCAGTGCAGGCACGGAACCGCCCTGCCATCTCACCATCGCACTACCACTAGTAGCCAAGCATTTATCTGAAGCCAAGAGACCACAAAGGCTCCTTTTAAAGCTGAATCTGCTGTTTAAGAAGAGATCTGGGTCTGGTGGCAGGGTCCACTACATATGGTTATACAGTCTGTGCACTAAACAAAGACACCTGGCCTCATGTCCCAAGACTTTGGGCATCTTTTTCAATTCAGACCACTTAGAAATAGGTTCACTTAGCAACTTGCCTAATTTAGTGTACCAAATAATAATTTTATGAGTGAAATTAAATTGCAGTCAACTTCACATTCTCAAACTGATCTGGGTTCCATATTGCACACCCTAAAGAACCAGACACCGTTTGCACCAGCACAAGGCCACCCAATGTCCACTTTTTCAAAAAGAGGGGAAATCCACTTGAATTTTCTCACTGGCTTCCACATTCATGGACACTCATTTACTTTTATTCTCATGGTTCACAAAAGGCCTCATTGCTACACAGAAAATAATAACTTGTTAGGAGCTCTCCGAGTATGCCACACTTCCACCTAAGAGAATACCACTTTTTTGATTAAAAGTGTGAGGGAATTTTTTCTAAAACCTTCCTCTCAAAAGTTTATAAAATGATGTATCAATTATTCTGGATGTGTGCCAACAGAAACTTACTAAGTGCTTAGGCCCAGGATTTATAATTGTGGGAGAGGATGAAAGTATGTGGTTTATCAAGGGAGAGAGTTCTGTGTGCCTGGAATATAGGATGGTGGGAAATGATCTTAAAAACAGAGTAAGGCCACATCATGGAAGCTCTCTATCTAAGGAGTCTGAATTTAAACCTGTAGGCAATGGGAAATCCCATTATTCCAGAATGAAAAGGTAAACAAATGCTGTTCATTAAATATTTTATTACCATTTTCATATACCTTACATTGTTCTGAACAGACTTCAAGGCGACTTTAGAAATGCATGCTGTATAATAATATCAAAAGTAAGCAGAAATGGTCAATGCAAGGGAAAACAGTAGAAAAAAATAAAGAGAAGTCAGAAATACTGTCAATAAATAAAATCCAGGCCGGGCGCTGTGGCTCACGCCTGTAATCCTAGCTCTTGGGAGGCCGAGGCGGGCGGATTGCTCAAGGTCAGGAGTTCAAAACCAGCCTGAGCAAGAGCGAGACCCCATCTCTACTATAAACAGAAAGAAATTAATTGGCCAACTGATATATATATATATAAAAAATTAGCCGGGCATAGTGGCACATGCCTGTAGTCCCAGCTACTCGGGAGGCTGAGGCAGAAGGATCACTCGAGCCCAGGAGTTTGAGGTTGCTGTGAGCTAGGCTGACGCCACGGCACTCACTCTAGCCTGGACAACGAAGTGAGACTCTGTCTCAAAAAAAAAAAAAAAAAATAAAAAAAAATAAAATAAAATCCATGCCCATTAAGGCCTCTTCGCTAATTAGAAGCCATTCATTTAACTCTATTCTTCCTAGCAGCCTCACTCTACAGACCATGCACTGAAACATGTGCCATGGCCTTACAAAGCCCAGAAACTTCATCTTACTCATCTGCGTAACGCAGTGTAAAAGAAGCTAAACTACATTTGCACATCTAGGTAAAACTCTGTCACAGGGGTGGGCACAGGAACAATGAGAAGCCTATGCTACTGTGGTAAGGTGAAGGGCAGGAAAAGACAGAGGAGAAAGAGTACCAGAGCTTTATGCATGGTGTTCACACACTCCCACACGTACTTTATATCCCAGTAAAGCTAATTAGCTTCTTAGCACTTTCCTCTACCCCCTTGATAGAAGAGTAATATAGAACACATAGAATCATCTCAGAGAGATAAAAGGAAATTTGGGACCAATTTACTATCACGCAATTTCCCCTAAAATCCTCTATAGTTATAAATGCTTCTCCCTTTCCCATTGTGTGTCCTTTCTGCCTGAACTCATTTTAAAAACCAAAGTTTCATTAGTATGTTTCAAAGACTGCTTTCACCTTGAATTTTCTTTATTTTTGACACTAATTAAAAAATAGAAAGGAGAGAAGAGTGTTGAAGAACTGTACACAAAATAGCAGCACCAAATTAAAGTTGGCTTTACAGCCAAATGACTGTAACTGGGGAGTTAATCTCATGACAGACTAACATTTCACCAAAGTGAGGCTTGTCATCATTAAACAAGGAGATTTTAATATTTCTTCTCTAGAGCTATGGAATGATTAGGAACTAGATAACCTCTGGAGATCACACACTACTACTATATGTGTACTGACTAACACAGAAAGAAAAAAATGGGGCACACTGAAACCTCTGAGTTTTTCACCAGTTTCAATGCAGCTACATCTCACTCCCCTTCATTTCTGCTATACACCCTTTGACTACTTTCAAAGAATATCCATATTCAGTGTGTACTCTTCATGTTTCAAATATCTTCTCATTTACTGATTCTAAAGACAGTCCATTTTAATTTTCCTCCAGCCAACACATTTGTGACATGAAAGAGAAAGTAATTTCAATTTAATGCAAATACACCATTCCAAACAACTCTCCTTCTACTCCCCATGCCTCACTAAGCAGTTAACAACATTTTATAAATCTTTATCTACATTCTCATCATTTTGCTCAATACAACGTTTTGTATTTTGGTTACCCCATCTGTACAAACCATGCGTTCTTCTAAAGGGGGAGGAAAACATCCAATTAAGAGTCTCACTGCTGCACCCACGAAGGAAGAAAGGGAGGAAGCAGAGAAAACAGACACTCCCCCCCAAATGGATTCTTAAGGTGGTAACTTTTAGTAAGAGAAAAGAATTTTTTAAATAGGGATTTATATTATTAAAGCACTTTAAAAAATAAAATTGGTCCTGGTGGTCTAGTGGATAGGAAAAAAATAAATAAAATTGGCAAGCTTTAAAAGACTTCCGACTGCATTAGGAAACAAGAGTTCCTTTACTTTGAAATGCATATGCTCTCTGATTAAAGCTATTTTTTTGAAATATTAACTTTAAAAATTATTAATTATAATATAAAATATTTCCAGGAGTAATTTTCTACATTAACATCAAACATCCTATTCCCTAAATACATTTTGTATGCTTGTTTGGTCAAAGTATTAATTTCAAAAGGCTGAAATCAACTGCAAAATAAACAGCAATCTGAATTATACTCTTTTGCTTCACAATAATAAATTTAGTAATACAGATTTCAATGCTTAGAATAATTCTAAGAAAAGATGCATAGTCATTAATGACATTAGTTATAAGTGTTACTGCACAAAAATATTTTATAAATAAAAAGTTACCACCCACTCCACCCTTGGTATCCTACCCACCAGAAGAAAAACAGACCCTAAATAACGTCTCACCATGCTGACTTAAGCATATCTTTAAGAATTTTTTTTAAAAAAAGTAAGTTACTATGCCCAATTACATAGGGTGACAGGCTTAAATCTCTACTCACACAGTTGAGGTTGATGAGCAAACAGCTGTCCTGTATCTTGAGACAGACATTAGCTTCCTGCCTTCCCTATCCTCATAAGCAGCTACTTAAAGTTTGAGTTTTATGCAAGAAAACATTTTAAAGCCTTCAGTGTTTTACTGCAGCAGACTTCAGATTCATTCCTGTAACACATTTAATATGAAACAGAGTTGAGACAATTAAAATTTATTATGTGCCATATTTTAATCATCTAAAATTTTAAGGAGTGCTTTCACTACTATAGCTACGTAGAAAGGGTTGTTGAGGTAAAATTAAGAAATAAAAACATCCATTTGGTATTTGACACTAATGTATACTGTAACATGTAACAACATGTATGTAACTTCAACCTACAGACTTTTTACTGGCCACAGGCTAGGTAAGGATTACTTTTTATAATCTGTCCCCAAAGTAAGCAAAAGCAAGTAGTTTTCTGTTTTTCTAAAGTCTGGCTAATTTCTTTAGAACAAACCACCACCAGCTAAAGGGCACTGTACAAACAGTGAGTGGAGTTCGGTCGGTGTCCCAAGGGGTCTGAGTTAGGGCTCCTGACAGGGGAACGGGCCTCTGGGTCCTGTCGCAACAGCAGGAGCAGCCATGTTTCTGACATTCCCGGGGTTTAAAGCGCATTTCCTGACAGACGCCAAAGTCTACCGCAGCATTATTACTATACGTTAATCAAGTGTTAGAAGGTTTGTCTACAAAATAAAAATGCATTCCCATAGAAAATATTTTATCCTACTCAAACTGAATTTTCAAAACAAAAAACCAGAAGGTTTGTAAATTAGGAACTACAAAAACAAGATTAAAATCCTTATTTTTCCATCCCATTAACAAGTATGTATTACACAGGCAGTCACAACGATAACTTGCACTGCAGAAATAAACAGTAAAATTTTTTAGAAAGTAGCTGGGAGTGGTGACGCACACCCCAGCTACTCCAGAGGCTGCAGGATCGATCGATCACTTGACACCAGGATTTTAATTTAAAAGACTTAATTTTTAAAAAATTCATTTTAAATGAAGTATCATTCAAAAATTCAACACACATTACTCAATAGATTTATTGTTCATATCCTTATCCAATCTAAGTTTTAAATAATAATCTAACACCATTATTATGTATAAACTTTAATGCATCAGGAAGCCATACACAGAGGCAAATTTTAGGCTTGGGTGTTTCGATGGTTTTCATTTTCATGTGCATTTCCCCCTATAAGTAAATTTCAATCAAAATATGTACACTTCCATCAAAATGTCCTAGAATACTAAGATAACTACGTTTCCCCTATATGTACACTGGCCTAATACATATATTGGTCTCAATTTCTATGGTAAATTTTATTAAAGCCTTATTTCATGAACATAATAAAGGCACTATATATATTAGCCACATGATTTTAAAACACCATGAGAAATAGCATCCAAACATTCCAATTTCATGGACTAATTTTAAAAGTATTATTTAATGCTGAAATATTACACATTTGCTATGTTGTAAGAGACTATTTATTTATTTATTTATTTTGTAGAGACAGGCTCTCTCTCTGTTGCCCAGGCTAGAGTACAATGGTACAATCACAGCTCACTGTATCCTCAAACTCCTGGGCTCAAGCAATTCTGTAGCCTCCTGAGTAGCTGGGACTATAGGTGTGTGCCACTTTGCCCAGCTAACTTTTTTATTTTTATTTTTGTAGAGATCACACCTGGCTGACATAATGTTTTAGGGTTTATTCAAAATAACTCAAATGGACCAGGTGCAGTGACTCACGCTGTAATCCCAGCACTCAGGAGGCTGAGGCAGGAGGATTACTTGAGGCCAAGAGTTCAAGACCAGCCTTGGCAGTACAGCAAGACTCCATCTCTACAAAAAATTTTTAAAAATTAGCTAGGAGTGGTGGCGTGCACTCCAGCTACTCCAGAGACTGAAGATCACTTGAGACCAGGAGTTCAAAGCTCCAGTGAGCTATGATGGCACCACTGCACTCCAGTCTTCACAGCAGAGTGAAACCCTGTCCCTAAAAAAGAACAAAACAACTCAAATGTTTCTTTATACTCTACATATACTGTACATATATAATAAAAGATTTAAGGCTGGGTGCAGTGGCTCACGCCTATAATTCTAGCACTTAGGAAGGTTGAGGTGTGAAGATCACTTGAGGCCATGCGTTAAAGACCAGCAAGGGCAACAGAGAGATCCTGTCTCTACAAAACATAGAAAAATTAGCTGGACATGGTGGCACATGTCTGTAGTCTCAGCTATTTGAGAGGCTGACACAGGAGGATTGCTTGAACCCAAGAGTTTGAGGCTGCAGTGAGCTATGATGATGTCGCTGCATGCTAGCCCGGGAAACAGAGGGAAAAAAAAAAGATTTAAAAAATAATTCAAAATATCTTAAGAGTTGTAACTTGATAAAATATCTTTCACACAGTTAAAATATTTTTCCAAGAGTCTAACTTTGCTTTAGTAGAACTTACTAACATTTTCGGATTTTTACTACAATACAATGGCTAAACACAAAATGTACCAATCTTGAGCTGTAAAACATAAGCATGCTTCCTGAAAATAATAATTAATATTTAATGAGTATTTATGACATAACAGACACCATCCTGAGAGTTCCACATGTACACTTAATCCTCATTCCACCCTAAAAGGCAGGTACTATTATTATTAATACAACTCTACAGATTATAAAACCGAGGTTTGGAGATGTTAGGACCTATTCAAGATCAGAGAGTTATTAGTAAGTGGCAGAGCTTGGACTTGGCACCAGATCTATGTCTCCGAAGTCTGGTGCTCTCAAGTATCAAGCTAGATTATAGGCAAATAGTGATCCATTGACTGATAGATCAAACTCTACCTGGAATTATTAACAGTATCCAGATTCAGGTACCATATGTTAAGTGTGACGTTGATGAAGAAGTATTACCAGGAAAACAATAGGGTGATTATAAATTTGGGAAAGCCATCTCTTGTAAGAAATGACTATATGAAATTGGAGCAACTAACCTAGAGAAAAGACAAAAAGGAACACATTTTGAAGGGCTGTTAGAGAAAGAGAGAAGCAGGCTCATCTCATGTAGTACAAAGCACAGAACTTGAAACAAAGTATAGACGTCTCAGGAGACAAATTCCAATTCAATACAAAACACTTGGCCGGGTGCGGTGGCTCACACCTGTAATCCTAGCACTCTGGGAGGCAGAGGCGGACGGATTGCTCAAGGTCAGGAGTTCGAAACCAGCCTGAGCAAGAGCGAGACCCTGTCTCTACTATAAATAGAAAGAAATTAATTGGCCAACTAATACATACAGAAAAAATTAGCTGGGCATGGTGGCGCATGCCTGTAGTCCCAGCTACTCGGGAGGCTGAGGCAGGAGGATCGCTTGAGCCCAGGAGTTTGAGGTTGCTGTGAGCTAGGCTGACGCCACGGCACTCACTCTAGCCTGGGCAACAGAGTGAGACTCTGTCTCAAAAAAAAAAAAAAAAAATACAAAACACTTTCTAATGCTGAGGAATCAACAGCTGTAACAGGTGCCTTTCCACAGTACTGAGCTTGTGCAATTAAATGTCGAAATCCAATTAAATATCTGAATTGTTACCATCTTAGTAATAACTGATTCAGGCAAAATGATCAGAGAATGAATGCTAAAATTCTTTATGAATTTAAGTTTGAAGGGGACTGGTATATATTGAGTCTCAAAGTGTCTCTCTACAAATTACTTACTATAAAAGGAAAAATAATAACAAGTAGAGAAACCTGGCCAATATCATATTAACCAAAAGATCAAAGTCAGTCAGTATTACCGATGACGGAACAAGTGGACAAGTGTCTCCTGATGTGATGCACTGATAACCACAGATCACAACTGTGACATTTCTGGTGATACCACATTTCCTAACTTTAATCATGAGGACGCATCAGACAAAGCCAAACTGAGAGAGATTCACAGAGAAGTGGTCTATCACTCTTTGCAAAAATAATCAATGTCATTAAACACACACATACACAAAGAGCTGAAGAAATGTTCTGATCAAAGGAGAATAAAGGGATATGACAATTAAATGCAGGGAATGATTCTAGGTTGGATCCTGGGCTGGAAAAAAGTTATTAAAGAATATTATTGGAAAAACTAGTGAAATCTGAATGTGGACTGTATATTAGATAATCATATATTTCCTTCATTTGATAACTATAATATAGTTATATAAGAGAATATTCTTGTTCTTAGAAACTATTAATATATAGTGAAGTGTTACATGGTAAAGGGATATGATGTATGTAACTTATTCTTAAACTGTTCATTTAAAAAAATAACGGAATGACTAAGCAAATGGGGCAAAATATTAACAATGGGTTAATAATGTTGCTAACACATCTGGAGAAATTATTTGTATTATAATTGTAGCTATCTATAAATTTTAATTATTTCAAAATACAAATGACAAAGAAATAACTGAACCTGATGTTACAAGGATGCCAAATATCTAAGAAAATCCAATTTCCTATCTCATCTCCACACACTCAAACTCCAAGCCAATAGCAATCTAAACTGATTTATGGTGATCTACTCAATGAGTTACAATAAACAGTGCTCTGGTTTAAAACATCAAATATGAGTGCCAAATAACATGTACCAGTCCACCAATGACAAGGTGTGACTCATGGATCTAAATAGGTGAATGTCTGTCTTCTCCTTGTTATTCTATTCTTCACCTTGTTATTCTATTGCAACCTTCCAAAAATTACAAGCAGTTAAAAGAGAGACAGACAGACAGACAGACACTTCTCCAATAGAGCACTGCTATTCTTCAATTGGGAATGCAGTAGCAAGTGTGTCTCCTGGCTAAAAACTCCAAATTAAGTTCATTTCTGGTTATGCCAGGTAGCAAAGCAGAACCAAAGCAAGAGCTAACGTGTGATCAATAACATATATGGGAAACATTAAAACAAACCTCCTACTTTAAACAAACTTAACTTCAATGCCAATAAAAAGCTGACCAAGTACACTACACATTCACTACAGAGAAAGAAAAAAAAAAGACCAAATAAAAGAATGTTAATCACTGAGAGACTAACACACAGATGAATAACACAGAAGTATTTCAGTGGCATAAAAAAAATAAATAAATAAAGAGCAAGAGGAAAGAAAAGGGAAGAAAAAAGAAAAAGAGAAGGAGAATATGAACAAATATGAAAGAAAACATGTTAGAAAAGAGAAAGTCCTGATGGCTACACATTACCATAATCGCCACGCCCGTCCTCCCTCCCTCCCTTCCTTCCTGACAGGGTCTCCCTCTTTCACCCACTAGAGTGCAAGTGGCATCTTCACAGCTCACTACAACCTCAAACTTCTGGACTCAAGCAATCCTCCTGCTTCGGCCTCCTGAGTACCTGGGAATACAGGCGTTGTGCCATCACCCTCAGCTAAATTTTCTATTTTTCACAGAGATGGGGTGGGTCTTGCTCTTGGTTCAGGCTGGTCTCAAACTCATGGCCTCAAGCAATCCTCCCAATTAGTCCTCCCAAAGTGCTAGGATCACAGGTGTAAGCCACTGTACCAGGCCCACCATACAATTTCAAGTTTCCCTTCCTCTCCAATGGTTAAACAGATTTTTCCTCCACATTTTAGCTCATCTTCCATTGTCTTCTGCCACTGCTACTCTACGAGTCCATCTCCATAGACTGCAAGAGCTGTAAAAGCACAGCTTTGGCTGCATCTTATGCCACATTCCACTTTTTCTAACTTATCAAGAAGCCCCAAAACCAAGAGGGCCCTTAGTCTACTAAGAAATTCTCACAGACAATTCACACTGAAAAGGAGTGGACCGACTGACACATCACCTAGTTCCCTGTTTATGAGAGACGGAAGCAGGAACTGGAGAGGTCATGAAGGAGAAAATCTGACCTGGGAAGAAGGGAAGAATTTCAGCTTCTTATACTCATCTGGATGTACTCTACATCAGGCATCAGCAGCCGATGGCTCAGCATTTACTGGTGCCGTAGCTAGTTCCAGGCCCTGAGCTCTGCTGCCCAGCTGTGCTCTCCATTCAGGCAGGCTCTCTGTCAGATTACTCTTTGCAACCCCCAGAGTACCAAACACCACCTTATTTAAAGAAGCATTTTAATAGTTCTTGTATTATAGAATGCCCACCTGCAAAATAAGCAACACTGTTTTATCTCAATCCCAATGTCTGTCTTCTCTCCCATCTTCTCAGGTAGTGGGTTGTTAAATCCTCCACCCCTGCAAGATACCTCTATTAGCTCTCTGTGTTTTCCCATCTCAATTTAAACTCTAATTCTCTGAATGCTGCATGTAAATGATGCTAAATAAAAGGATCATAATAACCCACACTGTATATGAAACTTAACAAACTCAAACCTAAAATTTAAGCCAATTTAAACCTGAAATCCCTAATTAAGAAATACAGGATGTGTATATGGGCACATGTATGTAAACAGACAAATATACCTGCGAGAGCAGGGACCAAGTTTTCAGGTATCCCTTGTCTTCTAAACTAATTCTTACACCTACACTGCCAAGGAGATTATAATATACACATACAGGTCAGCAAATATGGGTCACTTCACAGGCTTCAATTAAGTCATTAGTCATAGCAACATGGTCATGAAGTGGAATTTCTAACAAACTCCTAATATATGACATTACACATCATAAAACTTGGTCTGTAGCTTCTCCTTTATTTCCTGTAATTCAAATTGCACTGATTCTCAAAACTGAAGAGAAAGGAGGTGATTTAGAAAGAAATACAAAAGGCTCCTAACAATAAAACTGAGTATAAGGTAGAAACACTAGGGAACAGGGGACAGGAAGTGTTGCAACATGGCCAAGGGTCAACCAACCCATTCAAAATCCAGCCTATTTTTATAAATAATAGTTGAAAATACGGAATACCATTTTAGGAGTAGTTTAAAGGAAACAGCAGTAGCTTTGAGGGCAGGGGATAAAGAATAAAACAGAGTAATAGCTGGCTATTTAATTCTTTCCCTGAGATAAGTATTAATCTTTTGGTTTAATATACTTTTCTATCTTCCCTACCAAAACTAAGAAATGAAATGTTACATTTAAAATAGAGCAAAGTTCTCACTCCTATGTCTTTACATACATGTCCACGCAAAGACTTGCACTGAAATGTTCACAGTGATCTTATTTTTAACAGCCAAGAACTGGAAACACCCCAAACATCCATAAGACGGTGGAAGGCCATGGGAACTGTGTGCTACTCAGCAATACAAAGGAGTAACTACTGAGAAACACAGTATGAGTGTATCTCCAAATTATTATGCTACTTACAAGAAAAAAGATACAAAAGACTACATAATATGATTTCATTTATATGAAATGCTACAAAAATGCAACTTATAACAGACAGCAGATCCAGGGACCACAGGATTGACTTCAAAGAGATACAAGGAATCTTTCTTAGGTGATAGAAATGTCCTACTATCATGACTGTGGTGGGAGTGGGTACACAACTATGTATGTCATAACTAAAATTGCACACTTAAAATTAATGAATTTAATTTTATGTAAATTTACCTCAATAAGGCTGATTTTGTTTTTGTTTTTGTTTTTTTTCTTTTTGAGACAGAGTCTCGCTCTGTTGCCCCGGCTAGAGTGAGTGCCGTGGCGTCAGCCTAGCTCACAGCAACCTCAAACTCCTGGGCTCAAGTGATCCTTCTGCCTCAGCCTCCCGAGTAGCTGGGACTACAGGCATGCGCCACTATGCCCGGCTAATTTTTTTATATATATATCAGTTGGCCAATTAATTTCTTTCTATTTATAGTAGAGACGGGGTCTCGCTCTTGCTCAGGCTGGTTTCGAACTCCTGACCTTGAGCAATCCGCCCGCCTCGGCCTCCCAAGAGCTAGGATTACAGGCGTGAGCCACAGCGCCCGGCCATCAATAAGGCTGATTTTAAAAGACAAAATAGGACATAAGAGTGGAAATAGTCATTTTTATTTAAGATGTTACTTAGTTAAATCTATAGTAAAGGATAAGTATTAAAAGTTTCAACTACACCAAGAGGAGTGACATAACTGATGAGTACAAGTTTCTGCAAGTATTAGTTTTTTACTAAGTAATTTTTTAGTTTTTTTATATCTTAAAGTAAGTTTCTAAATAATTACATTCATTTAGCTATAAGCAGAGAAAACTTTTCCTTTTAACTTCACCTCTATATCCACTTCTTACATCATTTTAGTATCTTGAAATTTCTGACTTGTTACCTTGGACAAAATCAACCTGGACTGCTTTTAAACATATGTTATTATTTTATAACAAGCATAAAGCATGAATTAGACATTAAACATGTTTATCATCAATTTTTAAAGTAGGGTGTATAAAGCTTATAATTCTACTAACCATTTGTAAGTCCTAGATTTTAAGGTGTAACTGCCATTAAGTAATTTATTGCATTCAACAAAAGACACCTCTCATAGCCTATTCCTTCAATAAAGAATCACTTCTAAATGTTTTCCAATTCAAGTTCCTAATTTTAAAATAAAGTCTTTTTTTAAAAAAAGTTTAGTAGCCAATATTTAAATATAAAACCTAAAGATTAACTTATGGTAAATTGGGTTATTTGAGACTGAGAGACTTCATTAGAGAACTGAAAATTATTAAAAAGTATTTTGAAGAAAAAATATAATTTAAAACATTTTTACTTGTTTACCACGAAATTAAAATGTTCAAAATAATAGCTATTTTTGAAAGAGCAGCCTTCCATTTTAAACAATTTTTCTCAATTGTATCAGTATTATGGTTTTAACAATGTTGCCAAGATAAAATACTCCAGGGTAAACATCTTCAATGAACCCATTCACTCACCAGTATGTGCAACAGCCTTGAGGGATACAAAATATAAGACACAAGGTTAGCTTGGGTGAGTTTGGTAGGGGGTCTCTTCTCTCTTAACTTCTACCATTTAAAACTTTAAATAAATTAAAATGTTATTACCCCTT
This sequence comes from Microcebus murinus, assembly GCF_040939455.1. Lineage (NCBI taxonomy): Eukaryota > Metazoa > Chordata > Mammalia > Primates > Cheirogaleidae > Microcebus > Microcebus murinus. The sequence continues at coordinate 938,791 of NC_134110.1, read as the reverse complement.
TAATAAAAAATGTTAACATAGAATAATTGATATGTTTTAAATACCATGTTGTTTATCATATTCTTTTAAATGAGAATACATAGTTGATTTTAAAAAAAAAAGCTTACCACCACAACCAAACCAGTTTCTTTCTATAAATTCTCTTTGATCATTCATTCTGGTTAAAAGTTATCTTGCAGATAAATACTATCTGCTGCAAATAGGATAGACACATGTGGAGAAAACTAAATACAAAAACATCACAACTGCTCAGAAACAAAGCACATGTTAATACATGTGTCTTGTCTCTTAATTTTTTTTCCCCATTCCAACCTACTTCAGAGGCAAACAAGTCGTTTTTCCTGGCCAAAGTTAAGCCATGTAATTCAGCCTATTACATTTTGATAATACTCAATCTTAGGAGCCATCTCTCTTGCACACCATTGTATTTCCAGTATCTGGCACACCTGCCTAGAACAGGTGTTTAAGGCATTCGAGTGTTTATGTAATAGATGAACACTTGACTTGCATTTATCCACAGCACAAAAAGAAACCCTGAACTCCTATGTATCAACTATAGGAAATCCAATCACCCATGCAAAAATCAAATCAAATTACCAAAGTCTTTTCCATCTTTAATTTTTAGGATCAATCAGAGAGTGCTTTAACAGTGTAGACCATCCCAATCTGGTCTAAATTAGCTCCTTTCCTCTTTACAGGTCATTAAATAGTCAGCAGTAGATTAATCTACGATAATCTAAAAATAGTATTCCAGATGATATGTCCTTTTTTGTTAAGACTTTCTAATTTGTACTACATTCTCTTCAAGAATTTAATGACACTCATAGGTCATTTAAGAAAAACCTATGGATAAAACTGTTTACAACTGCAATCTAAGTAGTCTCCTTTTTCATATCATTAAAACATCTTACATGTATATTTTCACTACTTCTAAATTCTGAAAAAGCACAAGGAATCTGACTAATTTTCAGTCTCCCTTAATTAAAAAAATTAAAACTACTTAGAAGTCAATCGAAACTGAATCTGAATTGATCTGGTTTCAACACTGCATAAAGATCAACTTGATAACATAAGTTTCTACGTTAGTGATACCTGACCTATAAATTATTTGACAAGTTTAAATCAGTCATTCCAAAACCAAGATTTTTCTCTTCTATGTGTAGTTATAAAAGCCACAGTATAAATTGTTAGGTACCATATTCTTGAAGCCATTTAGTATCCAATGTTCCACTAATTCTGAAAGCCTACTTTGCAGCAAGCGCTGTAAAAGGCACTTGATATACTTCAAAATTCTCAGAGTTCAAGGGGCTACAATTTTCAGCATATCACATTGAAAACATGTCTGCAACATACACTTCTCAAAGTCTTGGACACAGCCATGTAGCTCGTGTGATTCACGGAAAGTGGCTGCCATATCCTCTAAATGGCAAAGCCAGTCCTCACGGGCCTCACTCCAGCTTCAGTACCACCGCTGACGTAAAGTAGGAAAGCTGTGGCAACTGGGAAAAAAAGAAAAAGTACTTTTGAGAGAAAAAAGTCCCTGGCTTCCCTCTCTCTGCTCGATTATTCCTAGAGGGTGAGAACGCGGCGCACAGGGAATGCTGGCAACGCCACTCTCCCACACGCGGAAGACCCGGCAAGCCCTTCTGCACTGACAGGGCCTCTCACCGAGAACTGAGAGTCCTGTAAGCTTTTCATTTGCTCCTTCCTTTTCTCGTAAGACAGGCAGCATATTAGCAGCATGTAAACAAGATGTTTGACTTCACAGACAAAGTTACAATGTACCTATGCTTATATTATTCCAAGATGTTCACTTTTTGCAGAAAATGAGAACTTCCATGGTTAAATTGGTTTTTCTGCTTTTTCTCTTTCTAAACTTTAAAACCAACTACTATGCAATAAAGGTTTCCATCAAAAAGATGAAATGCCCATTCAGAAGACACATTCTGATTAGGTAAATGTAAGTCATGAAATAATTAGATCTCTTGAGATTACCATCTTTTAAAAATGCTCAGCTGGGGCTAACACTTTATAAAACCCCTGGAGTACAATTATCTTGCTACCTAGATTCTATGTACTTTTAACATTACTTAATACCTGTTCATCTCTTTTATCCTGATTAAGAAGCAAGGTCTAACAGATGACACACAATATACAAAATATAGTACTCACAATACAAAATAATTCTGCCTCTTTTTATCAATCCACACTCACTTTCTCTCTGCTAAAAAAAGTGGCGGTCATTAAACATGGAAGAGTTCTAACTAACATAAAACGTTTGTCTTCTCAAAGTTATTCATACATATTTTTTTATTTTGCTTTCAGACGTACCATAAACTGGAATCAAAAGACTACAACCAGCAAGGCAGGATATCATTCTCTCCCTATTAACAAGCACTCTAAGTTATGTAGCTCTATCATTTTAAGAGTTAAAGTAGTGAATTTATAAAATGGCTTCTATTCTAATCTGTCAAATGAATAATAACTGCAATGATTTATTCTTGGAAAATAAAGTTTCTGCATTATCAGGGAGCAAAAGCTTAAATTCAAGAATGCTATCAGCTGTTAACATTAATGGTCATAGTCTGATATTAAATACATACATTAAAACTTGGGATGTTTCTTTTTAGAGACAATGAAAAACAAATCAAGGATATGGATGACAAATCAGCAATTTTCAGTGTTATTTTTATCTAAAATATTTCACTCTTGATTTTCATAGTAAGATAGCATTATAAAGATATAAAAGATTACCATTTTATCTAATAAAACTCTTCGTAAAAGCAAATAGACAAAAGGCCCTGGTAACCCATTTTCTTCAAAGGAGCATTTTATTATTCTAAGAGAACTATCAAAATTATGAGAACAAAATATGGCTTGGAATTTAGTCATATACAAATCATCCACTAAGCATCTAGATTCAGACATTCCTGTGGTACCCTCTCTTCTCACACTTTGTCTAGTTTCATGTGCACCAACTCTTCTTACTCCTTGCTCCATTCTCTGATACAAAATCATCTACTAGGGTGATAAGATATATATGTATGTGTGTGTATCAGTAAGACATATCTTATTGACTAAAAAGACAGCACAATACTAATGAAATCTTTCTTTGCAAGTATTAATATTTCCTTTGGCAACTTCTCTTCCTCCTACTTGCCAAATGTGGTCACACCTATGATAATCACATCTTCTAAAGCAAAACCTAGGATGTGTGATCTAACAATAAGAACATTTTAGTAGAAAAACATAAACCTTTAGTGGGTTGCAGCAAAGGGGCACTTTAAATTTCTGTCCTGCTCTTCTAAGTGTGTGATCCTGTATTTTATGGATGTCAATAGATAATTAGAAGGCCTATAAAAAATATTTGGAAACTGGGTTGCCCAAAGACATGGCTCCTGGAACCGTATTTCAAAATCCCATGGCGTGCTATGTGTCTTTTCATATATACTAGCTCAGGCTTCCAAGTTCTAACCAACATCTACCAAACACAACTGTAGCTCAGACCTTTCTCCAGGTTCTCCTTTTGCTAACTGTCTACTAGAAATGCACTTAAATGTCTCATTGGCTCTGCTAGTAAAAAATAAAAATAAAAAAAATCATGGAGTGCCAAGGGGCAGGAAAGACTAAGAAGCTAATAGCTAAGTCAGAGTAGCAGGACAAGTACTATGAACAGAACTGAGTGGTCCCAAGATAAATGATTTACCTGTACTGTCTCCTTAAAGATAGGAACTATTTAGAGATGGAGAAACTAAGGCTTAGAGAGATCACTTGTTTGGGTCAAACAACTGGCAAGTAGTAAGGCAAGAATTTAAACCCAGACAGTCTGACTCCAAAGCCCAAGCACCTAAGTATGTTAAAACCCCAAGAAGGGGCCGGGCGCTGTGGCTCACGCCTGTAATCCTAGCTCTTGGGAGGCCGAGGCGGGCGGATTGCTCAAGGTCAGGAGTTCAAAACCAGCCTGAGCAAGAGTGAGACCCCGTCTCTACTATAAATAGAAAGAAATTAATTGGTCAACTGATATATATATAAAAAATTAGCCGGGCATGGTGGCGCATGCCTGTAGTCCCAGCTACCCGGGAGGCTGAGGCAGAAGGATCACTCGAGCCCAGGAGTTTGAGGTTGCTGTGAGCTAGGCTGACGCCACGGCACTCACTCTAGCCTGGGCAACAAAGCGAGACTCTGTCTCAAAAAAAAAAAAAAAAAAAAAACCCCAAGAAGGGCCAGGCAAGGTGGCTCACGCCTGTAATCCCAGCACTCTGGGAGGCCGAGGCAGGCGGATGGCTCAAGGTCAGGAGTTTGAAACCAGCCTGAGCAAGAGCGAGACTCCGTCTCTACTAAAAAAAGAAAGAAATTAATTGGCCAACTAAAAATATATAGAAAAAATTAGCCAGGCATGGTGGTGCATGCCTGTAGTCCCAGCTAATCGGGAGACTGAAGCAGGAGGATCCCTTGAGCCCAGGAGTTTGAGGTTGCTGTGAGCTAGGCTGACGCCACGGCACTCACTCTAGCCCAGGCAATAGAGTGAGACTCTGCCTCAAAAAAAAAAAAAGTACCCCAAGAAGAAATAAGATGTAGATTCTACAGAGAGCTATGATCACTGGTCAATTCAAAAGGCATTTCCTGAGCACTAAGTATGTACAAATACTGGGGATACAAAAAAAGCGCATAAGGATTCAAATTCTTGCTTTACCACTTAATGGTATATAATCTAAAGTGAAAAAGTTCCTGAGCTATATGACTTGAGTAAGGAATGACCACTACTCTCAAAAAGATAGGCAAGTTAACAAGTCACACATAATATAAAACAACCCAAATATAAACAATGAAGACAAGCTATAGAACAGAGTGACTAGCTTTGTCACAGGGAAAGGATTGTTCTGCTTGCGGTGGGTGTTGCCCGACTAGTATTTTGAATGAGGATGAAGGACACTCCAAGCTAACCACAACATGATCCCATGATCCACACAGTGCGCACAGAACCACAAGAGGACTGATCCTCCTAAAGTGTAAGTGTGTAGGAAGCTGGAGAGTTGCCCTGGATTCTGGGTGATTAGAAAAATAATATGCAAATCGTCATTCAAGCATCCAGACAGAAGTCAAGGTCCAGGACTCGAACTCAGCTAAAAGGGACTGGGCAGGAAGCAGAACTCAGGCAGTGCTCCAGGGAAGACTATTCCAGGTGAACACGACAACCATCGGCCCGCAGTAGGCAGCCAGTGGGTAGACTATATCCTCATTTCAACTCAACAGATATTTGAATGCCAGGTCATGCAGACACAAAGATAAAGTACACCCCTACTCATCAAGGATCCCGCAGCTTGAGTGCCAAAAGCAAATGTGTGAAATTGTTACAATCTCGTATGATTAGTGCAGTCAGAAGAGGCTGTCAACTCCGAGTAGGTCTGTCAGGAAGCTGTGGGAAGAGCACAGCAGGCAGAGGTCTACAGGAGTGAAAAGGCATGAAGCAGGGTATTTGAAGAAAACACACATGGTTTGTTGCGACTGCAGCACAAGGTATGCGAGTGAGGAGGGAGACAAGAGAATACAAAGATGAGTAGAGGCCCGTTCACAGCGGCCCATGGATGAAGCAGCAATAGAGGACAACCCTTCAAACACTGGGAAGAAAGGAATCTACAGATGCGCCGTCCCATAAAGTATGAGCACTTGAAATGGAGCTAGGGCAACTGAGAAGCTAAGTTTTTAATGTGACTTAATTTTAAGTAGCCACTAATGGCTACTATATTAGACAGCACTAATCTACAGCATACATGAAGGGAATTTTCTATCCAGGAAGAATATATCTTCTACAAAGAAAAGGGGCAAAATGAACATACAAGTATTTGCACATTAAGGAAAAGAAGGGGCAGGAAGTTGTGAAAACTCACAAAATAATCTCAGTGATAACAATGAAGTAAAAGGAAAGAGTGATCAAAGTCTTAAAGAATGAATAAGTTGGCCAGGTGCAATGGCTCATGCCTGTAATCCTAGCACTCTGGGATGCTGAGGCAGGCGGATCACTTGAGCTAAGGAGTTCGAGACCAGCAAGACTGAGACCCCATCTCTACTACAAAAAATAGAAAGAAATTAGCTAGACAACTAAAAACAAACAAACAAATAAACAAACTATATATATATATAAAAATTTGGCATGGTGGCGCATGCCTGTAGTCCCAGCTACTCGGGAGGCTGAGGCAGGAGGATTGCTTGAGACCAGGAGTTTGAGGTTGCTGCGAGTGAGGCTGACGCCATGGCACTCTAGACCAGACTGAGACTCTGTCTCCAAAAAAAAAAAAACCTCATTGAGGGACTTACTACCTCCCGATGCCCTCTAGAGCAGCAGAAATAAAAACACGGACGATGTCAAGTGTGACAAGGGTGTGGAAGGGTGTGGGAGGACTGGGACTCCCACGCACTGCTGGTGGGTGCGCAAAACAGCACAATCACGTCGGAGAAGAGTCCTGGCGGTTTCTTGTAAGGTTAAGCATAAACTTACCAAACACCCTCACAACCCCACTGTCAGTGTTCTACTCGGGGGAAAGGAAAGTGTGTCTACACAAGGAAGCGTATTCAAATTTCCACAGCAACTTCATTCATAATAGCCCAAAGCTGGGGACAGTCTCCATGTCCCTTAACAGGGGATGAATAATTCTACCTGCATTTTATAGTCATGAAGGTCAATATTTATATGATTTATACTATTCACATATGCTTGCTTCATGTTTTCAGCATAGCCTTTTAGCATGGGGGTTATTTTGGTATTTTCTTTGATTAAATACATTGCTGAAAATAGAGGAGATTGCATTAAGGAATAAAGTTAGAGACTATCATGTCAACTTTTATTGATGAGGCCTGATTGCTCATGCCTGTAATCCTAGCACTCTGGGAGGCTGAGAGGGGAGGATCACTCGAGGTCAAGAGTTCGAGACCAACCTGAGCAAGAGCGAGACCCCGTTTCTACTAAAAAATAGAAAGAAATTAATTGGCCAACTAAAAATATATAGAAAAAATTAGCTGGGTGTGGTAGTGCATGCCTGTGGTCCCAGCTACTCGGGAGGCTGAGGCAGGAGGATTGCTTGAGCCCAGGAGTTTGAGGTTGCTGTGAGCTAGGCTGACACCACGGTACTCACTGTAGCCTGGGCAACAGAGTGAGACTCTGTCTCAAAAAAAAAACCAAAAAAAAAAAAGACTATCGATAGTAGATTAAATACTATCGTATAAATGTTAAATTCTCTGTTTTTGATAAGCTAATTTTACTATGTAAGAAAATATTCTTGTTCTAAAGAAATACACTGAAGTGCTTAGGGATAAAAAGTCAGTCTCCAGCTTACTCCCGAATGAGTCAGAAAAAGTTAATCTACTATATATTACATATATCATCACATGATGCATGGTAATTTATTACATATGCTATGTAATACACACAGAGAAAGAGAGAATATAATAGAACAAATGAGACAGAGTGTAACAATTGGGAATCTAGGAAAAGGATATGAGTCCTTGCACTATTCATACAACTTTTATGTAAAAGTTTGAAACTAAATCAAAATAAAAGTTACAAGGATGGAAAAACAGGCACCACATATACTCGCCATCAAATTGGTACTAACTGATCAACACTAAGGTGCTCACATGGTAGTAATACTCATTGGGTGTTGGTCAGGTGGGGACCTGGGGGCGGTAAACTCACAACTAATGAAGGTAGAACACACTGCACGGGGGAAGGGCATGCTTGCAGCCCTGGCTTGGGAGAGGCAAAGGCATTACATGTAAGCAAAATGTTTGTACCCCCGTAACATCCTAAAATAAAGAAAAAAAAACAGTTACAGAAAAATTCATAGTGGCGTTATAACATAAAACTGTGATTTTCTCTGATACCATCAGCAGCTAAGGTTTAGAAGCACAAAAACTCTAAAATTAAGCACACACAAAATATACTTGGATTTTTAAAATACTATGTACAATATGATCCCCTATTAAAAAAATTAAAAATATGAATGCATGTTTATAGGAAAATGGCTAAAAAGATATATAGGGCATGTTTATCCATTTTTACCTCTAGGTAGCTAGATAATGGATGCTTTTGGTTTTGCCCACCCATTTTCTAAATTTTCAATAATTAACATGTATTATAATTCTATAATCAGAAAAAAAGTTCAGAAGTAGACTTGTTTCAGGTAATGATAAGGTCAAAGGCTTGATCCTGGGAGATTTCAAAACTCTGGAGACAGAAGTCATAGGAGTTTTAAAAATTAATTTACTTTTGAAGTTTAAAAGCATTCGTGTATTCAATAAATATTAATTAAGCATTTCCTATGTGCCAGCTACTGTTCTAAGATCTGAGGATACAGCAACAAATAAAACAGGCCAAAATCCCAGCATTCAGAGAAGTGAAGAGTCACTGGAATGGCTTGAATGGGATGAAGAACTCAAACCCAGCGTGCAAACCCTCAGTGAACATGAGAGAATGATGAAGGGAAGAAGGGTGACGACAGGAGAAGTAGCCTTGACGGAAGAGTGGATCACAGGGTTTGTTTCCTAGAAGAGTAATGGTCTGAAAACAACAAAAGGAGCTAGAAAGCACAGACTTCACTGCCCTTTTCAACTTCTGGTGTGGAATATGGAAGAATCAGCTGTCACCACTTAAGAGGACCAGAGGGAAAGTGGTATCCTTTGTGGGAAGAAAATGTGAGTTGGGGCAGGAGACAAAGCAATATTCTGTTAAGTACCTTGTTCACTGCAGAAAAGAGCTCTAGAGCCAAAGGGGGAGGAAGAATAAACTGCATCTGGTATGGAACCGTGAGGGCACGGCAGGAATTACTGACTTCAAAATCCTTAAACAGGTTCATTGGGTCTGTAGCTCAAGAGGTATTTTGAGGTGTGAAGATGCAAGGAGACACTGACCTGGTGCTCAGAGGCTGGGACAGCATGTATTATTTATCCCTGTATCCTCAGTGTCTAAAACAGAGCCAGATCTGCAGGCTAGTACAAACAAAAACCTTCAATGATTTGAAGAGAAAATCCTAAACCTCAAAATTCAACATAGCTCCATAACTTGTTCCAAAAAGCAATTTTGCCTAACTCAGTAATTTTTTTCAAGGGAACTATCATTCTCTTTGCCAACTTGGCTTAACACGTTAGTCATTTCTGATGTCCCCCAAACATAAAATACTAACTAGGTCAATATTTTTCATCTGGCCCTTCTATGCCATATAACAACTGGTTTAGGATCTCATCCCTCCCATTTATTGGTCAGTCATGCCTCAGTTTATTAGGTATGCAGGTTGCGTGCATATCCTTTATCCAAAATGCTTGGGACCAGAAGTGTTTCAGATTTTGAATTTTTTCAGATTTTGGAATATTTGCATTATATGCTCAACAGCTGAGCATCCCTAATCTGAAAATCTGGAATCTGAAATGCTCCAATAAACATTTCCTTTAAACATCATGCTGGCACTCAAAAAGTTTCAGACTCGAGGGTATTCTGAATTTCTGATTTGGGATGCTCAGCCTATACCTCATGATAAATCTCATTTAATCTCCTGGCTCTCTCAACTGAATTCCAGTAACTCTGTGTGTGATGAAATCACTCCCCCTGCCTATGTTCCTGATCAATGGGCTTGAACACACTAGGCATCTTAAAATAATCTAGGCTTACACAAACTTACAGAGTAACAGAGGGCTGTAATATTGCCAGGGCCTGGATTCAAGTTTGAGCTGTTTCTTACTAGCTGTGCAACCCTGAACCCCTACCCACACCACTTTATTGCCAAAGAAGATACTCAAAGCAAATAAATACAAGATCAGATCGCTCCCCAGATCAACAATCCAAAGGTTCTCATCACTAAGAAAACAGGCTTGGCTCCCTGCCCATGCAGACTCAGTCTCCTGCCATTCCTTCTCCTGGGTCTTAGAGCACTCGGCTTCCATCCTTTTAATCGTCTCCAATTATAAGCTTTTCTCTCAGCTACAAGGCCTGCCTATCTCATCCCTTTCATTCATTCTGCTTCACTTTTATTTATCTTTTAAGTCTTAGCACAGCCACTTTCTCTGACTCTCTGTGCTCCTGTCTAGGAGCCTGGTCTCTTTTTTTCCTTATATTATTTGACATTTTAATTCTCTGCATGTTTCCCCAAAGTATCATACATTTTAGCATAGCACCTAGTAGGTGCTTAAGAAATCAGTGGAATGAATATTTCATGTTATGGATAACACCACTACTGACTCACAGGACTGGGAGGTTTAAACATGCACATGGTACACAATAGGTGCTCAGCCCACCATCATTCTTGTCTATACCAAATCCACCTCAGAGGGGCATTTATAAAAGAAAATTAGGGAGATGTAGATAGTTCGACTGATTAATAAATTTCTAAAAAGAAATTCTGATTTTAAGCTCATGGGAAACCAAAGAACCAGAAAATGTAAACTCAGTGAAAGCAGGTCCAACCCTCACAAAATTCTTAATAATCTGGAACTCTAGAAATTTCTATCAGTTGATGTTTAGTGAAGTAAGAATGAATAATCCTTGCTGCATGCCTCTGTCAATCTTTTCTGCCTTTCCCGGGAAGACACTTGATAGTGATCTTGAGATCACAGACCCAAAGCTCAGTAGCATTAGTAAAAGTACTCAGATTACCATGGAGCTTCAAAAACAGCAACTGGTTGTCTCCCTGTCTTGAATTTCTCTCCCTTTCCAAGCAAAGCTGAATGGCAAGCTCATGCTCTGGTTTGAATACAGGCTCTGCCACTTAACCAGCTGTTTATTCTTGTCAAATCGGCTAACCTCTCTATGACTTAGCATCATTACCAGTGACATAAAGAAAACAATAGTGGCCATCTCATGGTACTGTTCTGACACAGTGTTCCATACATGAGGTGCAGTTATTAAATCAACACTGACACCCTCTTCGCAGTTCTCTGCATAGAAGCCTTCACCTCTCACTCACCACTGCTCAGTCCTGCCATTCCCACACCCTGAGTATCCTCCATGCCTCTTTCCCACCTCAAGAATCCCAGGAAGTCAGGGCTTACTGGACAAGTGGAAAATCATATGACACCAGCTAAACCAGTAAAACTTGAGTCGAAGTATCCAGAATCTCTCTTCATTATTTTCTCCACTTTACCATCCCGGGGTTGTCCCTCTTCAGGTAAATAAAATAAAGCTTTTGCTCTAAATCCAAAATTTAAAAGAGTAAAAATTTAAAAAGGCAGCAGCTCACTGTCACCAGGGCAGTCTCAAAACAAATCTAACAAATCTTCAAGGCATGTCTTAGATTTTACTTTTTCTAATTTCCTGATTATCTTGGCTTATACTGACTGATCTTTCTCCCCATTGAGCTTCTACAGCAAACCTTTATAACAAACCACAACTTGGCAAATTAGTAACACATTACACTGATGTTAAACTGAATTAAGTTTGGCCTAAAGCTGCCACCATACATATTTTCAGTTTGGCCTAGGTTTCTCCGTACAGAGTAAACTATAAGCTAACTTTATGTGTAAACAGACTGGAACAAGCAGAATATCAGCCAATCCCAGGAGGCCAGCTGTTCACACCCTGATCAAACAGAGCTGTAACCAATCCAGCTATCTCTGTACCTCATTTCCCTTTTCAGTATGTCACTTCCCTCCTTCTGTCCATAAGTGTTAACTGGCCATTGGCAGCCTGGAAGTTGATCTGAACTACTCTGGTTCTGGGGGCTGCCTGATTCTCGCTCTCTGCTTAAACTCCATTAAATTTATTGATAATTCGTCTAAAGTTTTTCTTTAACTGACTTATCAGATAGGAAACATTCGTATCTCCCAACTTTACCAAACAGTATGTGAGCTTCCTTCAGAAAAGGACTTTTGCAAACTCACTGGAGTAGGTAGTTTCATTACCTGACTAGGCTCCAGGCACACAACTCAACAAGAATTTGCTATTAAAACAATTATTTTAGGCAATTAATGGGAACTTTTTAGTGTAGGTTTTTATTTTTTTAAATCTGCTAAGAACAGATTTTCCTACTAAAGGTAAATATATTTTATAAAATTCTATAGCTACTGAGATTTGGTATTCATTGAGAGAAAAGACACCCTACTGTAGTGCCCCATCCACGCTTTCACTATCAGTGGCTTCAGTTACTTGAGGTCAACTGCAGTCTGAAAATAGTAATATATTTTGAGAGAAAGAGAGAAACCACATTTCCATAATTTTTATTACAATATATTATAATTATTCTGTTTTATTATATTGTTGTTAATCTTTTACTATGCCTAATTTATAAGTTAAACTTTAACATAAGTATGTATGTACAGGAAAAAACATACATATACAGGGTTCAGTACTATTCATGGTTTCAGGCATCCACTGAGGGTCTTGGAACATACCCTCACAGATTGGGAGGCACCACTGTATATATGTTTAAGCAATTATCTAAAAAATTTAAGAAAAATGGTTGCATGTTCTATTTATCAAAGCTAAGTAAAACACTTTCCAAATTTATATTATATAAATCTATAACTCAAAATCTATTAAATGAACTTACTTTTTTATTATTGAAAAAAAGATTATTTTGAATAGTGAAATATGCCACATTAAAACTTCTGAGAGTAGTACAGCATTTCCTGCCTGTAAAAAGCTTTAAATGTTAAAAAAACAAACAAACAAACAAAGAACCAAACCACTCCTCCTTCTATAAGGGGCACTCCACGGATTTTTTGTAAGTTTATGATTACCTTTAACTCCCACCCACAGTTAAGAATTCAATCCTTTCAAAGAAACAAATACTGGTAATATTTACATATTTTGAAAGTTCTATCCATTTGAACTTTTTCCTTTACCACTAAGTTGCTTTCAAAGTTATGAATGAAAAGTCTATTTTCCCCCATTTATTTTGCTTTAAAATAACATAGAAGGGGCAATACATGGCAAAGGGAGATAAAGAGAAAATATTTCAAATGAAAATGATTCCAAATCAATTATGCCTCAGACATCTGTGCAGTATTTAACTTTTTTGATGATATGATACCAAACACAAAAGAATGCATATAGCCTCTCCACCCTACCTGTAAGTCACTCAGCAGGTTATCTGACTTGTGTTCACAGGTACGTGCTTCACACACCTGGGTGCGAAATGAGCGAAGTCCGGTCTAATAGCCATTTCAGGAGTCACTAGCATTTCAGATCGCTCACATGAAGTGCTTCCCCACTTTGCCTAATCTTCCCATCACGCAGCTTGGTCTCAAGCTTTTATTAAATGTGAGGAATTCAACAACTTTGAAATTCAAAACTAATTAGAGAAAGAAAACTGCCTTTACTTTTCCTGTGTCTCATTGTTTTACCTTCTTACATTCTGGGGATACTAAAGCACCGTATCTTTTTCAGAATGACCCAAAAACTTGTCAGAAATGCTTTTCTGAAAATGTTTGTTCTCAACTTAAAGCTTTTTACCCTTGGGCAGCAACTTTTGAGTATGCATTAGAAGCAGGAACTGCAAATAGCTGATTAAAGGGTAAAGTAGTGTAGGGGGAAAAAGGATGGAAAAGTTTAGGAAGGCACATAGCTCAGTGCTCAAGGGAAAGGATTTTGGCCCAGTAAACCTCAGTTTGAAGTGTGCTAGCCACTTACTAGCTAAAGCACCATTAGACAAACTAGTTAACCTTCCTAAATTTTGTCACTTGTTCAAGGACAGCAACAAACTTAACTCTTCAGGCTGTTTGGGGATTACCTGAGAGAATGTACAGCACCGAAGTAGCTGGTATTATTACAGACCCTAGATAGTTAAAGTTCAAAGGGCAATACGGAATCATTAATGTGAAAGGAAGAAAAACAGATTTAACTGCGCAGTAAAGAATGTGTCATACAGAACCAAAACTAGTAGTGAGGATGAGTCAAGTGGTAGCTGTGTTTTGTCCTTTTAGAATGGAGGTAAAAATGATACAGGGGGATATTAAATGCACTCAAAGTCTCTATTGGTAGTTGTCATTCAAGGGGAATGCAGTGATTTTTTTTTCAGTGATTGTTTTTGCTTAGTAATCTAAGCAAGAAACCATAATGTGGCCTGCGCTAAAAGAGGAGAAGAAAAAAAAGTACAAGGATTCTTGAGAAACTATGGATTTAAATTAACAGGACTTTGTGGCTAATTGGGGGTGAAGGAAAAGAAAGAATCAGAATGACACCCAGGTTCTGGCTTGGATGCCAATATCATCCATTTACTGAGACACCTGGTGCTGCACATATATGGGTCTTGAGTGCAAAAAAAAAAATCTGAATTTAGATACAGATCTTAGAACCATTAATACTTATAGGATGTTAATTAAAGATATGGCACAGATTACTCACGGGGAAGTTTAGAGTGAGAAGACTTATAATCAAAATCCTATGAAACTGCATTACTTAATGGCTGTAAAGAGGGAAAATGTGCAAAGGACACAGAGATGGCAAATAGGAGGAAATACAGGTAGTGACATAAAACTCATGGAAGAGTCCAAGAAGGGAAAGTAGTCAACAGTGCTAAATGTTGCTGAGAAATTGAGTACTCACAAAAATCCATGGGGTGGCTGGCCTTGGTGGGTGGGTGACCCAGGGTGCTTACACTGGGTAAGGAAAAAAAAGGTATAAGAGGGACAGATGGATCTCCTCTTCTACCAAAATATGGCTGACCACAAAACTATTTGTAGTTCATTTTTCTAATGACATCCAAACACAGAAAACCAAATTCAAATAGGTTCACAGACACATCAGTCCACAAATAAACACTTTCCAAGTTATCAACAAAAAAGATACTTCCTAAAACATTTACTTACTTTTATAAACAAGCCATATAGGAAAAACACTGTAAAGCTGTTAAAGTTCTCCTATTATAAGAACAGAGAACTTATAAACACTAAGCCACTGGCTCTATGTTCTTTCAAGTTTTATCAACATTAAAATTTTTCCCATTAAATTTCCCATTAACATTTTTCCTTACATTATTAGGAGGAAATGAACTACCAATAGAGACTTTGAGTGCATTTAATATCCCCCTGTATCATTTTTACTTCCATTCTAAAAGGACAAAACACAGCTACCACTATTCATGTTGTGCCCCAATATCTAGGTCAATTTAAGAGTTTTCTTCTCCCTATAGAAAACTGATTTTTACTCTCCTCATGAAATGAATGTACTAAGAGGTTACTCCTAGTTCTGTCAACCAGAGATCAGTACAGGACAGAGTAGAGAAACCACCAAAAAACAGTTTCTCAAAGATCTAGTGTTTCCCAGGGTATAAGAGTAGGCAAATCTTTACCTTGGGATACCCACTAAAATATGATCAACAGCCAAACTTGAAATGACTTTCACTAAAATCATTTTTATAATTATCTTCATCTCTTCCTGGTAGCAATAAGATTAAATTTTGTTAAGAAGACAATCAAATACATGTTCTCATATTCACAATAAAGGAAATATTTGTGATATAAATATGAAAAATTTTAAGTTTCTCTTTTCTATTCCTAATTTTCCAGACATTAACAAAGTAGACATTAAAAAAAAAACTTTTCCCTGAAAAGAACACAGACATACCAACATTATCTCTGAAAGTTAGAAATACTAAGTTATCAGCAAATTGAAATGAATGTTTACAGAAAATAAATTTTTCAAGTTGCAAAATGAGCTAGACTATTTAATTCAAGAACATACTGGCTCAACTACACTGGTTCCATGAATGAGTTATAGCTCAACCTAGGGCTTATTAATTGACCCTCATTTACAAATTAAATTAGTATTTAGAATTGTCTTGAATTTTATGTTAACACAACTTAAGTTTATTCTGGACCCTTAGTCAACTAGTTCATAACCCAAACAGTTACAGCCTATGCCATTTAATAGACTAGCTAGTAAGAGTATACACTGTCAGCAGTCGTTCCCAAACAAAGTGACCTTAAGTCAAACAGAAACAACACATGCTCAGCGCCATTATGTGTCCATCCAATCTTCTTACCTTTAACTAAAAAAAATTCAATACTGGGAAAATGCTGATATGCCATTTCAAAACCTAGAACTACAGATACAAATTCTCCATTCTTAAAGTGTATTTTTAAAAACTCAAAATTCAGAAATACACAAATATTGACAAAGGCCACTCATACAGGTTTAGAGATAGGTAAAGTAATGTAACCGGCACCACTCCAGTCCCCTAATGTTAAATGGCACTGCTCCAGTCCCCTCTCTAAAAATATTTCTGATATATTTTCTCAGAAGAAAATATTTCCTCTGGTATATGTCTACCCAGCACATGCTAAAGAAAAGCTGGCCTGAACAACAAGGCCAGTATAAAACATTAAGCCCTGTATTTATTCATAGCAATGCATATAATAAATAAATACCTAACAAAGATATAATTGCTCATTTAAGTGGATGAAAAAAACAAATCTTTCCAATTTCCTTCAGCTGATTTTAATGTCCAGAAAATGGATTGAGATCCCTCTACATATTGAAAAATGGAGTTTAAAATAGGCTATTAGTTTAGGCAAAAACTAATCAACAAGTCAGAGTGCTCCATAGGCACACTTTAATAGAACATTTAAAGGGCTACCCATCAGGAATATTTTGGAGCACATCCTGCTGGTGGCAATATAGATTAGTATAACCCTTTTGAAAAACAATTTGGCCAGTGAAGTGTTCATATCCTTTGATCTAGATAAGCCCACTCCAGGGGGTTTGTCCAAAAGAAATCAATCTTTTTTAAAAAGGAAAATATTCTAAAGCTATACACAGAAGTGTGTTTAACACAACACCATTTAAAATGGTGAAAAATCAGGAACAGCCTGAACAGGCGAAAGACGAGGTTAAGTAAGGCTGCATCGACTTAAGAGAAGTATATAGCTATCAAAATCAAAACAATTTTAACAACATATTTTTTGTAGAAAAAACATAAAACCAGACTTATTCACAATTATTAGAAAAATGTGAGAATATAAGATATACAAAGGAAGAGGAAAAAAATAAAAGATCACCATACAATGATCTCCTTGTGGGCATATGTGTGACTTTTCTTGATTTTATTATTATAATATTGTTTAAGCAACAGATATAGCAGAAAAGCATTAATTTAAAAACCTTTGGATGATCTGGATTAAGTAGTATAGCAAATAAAAGTACAATGGCTGAAAATGCTTAGCTGGCATTTGGTCTGCTTACTGAAATGAACTTTCATACCTTAATTTCTATGAGAGCAAAGAGCAACGATATAAAAAAAACAGTTTTCTAAAAGTAATCTGGTACTGAAACACACTACAATCATTTCTAAGTAAGAATGTTAACAGATTCATAGATACTTTTTAAAAAAAGTTTTGGTAGTCTACGTATAGCTTTGAAAAACATAAATCCATTCATTTCCTGTTTCAAAAGGGTGTTACTTATCTCCATATTTGAAAGAAATGAAGAGTTTGAATGAAGTAAAAAAGCTGTTTTACTTTGTTCATAACATCAATCAATGACCTTTTAAAAAACCAAGCTAAAATTATGAGCATATAAAAACGTCAATATTGCTAAATTTAAAATATATTTAAGTTAAAAGGGGACATGTGCTAGGAGTAAAAAAAAAAAATTAAACAGGCATTTCAATTCTTAAGGAAAAAAAAAACAAATTTAAGCTTACCACATTTATCTGTCTTTTAGCAACTTAACATCTTAAGTTTAAGAAAAATGACATATCAAATAGACCTCCTCAAGATGTCATTTATAAAAACTGACAAATGACTCCTCAAATATCCAATCCAAGAGAAAAGCCTGTTATGGGAGATGATTTTGATTCAAAGATTTTTTAATGACACTCAAATTCTGAACGAAAAATAATGATAGTAGAAAGTCAAGTTTGATTCTCTGAACACCTATTTCCTGTCCAAACAGCCCTTTTGTTCTGCTTCCCTGCTTAATTTTAATGTTCAGTTTGCATCAGAAACTAAAAACAATGACAAAACCTAGCACATACAAAAGCATAAAAGAGCAAAAGTATAAAATAAAGGATCATAAAAAGATTAGAGCAAAAATCCTACCAACAAAACCTCCACAATTTTCTGTTTGCTTCACCTCAGATTAACTTCACTTGAAGCTGTACTCCAAAGCAACCAAGCCTGAATACCAGGCTCCACCTTCTCCAATTCTAGTGGCCGAGGAGTAAAATCTCCTCCCTGTTAGTGGAGCTGGTAACTGTGATTGGACACGGCTAATATCCATTATTTTAAAGAACTTTTCCTTGCTAGCAGGTTAGGTCAGACACACTAAAACCCCCCGGATAAGCTGGTTTCTTAAAGAAACAGTATGCAGTGTTTCAGTTTTCCCACCACATACTGCTTGCTTACTCTTTTGTCTAGGGGAAAAATAAACAAACCAAGTAACATCAATGAAAATCTCACAGAAGCAGCTTTCATTTGGAGTTTAGTGACCAACTGTTTAAAATACAATGCTTTTAACCTAAATCACTTGATTATTTTTATAGAGCCATGAAGGTGAAGTTATACTTTAAAAGATTTCTTTTTTAATAGAGTTCACATTTCATCTGAATATTTTAAAATGGCAACAGAAAACCCACTACAAAATTTCACCAAGAAGAACAAAACAGTATTTTCTCCAAGATTTAAAGACCATAACTTAAATGAAAATATACAGCACTAAAATATTGAATACAAAGATTCAATTCTAAGCTATCCATCAAATTCACTGACACTTAACATTCTCAATATCACAATAAAGTAAAAATTTCACTGACATCAAAGGTAGATATTTCCACTTAAAACTGAAGAAAAAACTGGGCAGAAATATTATTGCTATATTACCACATTTAACAAGTCTGACGTGTAAACATTTTGCCAAGCAAGATATTAAGCTTATCTATTTGCAAACTGAGATCAAAAAGGAAAAGGCTTTTGTTCTAATGACATGTTGACGTATAAGGTTTAAGATTTTTGTCTTTTAAAAGGCTAGAAACTACTTTGCACCCTACTTGAGCATGACTTCAAGGTGGCACGGGCACCCGAAGGTGCAGCTGCAGTGCATATTCCTCGGAAACCATTCACTAAGCTACCTTAGATGATATTTCTACTACAGAGGTTCTCAAGAGGTAACATATAGGCACTCTGATTTTTTAACAAAAAAGACCTACTGTCACTTTATACATTATTAACTTTATTATTTTATGATATAAGTTTACATGTTTTAATTAGAACTGCTTCTGTTTTAGTAGCTTGGCCCATTAAACATTATTCTGACATTAATCACCCTACTGATTCAATCACATTTAGTGTGTTTACTAAAGTGTAATTTTTACCTCTATCAAACATTTTGACTGTTTCATAAAAATAAATTCAAAATTAAAGCAAATAGGGTGGTATCTTCTTAAAATATGCTTTCAATAAGTTTATATATTAAAATTTTTAAATTTAAATCTACGGTTTTCAAAGCTCAAAATCTTACAACCATTTTTCCTCAGAAAAAAAGTCATATATTAGAACACAAAGCCAACAAAATTGTTTTGAATACAAAGGAAAGTCTTTGTAACAAACTGAAAATTCACATAATTGCAACTAGACATGAATATGGAGCAATACCCTGCTGAAGCCCAAACAGCTGCATAATCTATTATGCCCTTTAAGTGGACAAATTGAAAGAGCCAATTCACCGAGATCTAGTCCCAAGATCCTTTGCAAGGACTCACTGCTTTGAATGCCCAGCACTTCATGAGTCAAGTTCAGGTTTTCTTCCCACTGTGTGGACACTCTTGCAAAAGAAACTTGGAAGCTGAAGAGGTACAGGAACAATCAGCAGAAAGAATACATAACTTGAATTACAACATAAGACTTCAGGAAAACAGGTTGTAGATAACCAAAATTTTTAGAGAAATTTTCTTCTTTTTGTATTTTTATAGGAAAATAGATGACAGATATTTTAATCCCAAAGTTAGGCAAGCATAAAATTAGTAGATAGTTATGGGAATGAAATAAACCTTTGCTCTGACATCAGTTTTTCACTTCAAAGTTAATTATTTGTATGAAACAGACACTAATCACACACTAATATAACCAAGACCACTATCAATCTATAAACAAGAGAAAACAGGGACATGGACTTAGCAATTCCAGATTGTTCAAAGATCTTCATCCAAGACCTATCTGAAAGAACTTCAAGATGATAATTATAATTTTAGGTGGCATACAGGTTAAAGTTAAGAGCATTTGAATTCCATTTCTAAATCAGCAGAAGAAAATAACAGTAAAAATAAAAGGAAAGCACTATCACAACCATAAAATTTATAACTGAGATTACATGAAAATAATATTGCTTCATAGGAACAAGGAGCCTGCAAAAGCTCCAAAGTTCTCTGACTGCATGCAATAATACCATTTTTTTGAGCATCAGGTATTCAAAGGATGTATTGTATATTCTTTGCGGAAGCCCAGAGCTTTTCCTGAACGCATCAGCTCAAAAACAATTCAGAAGAGAACAAGCCACTGAACAACTTGGTCCAACTTCACTTTTGATTAAAAAGATCTTATATAAACAATCAATACCTAGACAATCAGAACAACTTTTGGTAGAGTATATACACAGCAAGCAAAAACTTTTTTAGAATTTAAAAGTCCTCAGAATAGCTCAAACTGCTCTTTGTATGAAAGAAATTAATCCTGAGCACTCTCCCTAGGTACTACTGGTGGTCTATGCAGTGATTTGATAAAAAGACTACCCAGACATTAGCAAAACATTACTGGGAACACTAAGGTAAAGTCTGAAAGCTACCATCCAATGGAGAAAAAAAATAAAAACTATTTCTCTCGCAAATACACATTGCCTACAAAAGTGAGGTATGTATTTGAGTTTGCACCTCCCGGTGTATCTCTTCTAACTCATTAAGGGGAAAAAAAATATTAAATACAAGGTGTCTAAGAGGAGTTAGGGAGGGTGGTAAATAAATAGCCCATTCAGCAAAACAATGAACACAAAGGAAACATTAAGGAAACACACAGATAAGAAGGCATAAACCAAGCTGATAGGAAGAGATATCTTTCTATAAGAGACAGTAAATCGCTTTGTTTTAGGTCAAAGGGATAAACAAGGCCACCAATAAAAAGCAAAATAAAAAGAAACAGTGATCACAATAGTGGGACAAAAGTAAATAAAAGGCATTCATAATTCTCAACTATTAAGATTTAACAGTCATAAATTTTTGAGTGCCAAATAACATGCCATGGGATCTAACATTGCTAGACATAGAAAAATGGACAGAAAATAGTTGGGACATACTAAGTTTCTTCTCCCTCCTTAGCAGCTTAAATCAGAAAAAAATAAAAGATTAAAAGACAAAAATTAATTTTTTATATAGCTATCAAAAGAAAAGTTTTTCTTGACATTCAATTTTTAAAAAATCAGTCACAAAGAAAACAATTCTGAAAAGCAAAACTAACAATTCTGAAAAGCAATTCTAAAATTGAATAGGTAATATTCCCTGTCAATTATACAGTAACATCCAAAATAAATAGAGTCTGTTTACTCACTCACCCAAATCTTTTGAACATCTACTACTG
Organism: Microcebus murinus; assembly: GCF_040939455.1. Taxonomy (NCBI): domain Eukaryota; kingdom Metazoa; phylum Chordata; class Mammalia; order Primates; family Cheirogaleidae; genus Microcebus; species Microcebus murinus. Next base: position 917,248 of record NC_134110.1, on the reverse strand, counting down.
ATATGTGCTCAGCACCACTAGCTGCTGTAGACAGCCTGGCAAACAAAATGGAACAGTCCCGACCACTGTAGAAACTTACAGGCCAGAGTCAGACTAGTGCTGTTTCACAGAAATATAATGGGAGCCACAAGTGATTTTTGATTTTTTAGTACATTAAATCGTTAAAATAAATAGGTAAAATTACCAGTTATATTTAACACAATACATGTAAAATATCATTACTTTAATATGTAACCAATATTTTTAAAAGGAGATTTTTCATTCTTGTTTTACACTAGAAATCAAGTTCATATTTCATACTAATAGCACATCTCAATTCAGACTTGTCACATTTCAATAGCCAATGGCTATTTAAATAAAACACAGTAGCCATTAGCCACATGACCATAAATTAAGATAGATTTCTATTTTTGCAGAAGATTCTATGTCTGCTGTCCAATACAACAGCTACTTAAACCACATATGGCCATTGAGCACCTGAAATGTGACTAACATGAATGAGGAACTGAATTTTTAATACCATCTAATTTTAATTCATTTAAATAGCCACAAGTGACTGGTAGCTACCAGACTGTAAAGCACAGCTCTGGAAGAACAGACACTAAAACAGATCACACACACTTGATGAGTTGCAGTTGTTGCAAATGTTTACAAAAGAAATGCCCAATATGAAATAAGCTGACATAGCCCATAGAAGGATCTAATCTATTTTGCAGCATCAAGGAAGGATTCCTGCAGGAAATCACAATTAAGGAAGAGAACAATATATGCAAAGGCCTTGAGTAGAAACTGAAAACATATTAGAAATAATGAAGAAAAGAACCAAGGGGCAAAATAATGTAAGTTATTTGTAGGAGACTGATTTGGATCACAAAATCTAAACTGGATAGGAAGGTGGAGGGGTGGAAGCAGCCCTCCCACTTGTAAATAATATCTCCAAAAAAAAAAAAATTGAAACAAAGTTTGTCCCACTCTCCACACTCAATAAACTCCAGTCATTCCAATCTCCAGTTAAAGTCGAAACCGAGCCAAGCACTTTCCGTACCCTTTGTGCTAACTGTTCCCTTCACTTGGGAAACTTTCTCCAGCTCCTCCTCTAGCTTAGAACTCAGAATCATAGTTCCAAATTTTCTACACCAGACAAGCTTTGGAGGAGTAATCTAGTTGGAAGATGGAAGAGGGACTTGGAACTGTTCGAAAAATAATTTTTACAAAAAAAAAAATTTACCAAAAAACTGTCATTATTTCTTGAAAATGTTCTAACAAATTGAGGAAGCTAAAGAGACTCTCAAACACACCTTGGTACCACTTCTCAAATGCTACATCCTAAGAGAGACATTCTCAGAACACTCAATTAGCACCTTCCATTTCTTTACTTCCTAGGCATTTAGGTGATTAAATACCTGCTGAACGAATGAAAACTGCAAATGCAGGGACTTTCAAAATATATATAAAATATTATGCAGCAAAATTTAAGGAATATAGCTAAAGCTATGCCCAGATGGAAATTTAATTGCATTAAATTTTTTTCATTGTATAACATAAAATATTAAGTGTAGAAATAGCACATTCAACTTTTTAAAAAAAGTTAAAAAAATTCAAAACCAAAACCAATTTGAGGCCCTAAAGGAATCATCTAAAAAATTTGAGGACTAAGAAAGCAACAACCAAGAATTTGGGGGTGGGGGAGGCTTACAATAGCAAAATGAAAACATTATCTGTTTCACTAAATAAAAATATCATGCCCAATGCATGCAAGAGTGCACTGGTACCAAATCATTGGTATTTCAGTAAAACCTAAAAAGAACCAAGTACGAGTACATTTAGTATATGAAAAATGTAGCTTTTATTTCAAAGCAACAACAACAATTTTTTAATGAGGCTGAAATAACTGGTTCGCTATTAAAGAAATATAAGAGAAATTACTTCACTTCACTAGACAAATGGCACTAGACAATGGCAAAGTGCTACTATCCTAAGGCTAAAAAGGATATCACAAATATAAAACACCACCCAAAATGGGGAAAAGGCAAACTAGAAGATGTCCAATATCTATATCTCTAATTACTATCATAATTAATCAAAAAAGATTTAATAAATCTGAAAAAAAGGGAAGGAAGGATGGATAGATGGGTGGATAGACCACAGTGTCAGTAAAGATACACAGGAAATGTGAGCTGGGTGCAGTGGCTCACACCTGTCATCCCAACAACTCTGAGGCTGAGGCAGGGTTTCACTGAGGCCAGCATCACTTGAAGCCAGGAGTTTAAACCAGCCTGGGCAACACAGTAAGACCCTGTTCCCCCCAAAAAAAGAAAAACAAAAAAGGAAAAGAAGATAAAAGAAAAAGAAAAAAAAGGAAAAAGAAAAGAAAAGAAGCTGGATGTGGTGGCAAATGCCAGTAGGCCCAGCTTCTCTGGAGGCTGACGCAGGAGGATCCCTTTAGCCCAGGAGTTCGAGGCTGCAGTGAGTTCCAGCCCAGTTCCACCCTGGGTGATAGAGCAAGACCTTGTCCCTAAAAAAAATTAAAAATAATTATAAAAAGGAAATGTGTATTCTCTTATATTTTTAGTCAAACTTTATACAATAATGGTGGTCAAACTTTTAAGGATAAGATTTGGCAATATTTATGAAAAGATTTTAAGAAATGTTCTTTGACTTGGCGATTCTAAGACTGAGACTGAATCCTAAAGAAATAATGAGGAATACACAGAAAGAAGTGGCTCTTAAGATTATCTCCATTACATCGTTTATAGTAACAGGGAAAAAAAAATGATAAAGAACATGTTACACCCAATAGATGACTGGTTAAATTGCAGTACTTTTAAAGATGAAATGGTACGTACCCTTTAAAATCGCATTTTTTTTTTCTTGAGAGTCTCGCTTTGTTGCCCAGGCTAGAGTGAGTGCTGTGGTGTCAGCCTAGCTCACAGCAACCTCAATCTCCTGGGATCAAGCAATCCTCCTGCCTCAGCCTCCTGAGTAGCTGGGACTACAGGCATGCGCCACCATTCCTGGCTAATTTTTTCTATATATATTAGTTGGCCAATTAATTTCTTTCTATTTATAGTAGAGACGGTTTCTCGCTCTTGCTCAGGCTGGTTTTGAACTCCTGACCTCAAGCAATCCGCCCGCCTCGGCCTCCCTGAGTGCTAGGATTACTTGAGCCACCATGCCCTGCCCAAAAGTCACATTTTTAATAAATGAGGATCTAGTGGTAAACATGAGGAAACCCCTGACCTCAAGTAGTTTACATTTAAACAGGAGATACAGATAATAATAAAGAAATAATTTTGGATCATACGTTTAATTTTTAATTTTTTTTTTAAAGGTGATTGTGTGCTCCATGCAAAAGGAACAATTTTAAGGGAATAAGCTTGGCATGCTCAAAAAATCCACAAAGGCCAGGACAGCTGCAGACGCATGAGTGGGGGGGGGGTAAGACGGATGTCGGCGAAGCAGCCAGGCCGGGCGGACTGGAGCGGCACTGTCCATTTCCGTAACCACTAGGCACCTGAGGCTACTCAGCACTCGAAATGCAGCTAGTTGGAATCGAGATACACTGTTAAGTGGAAAACTGGATTATAAAGATGTAAACTGGATTACAAAGACAGTCTTTAAAAGGACACTATCCCATTAATAATTTCTTACACATTTAAATCATGGTATTCTGAGTTAAATAAAATATATGTCACCTGTGTCTTTTTTGGTAATGTGGCTACCAGAAAATTTTAAATTTCTTAATGTGGCTCCTATTTGTGCCTCACACTGTATTTATATTAGGCATTGCTGGGCTAGTATATACAAGCCATAGTAAAAAGTCTGAATTTCATTTTGTGTACTGAAAAGCCACAGGAGGGTTTTGAGCCTGGTAGTAAAATAATCTAATTCACACATTTAAATGACTGCTCTCCACAGGAGCAGCCAGAGTAACCCTCAGGGAAGCCAAAGTTGCAATGATACCAGTTAGAGGACCACTATCACCATCTAATATGAAACAAAGGTAGCAAGGCAGGTCATACTGGGGATAAGTTTTGAAGGAAGAGGTAGCCTAATACTGCTTAGAATTAACTTTTATTAATAATAGCTTAGGATATGAAGAATACACACAGAGAGACCAGGGGTATACCTGACAAAATGCTAATAACAATGGTTATCTACGGTAGTAGATAGCTACGGTAGATGGCTTTTCTCTGTAACTTTCTATTCCTTCTCAAAGTTTGGAGGAAAAAGCTACACACACATTACCCTTATAATCAAATACAAAAATGAATTTTGTTAAGCAGAATAATACAGCCCTACCAAAACACAGCACCCTGATTATCTGTCTGCAAGCTACATATATAAAAAATGAAGCCATCTCTATTTCCATGCCTTCAAACAAAAACAGGTTATTCACAGCCATACATAAACTCATATTCTGTACACATACACCATCTTCAGGATATTAAGGAAATACTGCGCCCTAGTTTGTCACTGCACTGCTGTCAGCATGATAAAGCAGATTGCTGTGGAAGCACACCTTGGAGCATCCTCAAATCTAAAAAATACATAAATGTGTGGTTTAAAAATCCTGAACTACCCACCACACATCTTTCTCCAAAAAGGTTTCAAAGGACACATAATGTAATTCCACAGAATAGTGCCTTGGTCCTAATGCTTCCACTTAAAGGGTCTGCCATTTGACAGGTGCTTCCCTTAAGTAAAGTCTGAGCAAAACTGAAAGGATAAGCTTAGGAGAGGTTTCTTTTGCAAGAGTATACTTAGGCACTAGAGAAGTTTTTAAGTACTATGCCTGAGATTTAGGGGAGAAGGACAACAGAAAGAGGGATTAATTTTACATACAATCCACTGTTTTTTCTACTATACTATTTTTGCACTGAAAAAGGAGATGCCAAATAGTGCTAGACTTTTCACAATGTGATCTCAAAGAAAGAAATTCATTATATGCTGATTAACAGGAATCCTGCTTTCTCATGCAAATATTCAACAACTAGGAAACAATCACTATGGCTATGACTCACAGAATCCTAATGTTTTTCACTCATTTTATTTTTAAGTATTTCAATTTATTTTACTCCTAGTTACCTAAAATTGTCTGATGCAATTCATATTAAGTAGTTACTCTAGAGAAACTTTTGCACAGCACTTGTGCACTAAGAGCCAGAAACAAGAAATGTTCATAGAGCATGCTGCTAATAGCAAAACAAAATCAAAAACAAAAATACAATCTACATGACCATGAGTTAGGACGGTTTAACACAATACTATAAAGCAATGAAATTAATGAACTACGGCCTCATACTACTTTTTAAAGCTCAAACGAAAAGCAAACTAAATATCACATTGTTTGAGCATACAAGTGACAAAACTATTTTTTTTTTAAAGGCAAAGGAGTGCTATACACAAAATCCACTGGACAGATGAGAAACTCACAGCAGATGCAAGTTTTGGTAATATTCCAGTTTGGGCTTGGAGGGAGGGGTCACGGATTTTTAGTGTATCTTATCTCTTTATACTCTCAGGGTGGCAAGCTTAGGCTTGGGGGAGAGAGATTTCTCCCCTTTCAATACTATACTTCTGTGGCATTAAGTATAGTCTGGTTGCTTTTTACAAACTTTATTGAGATATACTTGACATACAACAAGTTCCACCTCTGTGAAGTGCTTTGACAGATGCATTCACACGGGAAATTATCACTACTACGGGACAACCAATCCAGCAACCCCTGTGTTTTCTTCTTGCACACTGGCGGTCCCTGCCTCCCCCCCACACACGCACCAAATATATTTTAAAACATAAAAGAAATTTTAAAAGGCAAATCAGCTTTGGAAATTTAAATGTGCACAGTCTGCAAAACATTCCCCCTGAGCCCCCGAATGAGGACTACACCAAAGTCTGTCTGCCCCAGAAAGTGCCAGAAAACCGGTGACGTTCACTGTCCCCCGATTTACCTTTCAAGTGTAGTAGGGTATTTTACATTGGGGAAAAAAAAACCAAAACAATCAAGTTCCCGATCGGGCTGGAAAGAGGAATTGAGCCCCGCTCCCCAGGCCGCCAGGATCGCCCCTTCCGCCCCGTGCGCGGCCGGGGTCACGCACTCCCCGTCCCGGGCCCGGCCGGGCGCCGTCACCGCCCGCGGACGCCGGTCCCCAGCGGGGGGCGACGCGGGGCGGCGGGCTCGCGTCCCGCACCCGCAGAGCCGAGCGCGCCGTGCCGGCGGGGCGGAAGGGACGGCGGGATCCCGGCGAGCCGGACCCGGCGGGGAGCGACGCCCGTCCCCACAGCCCGCCCGTCCCCACAGCCCGCCCGTCCCCACAGCCCGCCCGTCCCCACAGCCCGCCCGCGGCGTCCCGGGCGCGGCGGGTGGAGGAACCCGGAACCGGACCCCGCGCCCGCCGGGGACGCGCCCACCGCCGCCGCCGCCCGCGGCCCCGGCCTCCGCGCCCTCCGCGGGAGCCCCGGCGCCGGCCGGGTCTGAGGCAGCCGCCGCCCGCCCGCCCGCACCGGCCGCCACCTGCTGCGCGCGCCCGCCCGCCGCGCGGCGTGGGGGAGGGGGAGGGGCGCCCGCGGCTCACCTGGCGGCGGCTCCCTCCGCCTGACGCGCCGCCCGCCGCCGCCGGTCGCCGCCGGTGAGTGGGCACAGGTGAGGCCGCCGAACCCCAGCTCGCTCCGGCCCCGCCGCCGCCGGCCCTCCGTCCGCTGTTTATCAAACTTTTCCGTGTGGTTGTTCGGCCTGTGACGCGGCGCGGGTGGCGCCCCGGATTGGCCGCAGCGCGGCGCCGACGCGGCGTCCCCCTCCCAGCGCGATTGTTACCGGCCGGGCGGGGCCGCCGCCGGGAGCGGGGCGGGGCGGGGCCGGGCCCGGCGCGCGCGGCGATTGGCGAGCCTGGGACGGGGGCGGGGCGGGGCCGGGCCCGGGGCGCGCGGCGATTGGCGAGCCTGGGACGAGGGGCGGGGCGGGGGCGGGCTGGGGCGCCCGGCGATTGGCGGCCTGGGACGGAGGCGGGGCGGACAGACGCTCCGCCCCCTCGCCCTCGCTGTCCCGGCCCGCCCGGCGCCCTCCCAACGCTGAGTCGCCCCGGCCTCGGCTGCGGGCGGCGGGCCGGGAGTCCGCGGACGCGTGAAGGGCCTGGGCTGCAGGTTCGGGCCCCTCCGCCACCGCGCAGGGAGCGCGCGTTCCCGTCTGAAGGAGTGCGCTCCGCCGGCAAAGGAGAGCCCGGGCTTCCAGTTTCGCGCGCAGCCGGTGCCGAGTCTTTGCAAGCGCGGAGTCCGAGCCCGCGGTGCGTCCTGGAAGGCCGTGCGCCGCCCTGCCCGGAGTCGGAGCTGGAAAGGGAAGAAAGACTGGAAGCGTGCACGCACACGCGTGCAGCATGCACGCGCAAGGGCACACGCGTGCAACAGACACACGCAAGGGCACATGCATGCAACATGCACACGTAGGGGCACGCACGAGCAACATGCACACGCAAGGGCACATGCATGCAACATGCACACGCGTGCAACATGCACACGCAAGGGCGCGCGAGAGCAACATGCACACGCAATGGCACATGCATGCAACATGCACACGCGTGCAACGTGCACACGCAAAGGCATACGCATTGCCTGTTCCCAGCCTTTTCCAAAAGCGCGGCTCCCTCCTCAGCTGAGCGGCTGCGCTGGCACAAGGGGTGACAGGGAAGGGTCCTGGAAAGTGCCTCAGCCTTAATTAATTCGCGCAGGCCTGCGGCACCAGCAGGGAGAACATGGGCGTTTAGCTAGCGAGGTCCTTCAATTCCACTGGCAGCGATGGGTTCCGATGGGGCGCACAAGTAGGAGGCGGACCAAATCCTGAGGATCCTGGTTTTATTTTAAATTTTGATATTTTATCATTCATGAATTTTTTGCATTAATTTTGATTTTTAAAAAATAGAGTGTTCAAATGTTATTCATCTTGATGACTTGAGTTTTTTGGTGCTCCCTTAAATTTTATGCCTGAAGGGAGTACCTGTTGCATTTGGCAACAGGAACAGCGCCTTGAGGAGTGTGTGATACAGTTTGGGTGGAGGGCAAAAGCCTGATTGGAGTGGTAACACCTGCTTATTAAGGGTTTTGTCAGGGTTTCATAAGATAATATATATGAAAGATCTCTGAACCAGCAGGGATATGAGTAAATTCGTATGAATTTTATCTCAGATGTATTTTTGTTCAGATTCTTGTCCTGTTTATCACTGTATTAGCTCCGGCACCTAACATAGTTGGGTGTTCATACATATTTGTTATGAATTTGCAGAAATTGGGTTTACATGACCTTTACTGTTTCCTTTTGTTCCGAATTTGCACGCAGAGATTGAGAGCTTATGGCATTGCACCATGACTTGGAATTCAAACAGACCGCTGTCAATGATTAGCTCTGTGGTCTTGGGATAATCATGTGAAATGAGGACAAAAACCTACCTCAAGGAGTTGTTATGAGGGTTCAAAGATACTAACATGGTCCAGCGCGGTGGCTCACGCCTGTAACCCTAGCACTCTGGGAGGCCGTGGGTGGCAAGGTCAGGAGTTCGAAACCAGCCTGAGCAAGAGCGAGACCCCCGTCTCTACTAAAAATAGAAAGATATTAATTGGCCAACTAATATATATAGAAAAAATTAGCCTGGCGTGGTGGCCCATGCCTGCGGTCCCAGCTACTTGGGCGGCTGAGGCAGGAGGATTGCTTGAGCCCAGGAGTCTGAGGTTGCTGTGAGCTAGGCTGACGCCACGTCACTCACTCTAGCCTGGGCAACAGAGTGAGACTCTGTCTCAAAAAAAAAAGACACTAATCTGTGTTCATCCCGGGAGCGTTGCATGCAGGCTTTCAGGCAGCCTGCGCTGTAGGTGCTGAGAGAGATAAAAGCCCTCCTCTCATCCACTCACCCAGGGGAAGGGGCTGAGCAGCGGCAGTGGACATACAGCCGGCCAGGCAGTGCACAGAAACAGTGGGTTTACAGTGCTAGGCACATAACAGATGCTCCATAAATGGTCGTTATTTGCATTATTATCTCCGGCCATCCTTTTTCTTGCGTTCCTGACCAGGATGTTCAATATTTGCTCGTCACAGCTGCTCCGTAGCTCCAAGGCTCATTTTCCCCCCAAACATTCTGCCTCCTGTGTGTAGCCCCAATGTTGGTTCACGGTTGACACCATGTCTCCTGTTATGAAAACTAGAAATGCATTCTTTTCTTACATTTTTAACAGCTTTGCTGAGATTCAGTGCACATGTATAGTCCACACATTTAAAGGGTACAAGTCAGTGGTTTCTAGTGTAATCACAGCTGTGCACGTATCACCACCATCGACTTTAGAACGTTTTATCTCCCCCAAAAGAAGCCCTGTACCCCTTAGCAGTCACACCCTCTTTTCCCCATTCTGCCCCCACCCCCACCCCCATGGTCACGCAGCCTTTTCAATGTGCTGTGTGCAGCAAGCCCGCCTCAGAAGGGGGGAGGGTGGTCGCCATGGAGGCAGAGACGCCAGCATCAGCCCACCTAGGGGACCGGCAGGTTCAGCGGCTGGATTTCACATCGCTGGTCTGGCTGGCAAGGTCATCCTTGTTATAAAATGAAAGTATTTATCCAGTTTATATTCTCAATGAGGCCATCTTGTTATTAATTGCTCAATTTAACTAACAGACTTCATTGTGAGTCGGCATGATTAGACTGCTTCCCAGCCTCAGTTATATCTCTCATTTTTTCAAAATAGCTAGAGGAGAAGATTTGGAATGTTCCCAACATAAAGCAAAGGTGGGTGTTTGAGCTGATGAGCACCCCAACGTCTCCGATTTGATCATTGCACATTAACTATTCCAGTACTAGCCAATATAAGAACTTATTCCTTTAATCTTTTTTTATACCCATGAATGTTGGTCCTTTGTAAGTTTTTCCAAAGTTGTAGAGAAATTCAAACAGCAAGAGAACATACGATACTAAGTGACATGTTTTGAAAAGGACTTGGATTAAAACAACGCAAATAATTGTAATTTTGCTGTGTAAACCGTCTACCTTAATAAAGGTGTTCTTTGTTACTGGATTAAAACGTAGTCCAGAGTATAAAACCCTCTTATGAGTTTTCTGATTACAAAACACTGTGTCCATCAAAGAGGACTACACATAAGGCAAACCCTCCTCTTGATTAAAAAAAAATACATTTTTAAGCCAAATGTAGCATTTAAGCCAAATGTAGTATTAAAAAATGCATTGTTAAACCATATCCAAGATGGAATTTAGCCAAATAACACCCACATATTCCAGGGTTTATTTTAATTTTCTTATTCTAGTGTAAATTGAACAAACTCCCAAAAAAAGATAGATTTGTTGACTCACAAAAGCTAACACTAGTAAGTTATTCTACGTCAGGCCCTAGGCTGAGGCCGTTGGTTGTATTATTTGATCGGAACTTCCAGGAGCCACACAGACACAGGCAGCTGAGTTTTGACAATGGTGCAAAAGCAATCTCAACGTGGGAAGGAGAGTTTTTCAACAAAGGGTACTGGAATAATTGGACATTCATGTGGGAAAAAATGAACCTACACACAGACCTTTCGCAAAAATTACTTCAAAACGGATCATGGACCTAAGTGTAAAACACAATTATTAAAACCTAAGAGAAAATTCGCTTGACCTTGGGTTCGCTAATGGGTTTTTAGACATAACCCCAAAAGCACAATCGCATATATGCAAAAAGAGGTGAGTTGGACCTTATAGCTTCTGCTCTGTGAAAGACTCTGTTAAGAGGGTAAACAGACAAGCAATAGCCTGGGAAAAAACGTTGCAAAACACAAAACACATATATTTTTTAAAAACCTTGTTTCCAAAATATACAAAGAACTCTTTAAAACTCAACAACAAGAAAACAAACAGCTAAATTAAAAAATGAGCAAAATATCCAAACACTTTACAAAAGAATATATGCAGAGGGCCAAGAAGCATGAAGAGATGTCCAGCGTCGTTGGTCATTAGGGGAAGGCAAAGAAAAACAACAATAAGGTACTGCAATGCACCTGTTAAATAAGGTACTGCAATGCATCTGTTAAAATGGCTAACATCCAAAAACTGAAAACATAACTTTCTAGCAAAAAGTGTGGAGCAACAGGAATTCTCGTTCATCGTTGACAGGAGCGCAAAATCATACAGGCACTTTGGAAGAGACCGTGGCAATCTTTTTGCAAAGCTCGATACGGAGTTACCCTATAATCCGGCAATCGCACTTGCTGGTGTTTGCCCAGCTGATGTGAAAATGTCCGTCCATGCAAAGAGCTGCACACAAATGTCTGTAGCAGCCTTGTGCATAATTGCCCCCAACTGGAAACAACTGAGATGTTTTGCAATAGGTGAATCCACAAACTGTTGTATAGCTATACAATGGAACAGTATTTGTCAATAAAAAGAAATGCGCTCGGCCGGGCGGGGTGGCTCACTCCTGTCATCCTAGCACTCTGGGAGGCCAAGGCGAGAGGATCGTTTGAGCTCAGGAGTTTGAGGCCAGCCTGAGCAAGAGCGAGACCCCGTCTCTACTAAAAATAGAAAGAAATTAATTAGTCAACTAAAAATATATAGAGAAAAAATGAGCCAGGCGTGGTGGCGCATGCCTGTAGTCCCAGCTACTCGGGAGGCTGAGGCAGGAGGATCGCTCGAGCCCAGGAGTTAGAGGTTGCTGTGAGCTAGGCTGAAGCCACGGCACTCCAGCCTGGGCGACAGAGCAAGACCCTGTCTTAAAATGATAATCATACATCAACATTGGTTCATTAGTTGTGACAAATGTCCTGCAGATGTTAATATAGGGGAAACTCGGGGTGGGGGTACGGGAACTCACCGTACAATCCTCACAATTTTTCTGTGAATCTAAAGCTATTCTAAAGTAAACATTTTATTTAAAAAAGTAAGACTTTCAGCAACAACTTAGACACTCTTCCAAACCCATCTCCTCTCCAGCGAGCTTGCACCCGGGGCCCTGCCCGGGCTGGGGCTCGGCCGCTAGACCCCACGCCTGGCCACTGCTCCGGCGTGTTCTGTCGGGCGGGCCGGGCGGCTGGGGACCTGCTGCTGCATGCAGAAGACAGCGTGCTGGGGCTCCCCGTGTGCGGGTCCCGATGTCCTTCTTCCTGTTCCCCAACTCCGTGTCCCGAGGGGCTGACCCACTCCGATTCTGCAGTGGAAGCTCTTGTCCTCTGGCCCCCGGCTGTGCTTGGTCGGTCGTAGAAGATGAGAGGGAAGGAGAGGGGTAAGGTCGGGGTGTGGGTTCTGGGTTCTAGCCCTAGCTGCTGCCGGTGGCCTTTCCCACCCAGCTACTCTCGTCGGGTTCCATTAACCAGCTCCTCCCTTCACCCCTTATCAGCCCAAAGCAGGCAGGTAACGCCCAGCGCCCCCACCGGCGCCCTGGGTGCCAGCCAGATGTGTGCTTGCCCCGCGTGGGCCCTCGGTGTTTATTAAATGAGGGAGTCAGTCGGTGAGTCACAGCATGCCACAGCCACGGGAGACCCCTGTGACAAGACAACTGAGGGGTCAGGCAGCCGGGCGGCCAGTGCCCGGCTCAGACTGGGACTCCTCCAACTCTCCGGGTGATGAACTCGGTTGTTTGGCTCCCTGAGCCTCAATCCCGGCCCTTTGGAGATAGTGACATCTTCTTCCCGAAATCGGTTCATGAAAAACATCTGCGTCAAGTGTTTAGCACAGTGTCTGGCACAAAAACAAATGCTCAGTAAACAGTACTTGTAAGTGTTGTCTAATTAGTTATCTAATCTGGCCGGGGCTAAAATTAGATGGTCTCTCGCAATAGGTAAACCAGCAAGGCCACAGCCAGATGAGTGGCAGGCAAGCAGAAGTGGCAGGCGAAGGTGTAAACACGTCCAACCTGCTGGTGAGCAAAGAAACTTGCAAAGTGAAACTACAGCGAGATCCCACGTCTTGCCTCCAAAACTAGAACATTGTTTTTTTAATAACACTTTCTTTCTGTAGAGTTGGGGTCTTGCTGTGTTGCCCAGGCTGGTCTCAAACTCCCCCCCAGCCTCAGGTAATCCTCCTGGCTTGGCCTCCCCAAGTGCCGGGATTACAGGCATGACCCACCACCCCTGGCCTGTTTTAATAATACTTAAAAGTAGGAAGGTCACACTAAAACAAGGACTCTGAGTCATTTAGCTTGGGGCTCAAAAATATCAGAAGGTAAGAGTTTTCAGAATTTCCATGCACCTGCCTCTGACCCAGTCATTGCCGTTAGAAGACCACAGAAATACACACAGATGTGTATAAAGAAGTTTCTAACACCATCGTTTGTAACAGCAGCAAACAGGCAGATAGACGATAGAAAAAAAAAAGAAAGAAAGAAAAATTACACAGTATAGTACTAGTGAGTGGATAAAGCAACTAGGCACTTTGTACCTGGAACGAATCTAAGAAAAACTAGAATTCGTGGGTGTTTGGATGTTAAAAACTTTCTTCCTCCTTTTCTGGCTTTTCCGCGCTTACTATTATGAATGAGCCCTAGCTCTGGTGCTAGAAGGAAGTGTAATTGAAAACACACGTATGTGCATACGCATACAGTTAGGTGTGCTCGAGGTCGTTATTTTAGAGCCGAGAAACCTTGGGGCGGGCAGTGGCTACCAGAGGTGGGCGGGTGGGGGGTGCGGGCCGGGGCAGGTCTCCCGCGAGATTCCAGAGCTCCCTGCTGTCCCCTCCAAGCCACCAACACGGCTCTGTCCCCAGCGTGGAGGGCAGGTGCACACGCAGGTGCCCGAGCTGGGGGTCCCCCCACGTCACGCCTAACTCGGGGAGACTCCAGGGCCTCCGGCTCCGGGCTTAGCCGCCCTGTTTAGTGGCCGGGTGACGGAGGGCAAACATCCCTGGCGTGGTGACCCGTCTGTCCCAGTGTGCCTGGGACTTCCTTGCTTTCAGCACCCGAAGTCCTACGTCCCGGGAAATCCCTCAGGCCTAGAACGAGCTGGACCGTCGCTCACCCCACATGGAATTGCGATTTCCACGAACTGGGAGCTGGGGGGCCGCCGCCCTCACCCCAGCGCCCTGCATGGCATGGGTCACCTCCCTTCCCTGGGACTCAGTTTGCTTCTCAGCACGACAGGGCCACCTGCTCCGGCTCCCCCCGGCCGATTCCGGGAGCAAAGGCAGACGGCGCGAGTCGTTCTGAGCCACACGCGCAGTCAGGGCCGTCCGCGTGGACGCTGCTGATGCGTGGAGCTGCCCCACCCACCTCTCGGCCCGCGCCCACCTGGGCCAGGACAGGCGGCTTCTCTGCAGCCCTCATGGCCCAGCCTGCAGGTCTCCCGTCTCGGGAGGCCGGACGCCCAGCCAGTCTAGGAGGCGTCTCTGCGGCAGCCTGTGTGGTCACTGGGGCGTCAGCCTGGCCGGGCCGCGGGCCCAGGTGTTGGGTGGGCGCTACCTGGTGTGTCTGCGAGGGCGTTGGGGTGAGAGTAACGGTTAGGGCCGGGGACGCTGAGTAACGCAGGTCGCTCTGCTCTGCACAGCGCGGGTGGGCCCCGTCCCATCAGGCGAAGGACGGCACAGAGACCGCTCCCCACGCCAGAGGGGAGGCCCGCCAGAGGGGAGGCCCGCCAGAGGGGAGGCCCGCCAGAGGGGAGGCCTTGGCTACAGCTTTGCACCTGCCGTTCCCGCTCTCCCTGGCCCCACGTGCGCACTCCCCGGCCTGCACAGACACGCACCGGTTCCTAAGTCTCTTTGCGTGCGCACACACACAGACACAGACACACATACAGACACACACAGACACACACACAGACACACAGACACAGGCACACATACAGACACACACACACACACACAGACACACATACAGACACACACAGACACACACACAGACACACAGACACAGACACACACACAGACACACACACACACACACAGACACACACAGACACACAGACACACACACAGACAGACACACACAGACAGACACACACAGACACACACAAAGACACACACACACAGACACACACACATAGACACACACACAGACAGACACAGACACACACAAAGACACACACACAGACACACACAGACACACACACCCATACACACACACAGACACACACACACAGACACACACAGACACACACACAGACACACACAGACACACACAGACACACACACAGACACACACACACACACACAGACACACACACCCACACACACACACACACACCCACACACACGCACAGACACACACACACACACCCACACACACAAGACACACACACAGACACACACACAGACAGACACAGACACACACAAAGACACACACACAGACACACACAGACACACACACCCACACACACACACAGACACACACACACAGACACACACAGACACACACACAGACACACACAGACACACACAGACACACACACAGACACACACACACACAGACACAGACACACACACCCACACACACACACACCCACACACACGCACAGACACACACACACACACACCCACACACCCACACACACACAGACACACACACAGACACACACACAGACAGACACAGACACACACAAAGACACACACAGACACACACACAGACACACACAGACACACACAGACACACACAGACACACACACAGACACACACAGACACACACAGACACACACACAGACACACACACCCACACACACACACAGACACACACACCCACACACACACAGACACACACACACACAGACACACACACAGACACACACACAGACACACACAGGCACACACACACACAGACACACACAGACACACACATCCACACACACACACAGACACACACACAGACACACACACACAGACACACACACACACAGACACACACACAGACACACACACACACACACAGACACACACAGACACACACACCCACACACACACACAGACACACACACAGACACACACACACAGACACACACACACACAGACACACACACAGACACACACACAGACACACACAGGCACACACACACACACCCTCTTGGTCTGTTTCTCCAGCCATCCCTGCCTAACACAAGCTGTCCTATAACTGAAAACCATGTTATACAAAGACCAGACGAAGCCTAAAGCGACATGCCGCAGGCTCCGCGCGCCGCGTGGTCTCTGCCTCGACCTCCCTGGCCCCGGTGTCAGCTTAGCAGCGGCCGAGGCGCCGCGGCGTCCCCTGGGCACTGCGGACACCTGGGTTGGGGCACTCCCTGGCCGCGGCTCGTCCCCTGGGCACTGCGGACACCTGGGGCGGGCACTCCCTGGATGTGGGCTCGTCCCCTGGGCACTGCGGACACCTGGGGCGGGCACTACCTGGCCGCGAAGCTCGTCCCCTGGGCACTGTGGACACCTGGGGCGGGCACTCCCTGGACGTGGGCTCGTCCCCTGGGCACTGTGGACACCTGGGGCGGGCACTCCCTGGACGTGGGCTCGTCCCCTGGGCACTGCGGACACCTGGGGCGGGCACTCCCTGGACGCGAAGCTCGTCCCCTGGGCACTGCGGACACCTGGGGCGGGCACTACCTGGACGTGGGCTCGTCCCCTGGGCACTGCGGACACCTGGGGCGGGCACTACCTGGCCGCGAAGCTCGTCCCCTGGGCACTGCGGACACCTGGGGCGGGGCACTCCCTGGACGTGGGCTCGTCCCCTGGGCACTGTGGACACCTGGGGCGGGCACTCCCTGGACGTGGGCTCGTCCCCTGGGCACTGTGGACACCTGGGGCGGGCACTCCCTGGACGTGGGCTCGTCCCCTGGGCACTGCGGACACCTGGGGCGGGCACTACCTGGCCGCGAAGCTCGTCCCCTGGGCACTGCGGACACCTGGGGCGGGCACTCCCTGGACGTGGGCTCGTCCCCTGGGCACTGCGGACACCTGGGGCGGGCACTCCCTGGACGTGGGCTCGTCCCCTGGGCACTGTGGACACCTGGGGCGGGCACTCCCTGGACGTGGGCTCGTCCCCTGGACACTGCGGACACCTGGGGCGGGCACAGGCTGGACGTGGGCTCGTCCCCTGGGCACTGCGGACACCTGGGGCGGGCACTCCCTGGACGTGGGCTCGTCCCCTGGGCACTGCGGACACCTGGGGCGGGCACTCCCTGGACGCGAAGCTCGTCCCCTGGGCACTGCGGACACCTGGGGCGGGCACTCCCTGGACATGGGCTCGTCCCCTGGGCACTGCGGACACCTGGGGCGGGCACTCCCTGGACGCGAAGCTCGTCCCCTGGGCACTGCGGACACCTGGGGCGGGCACTCCCTGGACGTGGGCTCGTCCCCTGGGCACTGCGGACACCTGGGGCGGGCACTCCCTGGACGTGGGCTCGTCCCCTGGGCACTGCGGACACCTGGGGCGGGCACTCCCTGGACGTGGGCTCGTCCCCTGGGCACTGCGGACACCTGGGGCGGGGCACTCCCTGGACGTGGGCTCGTCCCCTGGGCACTGCGGACACCTGGGGCGGGGCACTCGCTGGACGTGGGCTCGTCCCCTGGGCACTGTGGACACCTGGGGCGGGGCACTCCCTGGCCGCGGCTCGTCCCCTGGGCACTGCGGACACCTGGGGCGGGGCACTCGCTGGCCCGGGGCTCGTCCCCTGGGCCGGGGTGGGCAGGGCAAAGTCACTTCCAGCGAAGGGCCCTGAGGACGTAAATAAACGGCATCACTGCGTCCCAGTGACACTTTGTGTGCAAGGTGGGCGGCGGCCGGGCGTGGCCTGTGGCCGCAGCGTGGCTGTCTGCTCCGGCCACGGGATGGGCAGCGTCCGCTGACCTGCGGCTGGGAGACAGGGCACGCCTGGGTTGGAGCGGCGAGGGCAGGCGGGAGGCCGGCACGTCCAGCCAGAGTCCCCTCCACAGCCCGGGCGCGTCCTCGCCGTGCCTTGGGTGGTGGCGCTGTCCTGGCCTTGGCGGTCGGCGGCTGCCATGGGGGGGGCCCGGACGAAGCCGGCATATTCTTGCCGTGTGCCCCAGCGGGGACTCAGGGCTGCAGAAGGAGGGGCGTGAGGGCCTCCCCACACTCCCCTGGGCCTCTTTCCCTCTCACGGTCCCCACCCACGACCTCCGGTCAATCAAGACGCTGGTTTCAGAGCCTTCCACCATTGCCTTTGGGCGACCAAAGTACCATGTTTCCCCGAAAACAAGACGGGGTCTTATATTCATTTTTCCTCAAGAAGACACCCTGGGGCTTAATTTTCGGGGGTGTGTTAATTTTTTTTTAATGTACTATACAAAAATGTACATTGATTCAAATACAGTGCAGCCGTCTTCTTCTGGAACATCATCCTCACTCTCCAGACCCCGAATCCCGTCCTGAATGTCTTGCAACTCTATTTCCTTTAGAGCCACCGGCCCGATCTCTCCTGTGGAGCCACAGAGCTCTCGCGGGCGGATGGGAAGGGCTGCTCGTGTTCTTTCCCGCTCCGCGACCACACGCACGGGTTGTGCAGACGCTGCGCAGCCACGCCCGTCACTAGGGCTGATTTTCGGGGTGGGGCTTCTATGGCGCACATGCTTAGACATCCCGCTAGGGCTTGTTTCATGGGGCTTATTTTATTTTATTTTCGGGGAAACACGGTACCTTGACTCTACTCCTCAGCCACTAGGCAATGAACTGCTGTCGCGTTCTGCCGTGGCCTTGACCCTCCCGTGAAAGGCGGGGTCTGTCTTTCTGATTTTGTGTGTATTTTCGGGGAAACACGGTACGTGAGCCTATTTCACGTGCCTGCCAGCCCTCCTTGCCCTGGGCCGTGGGGGACAAGGGGGAGGGAGGCAGCGGAAGTGTCCACGGGCCCCCCGGGAGTGTTGCCATGGAAGTCGCATTGGCTGTGGCCTGGCCTGGGGCCCTCACATGGGCGCACGTCCTGCCCGACATGCTCTTATTGGCAGGGGCTCCGTGGGAGTGGACATTCCAGCAGAGGACAGTTTTCCTGGTCGCGCTGTGCGTGGGGACGGGGCACTGAGCCTCACCCCGCCTGCATCGCAGGAGTGACAACATAAGCCACCCTCCGGGGCCCTGAGTCTTCCGGAATAGCAGGTCCTAGAAGCCGGATGTGCTGAGGCCTCAGACCCTGGTGAGGTGGCAGGTGACAGCCATGCCGCCCGATCAGGCCGACCACCCGCAGCACCCAGGGATCAGCCGGGCACTACAACAATGGTTCTCAAGCTCCGGCCCGTGTGAGAACCCCTGCAGAGCCGGTACGGCCCACTGAGGCCCACGCTTTGGCCTTTGTGCTTTGACCTCGGGCTCCAAGTTCTGATTCCAACCAAAGTTTGAACACCACCAGATTCAAGACCTGCTCCTCAAAACGTGGCCTGTGGACGGGCAGCATCAGGGTCACCTGAGTGCCTGTTCGACTTGCAGTGTCAGCTGGGCGAGGTGGCTCACGCCTGCAATCCCAGCACTCTGGGAGGCCAAGGCGGGTGGATTGCTCAGGGTCAGGAGTTCGAAACCAGCCTGAGCAAGAGCGAGACCCCGTCTCTACTAAAAATAGAAAGAAATTAATTGGCCGACTAAAAATATATAGAAAAAATCAGCCGGGCGTGGTGGTGCATGCCTGTAGTCCCAGCTACTCGGGAGGCTGAGGCAGGAGGATCGCTTGAGCCCAGGAGATTGAGGTTGCTGTGAGCGAGGCTGACGCCATGGCACTCACTCTAGCCTGGGCAACAGAGTGAGTCTCTGTCTCAAAAAAAAAAAAAAAAAAAGTGCGGCGTCTCTGAGCCCACGGAGTCTGCGGATGCAGCGCTGTGGTTCTAACGAGGTCCCCAGGGACTGCCAGGCACCCTACAGTTTGGGAAGCACGAAGGTTGCATCATAGACTCACTGGGCAGTGGGCGGGGGAGGGGCAGGGAAAAGGCTCCAGCCCTGGAGAAGGGACCTGGACTGGCCAGGGTCACGCGCTGAGCTGGCAAGGACGGGAAGAGCTCCTGGTGCGGGAAGGACAGGGGGTCCGTTCCTCCAGGAAATGGATCCTGGGTCTGGGGCAACGGAGAAATCGGGGGGCGCGAAACAGGTCCCAGCCGTGGCCAGAGCCCAAGCACAGCTGCAGCCCCCCCCCCACATGCATCTCAGGCTCGGGGACCCTCCCAGGCTGCGTGTGCGCCCGGCCCGCCCGTGCGCCGGCTTCCTGCGGTGACTGCCGGAGTCCCGATCCCTCAAGCTTTGCCCCTGCCCAGCCCCAAACTCAGCCTTCAGACCCGGTGATGGAATTGGGCTTCCCTGCTTCTTGGAACCCTGGCACCGGCTTGCACCCTGTATGGGCTCCGGGAACCCACCCCCCGCCAGAGCCCACTGCTGCCCCGGCCCACCCTGGCACCGGCTTGCACCCCGTACGGGCTCCGGGGACCCCCTCCTCCAGAGCCCACTGCTGCCCCGGCCCACCCTGGCACCGGCTTGCACCCCGTACGGGCTCCGGGGACCCCCTCCTCCAGAGCCCACTGCTGCCCCGGCCCACCCTGGCACCGGGGGAGTCTGGGGTTGGCGGTGTGTTTGAAAGGCCTGGTTCTAATAGGCGGTTTCTATGCGGGACCCCACTAGTGGGTTCCGAAACTACCGACCGCTGTACCCTGGTCCTTCAGCCTGAGCAGTAAGGTCTCCACGGCTACCGCGCCGTCTCTGAGGTCCCCTGTGTCCCACCCAAGCTGGCAACTAGTCCTTTTGTACTGTGTTTCCCTGAAAATAAGCGCTACCCATGAAACAAGCCCCAGCGGGATGTCTGAGCATGTGCGCCATAGAAGCCCCACCCCGAAAATCAGCCCTGGTGACGGGCGTGGCTGCGCAGCATCTGCACAACCCGTGCGTGTCGTCGCGGAGCGGGAGAGAACACGAGCAGCCCTTCTCATCCGCCCGTGAGAGCTCTGTGGCTCCACAGGAGAGATCGGGGCCGGTGGTTCTAAGGGAAACAGAGTCGCAAGACATTCAGGACGGGATTCGGGGTCTGGAGAGTGAGGATGGTGTTCCAGAAGAAGACGGCTGCACTCTATTTGAATAAATGTAGATGGCTGTCCCGTACTTAGAAAAAATAACACATCCCCTGACAATAAGCCCTAGGGTGTCTTCTTGAGGAGAAATAAATATAAGACCCTGTCTTGTTTTCGGGGGAACACGGTAAATAGCCTTCCTCGCGTTACCCTGATTGCAGTGCACCGCCTGCCGGGGGCTGATGGACGTGACCAGGACAGGTCTTGTCCTTGTGGTCAGGTCTCGCCGACGGCTCAGAGGTTCGGGGCAGCCGGCACTCAGATTCCCAGAGGGCCGACGCTAGATCACACCCAGGATCCTCGCCTAGGCAGCTGCCAGTTCAGACGACACCCTGGAGGTCTGCCTGGAGGGGGAAACGCCAGCACCAGGCCAGGAAGTGGCAGGCACAAGGCAGCCACTTTAGGGCGAGAGGGGGCAGGGAGCAGTCAGCTGTTGGCCTGGGGGGCCTGGGCAGCCTTAGAGACCCCCATGGAGGGGAACAGTGGAAGAGGACGGGATTTCAGGCAGCAGGGGCTCTCTCGGCTGGTCCCTGGGGTCTTGGTGTCGTGTGTGTGTGAGCAGCAACAGAGGAGACTCGAGGAGGAGCTCAGAGGCTTCAATCTGAGCTGCACCAGACAGAGACCAAGACCAGCCCCCGCTCGGGCATCTCAGCCCCTGCTTGTCCCGGCCCCGAGCCGGCTGCTAGGGACAGAGTAGGGAACAAGGGCAGGAGGGTCTCCACCCTCCCTCTGGGCTCAGGGCCGCCCGTCCCGCCTCCATCGGGACTGAGTCAGCCGCTGAGGAGCGGCCGAGTCAGCAGGTCGAGTGGCCCGGATCTGAGCCGCAGGGCTGGCGGGGCGCCACGGCAGAGAGGCGGGTGCCCAGGCCAAGATAGTTCCCCGCAGCAGTCCCCGCCTCTCCCGCCACGGCCTGGCACACGCCAGCTGCCCTGGAATGTGCCCGGACCAGGAAGTGCAGCCGGGCGCGGACTGTGTGCCCGGCCGTCCCAGTTTGCAGGGACGGCTCCGTCTCAGCGCTGACCCAGGACAGCCCTCTAGCACAGAGTGGCGGGGCCCGGGGATGGGTGTCCGGAGCGCTAAGGGCGAGGAGCCGTCTCGACCCGAGCGAGCGTCGCTGCAGGTGCCAACCCCAGCCCCGGCCTGACCCCGGGAGGCGGCGATGCCCCGGGGCTGGCGTTTGCTCCTGGCAGGGCCACGCGGCCAGCAGGTGTTTGAGAAACGAGTAATTGGCGGCGTCCCTGACCCAGACACCTCCGCTTCTGGTTCCTTAGTCACTCGGAGGTGAGGAAGTGGATTCAGGAAACACATTTAAGGTCAAACATAGGTTGTTCTCGCTGGAGCGGCTGCCCCCGTGTCCCTTGCTGCTTTGCGTCCCGCCACTCTGGGTGGGAGTGTTGGCCGTCCGTCCGTCTTTCCCACCAGACCCCACGGCGCCCCGGCCTGGCGACCTGGTCTCCAGCACATCAGCCGGGACGCGGCAAACGGGTCAGGATGAGCGTGTGAGCCGGGCGGGCAGCGTGAGGGGTGGAAGGGCCACTCTGGAGGGCGCACGGCAAAGCGAGAGTCAAACCGGCAGGCGCGGAGGACGTCCAGGCAGCCGGCAGGCAGCAGCCTCCAGACGACAACTCACGGCCGTCCACGGGGCGTGTGGCCGACTCCCGGCCGAGGCTCCGTCTGTTCAGGGCTCCCCGGGCAGCTGTGCGGACAGCTGCCAGGCTCAGCCTCCTCTGCTCGGCCGGCCGACCCTCCCGCACACGTTTACTCCCCCCTGCCGGGGGCTGGCACTGGCAGGCTGCAGAGTGTGATAGAAACAGATGTTCCCCCAGGGGTGCGTGTGTCAGGGGAACTCAGTTCACACACACACACACACATGCACACAGGCGTGCATGCACATGCACACACATACATGCATGCATGCACACACGCACACACACATGCATGGGCTCATGCACTCACATATGCATGCACGTGCGTGTGCACATGCACACATGTACATGTGTGTGCACATACGCACATGAACACACCCACACACATGCACACACGTGCACACACACAAGCACACACATGTGCACACAGGTGTGCGTGCACAGAGCCACACAGCAGCGAAAGAAGCAGTGAGGTGTCAGGTGTGGGTGCCTCCTTTCCAGGCCATGAGGTGACCTGACAGGTGTGTACCTGGCCCCCGGGAGCAGCCGGAAGGACGGCACCTCCCAGCTGACGCGGCCCGCCCTGCAGCTCCGCCTTGAGTCCCTGCAGCCGCTTCCTTGCTCACTTCCGCAAGCTCTGGGCTGGACTCCAGACGCGACTGCCGCACGCCCCCGGTGTGGTGCGTGCCGCGCTGGCTGCAGCCCCTCCCGTGCCCACGGCTGGCGCCGGCAACTCCTGAATCACTGCCAGCTCCACCCTCTCTTGCCCAACTGGCTTTGATGCTGGGTGTTTGCCTCCTGTGCCTACCGGCTCATTAAACATGTATGGCAACGCTTCCCGCGGCAGTGGGCTGGGTGCCGGCTCTGTTGGTAAACACGGCAGCTTCCTGTGGGGCTCGCTGTGGAGGAGGAGGGAGGCACTACCCAGCCAGCCACGTGCAGTGTGGCAGGTGCCCACCGGGGCCGGGGTGCACAGGGCTTGGCGGCGGGCACACCTGCATTGGGAGACCCGCAAGCGCTGCCTCTCGGTGGCGGGCTGCGCCATGCACTGCAGCCTCGCCTCTTTGTCCTGTCTCCACCACCCGTCCCGCTCTCCTCCGCCCATCCGCTGGCCCCGTCGGCAGACTGCCGGGACACCTATCGCGTGCCAGGCGTCCTGCCGGGCCTGGGGACACCAGGATAAGAAGAAGACGGCCTCCTCCACCTCGCTGGGCTTTCTGCCTCCCACACGTGGCCCGCTCCTCCCTACCTCAGAGCCCACTGTTCCTCTGCGGGGAAGGTCTTGGTCCCCCCATCCCTTGACCTTCAGGTCAAAGGTCACCTCCTCGGGGAAGGCTTCTCTGGCCTCTGGGCCCCATGCTGATGTTCTCATGGGGACTCATAATTCTCTTTTATGGCACCTGTAATTACGTGTTTATTAGTGAGGCTGTTTCACGAGTGCTGGTCTCCCCAGTCATCTCTGCCATGGACTCATTTATTATAGTATTTACACTCTCCAGCACAGGGTACTGTATTTGATGAATATAGATTAAATGGGTGGATGGGTGGATGGATGGATGAGGGTTGGATGATTGGGACGGACGGAAGGTTTCATGGATGAATGGATGGGTGGATGGGTAATTGGATGGATGGATGAATGGATAGATGGATGGTTGAATGGATGGATGGATGGATGGGTGGATGGTGGATGGATGGATGGGTAATTGGATGGATAGATGGATAGATGGATGGTTGGATGGATGGATGGATGGATGGATGGGTGGATGGATAAATGGATGGATGGTCGAATGGATGGATGGATGACTGAATGGATGGATGGATGAATAAATAGATGGATGGTCGAATGGATGGATGGATGGATGGATGAGTGGATGGTGGATGGATGGATGGGTAATTGGATGGTTGAATGGATGGATGGATGGATAAATGGATGGATGGTCGAATGGATGGATGGATGGATGGATGGATGGATGGATGGATGGATGAGTGGATGGATGGATGGATGGGTAATTGGAAGGATGGATGGATAGATGGATGGTTGAATGGATGGATGGATGGATGGATGAATAAATAGATGGATGGTCAAATGGATGGATGGATGGATGGATGGATGGATGGATGGATGAGTGGATGGTGGATGGATGGATGGGTAATTGGATGGATAGATGGATGGTTGAATGGATGGATGGATGGATGGGTGGATAAATAGATGGATGGTCAAATGGATGGATGGATGACTGAATGGATGGATGGATGGATGGATGGATGGATGAATGGATGAGTGGATAGTGGATGAATAGATGGATGGGTAATTAGGTAGATGGATGATTGGATAGATGGATGGTTGAATGGATGGATGGATGAATAAATGGATGGATGGTTGAATGGATGGATGGATGACTGAATGGATGGATGAATGGATGAGTGGATGGTGGATGGATGGGTAATTGGATGAATGAATGAATAGAGGATGGATCATTGAAAGGATGGATGGATAGATGGATAATTGGATGGATGGGTAATTGGATGGATGGATGGATGGATGGATTGTTGAATGGATGGATGGATGGATGGATGGATGGATGGATGGATGGATGAATGCATGGATGGATGGATAGATGGATGAATGGATGATGGATGGATGGATGAATAGATGGGTAATTGGATGGATGGATGGATGGACGAATGGATGGTTGAATGGATGAATGCATCAATGAGATGACAGAATGAAGGCAAGGACAAATTAGGATGCAGCAATCAGGGCAGAAAAGAGATGATGAACTGGTGAACTGGTGAGTGGGCCAAGGCACTTGGCCCCTCCGTGGGAAAGCAGAGGAGGGAACTGACAGGAGAGAATCTGCAGGATTTGGTCTCTGGTTGAGCGTCAGGGAGGAAGCAGAGGGAGGAGAGCAAGGTGACAGCCAGGGTCTGACTGAGGGCCAGGGAGATGGGGCACAAAAAGGAGCCAGTTTGGGAGTGTAGGATGAAGGGACGGCCTGCTGAATGTGAGGTATCTGTCGAGGCACTGCGGGAGAAATCCGAGATTATTTCTGGCCACGCTGGCAGTTAACACGACTAGCTGCCCTAAGAAACAATCGCCACAATGTTTAACACAATAGAAGTTTGGGTTTTATTTTATTTTTGCGTTGGTCCACGTGACGGTCCAGTGCAGGTGCCCCAGGCCAGCGTGGTGACGTGGTGGCCTAGGCAACCAGACTCCTTCCCTCTGTGGCTCCCCCGTGCCATCTTGGTCCCCAGAGTGTCATCTATTATTTGAACCCTTTTCCAAGCTTGACGAGGCGGAGCTACCTCCCACCGTGGAGCTGAGAATGCCCGACTCTTACTCTGTCAGACTTCCGTGGGGCCAAGACGCGGCGGGCGCGTGGCCTCACCACCCTCTGGACACTTCTGCCCCAGACCTGGACTGGCCAGCCAGTGCCCCGGAGACTCAGCCACACCCGGGCGAGGGAGGCAGGAGCAAGGCCCGCCCTGTTCCAGCCCCAGCAGGCAGCGTGCAATGCCGGCGACCTCCGAGGTCCAGAATCCTACATCTGTGTCCACAGCGACAGCTCTGTGGCCTGACCTTTGACACTGGTCTTTACTATGTTGCCCGGCTATCTTTCCAGAGATTCTGTGAACTAATTAATATCTTTTTTTGGACACAGAGTCTCACTCTGTTGCCCAGGCTAGAGTGCCATGGTGTCAGCCTAGCTCACAGCAACCTCAAACTTCTGGGCTCAAGTGATCCTTCTGCCTCAGCCTCCCAAGTAGCTGGGACTACAGGCATGCGCCCCCATGCCCGGCTCATTTTTTTTCTGTGTATTTTTAGTTGTCCAGCTAATTTCTCTCTATTTTTAGTAGAGACGGGGTCTCACTCTTGCTCAGGCTTGTCTCAAACTCCCGACCTTGAGCGATCCTCCCGCCTCGGCCTCCCAGAGTGCTGGGATGACAGGCGTGAGCCACCGCGCCCGGCCCATATTTTCAAATTATATGTTTATCTGGGTCATCATGTGCTGCACGTCTGTTGCCCTGATTGTACTTCCTAAAGGCAGCTCCGGTGTCTGATTTGCTTATCACAGGATCCCAGATGGCTGGAATGATGCCCGAATGTCAGAGGCCGGAGTAGATGTTCTTTAAACGGGTGGATGCCTAAAGGTGAGTTTCACAACATACATTTTATTATTATTCAGGTCCAGCAAGGCCACGGGTCAGGACACGGCGCCATCGGAAAGACAGTCTGTTATACTCAAAGGTCCCTAAGGAAGGGGCGTGTCACACCACAGGGTCAGACAAGC
Source organism: Microcebus murinus (assembly GCF_040939455.1). Lineage (NCBI taxonomy): Eukaryota > Metazoa > Chordata > Mammalia > Primates > Cheirogaleidae > Microcebus > Microcebus murinus. Next base: position 890,328 of record NC_134110.1, on the reverse strand, counting down.
ACCAGGGCCAGCTGGGAGCAGGGAGAGCTAGAGGAGGGCCGGGCGCGGTGGCTCACGCCTGTCATCCCAGCACTCTGGGAGGCCGAGGCAGGAGGATCGCTCAAGGTCAGGAGTTCGAAACCAGCCTGAGCAAGAGCGAGACCCCCGTCTCTACTAAAAATAGGAAGAAATTAATTGGCCAACTAAAAACATATTTAAAAAAGTTAGCCGGGCGTGGTGGCGCATGCCTGTAGTCCCAGCTGCTCGGGAGGCTGAGGCAGGAGGATCGCTTGAGCCCAGGAGATTGAGGTTGCTGTGAGCTAGGCTGACGCCACGGCACTCACTCTAGCCCGGGCAACAGAGTGAGACTCTGTCTCAAAAACAAAAACAAACAAACAAACAAAACCCAAAAAACCAGTAACACTAATTAAAAGAAAGCAGGAGTTGCTGTATTGATTTCACGGAGAGCAGACTTCAGGTCAAGAGAAGGGACAAAGAAGGTCATTACAAAATGATAAAGGGGTCGGCTCTCCAAGGAGACATAACAATTCTTAACCTGTGGGCACCTGACAATGAAGAGTCCGAACACATGCGGCAAAAACGGATGCAACTGCAAGGAGAAGCGGATGAATCACTGCCATAACCGGAGACGTCGGCCCTCTCTGTCAGACACAAGAGCAGACTTGGCAGGCACAAAATCAGCGAGGGCAGAGCCGAATTAACAGCACCATCAGTGAGCGGGGCATTGAGTCACAACCACAGACCCTCACCCGAACAACGGCAGCGGCTCACTCTGCCCAGGCTCCCTCCGTCCGCCGAGAGCGACCGCACGCTGGGTCACAAAACACACCGCAACCAATTGAGAAGAGTAGAAATCGTGCAATGTTTGCTCTCAAACTACACTGGACTTCAACTAGAAATCGGTGACAGAAAGGCACCAGTAAAATCTCCCAAACTCTTAGAGATTAAACACGCACGTGGTCACAGAGGAGATCTCGGGAGAAATCTAAAAATAGTTTGAACCAAATGAAAATCAAAATACAACTTAGCAAAATTCGCGGGGTGCGGCAAAAGCAGTGCTCAGAGAAAAACGCGTGGCATTGAGTGTATGTATGAGAAGGGAAGAAAGATCTAAAATTAATACGTGCATAATTTTATCGAGTTTTATTGAACTTTTCAAAGAACTGACTGTTGATTTTCTCTCCCTGGTAGCCCCCCTATTTAATGCTGTTCTGGAAGACGTAGCTAATGCGATAAGAAAAGAAAGTCGGGAGGGAAGAAACAAAATCGTCTTTGTTTGCAGAGCGCGTGATTGGGTGGAAAATCTGAAAGGATCAACAGAAACTTCCTGGAACTGATAAGCAATTTGAGCAAGGTTGCAGGACACAAGGTTGATACAAAAAAGTCAATCAACTTCCTATATCCCAAGTGGAACCTGAAATCAAAAACACAACACCATTTACCTTAGCACCTCCAAAAACGAAAGACTTAGGTATACATCTGACAAAATACGTATAAGATTTATATGAGAAACACTACAAAACTCTGATGAAAGACATAAAATAACTAAATCAATGGAGTGATATTCCATATTCATTGGTAGGATATCAGCTCTTCCCAACCTGATCTGTAGTCCCAACGCAGTCCCACTCAAAATCCCAGCCAGGCGTTTTCTGGATGTCGGCAGACCGAGTCTAAAGTTTACTCGGAGAGGCACAGCACCCGGAAGGGCCAGAGTGACACTGAAGGGGAAGGACAAAGTTGGAGGACTGGCACTACCTGACCTCAAGCTACACTAATCCACACTGTGTGGTATTGGTGAAGGAACCGATAAAGGGATCAACGGAACAGAACAGAGCCCAGACATAGCCTCAAGTAACTGATCCTTGCTACGGAGCAAAGCAAAACAGAGAAGCGAAGGTTCTTCTCAACGAACGGTGTTGGAACACCACAGTAAAACAAAACAAAAGAACCTAAGCAAAGACCTTGTATACCCTTCACAAGAATTAATTTTAAACGGACCATAGACCTAAGTGTAGAATACAAAACCATCCAACTCCTGGAAGATGACAGCAGAAAATCTAGGTGACATCAGGTACCATGATGACTTTTTTTTTTTTATTATTTCAGTAGATTATGAGGGTGCAAATGTTTAGGTTGCGTGTGTTTCCTTTCCCCCCCCTCTCCTCCCCCCGGAGTCTGAGCTTCAAGCGTGTCCATCCCCCAGATGGTGCGCACTGCACCCATTATGTTTGTATGTACCCGTCCCCTCCTCCCCCTCCCCCGTGATGACTTTTTAGGTAGAAAACCGAAGGTGCAATCCATGAACGAAATAATTGGTAAGTTGAACTCTGTAAAATTTTTAAAGTTCTGCTCTGCGAAAGACACCTTCGAGAGAACGAGAAGACAAGCCACAGCCTCGGAGAAAATATTCACAAAGGACATGTCTGATAAAGGGCTGTTATCCAAAACGTGCAAAAAATTCTTAAAAACTCTACAAGAACAAACAACCCAATTAAAAAATGAGCAAAAGATCTAAGCAGATACCTCATCAAAGAAATGTAGGTGGCAAAGAAGCTTATGAAAAGATACTCAACATCACATGTCATCAGGAAATTGCCATTTTTTTTTTTTTTTTTGAGACAGAGTCTCACTCTGTTGCCCAGGCTAGACTGCCGTGGTGTCAGCCTAGCTCACAGCAACCTCAAACTGCTGAGCTTACTCGATCCTCCTGCCTCAGCCTCCCAAGTAGCTGGGACTGCAGGCATGCACCACCATGCCCGGCTAATTTTTTTATATATATATTTTAGTTGTCCAGCTAATTTCTTTCTGTTCATTAGTAGAGACGGGGACTCGCTCTTGCTCAGGCTGGTTTCAAACTCCTGAGCTCAAAGGATCCACCCGCCTCAGCCTCCCAGAGTGCTAGTATTATAGGATTTTTTTTTTTTAATCGACAGGGTCTCGCTCTGTTGCCCAGGGTCTCATGGGCACCTCAAGTTCTTGGGCTGGAATTGCCAGTTAAAACAACAGTGGGATACTGCTACCTATCAGAGTGGCTAAAATCCGAAATACTGACAACACCAAATGCCAGAGAGCATGTGGAGTTTTAAGAACTCGCACTCGCTGCTGGCGGGAATGCAAAATGGCGCAGCCACTTAGAAAGAGGGTTCACCAACATAGCTCAGTGTAGATTTATCCTACGACTCGGCAGCTGCGCTTCTAGAAACTTGCCCGAATGAGTTAAAAACTACGTCCACAACAAAAACCCGTATGTGAGTGTTTATAGCAGCTTCACGCATAACTGCCAAAACTTGGTGGCATGCCCTTTATTTCAGTGGGTGAAGGGCTAAATAAACCTAGACGACTTGACACTGTTCGGCAATAAAGAGAAATGGTTTATCAAGCCATGAAAAGACAAGGAGAGCCCTAACTATAACTAAACAAAAGCAGCCCATCTGAATAGCTGCCATACATGTAACTGTGTGATTACAGCTATAGGACATTCTAGAAGAGGAAGACTGGGGGGACGGTAAAAGGGCGAGTGGCTGTCGGAGGTCAGGAGGAGGGTGGGGTGGGTAGGGAGGGACCTCCCCCCCGCCCCCCGCAGAGCATATGGGATTTTCAGGGAGGTGAAGCGATTCCGTGCGATGCCACAGAGGTGGGCGCCTGTCATCATGCGTTTGCCCACAGAATGTTCCACAGCAAAATCGAGCCCTACTGTAAACTGTGGCTCTGGACGGCAGAGACGTGCCCCTGTAGGTTCTTCGAACACAACAGAGGTGCCGCCCTGGCGTGGGACACAGACACGGGGGAAGATGTTTGCGGGGGACAGAGAGTGGGATGAAAAGTCTCTGCACCTTCTGCTCAGTCTTGCTGTGGACCCAAACTACCGTGTGTCCCCGAAAATGAGACCTGCCCATAAAACAAGCCCCGGCAGGATGTCTAAGCATGTGCGCCATAGAAGCCCCACCCCGAAAATCAGCCCTGGTGACGGGCGTGGCTGCGCAGCGTCTGCACAACCCGTGCGTGTCGTCGCGGAGCGGGAAAGAACACGAGCAGCCCTTCCCATCCGCCCGTGAGAGCTCTGTGGCTCCACAGGAGAGATCGGGGCTGGTGGCTCTAAAGGAAACAGAGTCGCAAGACATTCAGGACGGGATTCGGGGTCTGGAGAGTGAGGATGATGCTCCAGAAGAAGACGGCTGCACTCTATTTGAATAAATGTAGATTGTCGTACCGTCCTTAAAAAAATAACACATCCCCTGAAAATAAGCCCTAGGGCGTCTTCTTGAGGAAAACTACATATAAGACCCTGTCTGATTTTCGGGGAAACACGGTACCTTAAACAGTACAGTCTATTTAGAAAAGAATCAGCTGCCTAACTTCCCCAGCCCGAGTCCCCCCGCGCCGGTTACCCCAGGCACGCAGAGCTAATTTTTCTGTTGCTAAAGAAACGGGCTGGCTATTTTTAAAAATCAGTTTTACTGAGGTCAAATTTACATACAATAAAATGGACCCATTTTAAGCACACTGTTTGGCGAGGTTTGTTTTTTTTCAGTTCAGTGAGTTTTTACAAGCGTAAACCCCCCCAAGTGACGGCGACCGGCACAGGCAAGATACAGAACGTTTCCGCCACCTCAAAAAGCCCCCCACGCAGTCCATTCCTGTGCCCTGTCCCCGGCAAGCCACTGATCTGCTTTGTGGGCCACTGTCAGCTCAGTCGTGCCCGTTCATGAATTTCGTACAAGCAGAATTAGGTAGTACGGACCTTTTTGCCCCGGCTTCTTCTGCTTAACAATGTTTCAAAAAATGCGTTGGTGTCACCTGTGTCCGCAGCCTGTCCCTGTTTACTGCTGACTGCTCCCCCACACGTGCTGGTGCCGTTTTGTCTCTCCCTCCCCTGTCCGGGGACATGGAGACTGTCCCCAGCTTTGGGCTGTTATGAGTGCAGTTGCTGTGGAAATTTGAATACGCTTCCTTGTGTAGACACACTTTCCTTTCCCCCGAGTAGAACACTGACAGTGGGGTTGTGAGGGTGTTTGGTAAGTTTATGCTTAACCTTACAAGAAACCGCCAGGACTCTTCTCCGACGTGATTGTGCTGTTTTGCGCACCCACCAGCAGTGCGGGGAGTCCCAGTCCTCGTAGGTCTTTTTATTTCTGCCATTCTAGAGGGCATCGGGAGGTAGAAGTCCCTCAATGAGGTGTTTTTTTGGTTTGTTTTTTGGTTTTTTTTGAGACAGAGTCTCACTTTGTTGCCCAGGCTATAGTGAGTGCCGTGGCGTCAGCCTAGCTCACAGCAACCTCAAACTCCTGGGCTCAAGCGATCCTCCTGCCTCAGCCTCCCGGTAGCTGGGACTACAGGCATTCGCCACTATGCCCGGCTCATTTTTTCTGTATATATTAGTCTATATAATTATATATATTTTCTATATATATTTTCTATATATGTTTTCTATATATATATTTTCTATATATATTAATCTATATAATTATATAGATTAATTTCTTTCTATTTATAGTAGAGACGGGGGTCTCGCTCTTGCTGGTTTCGAACTCCTAACCTGGCGAGCAATCCGCCCGCCTCAGCCTCCCAGAGTGCTGGGATCACAGGTGTGAGCCACCGCGCCCGGCCAATGCGGTTTTATTTTACATTTCCCTGTCCACTGATGTGACGTTGTACCCTGTTCGTTTGTTCCTCAGTCATTTACATACCTACTGTGAAATGCCTGTTTAAGCCTTTTGCCTGTTTTTAAAAGCGGGGCTGCTTGTCTTCTTGTTACTGAGCTGTTCGTTACTAACAGGTGCTCTGGATACAGGCCCTTTGCCACGTATATTCACGGTGACTTTCTTCTCTCAATCTGCGACTCGTCTTCTCATTTTCTTAATGTGCCCTTTGAATATTTTAACTCTCATGGGACCGAATTTATCACTTTTTTAATTTTATAGTTTATGAGCAGGGCTGGCTTTTTTGTAAAGTGAGCAGGTTCTTCCTGGTAGAAGCCCTGGGGCCAGTGCAAGATAAAAGGAGAGAATAAGGACTTTTGGTCCACAGAGGTAAAGAACTGTGGATAGGAATTTGGAGGATCCTGGAGAGGAAAAACAATTAGGTGGGGGATTCTAAAGGCCAGACCCTGAGCTAGGACAGCAGAAATAACAATAATAATAGCAGGCCCAGTGCGGTGGCTCACGCCCATAATCCTAGCACTCTGGGAGGCTGAGGTTGGCAGATTGCTTGAGGTCAGGAGTTCGAAACCAGCCTGAGCAAGAGCGAGACCCCCGTCTCTACTATAAATAGAAAGAAGTTAACTGGACAACTAATATATAGAGAAAAAAATTAGCCGGGCATGGTGGCGCATGCCTGTAGTCCCAGCTACTCGGGAGGCTGAGGCAGGAGGATCACTTGAGCCCAGGAGTTGGAGGTTGCTGTGAGCTAGGCTGATGCCACGGTACTCACTCTAGCCCGGGCAACAGAGTGACACTCTGTCTCCAAAATAATAATAACAACAACAACAACAACAATAGCTAGTATTTACCGAGTGCTTACTATGTTCAGGCTTTGTTGTGGGATTGTCATGTGTGTTAACTCACGCAGTCTTCACACTCATGCTGTGGAATAGGTGCCATTATTATCCGTGTTTTACAGATGGGGAAACCGAGTCATGGGGTGGTTAAGTAGCCTGGCCAAGGTCAGGCGACTGGTCAGCAGGAGAGCTGGGATTTGAACCCCTACGCTACGGCTTCTTGTTCATAACCGCGGTGCTTTGCTGTGTCTGGCCAAGGCGGCTGCTGGCGGGCAAGCACGAGGCAAGCAGGCTGAGACCACACGCGGTGGCAGGAGCGCTGTCCGACAGTCCTCGGGCGTCCTCCCCGGAGCACCGCCCGGGTTTCCGTGCCGTGAGGTGCTCGGTCCTCACCTATTGCGGAGCTGACCTGGACTTCTGGTGCTGTGGGATTCCAAGCAGCCCTGTGGGTGTGGAAATACAGAACTCGCCCGAAACAGGTGGGAGGATCGGAGGCCTCTGACCCTGCTTCCCGACCTGCCCCGTGGGCGTTCTCCTGGAGTCTGACCTCCAGCCTCTCCGGCCTCCGCGCTCTGCAGTCTGCTCAGCCCTGCCGGGGCCTCCCTGGCCCCGCACGCCGGCTCTCTGGCTCTGCCTCCAGCCTTTCAACACCGCTTTGGGCCTTGGGGCCTGTCTGTCCTGAGTTCGGGGGGAGCTCGGTGGGAGCTGTCCACCCTGCCGCCCGCTCTCCGGAGGCTGAGGACCCGGGGAGCGCCGGGCAGGTCCCGCGCCTCCGTTTCTGCAGGGTGGGTTGCTGGCCGGTCTTTGTAAAGATGTGAAACGTGACGCATGGCGAACGCATCCCCAAAACCACTGTAACAGACAAAGCCTTTTTTATCACTTCATTTTCCAAGGCTCCCTCCCCCCCAGATCAAAAAGAAAAGGCTCAGGAGACCAGACCCGCCAAGGACCACCGCCAGGCCCCGCTGAGAACAACCACACCTGGATGTCCACCCGGATAAGAAAGTTTTGGTTTCTGGATTATTCCACAAATACCGCCAGCCCCTCCTATTCCTCAATGACCACCAAAGGTCACAGTGGAAAACCCCCAGCTCTTCCCGCCAAAAGTCCCCAGCCGGCCCCAAACAGTATAAAGTCCCACACCCCCTCCAAACGGACGTGACTTCTCAGTCCCCCCCCCCTTGGGACCCACGCACCTCGCCCGGGAGCTCACAATAAAGCCACGATGTTTGGCCCCACTCTATCTCTCTGTCTGTTTCTTTTGCCGCTGGAAAACTTTACACATATTTTAAGCCACGAGAAAAGCCTGTATGTGTTGAGATTATTCCCTTTCAGGGTGTCAGGACAGTCCCTGGCTGCTTCCTCATGGGGGTGGGGGCAGGGGCAGGGGGAGGGGAGGTGGGGGGAGGGAAGAACATCTACGCCCCAAGCGTTTGCAGAGAAGTAGTTGATAATAATGGCGGGAAGACTACAGGATGGGAGCTGGAGAATCATTATCTGTGATTAAAATGATGCCCTCTCTAAAGGGTGGAGCTAAAACAAAAGAAAAAAACAAAAACAACCCAAACCCTCAAGAGCTACAAAGCCCAAGGGCTCAAAGTGAGAGAGAGGAGCTACAAAAGCATGAGCGAGGTCCAGGGTTTGACAGGACTGAAGCTCAGATGAGCTTTTCATCCTGCTCACCTTTGCTGAGGTTTGAGTCAGGCCCTGGGGCCATAATAACCCACATGTAAGAGGATTTACCCTTGATGGAAGGTCTTTAACTCTCAAATGTGGACACCTTTTTAATCATAATAGTTTTGAGTCACATTCTTTCCCTTGCATGGTAATTACACGTGACCGAATTTCATTTTGACCCACTTAATCCTCGTTTTCCTAAATGTCATGCAAAAATGCATTCGTGCGTGGAAGTGGGAGGGGCCAGCTCTTGAACTACAGTGACAGTCACCTCTGGCTTTTCTTGTGACGTGGCTGAGCGTGGAGCAATTAACTCCAGCTAAGTGGGGCAGGTTGAAAGGGTCGAGAACCCACAGCTAGACGTGCCCACCGGGCACCTGGCTCCTGCAGACCAGGGAGGGTGTTTGCAGGTGACAGGGGGGGTTCCTGCGAGCGGTTGATCTCTGGGACACACACGTCCCTATGTGCATTGTGACACTGTTTGTCAACATCTCAGCTTGACTGACTCACATCACAGCTGCGTCCTGACATTCCAGAGCTGGCTGGAATGTGCCGGCAAAAAGCATGGCTGACGTAAGCATGACAGACAGTGCTGTCGGCCGGGCAGCTGGATTCTGTCGTTCGTCTGCGGCATAAACATCCCACTTCTGCATCCCTCAATCCCAGTAAAGACTGAGAGCGGAGACAAACTCTGGGTATTGTGTCTTTTGCTCCGGAGAGCCTGCCGGGAACAGCAGAGTCCTCCCCAGTGACAACAACAGGAACGGGAGGTTCAGGGCTGGCACTGTCTGAGGCCCAGGCAGGATTCCCTGGTCCTGGAGGGCGGGGGCCGGGCAGGTTACCAGGGCAGAGACCCAGGCACAGAGACGCCGGTCTCCATGACACAGGGACCAGCAGCCGGACCGCCTTGCTGCTGAAGCCCCTCGAAGCTCCTGAGACCCCCTAATTCGCCCCCGTCTTGGAGCCTGGGACAAAGGAGAGCCTGCCGATGGGTTGGGGACCACAGCACAGGAAAAGGAGGGCAGCAGGGAGCCGGGCAGGTGCCCATGGGTCACAGGGCAGCACTTCCTCCTTCCTGCATGCTCACCTGCTCTCGCTCACTGGAACGGTGTTTGTTTATGTTTAGTTTTCTTACTCACTAATGACACGGGAGGAGGTCTTTCAAGACACACAGCCAATCCAAGAACCCGGGGGTGAAGAACTGAGCTGCGAGGGTGTGCAGTGGGAGGAGGAGCCCTGCCACTGGGCCCGTGACCCCTGGCATCTGCTGTGAGACTTCGCGTCCGACACGTCATCCATGGAGCCTGCGTGGACGCAGCCTGACCTCTGGTGGACGCAGCCTGACCTTTCGTATCTGAGGCAGCTGGGACCCGCCCGCCTGGGAGACCCGCCTGACCACGAGTGCTGAGCCCTGTTGCCATGTCGGCCCCGCCTCGGTGAGGGCGATGGCAGGAGCACGGCGCGGCCACTCCTCCGTGCCGTTTGGGACGACCTCCCAGGCACAGAGTGCGCCAAAGCTGCTGGCGGGGGTGGCAGCGAAGCCAACGATTGGGTGGTGGCTCCTCTTCCAGAGCCCGCTCATTTGAATAGATGTGCATACATTTACATAGATTTGCATAGCGGAGGACGCCCCTGCCCAGACTTGAGGAGTCTGGTGCCAGGAAAAGGCACGGGGCCACACTGTCATTCAGAGGAGCCTCCTGAGTCCAGTCCCACATCCTCACAGTGTGAGAAGAAGCTCCCAAATTACAGCAAAATAATAATAATAACAACAACACAAGGAGATACCGAACCTTCCAGGAGGTGGAGCTTTGTGCAAATAGAAACCGACTTTCGCTCCTGCAGCAGAGCAGCTCACACCTGTGCACGTTCGGCCGGGTGCCCGGATGGGGGCACAGCTTTCAGTCTCAGGTGGTGGCACCGTTCACGGTCCCTCAGAGCCTGGCCCCAACCTGTCTCCCGGCTCTGTCTCCTCCTGGGCCTTCTCTGCTGTGGGGCCACCAGACAGCCCCCCGCCCCCGTCAGCCCTCCTGCCCTTCTCCACCTGGTCCAGTCCTGTATGCTCTTTGTCTTCCTGCTAAATTTCAAGCCTCTTTTTTTTTTTTTTTTTTTTGAGACAGAGTCCTGCCTTGTTGCCCAGGCTAGAGTGAGTGCCGTGGCGTCAGCCTAGCTCACAGCAACCTCAAACTCCTGGGCTCAAGCGATCCTCCTGCCTCAACCTCCCGAGTAGCTGGGACTACAGGAATGCGCCACCATGCCCGGCTAAGTTTTTTTCTATATATATTAGTTGGCCAATTAATTTCTTTCTATTTAGAGTAGAGATGGGGTCTTGCTCTTGCTCAGGCTGGTTTCGAACTCCTGACTCGAGCAATCCGCCTGCCTCAGCCTCCCAGAGTGCTAGGATTACAGGCGTGAGCCACTGCACCCGGCCTAAACTTCTTTACAAAAAAAAAAAAAATTAACTTTAAAAAAAAAAATTTAATTGTGAAATGTAACACTCACTTGGAGAAGTGTATAAACATAAGCTCACAGCTCCATAAACTATTATAAAGCAAATGTCTACGTAACCCACACTGAGATGTGAAGGAGCGTGTACCCAGCACTGCAGCACCGCCTACTCCCATGTCAGCTCCCCATGATGACAAAGGCCTTTTTCTAGTGACAATCCCTCCCTCCATAATTCCAAACATCGATAGAAACCACTTCCTTGCTTTTTTTTTTTTTTTAAGGAAATGGGGTCTCGCTATGTTGCCCTGCCTAGCCTGGAACTCCTGCCCCTGCCGACCTGTGGCCTTCCCTCCTCTGGTCGCAGACTGGACCCTGCTGCCCTGGACATGCTCGCGGTCCCCAGCTCTCGCTCCCCTGCCCCACCCCCTGCTCAGGTGGGCCATCAGTCTTTACCTCTCTCCACCTGCTGCCCTGGACATGCTCGTGGTCCCCAGCTCTCGCTCCCCCCCCTCAGGTGTGCCATCCGCCTTTACCCTCTCTCTACCTGCTGCCGTGGACATGCTCGGGGTCCCCAGCTCTCGCTCCCCTGCCCCACCCCCTGCCCAGGTGTGCCATCCGTCTTTACCCTCTCCACCTGCTGCCCTGGACATGCTCGTGGTCCCCAGCTCTCGCTCCCCTGCCCCACCCCCTGCTCAGGTGGGCCATCCGCCTTTACCTCTCTCCACCTGCTGCCCTGGACATGCTCGCGGTCCCCAGCTCTCGCTCCCCTGCCCCACCCCCTGCCCAGGTGTGCCATCCGTCTTTACCCTCTCCACCTGCTGACTCCTGGGTGCCTGAGCGGAAGAGTTGACCTATCCCAAGCTCGCCGGGGCGCGCACCTGCGCCTGGGACGGCGACTGTCCCGCGCTGGCCGTGTCCTCGCTGCCCTGTGCGCCACGCAAGGCCCCCTGTCCCCTGCCCGACCTGCAGCGCCCAGCCCAGGGCTGTCGCGACAAGGGCCTGCTCACGGCACCGCGTGCATGGGTCGCATGCAGCAAGCGCAGCCCCTCGCACGTGCAGGCGTCTCCCACCCCGGGTTTCTCCGTCCAGCCGGGGTGGGGGTGGGGACCGGCCGCCTCCGGGCCACGCGTGCGCCCTGGACACGATGCAGACTCCGCAGAACAGGCCCCTGCGTTGAGAGGATCTGTTCTGCAAAACCGGGCTCCAAGCGAAGCCTCTGACGCTGGCGACCACCGCGTCTTCCGGTCCGTGTTGAGCACGGGGAGGGGGAGGGGAGGGAGGGGGAGGGGGAGGGGAGGAGGAGGGGCTCGTGGCCCCGAAGGTTCTGCTGCTGCAGTCCCAGCTGCGAACACCAGGTGGCGCCCGCGGAGGGCTATGGAGGCAGCAGACAGGGCTCCTGGGTGGGGACAGCCTGTCTGGTCAGCAACCGCAGAACCCCCGGGGACCCTGGGTCTGGCCAGCAACGGCAGGACCCCCAATAACCCAGGGTCCGGCCAGCAACGGCAGGACCCCCAATGACCCAGGGTGCAGCCAGCAATGGCAGGACCCCCAATGACCCAGGGTGCGGCCAGTAACGGCAGGACTCCCAATGACCCAGGGTCTGGCCAGCAACGGGAGGACCCCCAATAACCCAGGGTGCATCCAGCAACGGGAGGACTCCCAATAACCAAGGGTCCAGCCAGCAACGGCAGGACCCCCAATAACCCAGGGTCCAGCCAGCAATGGGAGGACCCCAATAACCCAGGGTGCATCCAGCAACGGCAGGACCCCCAATAACCCAGGGTCCAGCAGGCAATGGGAGGACCCCCAATAACCCAGGGTGCAGTCAGCAATGGGAGGACCCCCAATAACCCAGGGTGCATCCAGCAACGGCAGGACCCCCAATAACCCAGGGTGCATCCAGCAACGGCAGGACCCCCAATAACCCAGGGTCCAGCCAGCAATGGGAGGACCCCCAATAACCCAGGGTCCAGCCAGCAATGGGAGGACCCCCAATAACCCAGGGTGCATCCAGCAACGGCAGGACCCCCAATAACCCAGGGTGCAGTCAGCAACGGCAGGACCCCCAATAACCCAGGGTGCAGCCAGCAATGGGAGGACCCCCAATAACCCAGGGTGCAGCCAGCAACGGGAGGACCCCCAATAACCCAGGGTGCATCCAGCAACGGCAGGACCCCCAATAACCCAGGGTCCAGCCAGCAATGGGAGGACCCCCAATAACCCAGGGTGCATCCAGCAATGGCAGGACCCCCAATAACCCAGGGTCCAGCCAGCAATGGGAGGACCCCCAATAACCCAGGATGCAGTCAGCAACGGCAGGACCCCCAATAACCCAGGGTGCAGCCAGCAATGGGAGGACCCCCAATAACCCAGGGTGCAGCCAGCAACGGGAGGACCCCCAATAACCCAGGGTGCATCCAGCAACGGCAGGACCCCCAATAACCCAGGGTGCAGCCAGCAATGGGAGGACCCCCAATAACCCAGGGTGCAGTCAGCAACGGCAGGACCCCCAATAACCCAGGATGCAGTCAGCAACGGCAGGACCCCCAATAACCCAAGGTGCAGCCAGCAACATCAGGCCCCCCAATAACACCCTGGCCCCCAGGGTGCGGCCAGCAATAGCAGGTCCCCCAATAACCCAGGGTCAGTCAGCAACCGCAGGCCCCCCGTGACCCAGGGTCTGTGATGAGACTGACACCCACTTTGTTAGGATAAACAGAGCTATCGAATGGTCGCGTCTATTCACGCACATCCCTGCATGAACTGAAGCCCAGTTTACACTTTGATCTGTTTGCTTTGGAGTTTCAGGGTCCTGGGGTCTGAGTCTAGCCCTGCTGCTGACCAGCCGTGTGACCTCCCAGCTCTGGGTGTAGGCCGCCTCTTGTGTGACACAGTTGCTGATACCTTTACACACTTTAAACGAGATGCGGTTTGCAGAATTCTCAGCATATCCCTGGCACGTACTCCATACTCAGCGAATATAATTTTTCCCTTTAAACAGTGCTCATATCACCTACGTACTACCTTCACGCTCACTGCTTCCTATTTTATTTTACTTGTGCTCTTTATGTCTATGTCTTATTGGGGCTTACTCTAGGCTGGGACCCTGGAGGACAGGGTCCCTGGCTGGTTTTTCTCCATGTTCAGCCCCCCCCCCAGTGCTGTGTGCTCAGCAGGGTTCAGTGACACTCAGTGGGGGGTGCCGAGTGAACTCACTTTATATGGGCACCGCCCCCTCCCCCGCCCCCACGCCCTGCTCCCAGCCCAGAGAAAATGCTGAGCTCTTCGGGTCAAAGTTCTTGGGTGTTTTTGCTTAAACCCCACAATAGGGAAAATCTGGCAAATCCTGAACTGTTGCTTTGGCCATGACAACCTGACCCACGGGCCACGTGAGCTGCCACGTGGGGCGGGCCTGTGGTCAGAGATGCCCGGTAGACCTGTGATCCCCGGCCGTGGACAGGAGCCGGCAGCCCGGGCTGCCCTCGGGGGCTTGGCAGGAGGGAGGGGACCAAGGCGGAAAGGGCAGGTGGGCTGGAGCTGCCCCCCGTTGTGTGGGCTTGAGTCTGAGTCCCCAAAATCCTGCAGGCCCCTCTGTGAGTGGAGAAGAGGTTCAGGCATCTCCCCCGGGAGGCTTTGCTCCTCGCGGGCTGACGGGCACGTTCCGCAGGGGAGCCAGGCCCTCGGGGTGGACAGGGGAGCAGCCCCGGCTCCCTCTGGCTAAGGGACCCCAGCAGGGACCCTGCACGGTGGGCAGTTCGCCGGCGGCGGCAGCCGGATGTGAGGAGATGCTCTGAGCTCAGGCCACGCTGAGCCCCTCGGCTTCCTCGTGTGCCCAGAGCGCCACCAAACACAGCCCACGCTCGGAACGGGGAGAAATGACCTCTGACCCTCAACTCCCGTGCACCTGCCAGAGATCCGCACCCAGACTCAGCTTTGGGGACAGGGGCTGTGGCCCTGGGCAGAGCCCATGGCGTGGACGAGAGTTCCAGTCTTCTCCAGTCGCCGCCTGTCTGTGACTTTTACATGCATACACGCGTGCTAGTTCCAGTGACCTGAGAAATGGGAAGTGGGGATAGAAGGTTCCGGAAACCCCCAAGCTCCCGCGATGCTGGAGCAGCAGGATTGGTGCGGGCCGTGGGTGGGGAGGGCGGGGGCGGGGGAGGGAGTCTCCTTTGGAAAGAAGGCGCCTCCCAAGGGGGCCGGAAAACAGAGGAGTAGAGACGCCCACGTTCAGTGGAGCTCCTATCTGTTGAAAAGTGTTTTTATCTTGGAAAATTTTTAACACACGCAGAGGAGAGACAGTAGTTTGATGACCCTCCAGGTGACCCTCTCTCAGCCTCGCAAATTCCCAACATTTTGCTCATTTTTGTTTCATCTCTCCCCAGCTTTTTTTTTTTTTTTTTTTTTTTTGAGATAGAGTCTCGCTTTGTTGCCCAGGCTAGAGTGCCGTGGCGTCAGCCTAGCTCACAGCAACCTCAAACTCCTGGGCTCAAGCCATCCTCCTGCCTCAGCCTCCCGAGTAGCTGGGACTACAGGCACACGCCTGTAGTCCACTGTGCCTGGCTAATTTTTTTTTTTTCCTATTTTTAGTTGTTTGGTTAATTTCTTTCTATTTATAGTAGAGACGGGGTCTTGCTCTTGCTCAGGCTGGTCTGGAACTCCTGACCTCAGATGATCCTCCCGACTCGGCCTCCCAGAGTGCCGGGATTAGAGGCAGGAGCCACCGCGCCCGGCCTTTCTCAGGAGTCTTTTATCTTAACCCTCTTTCAAGAATTTTCTCAGTAGAGCCAAAGCCTGCTCTCACGGCACCGTGCTGGATAAACACACTGTCGGAAGCCCTTGGTTAGAGGTGAGGGAAAGGATCTGTGGGGAGGACTCTGAGACGTCTTGGCACCTGAATACGGAACGGCACAGTTCAAACCAAGGACCTGAAGACCACCGGGACCCCTCCCTCTCTGTCATCACTTCTCCTTTCTGCGCCCGGGTTTCATTCACTTTCAGCGACTTCCTCCGCCGGATGGGAAACGGCCGCTAGAGCTCCCGGGTCTTGAGTCCAGACCTCGCGTGCTGGAGAGAAGGGGATCGTCCTCGCTGTGCCATCAAGATTAAAAATCTGGCCGGGCGCAGTGGCTCACGCCTGTCATCCTCGCACTCTGGGAGGCAGAGGCAGGCGGATTGCTTGAGCTCAGGAGTTGGAGACCAGCCTGAGCAAGAGTGAGACCCTGTCTCTACTAAAAATAGAAAGAAATTAATTGGCCAACTAAAAATATATAGAAGAAAATTAGCCGGGCATGGTGGCGCATGCCTGTAGTCCCAGCTACTCGGGGGCTGAGGCAGGAGGATCACTTGAGCCCAGGAGTCTGAGGTTGCTGTGAGCTAGGCTGACGCCACGGCACTCACTCTAGCCTGGGCAACGGAGTGAGACTCTGTCTCAAAAAATAAAAAAAAAATCTGAGTGACAGCCCTGACCGGCTCTGGCTGGGTCAGACGCCCACCCCCGGACCCATCACCCCCAACCAGTGGGGTGGAGGGTTCACGGCAAACCCGGTACCTGCAACGGGAACCTCACGATTGAGAAGGTGCGTGGAGAATTCATCCAAAGAAAGGGAAGCACGGCGCCTAACGGAGGAAGGGTGCAGACAGACAGACAGACAAACGTCCGCTGCCGTGGCCACATCAGTAAAGACCTGCTTCTCTTTACCAAGGGAGGGACTTTCTTGGTGTCCAGGGCCGCAGTCCGGACTATTCTGCAAATACCCACTTGCTTTGTCCACGGGGTTGGGGGTGGGGAGCTGGCAGATCCGACCCAAGCCCAGAGCCGAACGGAGCTTCCGTGGCTGGACCTGCGCTCCCCGCCTTCTCCGTGAGACCGCACGCCCACGCGGTGAGAGCCGGGCGGGCAGAGCCGCCCATCTGCAGGCCGCTGGGCGCGCTGCTGAGGGACTGACCACTGGTGTCCGGCTCTGAGTTTCGGTTTGCGGTCACACCAGGACAGGCCCCTCTGCGAGGAAGAGGAGCGGACACGGTCCCCGGCAGGGGCGGAGCTCACAACCCGCACGCTGAGCGAGGCAGCCGGACACAGCAGAGCACACGCGGGCTCATTCCACGCGTGTGACATCCCGGGGCGGGAGGAACCGACCCGCCGTGACGGCAGACCGAGGGCCGCCTCTGGCCAGGGCGGGGAGGGACGGGCTGCAGGCGGACGGGGCTGGGGCACGTTTTGAGGCGGCGGGAATGCTTTGTGTCTTTGCAGGGATGATTGCGTTTGTATTTACCACCGTCGAGCCCCGTCGAAACGTGCGCTTACAGAGGGTAGATTTTACTTTTGCAGATTGCACCTCAACACAGTTGCTTTTGAAAAGGAATCTGTTGTTATTCCTGACTCCGGTTTCCCCAGGAACCATGCATGAGAAACACCACCGTCCAAATGACCTTAATAAAATACGTGTCTGACCGTGTTCTCTCCTGCCTGCTTAAAACTCTGCAGAGGTTCTTGTTTTCATTTTATTTATTTTATTTTATTTTATTATTTATTTATTTTGAGACAGAGTCTCGCTTTGTTGCCCAGGCTAGAGTGAGTGCCGTGGCGTCAGCCTCGCTCACAGGGACCTCAGACTCCTGGGCTCAAGCGATCCTCCTGCCTCAGCCTCCCGAGTAGCTGGGACTACAGGCATGCGCCACCACGCCCGGCTAATTTTTTTTTTCTATATATATTAGTTGGCCAATTAATTTCTTTCTATTTAGAGTAGAGACGGGGTCTCGCTCTTGCTCAGGCTGGTTTCAAACTCCTGACCTCCAGCGATCCTCCCGCCTCGGCCTCCCAGAGTGCTGGGATGACAGGAGTGAGCCACCGCGCCCGGCCTGTTGTTTTTATTTTAAACTCCTGACCCCGAGCACAAGGCGGCTGCGGCGTGAGCTCTGCTCACCTCTCGCAACCTCTCCGCGGCCCTGGGGTCTGTATCTCAGCCTCACCAGAACACCTTTAGGAGTCACACCTGTGGGCACTGACCAGGGCCGCGCTCTCTGCCTGGCGGCACCCTGTCCGTCTGGGAGCCGGCGTGTGCCCCAGCCTCCCCGGGAAGGCCTCTTTCCCTCCAGCCTGAACTTCCCCGTGATCGTGCAGGTGGACTGCAGGCGACTTGTGTGACAGCCCACTGCACCGTGAGCACCTGGGGACGTCTCCCCGGAGCCCGCCAGGGCCTGGCGCGTGGCAAGTGCCAGGGAAGTTTGCTGAGCCATGGGCGGGGGGTGGTGGCCCGTACCCTGCACTTTGCCGGGACTCCAGCAGAGCCCTGCCCGGGGCCCCATCTCACTGGCCACTCCCGCCGCGCACTTCTGCTTCTCTGTTCGCGCTGTCGGCTCCTCTGCGGCTGGCTGCGTCCAGGGCCGGGGGAAAGCCCGAGTTCCCAGTCACTTAAAGGTCCTATTCAAATGGGCTTCTCTTCTGTACTTCCCCCTGGATGACAGTGTCGGAAAGAAAGGAAAATTCTGCTTTTGGGTCGCTGGGTAAAATTCAACAGAAAAGTTCCTATAGTTTTAGCCGCAGTAT
Organism: Microcebus murinus; assembly: GCF_040939455.1. Classification (NCBI taxonomy): domain Eukaryota; kingdom Metazoa; phylum Chordata; class Mammalia; order Primates; family Cheirogaleidae; genus Microcebus; species Microcebus murinus. The sequence goes on along the minus strand of NC_134110.1, from coordinate 872,155 downwards.
CAGCCTAATCGTAGACCGAGCCATCTGCAAAACCCTGCGTGTCGCTGGCGGCAGAAAGCCGCCCACCGTGCTTTGCACACGCCAGTCACCGCACCCGCGCAAGGAGCCAAGATGAGTGAGACCGTCCTGCTCCCAGCGGAGCCGCCCGGGTGCAGAGAGGGTCCCGGGTGGCACGGCGGCGGACAGGAGACCCGCCCGTCTTGCCGGTCCACGGGCGCAGACTCCCGAGGGACTTTTCCTGGGGGGGAGAACGGGGAAGGCTCTACCGGCTGGGCCTGGAAGATGGGGGAAGATGTGAGGTCGCAGGACTGAAAGGGAGAAGCCGGGTCCTTCAGGGGCAGCAGGAAGACAAGCTGCTGCAGGCAGGAGGCACCTGCTGGTGTCCCGGCCGGTCCCGCAGGGGACGGGAGGAGGGGAAGGTGGGTCGGCCGGGGAGGCTGCGTCCGGCAGGAAGAGCCTTTGGGAGCTTGGGCTCCTCCTCGTGGCAGTGGGAAGCCCTTGGAGAGCTCCGAGCTGGACAGTGCAGTGAGACCCCAGGAGGGGAGCGGCGGCACAGGGCGTGGGGTGTGCAGGAGGATGAGGAAGGACAAACCAGTGACGGGATGACCGGTGGCACCCAGGCATTGTGTCTCATGTGGGACCCCCCACTCTCACCGCCCACCTGCCTTTCCTCCTCCCGCCCCTTCCTCCTCCTTCTTCTTAGCAACGTTGCGACCCGTTCTGCCCCCCAGCCAGGCTGCCGACATGTCCATCCTCCCTCCCCGCCGCGCGGCAACTTGGCTCATGGCCAGGCGCTCTGTCTGTCCCCTGCCCGCTTAACCTCGCTCCAGACAGGACGGGGAAACGGGGGGAACCCCTCTTGCAACCCCACTTGCAGGCTGCGCTCACAGAATTTCCCGGAAACCGGTCTCCTCGAATAGCTCCCGCCGGAAGCCGCTTCCCACGGGGCCCTGGCTTTTCCCGGCGGGGGTGGGGCGGGGGACTGTCCCCACTGTGCTTTCTGAGCACCGAGTCTCGGCCCCGAGGGACCAGGGTGGGGGGACGGGGGGACACGCAGGCGGCTCTGGTGCACAATTCCCTCCCCTTCGTGCTCCAGTCGGGTCACTCTTGCAGACACTCTGCCCCGGTCAGGACCCGGGAGAATAGGGAAGTGACCGTGACGAGCTCCGCCGGGCTAACGGCACTCGGGGGGGGGGGGGGAGGGCGGTCCCCTGAGCCTCCTGCCCCCAAACAGCCCGAAGCCCCGCCACCTCCAGGTTCCGCCTTTGGGGAAAAGGGAAGCTGCCCTCAGCCGTCTCTCTCTGGGGTCACGCACCTTGTCCCAGGGCTGGTGCTGCCCTGGCTGCTCATAAGCCAGGTGGCCTCAGGCCTTGTCCCCCGCAACTCTCACCCCCTGGTGGTGGCCGCTGCTGTCTGTCCCCTGGGCAGGGCCGAGCCCGGCTGTCTGAGTCATCATCCCAGCTGGGCCCAGACACCACGGAGTAGGGGCCAGACATCCCCGTTGAGTCCCGCCCAGGTTTCAGGTTCAGGAGCAAAATACGTGAGTTTTATTTTGAGCCGCTAAATTCTGGGGAGTGGTCTGTCAGCACAGCGGTGGGTAACTGAAACACGCGTGTATAGATGTGGCAGTCTGTGTGAGTTCAGTGGGTTACCCATGAGGTTGTAGCTCACATACACGTGTGTGATGATGGCAGCAGCGATGTCCAAAGCACTTTACAAGTGCGAGAAGTCGGTAACTGATTATTAGGGTGATTCATAGTCTCCCTAGTGTTAATCCCACAACAAACACCAGTAGTTCCCTCGGCCCCAGCCAGGGCTTCACGCGCTTCTTCGGTAGAAACTTCTAGATGAAACAAGCATAGAGGAAATCTCTGTCCGGTCACAGACACCTGTTAAGAGTGAACAGATAGATGTGGGGAGTCATCTTCCGACATCACCCCTCCCCAACCTGTCCACGCCCTTCCACCACGACTCATGAGGCCACACGTGGTTTTCCCAGAACCTCAGAGTCACGTGGCCGCGGACCAGGTCCACGTGGGGTGGACCATGCACTTCACGCACCTGTCGATAGAGCGGCTCAGAGGAGCGGAGTCATGAGCTGGTCTTTACCGGCCTGTACTTGAGGCCGGGGCAGGGGTGGGGTGGGGTGCAGCCTCAGTCCGTGGCAGCCTTGAGAGGTGACACCCCCAGGTCCCCACCTGGTCACGGTCAGGTACTCGCACCTGGCTCACACCTCCTCCACCTGCCGAACACCAGCCTTCTGCACTTCAAGTGCAAAGATGAGATAGGATTCTTCTTCCTCTCCTTCCCCTCCTCCTCTTCCTCCTCCTCTCCTCCTCTTCCTCCACCTCCTTTTTATTTTTTGGAAAGGACTTTTTCTTTCTCTCTCCCACCTCATCTTTGAAAAGTGATTGTTTGGAAACGCCCCCAAATGAACTAAAGCAGGCCACAAAATGTAAGAATTTTTAAAGCAACTTCTTTTGGGATCCAGAAGATCAGAAACATAAAGCCCTAAATACGGTAGGGCCCAGGTATGATGTTGACGCATCTCATTTATTGGAGGAAGATCGACTACCCGCCTTCCCTGGGCCCACTTGGGCACTGGGAAAAAGATAGATCCTGACTAAATAGGATGCCTAATCGCAATTTTTAAACACCAGGCTTCTGGAAATGCAAAATTCTCCTGACTAAAAAAAGGACAATAAAGAAGAATAAATTATTTAAAATTTAAAAAATAATGATAAACACCAGGCTTCTATTATTTTATTTTATTTTATTTTTTGAAATGCTCAGCACCATGGGACTGTCAGGGGAGAACACTGGGTCTTCCCGTCCTTGCGGCCGGGTCTTGTGGCCACAGCTGACCCGGGAGGGAAGCAGCCTGCTCTTGGCTTCGTGCTCCCGGGGCCCGGCCGGCACCGCGTAGGGGGCTCGGCAAAACTTTCCCTGGGGGGAAATCGTGGAGAAGTGGCCTGACCACAGGTCTGCGCGAAACTTTTCCTGTATAGGCCTCACGTCAGTCTGGGCGCCCCAGGAAGAAGACGTGAGGGGATTTGGTGTGTAGGAGATTTTCTGGGGGAAAATGAGGCCGGAGGGCTGCCAGACTGCCACGCGGGCCGGGCCGGTGGGCTGGGAGAGGAGGAAGGAAGATGGGGTGGGGGTGGTCTTTGACAGCAGCACAGTCTAAGGAAGTTTTCGCAAAGCCGATGGGGAATCGCTGAACCACAGTTACCTGTCAGAGGAGGTGACTTGCAGGAAGGGGCCCTGGTGTCCCTGCTTTTCCCAGTCACTGGCTGGGAGCAGCCCGGGGGGGCCCCGGTGCAAGGTGACAGGTGGGTTCACAGCGAGTGGCTGGCCCTGGGTCAGTCCTGCTCCCCCAGCAGGTCTGCGAGGGGCCTTTTCCCGGCTGCCACCTTATTAGTTAGCACCTCTCTCTTCCTCTCTAACCCTATGGTGATACCGTGTCTCCCCGAAAACAAGCCCTACCCATAAAATCAGCCTTAGCAGGATGTCTAAGCATGTGCGCCATAGAAGCCCTACCCCGAAAATCAGCCCTAGTGACGGGCGCGTCTGCACAACCCGTGCGTGTCATCGCGGAGCGGGAAAGAAGACGAGCAGCCCTTCTCATCCGCCCCGTCGTGACAGCTGCTGTCCCAGAGGTGACCGGAAAGGTGCGGGCAGCCCCACCAGCAAGGGCGGCTCCCCCTGTCGGGTCCCGGCCATCCTGTGCGTGCTGCAAGCTGAGGCTTTGAGGGGAAGATAACACATCCCCTGAGAATAAGCCCCAGGGTGTGTTCTCGAGGAAAAATAAATATAAGACCCTGTCTTATTTTCAGGGAAACACGGTAGTTCAGAAATGCAAATTATATATAAAGCCTTTTTTTTCTGTTTGCTGCTGTTCATAGACACTGATGCAAAGACTCCAACTCGCTCCATATGGAGTGGGGGGAAAAAAAAGGGAATTCAGTTTCTCCAGGGCCCGGGAGTTGTCTGCTTTTCCTTCCACCCACTGCAAACTGTTTCTCAGAATCGCTGCCAAAGCTAAACACGGCGAGATTCGCATCTCACTCCAGACTGCGCACTTATGAAATCGCACACTTGTTGGGTGAAGAGGCAGCTGGGAAGGCAAGTTCCCGAACGCCGGCTCATGAACACGACGGGAGCTAGCACTGGCTGAGCACCTGCGCTTTACCAGGCGCGGCCACGGGCAGTCTTCACGGACCATCGCTTTGGACTTCACGCCAGCCTTCCGTGGCCGGCCTGGGTTGCCTCCTTCCACAGCTGAGCACAGACGCGGGGCGGGCCGTGCGCCAGGGAGGAAGGTCTGGCCGGGGCGGAGTCCAGGCTCTGCAAGCCCAGGGGTCTCCCTGGTCCCACAGTTTCTGATCTGTGCATTGGATGGTTCACCCACCTCAAGAATAGGAATTGTAGGCCGGGCGCGGTGGCTCACGCCTGTAATCCTAGCCCCCTGGGAGGCCAAGGCGGGAGGATCGTTTGAGCTCAGGAGTTCGAAGCCAGCCTGAGCGAGAGTGAGACCCCGTCTCTACTAAAAGCAGAAAGAAATTGATTGGCCAACTAAAAATATATAGAAAAAATTAGCTGGGCATGGTGGCGCATGCCTGTAGTCCCAGCTACTAGGGAGGCTGAGGCAGGAGGATTGCTTGAGCCCAGGAGTTTGAGGTTGCTGTGAGCGAGGCTGACGCCACGGCACTCACTCTAGCCTGGGCAACAAAGCGAGACTCTGTCTCAAAAAAAAAAAAAAAAGAAAAGAACATAAATGGCCACCTTAGACCAGAGCTTTGTTTCGGTCAGAAACTCTAGAGCAAATGGAAGGTGAAGATCGAAGGAGGTGATTTCTCCTTCCCCCTTCTCACCTCACCCTTCCTCGGTTGCTCTAAGCATCAGGGTGGGTTCTGCCACCTCGACATTGAGACACCCTTGTCCCGCTCCCAGGCTGTTCTCTAGTTTTCACTCCAAGTTTTCACTGGTCTGACTTGCTTTCTGGACTGCATTTCTGCTGTGAAATTCACATACGAATCTCAAAGTGCACAGTTCAGTGGCGTCAATGAATTTCTGCATTTCTGCTGTGAAATTCACATATGCATCTCAAAGTGCGCAGTTCAGTGGCGTCTGGCCATTGACAATGCTGCGAAGAAACCCCTTCTCGCTCCTCCGAAAAGTCTTCACGGACAGAGCACAGCTGTGTCCCGCCAGCAGTTGCTGCCCCTCACCCCTGCCACCTTCCAGCACCCCAGACCCGCCACCTGTCACCTGTCACCTGTCCCTGTGGACTGAGCTGGTTTTGTTTTTGTTTTTTTTTTTTTGAGTCAGAGTCTCACTCTGTTGCCCAGGCTAGAGTGAGTGCCGTGGCATCAGCCTAGCTCACAGCAACCTCAGACTCCTGGGCTCAAGCGAGCCTCCTGCCTCAACCTCCCGAGTAGCTGGGACTACAGGCATGCGCCACCACGCCCGGCTCATTTTTTTTCCCTATGTATATTTTAATTGGTCAATTAGTTTCTTTCTATTTTTAGTAGAGACAAGGTCTCGCTCTTGCTCGGGCTGGTTTCGAATTCCTGACCTCCAGCAATCCGCCCGCCTCGGCCTCCCAGAGTGCTGGGATGACAGGCGTGAGCCGCCGCACCCGGCCCACTGTGTCCTGAGCTGTTCAGGGCATTTCATCGAAACAGAGTCACATAATTCCTGACCTTCTGTGTTTGGTTTCTTTCTCTTGACACGGTGCCTCTGAGGCTCATCCCTGCCTCAGCCTGCATCACGCTTCACTCCTTTCTAGGGCTGAATTAATGCCCCACAATTTGTTTGTTCCCTTATCTGCTGGTGAACCGTTGAGTTTTTCCCCACCTCTTGGCTACTGTGAACAGTGCTCATGGGCATCTGTGTGGGAGTGCTCGGGTGTCCGTGGGGCATACACGTATGAATGGAACCGCCGGGTCTTTTTGGCGATTCTGTATTTAGCTTTTCGAGGAACCGCCGAACTTTCTCGCAGGGGGTGACTCATTTTGCATTCCCGCCAGCAACATGCAAGGGGCTCGAGTTCTCCATATCTTTGCACCGAAGGCTGCTGAGGCTGAACGCATGGCAGGATGAGGAAGTGGCCTCTCTGGTGCTTTCCTCTCTCTCACACACAGCCTACGCAGGACGGCGTCTAGGAGGAAGGGGACTTCAGCATGATGCAAGCAGAGATCCTGCCGCCCCGCATATCTGTCACCGTGTGTCATGCCCCGGGCGAGCTTCCAATTGCCTCACCCGCCACGTCCGGATGAAGCAGCTCCAGACCCTGCTCCCCGCCGGGCGGAAGATGACGGGCTGCGAGTTCGAATTCACCCGAGAGCTGGCCCAGGACTACCTGCAGCATGTCCTGCGGGCGCCGCAGCCCGGCCCCGGCCCCAGCGAGGCGTCCCGGGTGCTGCGAAGCGTGGCCTCCTCTGTCCAAAACGAAGTGGAAAGGAGACTGGAACCGTGCCTGGACAATTTCAACGTCGCCTCCGTAGAGACGGCCAGAGCCATCTTCAGTCGCGTGATGGAGCAGGAGTTCGGGGACGGCGTCGTCAACTGGGGAAGGGTCGTGACCGTGTTTGCGTTCGGAGGCGTCCTCACCAAGAGACTCCTGCGGGAGCGGGCGGCCCTGGACCCGGACGCGTGCAAGCAGATTTCTCACCTCATTGCCGAGTTCGTAGTGAGCCACACGGGAGAGTGGATTCGGCAGAACGGAGGCTGGGTATGTGTGCGTGGTGGGAACGTTTCCTCGTTGCTCTTTGCTGCGAAATAGGAATTCGTAGTTTCTCTGCTCATCAAGACAACGGCAAGGCGCCTGCCTAGGCATACTATTTTCCTTGGGCGGGTTGCCTTAATTTCCAAAATAAAATTATGCTTTCTAGGGCATTTCATTTCCAACGAGCCCTAGAACTTTAGGATTGGGAAAGACTCGTGTTTCCGGTTTTTACTCCCAACGGTGCAGGTGACCGTAGTGAGGTTTGGGGACTGGCAGAGCACCTCGCCAGCGCACCTGCAGAACCAACAGCGCGGACGCCCCGTCTGGTGCTTAGCGTTGGCTACGGTTGTCATGGCAACGTAGACTGTGCACAGGAAGAGTTGCTATTAGGTGCTGTTATAGTTAGGGATTTATCAGGTTGCAAAAGACAGGTATACATTTTTTTCAAGTTTACCATTTGCAAATTGATTTTTTTTTTTTTCAGTTTTCTAATATAACAAATTCTGGGCTGTTAAAGTCTGTTGATAAGAAATAATGTGCTGTACCACTAGCAAGAACTTTTATGCAAGAATTTTCAGGCCGGGCACGGAGGCTCACGCCTGTAATCTCAGCACTCTGGGAGGCTGGAGGCGGGAGGATCGCCCAAGGTCAGGAGTTTGAAACCAGCCTGAGCAAGAGTGAGACCCTCATCTTTACTAAAAATAGAAAGAAATTAAGTGGCCAACTAAAAATATATAGAAAAGATTAGCCGGGCGTGGTGGCGCGTGCCTGTAGTCCCAGCTACTCGGGAGGCTGAGGCAGGAGGATCGCTTGAGCCCAGGAGTTTGAGGTTGCTGTGAGCTAGGCTGACGCCATGGCACTCTAGCCCGGGCAACAGAGTGAAACTCTGTCTTAAAAAAAAAAAAAAAAAAGAATTTTCAAATAAAAATTCACTCTAATATCAGTGCCTCAAAAAACCAAGACTATCTAGGGGCCTGGGCACAGCTGGGTGCATGGGTGCTTGCCCTTGCTTTCTTTCTTTTATTTTCCAGTGTGCTTAATGCTTACTTTTTAAAGTGCTTATGTTCCCGTAGACCCTCTCCTCACCCCCAATCCTGGCCCTCACCCCTCCCGAGAAGTAACCACTGCTACCAGTTATTATCTTACATGCAAAACATGGCTGTGCAATATATGCATAGAAAACATGCAGAACATTTCTTTGTAAGATATTTTTGTGTATGTAAAAATAGTACAAGGTTCTTATTCTGCAAACTTTTTTCCTCCACCTAAGCATATCTAAAATCACGTTTTAAAGAGTGCTATACATACTTCTGTTGTGGGTAAATGCCGTGGGGAGGCCCTGCCAGGTGCTGGGCGCAGACGTGGCCAGATAGGTTATCTAGGTGATTTCCAGAGTTTGTGTCACACATAATGCTTCAGGCAGTGCCTGCCGCCCCACAGACCTGCCCGTGTGCATGTGCGTGTTTCCAGGGTGGGTGTGGGCTGTGGCGTTGCCAGTCACGGTGCACCTGCCCTTTAAATGTGTCTGACCTTTGCCCTCCAAGGCGGCTCCTCCAGGTCACACCCCCAGGACCAGCCCCATGGAGGCCCCAGCCTCCTCCCCCTTCAGCCGCTGACGTTAGTTAGGGTGTGGCATCCGTCGTAATTTCCCCAAATTGTTGGGCTAAAAAAATTACCTAGTCGATTTTGCTTTAACTCTCAGTTCCTTGAGTATTAGTAAGGTGAGGCACCATTTTACAATGAGCATCTTTTCCTATGTTCACTGACCATTTGAAATTCTTATTCAGAGAATTGCCTGTTTATATGGCTTTGCCCATTTTCCTATTATTTTGTCTCTTTGTATTGATTTGTAGGCATTTTTTGAGTATTCTGGATACAAAATATTTTTATATATGTGGCAGATACCGTCTAGATTGATGGTTATCTTTTAAAACTGTAGGTTTCATGCAACATGTGTGGTAAATCTGTTGTTTGAAATTTTTAATGGTCTCTGATATGGTTAGGGTTTTGCTAACTCTCAAAATAAGTACTTTTCCCCTTTAGTCACAAAACCAAGTATGGAGTTATGATTTTTGAATGTTAATTTTTCTGTAAGGCATCCGAACTGGCTAGTTTTTTTCATATGTAAAAAGTTCGAAACTTTTGTTAACTCTGTACTTTAAAAAAATTCTACTGATAGGATATGGAATTTTTATTTGTATATAATGGTTTTAAAGATGTACAAATAGCGTCATTAAAGGAAATATACTTGAAAAGACTATATTTGAAAAGAAAAAGAAGTCACTCTCAGTACCTTAACAGATCTCCCATGCATACACCGTGTGCAGTGATAATTCGGGTACACGGAGGAGTTTTCCACTCGACGTTATAAACATGCCCCGCGCTGCCTCGCGTTCCGTGCCGGCATTTCTAACGTCCACAGGGGATGCTGCATCGCAATTCACGTAGCGAGTTCCCAGTTCTCAGACATGTGGGTTGTTTCCCGTTTTCCCCTCTTGGGAATAACGCCTCAGTACTGATCAGGGCTACGTTCCCCCAGTGCACCCGCCCCGCATTTCAGAAGACCGCCTCACAGCAAGCTCCCGACGGTGGCGTGCCTGGTTCGTAAGACACGGGCGTAGTCACACCTCTCACGCGTGTTGGAGTACGTCGTGTCCGTGGAATGCCGCAGCCACCTTACCAGCACTGGCTGGCTCTGTTCAGAACAATGTTGGGGGTAATAGGTTTCACATAACCAGGTCAATTTAATAGGCCTAAAAACTAGTAAGATCGTGTTAGAAATGCACAATTCTGTAGCTGCTAGTCATGTTGAGATATATACTTGTTTATAATTTTTATTTTTTTTTACAACGGCCTTTTCCTTTTTAACTGCTTCGGGTTGGATGATTTTCCCTTCCATCCCAATGAACTCTTTCATAGTAATATAAATATTTCCCTGGTTTTGCAGCTCTTTTAATTTTTTTTTTAGTTTTTTTATTTTAATCTTCATCTAGGTGAATTGGCCAACTTTTTCCCTTTGTTCACCGTCTTTGCTTGAGAAGTTGAGTGTGCGCAAGATGACACATTCGTTGTCCGGTCACGATAGACAATGAGCCTTGTCATAACAATAAAACTCATTCCAGAGGGCCCCGTCGTGCTTGCCAAACCCGGGGTCTGGGAAGGTTCTAGGAAGGGAGCAGTGAGGCGAACACACACGTAGGATGTGCGGGAAACACACGAGTGTGTAAGGGAGGGGGAGGGGAGAGGAAGTGGAGACGGGAGCAACTTCCTCCCTCCGTTAGGGCGTGACATCATGCGGCCCTGAGTAGCACTCCACACGTCACACGCAGGCAGAGGTCGATTTCTTTTTCTTTTTTTCTTTGAGACAGAGTCTCACCGTGTCACCCGGGCTAGAGTGCCGTGGCGTCAGCCTCGCTCACAGCAACCTCAAACTCCTGGGCTCAAGCGATCCTCCTGCCTCAGCCTCCTGCGTAGCTGGGACTGCAGGCATGCGCCACCATGCCTGGCTAATTTTTTCTCTATATATTAGTTGGCCAATTAATTTCTTTCTATTTTTAGTAGAGACGGGGTCTCGCTCTTGCCCGGGCTGGCCTCAAACTCCTGACCTCGAGCGATCCTCCCGCCTCGGCCTCCCAGAGTGCCGGGATTACAGGCGTGAGCTACCGCACCCGGCTATTTACATTATTTAAATGAAAGTTTCTTTGCTTATTGTTCCAGCAAAAGGTCTCCACTGGCTTAAAACTGTTCAATGCTTTATCTCACAGGAGCACGGCTTCGTGAAGAAGTTTGAACCCAGGCCTGCCTGGCTGACTTTTCTGGAAGTCTTGGGGAAGGTCTGTGGCGTGCTGTCTCTCCTCCACTACTGACCTGAACGACGCCCCGTGTTGCGAGACCGGCCTAACGTCCCCGGCCCCTACGGGAACTGTTGCTGACCCGTGCGGCCGCTTTGACGAGCAACTTCCGTGACGAAACTCGACTTTCCAGAGTGACAAAAACTTCGTCCTCATTTTAATGAATAAATTGTGTTTTTCTCTCTATGCCACTTGTGTCTTAAAGTTTGGGGGTGTGCCTGGAAATCCAGCAAAGGGGTAGAGTTCAGCGCGGGAGACAGGGATGGAATCAGGGGCGATGACTAGGAAGGTCGTCAACTTGTGTCTTAATTTTTGGGGTGTGCCTGGAAATCCAGCAAAAGGGCAGAGTTCAGCATGGGAGACAGGGATGGAATCAGGGGCGATGACTAGGAAGGTCGTCAACTTGTGTCTTAATTTTTGGGGTGTGCCTGGAAATCCAGCAAAAGGGCAGAGTTCAGCGAGGGAGACAGGGATGGAATCAGGGGCGCTGACCAGGGAGGTCGAGTCTTTTCTGCACCACCGCCGATTCTTTCCTGAAGCCGTACCTGTCACCAAGACGTCGCTCCAGGTCACTGGGCTTCGCTGCGGTGGGTGACGGCTGGCGGCCCGGGCTCGATGCAGTCCTCACCACCTGCCCGGCTGCTTGGGGGTTCCCACTCAGGTCCTCCTCCCAGCCCTTGCTCACTGGCACGCTGTGAGGTCGATGGGCACGGCAGGATATTCTGGGGTTGTCTGAACAAAGGCATTTAGGGAAATGATTCCATGTTGAGCTATTGCTACACTTTTTTTTTTTTTTTGGTAAAAATTCACAAATTAGAAACTGATCATCTTTTGTTAGACCCTATGTTCTAACGTTTAGGTCAGCAGATCTGATTGCAATAGGGGAACGCTAAACCTTGCTCTAGACCTTCCTGTCTTGCCTCTTCCTCCCACAACATGACCTCGAGCCCTCCCTAGGGGCTGGCATTTCCATATCTTTTCCCGGGAAACTGTTGATAGATCCAACAAGGAAACCAGAGCGCCCCTCTCAGGCTGCGTGCATCTGCACAGGGGCCTTCGGTTAATTTAATTAATGCTTTACCTGGACGAGTGATGCTATTTTTTTTGAGATAGAGTCTCACTCTGTTGCCCAGGCTAGAGTGAGTGCCGTGGCGTCAGCCTGGCTCACAGCAACCTCAGACTCCTGGGCTCAAGCGATCCTCCTGCCTCAGCCTCCCGAGTAGCTGGGACTACAGGCATGCACCACCATGCCCGGCTGATTTTTTCTATGTATTTTTAGCTGTCTAATTAACTTCTTTCTATTTTTAGTAGAGACGGGGTCTCGCTCTTGCTCAGGCTGGTCTCGAACTCCTGAGCTCAAACAATCCTCCCGCCTCGGCCTCTCAGAATGCTGGGATCACAGGCGTGAGCCACCTCGCCCGGCCTGCACGAGTGATTCTTAACGGCGGGGATTAGGACACTGGGCAAGTCAGTAGGGCAGCAGTTTTGGCCGAGGCAGCTTTGGCTTCCTTATGAAATCACATCTAAGATCCACCGGCCTGTGCCCCTGGGCCTCTCGTCTTTTGCAGGCAGGGTACGACTTTACATTTTCTTTTACCTCTTCCCGCCAAGTGCCTCACCCACACCTCAGCTGCTTTTAATTCATGTTTTTGCTGATCAGAGCTGGGTGGTGGGGATGAACAGTCCCAATGGCCGTAGCAGGAAGAGTGTATACGGGTGCTATTACCTGGAATACCTTTGCACAAGAAACCACAGACTCTGGCTTGCACAGTGCAATGACCTCTTTAGCAACGTGACATTGGGAAAGAGTGACCATTTCTGGCTTGCTCTGTGACTGGTCTTTTAAACCGTCCCTTGCTGCGTGTTTTCTTAACTTACCTAAACAAAGTTTTGTGGACCTCAACTCTTACCCCATGCCATTCACAAAAACTAAATCGAAACAGATCGTAGACCTAAACGTCATGTTAAAACTATACAACGTCTAGAAGAAAATAGAGGAGAAAATCTTCACGACCTTAGCATAGGCAAAGATTTCTTATCTGGAACACAAAAAGCCTGAACCAGAAAATAAAAAAAATTGGCAACATAGAATGCATCACCATTTTATAGTTCTACTCTTAAAAAGACACAATGTTAAAAACTCAAACAAGGGGTGTTTGAATTCTATCTCAATAAAGATGCAAAAAAACGTATATCAAAATGCAAGCCACAGAATGGGAGATAATACATACCATAATAATATCTGACAAAGAATTTACCATTAGTCACATCAGGGAAATGCAAATTAAAACCACAGTGAGAGACCTACACAGCCTCCAGAATGGCTCAAATGAAAAAGACTGACAAAGCCACGCTTTGGGGAAAATGTGAAGCACCTGGAACTCTTCTGCAGTCCTGGTGACAGTGTAAAATTATGCAACTACTTTGGAAAACAGCTAGGAAATTTCTTAGAAAGTTAAACATACATTTACAGTAGGAACTGTAGAAATTCCACACTTAGTTATTTACCTAAAAGCAATGAAAACACCTGGGCACAGTGGCTTAGGTCTGCAGTCCCAGCACTTTGGGAGGCTGAGGTAGGAGGATGGCTTGAGGCCAGGAGTTGGAGACAAGCCTGGGCAACATAGCCAGGCCCCATCTCTACAAAAAATTAAAAGATTTAAAAAATAGCCAGGTGTGATGGTTTGTACCAGTCGTCCTTGTGGCTCAAGCGGGAGGATCACACTTGCGGACAGGAGTCAGAGGCTGCAGTGAGGTATGATCCTGCCACTGCACTCCAGCCTGGGTGACAGAGCAAGACCATACCTAAAAATAAATAAACAAATCAATATAAAGAAAGAAAGAAATGAAAAAGTATGCCCCTACTCTGCTATTCATAGTGGGTTTATTCATAATAGCTCAAACTGGAAACAACCCGAGTATTCATCAACAGGTGAGTTGGCTAAACAAATGTTGGAATATGCATATGATAGAATATTACTCAGCAATGAAAAGGAATGGGCATGTGAAAGAATGGCTAAATCTCAAAAACGTTATGTTGAGCAGAAAAAGCCAATCACAAGAGTATATAGTGTATTTTCTCATTTATATGAAACTAAAAGGACTAATCTATAGTAGCAGGAACTGACCAGTCCTTGCCTGGGGCTGGACTGGGGGACTGGCCGTGGACTGGGGGACTGGCCGTGAGGGGCTGGGGTGATGAAATACTCCACACCTTGACCGCGGTGCTTACGTGGGCGTACAAAGCTGTCAAAACTCACAGGGACGTACACTCACAACTGGTGCCTTGTACTGTAGATAGCTAACACCTCAATCAAGCTGAGTTGGAAAACTGTTTCTGCAAGGAAAGGGCACAGAACGAGAGAAATACAAGCCGCTCCAGACGCGGGTTTCCAGCGGGACGTTGTCAGCGCCGCGAATACAATCACGCAGCACCGCCATTCTGTTCCCCTCGTCACCTGGGAGGACAGGGCCGCCGCAGAGCGAAGCCGAGCTGGCAGCCTCCTGCGTGGCTCCTGACACTTGGCACAGTTGTGTCCTCCTGGGGGAGGGGCTGTCTCTCTTCCAGGCTCCGCCGGGCTGTTTCCAGCACTTTCCGCCACAGACTCTGCCCCCTGCGTTGAGCCCTCTGCCTCCCCGCCTGGCTTTGCTTCTTGTCCTTCGGATCTGGGCTCAAAGCTCGCCTCTCCAGGGACGCCCTCCCCGGCCAGGTTGCGTTCTCCTGTTTTGTCTCTCGGAACGCCACATCCCGGTGACAGTGGTGTGCTCCTGTGGCTTCACAATCGGCCTATCCGCTTCCCCAGCGGGACCGCGCTGCGTGCGGGCAGGAACCCCGGCTGTTTCCGCGTGCCGTCTGAGCTCAGAGCCCGCTTCCGAGCCTGGGGAGAGCACAGCAAATGTCTTTTTTAAGAAGACGGGAATCGGCCCGGCGCGGTGGCGGCTCGAGGTAGGAGGATGGCTTCGGCTCAGGAGTTTGAGATCGGCCTGAGCAAGAGCGAGACCCCTTCTCTACTATAAATAGAAAGAAATTAGCCAGACAACTAAAAAACCGGAAAAAATGAGCCGGGCGTGGTGGCGCGTGCCTGTAGTCCCAGCTCCTCAGGAGGCTGAGGCAGGAGGATTGCCTGAGCCCAGGAGTGTGAGGTTGCTGTGAGCGAGGCTGACGCCACGGCACTCAGTCTAGCCTGGGCAACAGAGTGAGACTCTGTCTCCAAAAAAAAAGAAAAAGATGGTGATGAGCATCCACTGGTTTGGGAGCAGGGAACCAACAGAGCTGGGTGAGGCGGAACATCACGTTCTCAGGGACAGCGAGCGCCGTGGTTTGAAGGTTGCCTCCAAAACTCACCTCGAAACCATTCCCCGGGGGCAGCGGCGTTGAGAAGTTGGCCTGTAGGAGGTGATTGGGTCACGAGGGCTCTGACCTGGTGAATGGATTCATCTGCTCTCGGATTGAGGGATTAATGGTCGTCCCGGGCGGGGCCTGCCGGGGTTATAGGAGTGGGCCCTGCTCCGTGCGAGGCCGTGCTGCTCAGGGCTGAGAGAGTCCCCGTCAGCAAGGAGGCTCTCAGCAGATGCACCCCCTCGACCCTCAGCTTCCTAGCCTCCATAACTGCAAGAAATACCTACATTCCTTTTCGTTAGAAATTACCCAGTTTCAGGTATTTTGTTACAAGCAACAGAAAACAACAGACTAATGCAGCATGGAAGAGAATAATGGCTGTTTCCCACGTGCTAGGAACTTTAATTATTTGTTTTTAGAGGGTCTTGCTCTGTCACCCAGGCTAGAGTACAGTGGCATGATCACAGCTCGCTGCAGCCTCAAACTCCTGGGCTCAAGCCTTCCTCCTGCCTCAGCCTCCCCAGTAGCTAGAACTACAGACACAAGACACCACACCCAGCTAATTTAAAAATTTTTTTTTGTAGAGACGGGGGTCTTGCTATATTGGCCAGGCTGGTCTCAAACTCCTGGCCTCAAGTGAGCCTCCCACCTCGGCCTCCCAAAGTGCTGGGATTACAGGTATGGGCCCCTGTGCCCGGCCACTAGGAGCTTTAGAGGCACGATCTCTTTTAATCGTGATGACGGCCCTCTGAAGTAGATATTGTCCCTGTTTCATTAACACCATTGAAGAAACAGCCTTCAAGCCGGTAAGGAGCTTGCCGGAGCTGAGAGTTGGGCAAGTGGGTCAGCAGAGCCGCTGACCTCCCAGTGGCCTCCCAGCCCCGGCTGGTCCTCACTGGCTGGGCCTCTCCTCTTGCAGCACTTCCTCCTGAAGACAGGGTGCCACCCAGACCCTCTGTTTCCTTCCCCTCCCTTTCACAAGTTGCAACTGTATGGCCGGCTGGCGAGACCCGTTCCCCTGCTGCTTGCTGGTGAGGGCCTCTGGTGGCCAGGTGGGTGTCCTCGCCTTCCCTCACCTGTACCCGCCCTCCGTGGTTGGGTGTCTTCCCAGGAGCGTTGCCCCAACTTGCACTGCCCGCTATTATCTTGCACCCCGGAACCTTTTGCAAAGGGTGCACAGCTGCTGACAGGGAAGTGGTGCTTTGTGACGTCCCGCAGAACTGGAAAATGAAACAGACCCTTTCCTCACAACTGGAGCTCCGTGTGGTTATTTCTTTTTTCTTTTTTCTTTTTTTTTGAGACAGAGTCTTGCTCTGTTGCCCGGGCTAGAGTGCCATGGTGTCAGCCTAGCTCACAGCAACCTCAACCTCCTGGGCTCAAGCAATCCTCCTGCCTCAGCCTCCCAAGTAGCTGGGACTACAGGCATGCGCCACCATGCCCTGCTAATTTTTTTAAATATATTTTTAGTTGGCCAATTAATTTCTTTCTATTTTTAGTAGAGACAGGGTCTCACTCTTGCTCAGGCTGGTCTCGAACTCCTGACCTTGAGTGATCTGCCTGCCTTGGCCTCCCAGAGTGCTAGGATTACAGGCGTGAGCCACTGCGCCCGGCTAATTTTTTCTATATATTTTTAGCTGGCCAATTAATTTCTTTCTATTTTTAGTAGAGACGGGGTCTCGCTCTTGCTCAGGCTGGTTTTAAACTCCTGACCTCGAGCAATCCGCCCGCCTCGGCCTCCCAGAGTACTAGGATGACAGGCGTGAGCCAGCGCGCCCGGCCTATGTGGTTATTTCTGCTGGAAGGTGCTATTAGAGTCACACCGCCAGGACAGGGCAGGGCGAAATCGCCTCTCCACGGCGCTGGTGGTTTTCTGGGATTCACGTGCCCTGTACCATAGGTGGCGTTTTCCAGACCGGGCCTGGGGCTGTGTTTACCTCCTGACTCACACGAGGCCCCAGCTCATGACCAATGTTCCCTCCAACTGTTTTGGAGTGGAAGATGGACACGGCTGTGCTGTTCCTGCAACAGAAGAGTGAACACAGGGGAACGCGCGGTGTCACCAGCACCTGCAACGCAGTCTCCACTGAATTCGCTTCCCGCTCCTCTGAGAACTCCCGCGTGATCTGCCGCCGCCCTGTCCACCTGCCCGCTCTGCGTGCACACCGCGTGTCTTCCTTCCTGCCGCGCGGGCGGTTCCAAGGCCGACCCTGCGCTTGGCCTGAGACCTGCCCCCGGCCCCCCGTGGCCCCGGCAGGGACAGGCGTCACTTCTGCGCCCACGGTCCCCTCTCTGCCGGGCAGCCGCATCCGCACACAGACCAGCTGCGGTTTCTCCTGGGGCAGGAGCAGAGGAACAAAACAACGCGGAACACGCAGCCTCTGAGTTCCCCTTCACGGGAAGCTCCTCCGAGCGCCGTCGGCACTTGCTGTCCCCGGCCCCTCCTCTGTCCCTCTCGGGGACACCGACCCATCGGACGTTCGTCCCCGCTGCTGAGTTCAGGGATGGATTCTCAGCCCTCAGCTTTCTGGATGTGACCTTTGTTGACACACCGGATGGCCCTTTGCACACATCTTCACGTGACCTCTGGGCCGCCACTCCCTCTTGGTTCTCCCCCGTGTCACTGGCTGCTGTCCCTGTCTCCTCCTGTCCCCAGGCTGAAGTGTGATCCAAGCACCGGAGCGCCTGGCGGGTCCCCGTCACACGCACACGCGAGACGTCCCGCCCAGTCCCGGGACCGAGCACCATCCTGGCTGAGGAGCCCAGGTCCTCTCTCCAGCCCAGGCCTCTCCCCGGACCCCCTCGCGTCTGCCCCGCCGGCCGGGCGTCCCCTGCTTGGACGCCTCACAAGCACATCCCATTCACGGCGTGCACGTCCCGACGTCTGACCTTCACACTCCTGAACGCGAACTCCCGAGTCTCAGTGGAGGGCGTCTCCCTCTTTCTACCCACCCGGGCGGAAATCCCGTAGATTGCCGGCTTTCCTCTTTCTCTCCCTGCGCACACGAGATCCGTCGGGAAGGGCCACCTGCCTCTTTCATCAACGTGTGTCTTCGTGGCCGAAATGTGTCTTTGTGGCCGGGCGCGGCGGCTCACGCCTGTAACCCCAAGCACTCCGGGAGGCTGAGGCAGGTGGATTGCTCGAGGTCAGGAGTTCGAAACCAGTCTGAGCAAGAGCGAGACCACGTCTCTACTATAAATAGAAATTAATTGGCCAACTAAAAATATATAGAAAAAAAGAATTAGCCGGGCATGGTGGCGCATGCCTGCAGACCCAGCTACTTGGGAGGCTGAGGCAGGAGGATCGCTTGAGCCCAGGAGTTTGAGGTTGCTGTGAGCTAGGCTGACGCCACGGCACTCACTCTAGCCTGGGCAACAAAGCGAGACTGTCTCAAAAAAAAAAAAAAAAAGGTGTGTCTTCGCTGCTGCTGTGCCCAGGCCACCTGTGGCCTCCTCTGCAGACGCCACAGTGACCTGCTATCCGGTCTCCTGCCCGTCCCCTTCCCTGCCGAGGGTCACTCCCGGCAGGGCGGCTTTGAAATGTGAGAAGACATGCGTCACTGCCCTTGCTTGGCGTGAGAGTCCACGTTCCCCCCGTGGCTGGCACGGCCTGTCACGGCCTCCTCTGGGGGCAGCCGCCGTCTCTCCCTCCTCGAGAAGCCCCCGCCAGCGTCCGGCACCCTCTGTCCTCGGCGTCCGGCCCCTCTCACCTCACCAAGTCTCCGGTTCGGGATCTTGATTTCGGGCTGGAGAGAGGACCTGGGCTCCTCAGCCAGGATGGTGCTCGGTCCTGGGACTGGGCGGGACGTCTCGCGTGTGCGTGTGATGGGGACCCGCCAGGCGCTCGGGTGCTTGGATCACACTTCAGCCTGGGGACAGGAGGAGACAGAGACAGCTCCTGAGGATCAAAGATATTGGGGTAACAGGGATGCGGACGCCTCAGTTATGAGGGCCCCCTTGCCCCCAGGCCCACAGAGCTCTCTGGGGACTCGGACCCCGAGGAGCTGCACTCCTAGCTGGCACGTACCTGCAGGCACGCTCGCTCGTGCTTTGAAAAGTGCAATCCCAGGACTTAGGTGGATGAGGACGACTCTTCCCCGAGAGAATCGAAGTTGTGTCGGGCTGGACGAGGCTGCTTTTCCCGTGGAGGGTTCTGCTCGGGGTCCAGCGCCATTCAGAGCCGACGTGACACACAGGAGGGAACGCCCCCAGTCCTGCGGCGCCGGGCCTCCCCACTCGGGGTCCGTGGCCTGTGCTGCTGGCCTTCCCAGGGGGCCTTCTACAAAAAGCCACATTGGCTTATGGAAGTGTTTCTTTCATCTCATGTGGCTTATGGAAGTGTTTCTTCTAAAAAAAAAAAAAAGTCACACCCATGGTGCTTTCCTAGGAGGGATTCTGGTGACCAAAACGGATTCCCAGAGTCACGAGCGGTAAGAGGCAGAGCTGCAAAAGTGGTCTGGATCCAGGCTGAGCAGAGCCTAGCCTAACCCATGATGAGTTTTGACTGACAGCAATTTTTAGCACATTAACTGCCATGTGACTTGTATTTAATTCACGCTAGTTTTGATCCTGGGGCCTCGTGAAGCATACATAACTCACACATCTCTTCACTTTGGGAGCTGCGAGGTGTGCAGGGAACTCACGCTGACACGATGTAACATACACATTACGTGGTCCAGTGGGCAAAACACTGCTGTCGGTTCCTGAAAATCTTACTTGTTGATGTTCTTATTATTATAATAGTTATTGACAATTTAAATGCATGTAACTCACACACAGAAAACAATAAAAAAACAACAGATTTTTTCATTAGAGAGGATCATTTTGTTTTTGATGTTTTTATTCTATTTTATAATAAAACACCATGGCCCCAAGGGAAAAAAAATGTTTTCTATTGTGTCAGTTGATGTGTTAAAGAGGTGGTGATAAGACCGGAGTGTGTCTTTGCAAGGAGCGAGGTCTGGCAGTGGTGTGACCAGGTTGCAGGAGACCAGGGAGCAGCCTGCCGTCATGGGCAGATGAATGTTTCTTGACTTACACTTGGGGTCAACTAAAATTTGTCAGTTTTTCACAGGATAATTTCTCCTGTCACATGCTTTCACAAAGTTTATTTATTTTGTTAACAGTTTTTTTTTTAATGTTTTGACCTTTTATTTTGAACTAATTTTAGTTTTACAGAAAAAGTGTAAAAATAGTATACTTCATATAGCTTCCACCAACATTAACAACTCACATAATTATAGTACAATTATCCAAATAAGGAAATTCACACTGATGTAACACTATTAATCGATCTGCACACTTTATTCAGATTTTTTTTTCTGATCCAGGAGCTAACAGGGGACAAGTAAATTGCATTTAGCTGTCATGTCTCCTTCAATTGATGACATTTTCTCAGTCTTTGTCTTTCAAGACCTTGAGACCTTTGAGCACTACTCTGATTTTTTTTTTCTTTTTTTTTTGAAACAGAGTCCTGCCCTGTCATCTAGCTACAATGCAGTGGCATCTTCATAGCTCACTGTGACCTCCAACTCCTGGCCTCAGGCAATTCTCCTGCCTCAGCCTCCTGAGTAGCTGGGACTATAGGTGCCGCCATGCCTGGCTAATTTTTTTCTATTTTGGTAGAGACGGGGTCTCTTGCTCAGGCTGGTCTTGAACTCCTGAGCTCCAGCAATCTTTCTGCGTCAGCCTCCCAGAGTGCTAGGATTATAGGCATGAGCCACTGTGCTCAGCCTAGTCTGGTGTTTTGTAGAATGTCCCTCAATTTGGGTTAGACGGCTTTTCGTGATTAGATTGAGGTTATGCATTTCTGGCAAGAGGACAACAGAAATAAAGTTGTCTCCGTTCCAGCGCATACATCAGAGGAAACATGTCTCCTTATTGGTAATGCTAACATTGATGACTTGGGTAAGGCGGTACCTGCTAGGTTTCTTCACCATTAAGTATCTTGTGGGGAAATATTTTTGAGATTGTGAAGATGTCCGTTTCTCACCATTCTTCCACCCATGAATTTCAGCCTCTATCAGCAGTTCTTGCCTGAAGCAGTTACCATTGCAGTGCTTGTCCAATGGTGATTTTTCTATTTCCATTATTCCTTCCATATTAATTGGAAGCATGTCTCTTTTCTCCTGTTTATTTATTCATATCAGTGTGGACTAATGGATATCTGTTTTATTCTGTGGGTTATACTGTAAGATGATCATTATTTCATTGTTCAACTTGTCCCAGTACCAGCCGTCGGGAACTCTGATTTGGCGCCTGGCTCCCTTCCTTCGCGAGTGTGTCCTTACTTTGTGGCACCAAGATGCTCCGGGTGCATCTCATATTTTCCCTGCCCCAACTCTAGAATCAACCATTTCTCCAAGAAGCCCAGTCTTTTTTTTTTTTTTTTTTAAATTGGAGAATGATATTTAGAAACCTGATCTCAATGCTGGATTTCATAGCTACTGGGGTGCCATTATTTCTAGGTCCTCTCACAAACAAAGCTAGTAAAAAAAATTATGTATTTCTGTATCAATCCATTTGTGTGTGTTTGTGTGTGTGTGTACTAAGTGCCATGAGTTCATACTGACACCTCTGATTCCAGTCTCACACCACCGGAGTCCTCCTAGCCTTCCCCTTCCTTATTTATAACTTGTTTTTCCAACAGGGAGAAACCTAGCTGTCATTATCCACAATAAATTTACCTATTTGTTAAATTATAGAACACAGATAAAGTACATACACAGACAAAGTAGTTTCACAATTGCTAATTTATACCCCTGTGAAAAATAAATGTGCTAATCAGAATAAAACATTTGTAATACAGTTCTTTTTATTTTTAGCCTCATGCTATATAGTGAAAATGCAATTTTCCGAAATTACGTAAGTGAGTTCTTTTCTTCCCCACCCACTTCGCTGTGGTTGCTAGCTTTCGTGATGTGGTTCACTTGGCGTGTTGCCTGCCGGTGCTCTACTCGGGCTGGCTGCCACGTCCTGGCTGGCCGTGCACTACGTGTATGCCATGAGAGTCAGCGTGACACACAAAGGCACACTCAGAAAAACGTCGCTCCCGTCCTCACTGTCACTGCATTCCTGTTCTCCCACCCCTTCTACTCTTTCTCACCCACTCATTGGAATAGGAAATGTCTACTGGAGCCCTCTGGCCACCTGGCTTGTGCTCACTGCACTTCCCCCCAAACTGAGCAGGTATGTGTATGTTTTCTTTTATCCCATTCTTCCATTTTATGAAGATACAATTCACATACCATTAAACTCACCCTCTCAACAATGTACAGTTTGTTGTTTTTCTAGTATATTCACAGTGTTGTGCAACTGCCACCACAATCTAACTCCAGAACATTTTCATCATCTCAAAATGAAACCTTGTATCCCATGCCAGGTGCCTCCGGCCCCAGACAGCCACCAATAGACTTTCTGTTTCCATGGATTTGCCTGTTCTGGACATTTCCTGCAAATGGAATCACACAATTATGCGGGCTTTGTGTCTGGCTCCTTGCATTTAGTATACTATTTTCAAGGTCCATCCATGTTGGAGTATATGCCAGTTCTTCATTCCTTTCTATGGCTGAGTAATATTCCAGTGTATGGATATGCCACATTTCGTTTGTACAGTCATCAATTGAGAGAAATTTGGGTTGTTTCCACTTTCTGGTTGTTGTGAATAATGCTGCTATGAACACTCATGGACAAGTTTTTGTGTGAACATGTTTTCTATTCCCTTAGGTCAGGGGTCCTCAAACTTTTTAAACAGGGGGCCAGTTCACTGTCCCTCAGACCGTTGGAGGGCCGTTGGAGAGCACAGCGCACATTCCACACATGCGCACTGTGGGCCTGGCATGAGTTGGCTGATAAGCAGGACAGGCAGCCGAGGCAAAAACACCCGGTGGGCCAGATAAATGTCCTCGGTGGGCCGCATGTGGCCCTCGGGCTGTAGTTTGAGGACCCCTGCCTTATGTATATAGACAGGAGTGAAATCACTGGGTCATATGGTAACTCTATATTTCACTTTTTGAGGAACTGTCAGATTGTTTTCCAAAGTGGCCACATCCTTTTACATTCCCATGAGTATGAGGGTTTCGATTTCTCTGCATCCTTATTATTTCCAATTTTTAAAAACTAGCCATTGTAGTGGGTGTGAAGTGTTATCTCTTTGTAGCTTTGATGTGCATTTCTGTAATGATTAATGATGTTGAGGATATTTTTATGTGCTTAATGGTCATTTATACAGTTTGTATGAAGAAATGTCTATTCAATTCTTTTGCATGGTTTAAAATCGAATTGTCTTTTTATTGCTGAGTTACAACAGTTCTTTATATATTCTAGAAATAAGTATCTTATCAGTTACATAATTTACAAATATTTTCTCCTATTCTAGAGGTTGCATTCTCATTCTCTTGATAGTATCCTTTGATGCATAAGTGTACTAAAACTTGATGAAGTCCAATTTACCTGTTTTTTTCTTCTATTGCTTGTGTTTTTGGTGCTGTAACTAATAAACCATTACCCAATCCAAGGTGATAAAGATTTAAGCCCATGTTTTCTTCTAAGAGTTTTATTGTTTTAGCACTTATATTTAGGCCTTTTATTTATTTTGAGCTAAATTTTGAATTTAGTTAAATTTTGAAGTACCTTTTTTTGCATGTGGACATTCAGTTGTCCCACCAATATTTGTTGAAAAAGACTATTTTTTTTTTCCCTATAGAATCGTCTAGGGCATTCTTGTAAAAAAAAAAAAAAATCAATTGACTTTAAATGTAAGGGTTTATTTCTGAACTCTCAATTCTATTCCAGTTACTTATCTATTTGAAAATTCTTAAGCCAGGACCACACTGTCTTGATTACTGTAGCTTTGTTGCAACTTTTGAAGTTGGAAAGTGAATTCTCCAACTCTATTCTTTTCAAGATTGTTTTGGTTATTCTGGATTCCTTGCATTTCCATATGAATTTTATGATCCATTTATTAATTTCTGCAAAAAAGCCAGATTTGATAGGGACTGTGTTGACTCTGTAGATCAATTTTGGGAGCCTTACCATCTTAACAATATTAGGTTTTCTAATTCACAAACATGGGATGTCCTTCTACTTATATGGGTTTTCTTTAATTATTTTCAACAGTGCCTCGCAGTTTTCATAGTATAAGTTTAATGCTTCTTTTGTGAAATTTATTCCTAATTATTTTTTGATGCTATTGCAAATGAAATTTTTCTTTTTTATAGAATAAGGAGTTGGCTCATACAGTTAGAGAGGTTAGCAAGCACAAAATCTGTTCAGCCAATGTCCCAGTATTAGTCTGAACACTGGCAGCTGCTGCAGAATCAGGAAGAGCTGATGTCCCAGTTTGAGGACAGGCAGGAAGAGCTATACTTGTATACTGATCATGCACCCTGCAACTTTGCTGAACTCACTTATTAGTTCTAATATTTTTTGTGGATTCCTTAGGATTTTTATATGCAAGATCATGCCATCTGTGAATATAGTTTTACTTTTCATTCCTGTCTGGGTGCCTTTTTTTGTTTTTGTTATCTAATTGTCCTGCATCTCAATTTGTAGAGTTCTTATTGCTATGGTTTGAATGTTTGTCCCCTTCAAATTTCATGTTGAAATTCAATTGCCATTGTAACAGTATTAAGAGGCAAGACTTTGAAGAAGTAATTAGGCCATTACAGCTCTGCTCTCATGAATTAATTAATGCTATTATCTCAGGAGTGGTTTTATTATAAAAGGGCAAGTTTGGCTCCCTTTTCTTTCTGTCTCTTACCCTTCTACTTTCCACCATAATATTACGCAACAAGAAGGTCCTTGACAAATGTTAACCCCTTGATTTTGGACTTCCCAGCCCTTAGAACCATGGCCAATATATTAATATTTCTGTTCATTATAACTTACCTAGTCTCAGGCATTGATATAGTAGCAAAAATGGACTAAAACATTTATATATGAGCAAGATTAGTCCTTTGGTATATGTTGCAAGTATTTTCTCCCAGTTTGTCAACTGTTTTTTTGCTTTGTGTATTGTTTTGGCCACCAAAATTTAAAATACTTTTATGTCATCAAATTTATCAATCTTTTATTGCCTCTGAATTTTGAGTCATAGAATTCTGTCCCCTAATTGAAGTTAAAAAGGAATTGTCCTGTTTTCTTTTTACATGTATAGTCTCAAATTTTACACTAGATCCTTAATCCATTTGTAGTTCTTATGAATGGTGTGATGAATGGACATGAACTTATTTTTTTTTAAATGTCTATCCAGTTGTCCCAGAATCATTTACTAAAAAGCTCACATTTGCCCCAGTGATCTGAGAAAACATCTTTAGCATACACTACATTCCCATGCGGCTTTGGGTCTATTTCTGTGTTTTCTGCTCTCTTCCACTGGCCCACGTGTGTGCTCCAGTGCCGTCACCACACTGTTTTAATTTTACAGGGTTTCCAGCTTGTTTCAGTATCTGGACGGGCGGGCGGTCTCTCGTGGTCTCTCAGTGTTTCCCTAGCTATTCTTGAACGCTTGCTTCTCTACACAAACCACTGTAAAATTTATAACATAAAACTCACTACATTTTCCCATAAACGCGCTACATTTTTCTCTTAAGTTCCAGCCTGAAATTATTTAAAAGTCTAGTACCTGGGGCCATTGAAAAATCAACCCTCTCTCCTTTTCACTGGATTGCTGGGTGGCAGCCTGTGGGGGTAAGTCGAGGCACACGAGCTCTGCTCTTCTCTCCTTGCCGTCCAGGTCAAACGCTCTGTCCGCGCCCCCACTTCCTCGCCATGCGTTTCCGAAGAGCCTTTGCAGCAGCGGGGAGCCCCGGGACCCGCGGGGACGGCGCGGCGGGTCGGACTCCGGGCCTGCGGGGCGCAGGGCGACTCACCTGAGGACTCGGCGCCCCACAGGTGAGGCGGTGGCCGGCCTGGGGCGGGCCAGTCACCCCGGCGTCCGGGCCGGGGACCCCCGCAACCGCGAGAGGAAGGCGCCC
Source organism: Microcebus murinus (assembly GCF_040939455.1). Taxonomy (NCBI): domain Eukaryota; kingdom Metazoa; phylum Chordata; class Mammalia; order Primates; family Cheirogaleidae; genus Microcebus; species Microcebus murinus. The sequence goes on along the minus strand of NC_134110.1, from coordinate 846,262 downwards.
GCGGGAAGCGGGGGTCCCCCACGCCGGCGGGCGCGTTCCAGACCAGGCACCGCGGCCCGCGCCTCGCCGGGCCCCGTGCCCAAAGGACGGCGCGCAGACGGCGCCCACACGCGCGACGCGGCCGCACGCGTCACCTGCTGAGGTAAACGCCGGACGGGCCGGCACAGGGACGCAGCCCGGCAGACACCTGGCCGCGCAGGCCATCCAGGTGCGCGCGCCCGGCCGGACGCCCGGGGAGACCGCGGCGCTCCCGGACCGGTCCCCGCGTCCGCGACCTCCCCCCTCGCCGCCGCCCCCTTCCTCCCGAGCGCCTGTGAGCCCGCGCGCACGCGGCTTCGGCGCCCGTCACGTGACCCTCCCGGCAGGGCCCGGCCTCCGAGTTCCCGCCGCGGGAGCCCAGGGCGGACGCTGCGTCTCCATTTGCCGCCGGGACGGGGGCGTGGCGGGAAGGGGCGGGGCCCAGGGGCGGGGCCAGGGCCGTGGTGGGAAAGCGGGGGCGTGGCGCGGCGGGAAGGGGCGGGGCCCAGGGGCGGGGGCGGGGCCAGGGCCGTGGCGGGAAAGCGGGGGCGTGGCGCGGCGGGGGCGTGCCCGGGGGCGTGGCGGGCTCCGCGACCCGGAAGCGGGCGCCCTTCGCCCGGCCCGACCCCGGCTCGGCGGACCCGGCAGGCGCGGCCCGGAGGGGGCCGAGCCGGGGGCGGGGCCGGGGCGGTTCCGGCGAGCGATGGCGGCGGCAGCGGTGCGAGGCGCCAAGCAGAGCCTGCGGGCCGAGCTGAAGCAGCGTCTGCGGGCGCTCAGCGCCGAGGAGCGGCTACGCCAGTCCCGCCTGCTGACGCAGCAGGTGCGCGACGCCGGCGGCCGGGCCACGGCGGACCCACGCCCGCCTGAACGCCCCGGGGCTGCGGCCGAGGGTCCGCGCAGGCGCAGGCCAGGCCCTCGGCGCGCGCTCGTCCCCCGGGGCGCGCGCACGTGCTGTGGCGGATGTGGGGACGCCCTGGGTGCCCCGGCGGAGGGAGGGGCGGGGCTGGCGAGGACCGGGCTGAGAGGGCGAAGGGGCGAGAAGGCGAGGCTGAGGGGGCGAGGCTGAAAGGGTGAAGGAACGAGGCTGAGGGGGCGAGAGGCTGAGGGGGCGAGAGGCTGAGGGGGCGAGGCTGAGGGGGCGAGGCTGAGGGGGCGAGAGGCTGAGAGGGCGAGAGGCTGAGGGGGCGAGAGGCTGAGGGGGCGAGAGGCTGAGGGGGCGAGAGGCTGGGGGGGCGAGAGGCTGAGAGGGCGAGAGGCCGAGAGGGCAAGGCTGAAAGGGTGAAGGAACGAGGCTGAGAGGGCGAGAGGCTGAGGGGGCGAGAGGCTGAGAGGGCAAGGCTGAAAGGGTGAAGGAACGAGGCTGAGAGGGCGAGAGGCTAAGGGGGCGAGAGGCTGAGGGGGCGAGAGGCTGAGAGGGCGAGAGGCAGAGGGGGCGAGAGGCTGAGAGGGCAAGGCTGAAAGGGTGAAGGAACGAGGCTGAGGGGGCGAGAGGCTGAGGGCGAGAGGCTGAGGGGGCGAGAGGCTGAGAGGGCGAGGCTGAGGAGGCGCGAGGGCGACGACAGGCGGGCGTCGCGGACTGCTCCCGGGCGGCCCCGTGGTCGCGGGCGCCTCAGTGGGCAGTGGGGCGCCGAGGGAGGCTCCAGGCGGGAGGCGGGCGGACCGGACCGGGCCCCCTCGCTGGGCGTGAGCAGTCCCGGCGTCAGGACGGCGACGCAGAGCTCCGACGGGGGGCTGGGAGCGGTGCGGGTGCCCAGGGCGGGCACTTTCGGGCCGCAGGCCGGGGCGCTGTCGCCCCCCTGAAGTAAGGAAGGGCAGGAGTGAGGCGGCCCGCGGGCTCCCAGTCACCGAGGGCCCCGCCCTGGGCCGTCCGTCCACGCGGTGTCAGCGTTCTCCTCAGCGGAGGGCAGGGGCGGCCGCGGCCTGTGGCGAGGCACCCCCGGAAGGCGCCGGGACGCGATTCTGTCGGCGCCGGCGGGAAAGACGGGCCGCGTGTGGGCGATTCCGTGAGCGGCGCTGGCGCTGCTCGGCCTCCCAGGGTCGCGTCTGCCGTGGGGCGCCCTGCGGCCCCCAGACCTGGTGTCCCCTGGAACCGGCGGGACACGAACCTCCCCGGCTACCCGCGACTGCGCCGCTCCCGCGTCTCCCCAGACGGGCCGGGGCCTGTGCTGGTCTTCCCTCGAGAGGGCGCCGGGCTTGTTTCGGGGGCGTGTTACTGTTTTAAGTATGGACAACCATCTACATTTATCCGAATACAGTGCAGCCGTCTTCTTCTGGAGCACCATCCTCACTCTCCAGACCCCGAGTCCCGTCCTGGATGTCTTGTGACTCTGTTTCCCTTAGAGCCACCGGCCCGATCTCTCCTGTGGAGCCACAGAGCTCTCACGGGGATGGGAAGGGCTGCTCGTGTTCTTTCCCGCTCCGCGACGACACGCACGGGTTGTGCAGACGCTGCGCAGCCACGCCCGTCACCAGGGCTGATTTTCATAGCCACGCCCAGCACTGGGGCTCATTTTCATAGCCACGCCCAGCACTGGGGCTCATTTTCATAGCCACGCCCAGCACTGGGGGCTCATTTCCAGAGCCACGCCCACCACTAGGGCTTATTTTCATAGCCACGCCCACTGCCAGGACTTATTTACATAGCCATGCCTACCACTAGGGCTTATTTACATAGCCACGCCCACCACTAGGGCTTATTTTCGGGGTGGGGCTTCTATGGCACGCATGCTTAGAAATCCCACCGGGCTTGTTTTATGGGGAGGGCTTATTTTCGGGGAACACGCTACCGGTTACTTTCTGGGATTCGGGCTTCCTGCGGGTTGAAGCCACGTGGCAGACGCGCGCCTCTCTCTGCGCTCCTCCCGGCTGCGCGGAGTGCGTGAGGACGCGTCTGCGTGGGGTTAGGGCTAGGGTTAGGGTTAGGGTTAGGGTTAGGGTTAGGGCTAGGGTTAGGGTTAGGGCTAGGGTTAGGGCTAGGGTTAGGGTTAGGGCTAGGGTTAGGGCCACGCTTCCGTTCGGACCGAGCTGTTTGAGCTGTCCCGAGGAAGGCACTCTTGGGTGCCCTAGCAGACGTAGCGAACACGGACTCGTACTCTTGTTTGCGATTTAAGTCTTTCACGTGTGTTAAGCACCTGCTGTGGTTTGCACTTTGCCACGGCCTGGGTTGTGGAGAGGAAAAAGGGACGGTGGTGGTTGTTGCCCTAAAGAGGCGGAGAGCCTAGAAGAGGGAACAGACGCGTGACCACAGCCGTGCGGAGCAGCCAGACACACGGCACAGGTGGACGTACCTGTGTTGTGGAAATGTGACGGGGGAGGGGAGTTGGAAGGCTTCCTATAAGAAAATGGGATGGATTTTGTTACACGAAGGGAGCGATGGGGCGAGGGAGCCTGTGCAGGGGTATTTAGGCAACAGAGGCAAGAATACATTTTATAATAACCGGCTTTGGAACTACACAGATCTGGATTTAATTTTGGCTTCAGTCCTGTTTTCCAGAGACAGGGTCGCTCTGTCACCCAGGCTGGAGTGCAGTGGTGGTATGATCGTAGCTCACTGTAACCTCTTCTGGTGCTCCTCCTGCCTCAGCCTCCAGAGTAGCTGGGACTATAGGCATGCACCACTATATCCAGCTAATTTTCCCATTTTTTAATTTTTGTAGAGACAGGTTCTTACCCTGTTGCCCAGGCTGGTCTCAAACTCCTGGCTTAAAGCAGTCTTCCTGCCTCAACCTACTAAAGAGCTGGGATTACAGGTGTGAGCCACCCTACTGGCCTCCATTATTTTTTAATTGTGTGTGGCCTTGAACAAGTCTTCTAATCTCTCTGGTTCCTTATCTATAGAAGGGATGATATCTTGGTAGGTTTATTGTGAGAGTTAAAGAGAGGTGGAAAGGAGGGTTGTGTTCAGTGCTTTACGTTCGTATTTTCGATATATCCTTAAGAAGTAGTATATTTGCAGCATTTGGATAATGGGTTGTGATAAGAAAAAAAATAGGGAGACCAGTAAGGGGCTGTTCTGATAATTCAGGTGAGAGGCTATAAATATGCAAACTGGAGCATGGACAGGGAAGGGGGGGGAAGAGGTGAATGGGAGACCGTGGGATGAGAATCAGCAGGACTTGGCAACTGATTGGATAGAGGTTGAGAATATTGGAAGGCAAAGGGAGTCACATGTGATTCCAAAATTTAGAGTTTGGGGCTGTGCTGTCTAGCATTAAGAGGCATAAGGAATGTAGGAGTTGGGACAGATTTTGGAGGGGCATGGGGAAAATAAAGGTGAATTCTGTTTGGTTTCTTTGCCCATAGAAAATTAGAATTCATAAACTCCAGGTGTGAATAGTGGTTATGTAGAGGCAGAATTGCTGACTGCAATAGAATGACAACTGAGAGCTGGCATCAAAGGAGGAGGGAGAAAAATTGGAATAATTTTTACTCAGTAATAACTACAGTTTTGCTCCACATAAACATATATACATACAAGGACTGTGTTTTACAATTCTTACCATATACAGTGTACTTTAATATTTTATAGTTCATTTAAAAATGCTGATTATATCAGCCTGTTCACTTCTTTTAAAAAAAAAAAAAAAAAAAAAAAAATGCTGATTATAACCTGCTATTGATTTTATGACCAATGGATCATGGCCCAAAACATCAGCGTACTGTGAGTAGAGCCATGTTTTGCCATACTGAATGCTCAATAAAGGCATTACATGATGTGTTTCGTTAAAAAAGAATATTTCTTCTTGTTGGCACAGCACCTTTTATATAACTTAGGAATTTATCAGACAAGTAATATGTGGTAAAGAAATTCAGCTTTATGCCATATCTTGACTCCTTAAATAATTAAGATGAGTAAATTAGTGTGCCTTTACTCACTTTGTTTTTTACTGCATCTGCCAGTTTCTGACACCTATATTATGATACTTACGTTGTCAAACTTTACAATATTTAAACTCTGTTCTGTAACCACAGTGAGTCTACTGAGCAGTGTTTGTGGCTGATTTCCAAATTTGAAATTTCAGAAAACTGCATTTACAGTTTTTTATATCAGTAGTATACTCTGTAGAACCAACTTGTGGGATTAAATAGGTAAGAAAGGATATATCATTTTATGTCACTGGATATGTGGCTAGGAGGGGAATGTTTCAAGTGTCAATACCAAATATTTTTTCTTTTACCCTAGAATTGCTCAAAATCATGGCATGTTTTACTTACTTCATTCCTATTTGGAGCATATTTCCAATTTGTGTGTTTTTCCAGGAGTTTTTGATTGCCTTCATTTTTCTTTTTTGGCAAAACAAGAATATGCCTTTATTTTATCAATTGATTCCTTTTCATTTTATCTGTTAAAATAAATGCACTTCTTTTTGAAAGCACTCCAGCCACTGCTCCCTCTGGTCTGGTTGCCTTCTGGCCCATTACACAGCATTGCCTGGGGTCCTCCTCATTCCACTTCTGAGTTAGGGCTTTTCTTAAGTCCAATGGCTTCCTCTTTCTGCGATTCTTTTTTTTCTCCTCTGTCTTATTAGAGTATAACTTCAGTTTTTTTTTTTTTTTTTGAGAAAATATCTGTGGGTGTGGGCACCCTTTTAAATTTTTATTCAATAGAAAGTATTTTACCCTCATATTTGATGGATAGTTTTAATTTCTAATTATTTTTCCTTGTTCTGCTTAGCACCTATGGTCCCCGTTCAATATGGAGATTGATGTTTTTTATTTATCTATTAGTATGTCTGTAAAGTTTTCAAGCAGCGAAAGAAACAGAGAGAGAGAAAGAGTGGGGCCAAACAATGTGGCTTTATTATGTGCTCCTAGACGAGGTTCTTGGGTCCCAATAGAGGGGGACCTGAGAAGTTGCATCCGTTTGAAGCAGGTGAGGCCTTTTATACTGTTTGGGCCTGGCTAGGGACTTTTGGCGGGAAGAGCTGGGGATTTTCCATTATGACCTTGGGTGGTCATAGAGAAATAGGAGGGACTGGCGGTATTTGCAGAATCCAGGATCGGAAAAAAACTTCTTATCTGGGTGGACATCTAGGTGTGGTGGTTCTCAGCGGGGTCTGATATCATGAGTCTTTTCTTTTTGATCTGGGGGGCGGGCGCCACCATCCTTACAATATCTTTTATTATTTCTTTTCCTTTGTGCCTTTCTGGAATTCTTGTTAATGAGATAGTAAAAAATCCTCAATTGGTTTTCTGTATCTCTTAACTTTTTTTTTCTCATTTTCCCTATTTTTGTCCTTTTCACCTACTCCACGTCTTTCTCTTAAATTGTTTTAATTTTGCTAATCACAATTTTAATTTCCAATGATTATTTCTTACTCCTCTGATTGCTCCCTTTCCATAGCAGTCTGTTGTTGTTTTATAGGTGTAATTATCTTCTTAGATTTATCTGAGAAAACTAATTACAATTTCAAAAAATTCTTTGATTATCTCAGTTTCCTGCTGGGTCATTCCCCTCTCCCCCCCCCCTTTTTTTTTACTCCTTCTATTTTGTATTTTGGCTTTCCAAAATATTTGATGACCCTTTATTGTGTATACATATTTATGAATGAAGGCTTGGTAGCCAGTGGGGTTTCCTCTGTTGCTTGGAATGGACTCTGCCTGAACCTGTCCTTGTTCTCTGAGTGTTGTGGTCTGCTGCTGTTTTATCTATAAATACTGTCCCATCCACTGTCTGCCTTACATAAATTACATCTCTTGCTGTCTTCTCCTCAGTGCTATAATGGATTTTCTTTTTTGGGGCTTCTTTACTTTCATATAAATGGGATTTGAGGAAGGTAATGTGTATGCACAGTCTCACACTGAATTTTAACGGGTGTTTATTACTGCTTATTCAGCTCTTGATTTTCTGTATTCTGCTTTAAAGAAAACAAGAAAGACACTTAACTTTCTTATATAACTTTTACTTAACTTGAATACCAAAAGCCCCAGGCCTGCCCAAGTTCTGGGTCTTGCATTTCCTTTGCCTGTTTCAGGCCTCCTAACAGCTTTGTAACTTCACAGAAAGCAGTAGTTCACTTCCTTCCTTAGCACTGGTTTGATGGCTCTCATCTGCTTAATTTCTGTGTTTCCTTTTTCATTAGGAATAACTTGACCTTCTGTACCTGTATCTTTCTGCCAGTCATATTTGTAAGCTGATTTGCAGTATTTTGTTTTTCTTCTTAACTTAGAGAATAGGGAAGAACAGAAAAGGAGGGGCTTAAAACAAAGCTAAAGGGCTGACGTCTGAGTCTGGGTAAGGTGCTGAGATTGCTAACTTTTCTGTGGTACGCACATCTCAGCCTCCTGCCTGAGTGATTCAGCCTAGCGAACAGTGGTTTCTTTCACCAGGATCCTCTCTTCCCACCTGGCATCTTTGTGGACATTTTAACATTCATTCAAACAGAAGAATTTTAGGAAACAGGATGGGAATGATAGAGCTAAGAGAAAACTGTAAGCCATGCTCTCTGCCTCAGGGAGTTTGTGGACCGGTCGGGGATGCTACATTTAGAGCACGTGAAACAATCAGTGATCAACTCATGCGATGCGGAATTGTTAGGTTGTATGTTAACTCTAAATGTAGTAAGGGCTCTGCACCAATTAGGAGAAGTGAGGGCTTGCGCTGGGCTTCAAATGTCTAGTTGAGGAGTAAGAAGCCTGACAGTCTGAGGCGTGGAGAAGCTTGTGGGAGCCAACGTTCAGAGATGAAGCAAGGACTCCAGGAGAAGCAAGTAGAATGACTGAAGATTACTGAAATGGGTAGGTGGGGGTCAAGCCTGGTTCTCAAGACAGACACCTGGTCTCCACCATGATTACAGTGAATTCTCAAGCCTACCAGGTGGACACGCCAGAAAGGGGTAAAGGAGTCAGGGAGGTCAGCATTGGGTCCCAAGCTCAAAGTCGGGCTTCCGGACGCAGCGCTGTCCGACCCACTGTTGTCACTCTGCTTTGTTTTGGTAGTTAAAGAAGTTGGGGGAGGCTGAGAGAAAGGAGGGACTGTTCAGGGGAATCGCTCCGTTTTTAAAAGTGTGATCTTGGAGAATATGATTGCCACCCTTTCCCTTTTAGGTGATTGCCCACAGTCAGTATCAAAAGTCCAAAAGAATTTCCATCTTTCTGAGCATGCAAGATGAAATCGAGACAGAAGATATCATCAGGGACATTTTCCAACAAGGCAAGACCTGCTTTATCCCTCGGTACCGGTTCCAGAGCAATCACATGGACATGGTGAGGTTAGCATCCCCCGAGGAGATCTCTTCACTTCCCAAAACGTCCTGGAATATTCATCAGCCCGGTGAGGGTGACATGCGGGAGGAGGCCTTGTCCACAGGTGAGTGTCACGGTGTTAGAATTGGCTTCTGAGGGTGTCAGACTGTGACCAGTTGTTAGATCTCTGATCCACTTGTTAGGTTTGGGCCAGTGGGAGTCGCATTTCCTACAGGGATGGACTTGAATTTCACTTACATGCCAAGACACCCACATTCCCTGGCTTGGGATGTGATGCCTTCTTGCAAGCTGGGAGGTGTAAGCTGTAACACTCAGGTATCACGGTATCGTTGACTTCTTAGACTCTTGCCCTGACCTTGTGAGTTGAATTATACATTTTCCCTGAATAACGTAATTATTTTCAGTGGTTTCAACTATGGTCTGTGTGCCAGTGAGTGTACTGCTAGTAATGCCAGCGAACATTTGTATTTCCATTTCAGACCTAACAACTACCTTCTGGATATCCTTGCTAGGATACCACACACGCATTTCAAACTCAACAAGTTCCAAACTGAATCACGTTCCCCTCGGCCCCAACTACCATGTGTTCATCTCAGTGCCTGGCATCACCAGCATGTTGACCGTGCCAGGAATCTCCCGATCTTCCTGGACGCTTCTCTTTCTGTCATGCCCCATGTGTGGTCTACTGCCAAGTCCCGATGATTGTATTTATTGAATATTTATTGCACCTGTCTACTTCTCTCCAGCCCGCTGCTACTGCTGCATTCTAAGCTGCCATCTTCTCTCGCCTGGGTTACCATAACAGCCTCCTAACTGTTCTTCCTGTCCACATCTTGCATCTTCTCCTCCCTCTCAATCCAGTGTCTAACAGTAATTGAAACAAGATTTCTAAAACGCAAAACCTGCTACTTCTGTGCTTTCCCCCTTCCCTTCAGTGACTTCCTCGTGCCCTTAGGTTGAAGTAAACACGCCCTAACACGGCTCTTCCTGACCCTGGTCCTCCTCCTTTCCATTTTCACATCTTTCTATTCCCCTACTTCATAGTCTAAGTTCCAGCCGCTCTGAATAGCTGTTTCCCAACCCTGTTTTGCTTTTTTCTACTACTTGATCTTTATGCATGCTTTTTTCTCCAGCCGATAGCTGCTTGGGAGATTTTTTTCATTATCAAGCAAAGAGGTGAAAGCAAAACTAGCTAAGGTTACTATTTTTTAATGTAATACCTCAGACCTGTCTTAGAGGCATATATTTTTGACTAAGATTTATATGATTGCAAAGAAGCCCCAGCACCACTTTTTGTGGCCTTCTTCCAATTTCTGCTCCTTTCAGTGTAACACCATAACCTATACAATCAATACGATTATACTCGCTTTGGCGGCACAGACCCTAAAATCAGTATGGTGGAGTGGGAAGGATCAGGGTCAAGGAATCATAGTAGTAGAGGGAGTCTCTACCTTGTTACTTTCACTTCCCCTATGGAATCCAATCCGGGCTTTGCTAGAGTTTAGGCACCAAAAGTAGGTTCAGACCTGCCTCCTTCGTGTCCTGCTTCAGCAGACCATATGGATGTCGGCATGATAGAGCTCCTTCATTTTGCTTCAAATTGTGAGCATTTTAAGACAGTGAGACAATAAGGGAGTACAGAATGTTTTGAGGAGTAGCCATGGCTTATAGATAAGAAAAAACAGGACATTGTAGGCTCAGGCATTGTTCAGATTTAATGCAGCTACTTCTCCAGCCTGGCAGGCTTAAGGGTGGAGGCCAGGACACTTCCCTACTTCTGGTGACTGTATGTCAACAGCTCCTCCCATGCTCGCATTGTCTCCATAACAAGCCTGGTGATTGATGTCCTCTGGTAATCAGTTCCTTAGAGGCAGCCCATGCCTTTTAAAAGGGCGCTGTCCCTTCTGGAATGTCTTCCTTAGGTTGAGCTAAAATGTGTCACTTGGAACCTCCATGGCATTTGTGCTGTTTTTACTCAAGGACAGCAGTGGAAAGGGAGGGTAAGAAGAAGCACGACCTCCTTAACTTAGTTGCGCTTCCAGGTTAGGGTAAACTCAGTCCAAGTAAGTGAGCTAAATCATTTATGTATGTTTTTTAGCACACCATTTGGCGTATATGAGCTATTCAGTAAATGGTAATTGTTACTAATTTTAAGCAAGGAAGGCAGAATTATGAAGGCATTGTATGATAAACTCATTGCTAGCCAAGGTTTTTTTTTTTTTTTTTTTTTTTTTTTTGAGACAGAGTCTCGCTTGTTGCCCAGGCTAGAGTGAGTGCCGTGGCGTCAGCCTAGCTCACAGCAACCTCAAACTCCTGCTAGCCAAGTTTTTAACGTTTTGATAATTTTCTGATAGTTTTCGGCAGATGTTATCACATGTCTACTTTGTGTCAGACACTGTTTTAGCTCTGGGAAGATAAGAGTCTGACTTCAAGGGACTCACACTCTGGCTGGGGAAATGTATGTAAAAATAACGTCCCAACCTGTAGTACATGGCAAATGTAAGTGTCAAATGAAAAGATACCGAATATTAAAAACAAAAGTTCAGGGGCTGGTCCTGAATAGAAAAACAGTCTACCAAAAAAACCTGATTGTTCATTTTTATCTCCGCCATAGCATTTATTCATGCTGTATTTGTGGTGCAAGTGGCTTTTCCCCCATGTGTTTTTCTTCGTAGATGCTTGCAACCTGGGCTGCAGAGGAAATAGGGGATCATACCCACAGTCCTCAAACCTGCGGTCTAGGGGCCAAGGGCCTCTGCCGTTGCTTATGGAAATGTTCGAGTGGGCAGTCTCTGCTGTTTGTTGTCTCGTAGCACCGCCCTCTGCACTGTGGATTTCTGCCTGCATCAGCAGCTTAGAGTGTGGCAATTTCAGTGCGAAAGCATAGATCTAGCTTCACCGTGTTTGGGACAAGCTGATCAGAGCTCAGATTGTCCTTGGTGTAGCCTTTGAAGTCTGTTTATCTTTCTGGTTTGCTTACGTTATCGCAGCTTAGAAAAGACTGAGCTTTGGTGTCCTCGGCTGCAGTTATAAGTTCCTAAGCAAAAATTTCACATGGGCTATTCTTATATTATATGTGCAACAACAACAACAACAAAAAAACAAATTGGTAAATGAAACAGAGGATCTGTCTCTTTATTGAATTTATCCTCAAAGTGAGGGATGCTTGGGCAATTAGATCAGCCAGGAATTTTTCTGTTGCAAGTATATAATCTCATTCAGCCTGGCTTAAACAAAAACAGGATTTTATTAGCTCAGAGGCTGAAAAGGCCACAAAAGGGCTAGCTTTAGATATGGCTGGATCAGTGTCATTAGGAGCCAGTCTATCTCTGCCTTTTGACTCTGCCTCTGTCTATGTTGGCTTCTTTTCTTGGTGCTACACGGTGGCCCATGGCAGCTTCAGGTTCCATGGCACCCTTAAAGCTAGCAGTCCCAGGAAAAAAAGCAAGTCTGTTCTCTCACAGTCCCAGTAAAATGCTTTTCCTGACTCTCATTGACCCAAGTGGCCGTCCTAAAATTAATCTCTGTGGCCAGGGGCATGGAATAGGTTGGCTGACTCAGGCCTGGGGCTTATATTCCCACCCCCTGACCCATTCTCTGTGACCAGGAGGAAGGATGTGCTGACTGACTTAGACCAGGTCATATGTCTGCCTCTGTGGCCATACTCAAACCACTGAGCTGAGAGCAGGGTGGGAGTGACTCACCACAGGAAAAATAGATGCTGTTTCCAGAGCAAGGGGGGAATGGATCCTGAGAGAGTGAAAAATCAAATTCACCTGTGCTGTCAATCATTTCTGAAATTCATAGAATATAGCAGGCACTTTGCAGTCATAGCTTTGTCAGTGCTGATTTTTAATTTCTGACCTTTCTGGAGGCTTTTTGGGAATTTATGTGTGGGTAGCTTAAATAAATGATGATAATGAAGACTTTCTAGTCCCCAGCCAAAACATTTTAAAGTAATTGAATGGGGCACTTTCAAGGACAGAGTCCGTAACCCTTCCAGGTTGTTCACGGTCAGTACTTTTGTGGGAGCGACGACGGGCTCACTGTACGTAATTCACGCTGACCTCATTTCTTTCTGTGCTAGGGTTGCACGGCATCTGTAAGGACAGAGTAAAGGTAGTGGGTCTGGATTTCCTCAAGGTATTTGACGGAGTCGTAATATCCTTAAGGACAGGCTGAAGAAATCTGGATTGGATGAGAACACTTTATCCAGAAGATATTCGTTGGGCACCTAGTCTGTGCGACGTGCAAGGAGGACATAGCAGGAAATGGTGCAGCCTGGTCCTCAGCCCCGTGGAGTTACCAGCCTGCTGTCCTCACGGGGGCAGGTCTGTGCAGGGGGCTGCAGGGCTCTCTCTCGTGTGCTGTCCTGTTCAGGTTTTTGTTGAACTCTTACCTTTTTTCAGCTTTTGTTGAACACTTGGATGTCCCACTGTCTTTTTATTTCAACATGTCTAAATTCATTCTTACCCCATTCTCTTTGTGCTTTCCACATTTCTGTTAGTATCCACTTTGTGAGCGTGGAATTATCCTTGCCTCTTTTCCACCTGTCCAGTTATCAGGTGTTACCAGATTTTTGTTTGTAATGTTTTTATCACCTGTCTTTTCTGATTCCAGTTTCAGGGCAGTCCTTTGTCTGTGGTTGTGAGATTCTTCGTATCTGTTCCATTGGCGTGGCATTGCAAGAATTTGGGGTGACCTTCATCTCCGGACAGTTGGGAATGTTGCCTCCTGTGTTAGGCACTGTGGGAGGTAGAGCAAACCCTTACCCTCCGCATCCTCATTTCATCTTCCTTGTCTTCCAATGGGATAACTGCGGCCCATGAGGTGACTTCCCCAGGGACACGCAGGCAGTTGGTGATGCAAGGTCACCCAGTTCTGTTTTCCACTCCAGTGCCCTTTGAAGTGCCATTTCTTTTCTTAACACCTCGTTCATTAAGACTGCTTTGCCACCCGGGTTTTCTTTCTTTGTCCTGACAGCATGCTGCATTAAAGCCATTATTCACGAAACAGGTGCTCTTGGTAATTGTATTCATGGGAACATTGTCATATTTTCCCAAGGAAGAGATTGTACTGAGTCCCGTATATCTAAAAGTACACTGGTTGTGAAGTTAAGCTTTTTTTCAGTTATTTTGCTTTCCACCAAATACACAGGAAGAACAGTTACTGCTTTCATTTATAACAGGGCCTTTCGTTTGAATGATAAGTGCACCCATGATAGGCTTCCTTGGACCTTTTCCAGAATTGTCTGTTTCATCTTTTGCAGCAGCAACTTTAGAATATATATCCTCATTACAGAGAGTGGTAATTTACTTCTTGTTAACTCCCAGCCCATTAAGATTAAAAGATGCTTCCTTAGGGGTTATGGCCTGTTGTTCTTGCCAAGATGGGCCATCCTGCTAAATGTTCTATTCAAGCATAATGACTCATTGAAAGTACTATTGAACACTTAAGAATCTTTAAAGGGACTAACCCAGGTGACTTAAAATTCTCTACTTACAGAACTTCAGGTGTTTAAACTACTTTTCCATTTCAATTTTTATTTTATTACTTTTAATTGAGACATTAAAATGTCTATTAGGTTTATGAATGTTTCTACATACATTCAATTCAGAGAAAGGGCAGAATTTTTAAGGGGAATTTGAATTAGAAAAAATAAATTCTTTTTAAGTTCATTCTTAACCTTAAATCTCAAGCTAGGATGCTGGAAACCTGTGTGTGAATAAATGCCACTGTGGGTTTATATGCTTTTTCTTCCTCACTGCCTTTTCCCCTCCCCAGAAGCTCTGTCATTCCCTGTCTTCTGACTCTCTGCGTCAGTCCCTGTCTCTGTCTCTCTGTCCACAGGAGTTAAGGAGCAGCCCTGCGGCGGGCTCAGGGAACTTCTAACCCCCAGACTGGAGGAGCCTCAAACACGTTCATCTGTTCTGTGGGCAAGAGCCAGGGGCATCTGTTTCTTTGAATCCCTTTGCAGTGAAAACACCCCTTTAAACTTCTTCATTGTAGCATTCCGAAAGGCCACAGGACGGATGTTCCTTCCTCAAAATAAATCCTGTGTTTTCACTTTTGAGGGGTAAAGTGAGTATATAACATGTTCTTCTTTCCAGACAAATGAGTTAGAGCGTTTTTGCCTTTGAAAAATCAGGACAAGAGACGATTTCAGGGAAGCCGTGCCAGTAGATGAAATTCTGCCTTTGCTTCGAGTGACTCTGGCAAACGCTGGGGTTGAATTCTCTGTCCTGGGTTGTTGCAGTGACCTCCGAACAGGTCATCTGTCTTCAAACACTTACCTTCTCAGCCTCAGATTCCTGCCAGAGCGACCTTAAAACTCAGCTAGATGGCATGACTCCGCCACTTGGACACTCTGCCTTCATTGCCTGGAAAATAGGCCCCGATTCTGTAGCAAGGTTCAAGGAAGAGGAGAAGATATTTTCCCACCCCCTTTTCTTTTTGGGATGGTCTCTTTGCCTTTTACTCTTTTAGTTTCCTCAACCCTAAATTTCCGTCTTTTTCCTCTGCCTGTTGGAATCGTAATCATCCCTTAAGGTCCAGCTTCAATGTGGCCTCCTCCAGAAGTCTTAGATTTCTTAGTCAGATTTAAGCTCTCCTTCCTTTGCATTTCTTCCTGTGTTATGACACCTCAGTGTGCTTCGTGTCATTGGAGTACTTTATTCCGCCCCACATACGTAATTTGAAAGGTTTGGTTTTTTTAAAAACTTTACTGCAGGGGTCCTCAAACTTTTTAAACAGGGGGCCAGTTCATTGTCCCTCAGACCGTTGGAGGGCCGAACCATAGTTTAAGAAAAACTATGAACAAATTCCTATACACACTGCACATATCTTATTTTGAAGTAAAAAAACAAATAGGCAAAAACAGTGCACGTGGCCCGCGGGCCGTAGTGTGAGGACGCCTGCTTTACTGTTTTCAGGGATTAGGAGCTCACCACTTAACAGGGAAACAAACGCTTTACATTATAGACCATTTTATAAAACGTTAGAAAGTTACTCTCTGTATTATGCTTATGCCTTCATGTGACTTTCACCCGGCAGCCCTCCTGCCCTTTGGAGGAACACGTACATAGTCGGCAGACATTTTCCTTGGTGTGTTTGGGCTCAGAGCAGTACACCAGGGAACGTGAATTACCATCTTTTTCTTCATTAAGTTAAGTATCTTTTTAAAAGTACATGCCTGGCCGGGCGCGGTGGCTCACGCCTGTAATCCTAGCACTCTGAGAGGCCGAGGCGGGCGGATTGCTCAAGGTCAGGAGTTCAAAACCAGCCTGAGCGAGACCCCGTCTCTACCATAAAAATAGAAAGAAATTAATTGGCCAACTAATATATATAATATAAAATCAGCCGGGCATGGTGGCTCGTGCCTGTAGTCCCAGCTACTCGGGAGGCTGAGGCAGGAGGATTGCTTGAGCCCAGGAGTCTGAGGTTGCTGTGAGCGAGGCTGACGCCACGGCACTCACTCTAGCCTGGGCAAGAAAGCGAGACTCTGTCTCAAAAAAAAAAAAAAAAAAAAAAAAAGTACATGCCTGATAATCGTATGATGAATGAATGACTGATAATAACTGCAACAAAATGCAAATATAATAGCACGTAATCCATCAATGTTTGTTTTTTATGCTAATTATGACTGCAAAATCAGTTTTGTATTGATTAATTGTCCATAAGTAAGAACAAGCAGAACAAGCTAAATTTTCTTAGAACTCTACTTAGAAATTTATGCCTCACATACACACTAGCTCTAATAATTCATTAATGACTAGGCATCTTTAATAAATTTGATTGGAAAACTTCTCTTGGTTTTTATGACCAATATTACATTTTTTTTATTTGCACTCTTCATTTATCTACATTTAAAAAATGTTTGGAAGTATTTCTGAATTTGGTGGCTATAACATGCTATAAGAGAAAAAAAGATTTAGATGGATTATAAGAAAAATATCTAATTAAACAATAAGGGATAAAAATGATTTATAAATTTGTCACATGTGACATATGGAAATATACATATAGAGGCATACAGAAAACTTCAATGGCTCTTTATTTTTAAATTTTTGCTACACAATTTTATTTCTTTGGGAAGAGCCATTGAGAGTTTGGTTTTCTAAAATCACCTCAATAGTTAATTGATGATGGCAATCAACCAAGAATTGTATTTCATTTATATAATTTGCTAACTTTCAAGTTCTTATTAATTTGAGAAAGGTAATAGGCTTGGCTCAGTGGCTCACTCCTATAATCCCAGCACTCTGGGAGGTTGAGGTGGGGGGAGGATCACTTGAGGCCAGCAGTTCAAGACCAGTTGGGCAGTACAGTGAGACCCCATCTGTACCAAAATAAAAAATTAGCTAGGCGTGGTGGTGCACACCTATAGTCTAACTACTTGGGAGGCTGAGGCAGGAGGATCGCTTGAGCCCAGGAGTTTGAGGCTACAGTGAGCTATAATGAGATAACATCACTGCACTCTAGCCTGGGTGACAGAGTGAGACCCTGTCTTAAAGAAAAAAGTAAATAAATAAAGAAGACAAACATAGTGATGGTAGCCCTGATAATATACCTAAGCTACCTTGAATAGGAATATCTAAAAGATATATTACACTATCTTTATCCTGCAGAAACTGTATTTCATAGGAGAGGAGAGTTAGGTACAGGCTGAGGGATGGAGTAAACTATGGGAAGTAACATAAATTGTTGATGTATGTAGTTTTGAAAATTTGCCTTTTTGATATCAAAAGAGTATATATATATATATATTTTTATTTTTTATTTTTATTTTTTTTGAGACAGAGTCTCACTCTGTTGCCCAGGCTAGAGTGAGTGCCATGGCGTCAGCCTAGCTCACAGCAACCTCCAACTCCTGGGTTCAAGTGATCCTCCTGCCTCAGCCTCCCGAGTGGCTGGGACTACAGGCATGCGCCACCATGCCCGGCTAATTTTTTCTATATATATCAGTTGGCCAATTAATTTCTTTCTATTTTTAGTAGAGACAGGGTCTCACTCTTGCTCAGGCTGGTTTTGAACTCCTGACCTCGAGCAATCTGCCCGCCTCAGCCTCCCAGAGTGCTAGGATTACAGGTGTGAGCCACCGCGCCCGGCCAAAAGAGTATATTTCTATCGCTAGCAATTCTTGAGAATATAAGTCTTGAAGGTTGTAGGTGAGCCCTCAGGTTCCTGTGTGTGCGTGTTCATTGACGAGGTCGCGGTCCGGGTCTTTCCCGCTGCAGAGGCCCTGCACGCCTGGAGTCTTTCTGGAGCCTGCGTGGCTCTGGCATGAAGTTGCTGTCTGCCATCCTCCCATGAGAAGCGTCCCCATCAGCTCCCTTTTTGTCCTTGGGCTCTGCCCAGATCCTAGCTCCTGGCAAGAGGTTTCACCTTACGCGCTCTGCAGGACTCTCTTTCTCAGTGCTGTTTTCAAATGCCACTGGGTTATCTCTGGGAAGGATAGATTTAAACTCTTCCTTCAGAGTGACTGTTTGGACAAAAATCTTAGGAAGATGTAAGAGACAGTCAGGGGAGGGGGGAAACTTATGATAAAAGGAAACCCTTGGGCTCAAAACAGTGGTCTGCACCCATGGTCAGGGCCTCTCAGGAAGAAAACACAGATCCCTTTGTGCATAAGGGCTGTACGTATTTCTCCTGCTGGATTTGTTCTTAGCCTTTAGCTTCTTAGATGCCATCATAGCTCACACAAGCAAAACTACTCCTGTTCCTCATCCTTTTTTAAACTTCTAAAACTTCAGACTATAGTGATTTTTCTCTCTTCACTCATCTGAAAGAAGTTTAGGTTTGTCCTGTATTGATGCTTCTGATGGGCTCTGTTAAAGATTATGTGGTTGGTGTGCAGGCCCAGAGAGAGAAAGAAGAGATTATGTGGTTGGTGTGCAGGCCCAGAGAGAGAAAGAAGAGATTATGTGGTTGTGTGCAGGCCCAGAGAGAGAAAGAAGAGATTATGTGGTTGTGTGCAGGCCCAGAGAGAGAAAGAAGAGATTATGTGGTTGTGTGCAGGCCCAGAGAGAGAAAGAAGAGATTATGTGGTTGGTGTGCAGGCCCAGAGAGAGAAAGAAGAGATTATGTGGTTGTGTGCAGGCCCAGAGAGAGAAAGAAGAGATTATGTGGTTGGTGTGCAGGCCCAGAGAGAGAAAGAAGGGAAGGATATGAGTTTGCTGCAGTTTATTTGGCTTGATGAAAGCTTTGGTAAACTGAGGGGAGAAGGGAGCAAGGGATTGTTATCAGCAGCTGCTGGAGGGAACTTCACCACGGCATGAAGAGTTTGTTTTCTGCATAGTTGTTTGTTTGCTGCATAGACCCAGATTTTCAGGGGCAGAAGCTCCATAGAGTGGAGCCTTTGCTAGGAGTCGTGGCCACGCTCACATTCTGCTGAGCACACTGCACTGCAGGTAAGCTGGGATGAGTGCTGAGCCGGCCTCGTCCATTAAATCGACTTTGCACTAGATGTCCAAGGCCCTAGAAGGGTCTGCTTCTTGGCTGCTTGCTGCCCAGAGACCATTTGTTATGTATACACCTGCTCCTCCTGGCTGAGGAGGAAGTTCTTGATGGAAGTTCTTGCAGTCGGTTTCTTCTGGCTGTTCCCAAGGCAGACTGTTCTTTAGCATGTGACTCATTATCATCTTCCCTTTTTTTGTAAATTATATCTTGTAGAAATACCTCAAAGTTTCTGACATGGATATGGCATCCTTCTCTGGTTTCTAATAGTAAGTAGATATTTTCCCCGGATTTATTTTCCTTTGTTCATTTCATTGGGAATGTAGGAAGTCAAATATGTGTGCTGAGGTCCTTCTCTTGAATTTTAAGATTTATTTTTTAATAATGACAGTTGTACAAGTTCAGGTACATTTGCACTTAGTCTTCTTGTAATAGAAATGATGTATTTTTAAAAATCAAGATTTTCTTTGTAATGGTGGGAGTTACATTACTGATAACATTTTGGATTTATCTGCAAATGGTTGCTGCAGTATTTTCTTTCACTATGAACCCTTCCCCCTGAAACAAACAGAAAACACATCACAACATTTGGAAATTTGCCTGGAATAAACTGTTAACTTTTTTGGGTGGTTTTTTTTTTTTTTTTTATTTGTTTGTTTTGTTTTTACTTTAGAAAATTGTAAATGCCAGACATAAAAATACCCTGTATTCCATCTACCAAAAAGAAAACAGAATTAGGTAAGTGAAAATCAGCAACTGAGCCCAAGTAATCAATTTTATTATACACTTTGCCTTTTTCTTGTCCTTTCTACAGTGTTTTATGGGTTCACTCATTTGTACAAGATACAGTCTGTGAGTCCTACTATGTGTGACACTGTGCCAGGAACAGGGACACTAAGTTGTCATAATCCTTGGTCCTGTTTATAAGAGTCAAGTTTGTTGTGCTCTGTTGAAAGAAGCATCATGAAGTATGCAAAGAACTATGAAAAGCTCAGTTTCTAGACATTAATCCTGATGGGATTAGAAAGTGAGGCAGTAGTCTCCCGAGGAACTTTTTGTACAGAGGCAATGACACAGATAAATTATTAGTAGCTACCCTTTGAGTGTACTAAGTACTAAGCATTAAGCTTTTACATATGTAAGCTTATTACTCATGGTGACTACGTATTGTTATTCCGGTTTCACAGATGTGGAATGTGAGGCTCAGAGAGAGCATTATTTATGGGTATGCCGCAGTAAAAGGCAGAGACGGGAGTTCCTGCCAGGTCTGCTCTCCCCAAAGGCATGCCCGTGCGGGAGGGCACACTGTCCCTCTGTGCTGCCACCTTGTGCAGTGGGTGTGGGTAACGGGGGCTTGCCGCACTGATCAGTTAGATCTGGCTGCATATGGCAGAAAAACCCAAAGTAACAGTAGGGTACTCGGGAAAGAAGTCGGGGAGTAGTATTAATAGTCTGTGGCTGTTGTGAAGGCCCCGTGGTCATCAGGGACAAATCTTGGCACATCTGCCCTGTGGTCCAGCGTGGCATCTCAAGCTTCAGCTCTCAGCTCCAAATTCCAGGCAGCAGGAGGAAAATAGAGTGATGGGGGAAGAGAGCATCCCTCACCTTGTAAGTCTCCCTTGGCAGAACTTGGGCACAAAGCCACACGTAGCTGCCAAGGAAGGTGAGAAATGTAGTCCTGCAGTGGGATTCGTGGCCTCCTGAATAAAGTCCTGGTTCTGCTACTAAGGAGGAAAAGGGAAGCGATGTTCAGGTGGGCGGCCAGCAGCCTCACTGCACTTAGCTCAAGGCAGGCTGCGGTTTGGTGGATGCCATGGGCTGAGCTGGGGCCGGAGGTCGCGCCCCCTGGGGTTTGAACTTCATTCTGTAGGTGCTGGGAATCATTGAAAGGCTTCAACTAGGGAGGGACATGACCAGCTCTGTATTTTGGACAGGTTGTTCTGTGTTGTGCCTGCAGGAAGGAGGACAGGCTGGGGAGGATGAAGGCCAGAGAGGCGGGGAGCGGGGCATCCTCTGGGAACCTGATGGGTTAGAACGGATGAGAAGTGATGGCCACTTTTAGACACGGAGAGGATGGAATGAGTTCTGACGCAGGCAGGATGTGGAGTCCCCAGGCCTTGGTGACTGACCATTTGAGGCTGTCGAGGGACAGTCTGGCTTTGCCCTCTGGGCGGATGCTAACGGGGGCAGAGAATGCAGGAGGGAGAGCAGGTAGTGGTGGGGGCTGGGGGCAGATGATAGATCCTGCTGGAGGTGGCTCTGGGGCCTCCAGCACATGCTGGTGGGCAGCTAGTTGGCTGTGTAGATCTGGAGGTCAGGACGTAGGGCATGCGATTCAGGAGTCATCAGAGCATGGTCATGAAGTGAGCCCCATGATTACAAACAGGGAGCCTGGTTTGTTTGTAGAAGTAGTTAACTTCTGGCCAATATGGGGCAGACCCATATTCATTTCCCTTCCAGATGAGGTTGGACAAACATTCAGCATTTCTAGGTTGAATGTCTTTGAAATTATTTTCTAGACTAGCCTAATTTATAAAAGTAGAAAGGAACCATAAATATAACTTTGGAAAGGGTTAGCTAAAAGGAGAAAACAGAATCTTTAAGTATAGGGAAATAGGTATTAACGAGGTGCTAGAATTAAGAGACTACAGATGAAGGCAGTTTTTCGTGCCTGTGCTTTTGCTGTAGGAAGGGCAGGGAAAAATGCGGAAGGGAGGCTGGAACAAGGAGTGGTGCCTTCGGGCATGGCAGTCTGTCCGGAGGGCTGATATGCTCCATGAGGGTAGGACATTAGAAATGTAAGGATTGCCCTGCCACTTGCTCACATGTCAGCGTTCCCAGTCTCCCCTTTCCAGACTAGTAATTAACTACGTATTTTTAGCTGCAGGTTCGGTTAGTGATAAACCATCAGTAAAAGCAGATTTAATTTGTCTCCAGATAAGACTTGCTTCTCTCATGTACGCTTTGTAGGTTGAACAGATAAAATGAAAAATGCTGTGAGGGAAAGGACGATGTTACTTACATTATGTGTTTCTGGTGGTGGGAAGGAAGGATGTCCGCACAAGCGGACAGTGGAATGGCTGTTAGTGGAATGGCTATGGATTCTAAATTTTTATAGATGTCTTCCTATTCCTTTACAAAAAAAAGCTATGCCACTTTATGTACTCATCGCCAACATACGAGAGTGTGTTGACCTTTCCCTGAATGAATGAATGATCAAAATACGAATGACCATGCACTAATGACCAACTGTGATGTGCCAGGCCCCCTGTGGTGCTCTGGAAACAGAAAGATGGCTAAGGGACAGTGGTCTCTGGCCAGAGGGGCTCGGGGTTTGATGGGGTATGGTGAGGGACGGGGAGGAGGGGTTCAGGTGCAGGTTTTGGGTTCCGATGGAGCTGGGTTTAGTTACTGACTCTGCTGCGTACCATCTGGACATGAGTAAATCCCTCCGTCTAAGCCTCTCGTCCTTCATTGGAAAATGAGGGTAATCATAGCTGCTTCACTGGATGTTTTTGAAGATTAAATAAGAAATTTACATAAAGATTTTAGTCCAATACGTACCGAAGAATAAACGCTTGATGATGATGATGATGAGAGTGTCGGTGACTGTCACACATAAACTGGCGATTTCAGTCCCGAGGATCACACAGGGGGATGTGCCCGGAGTGCGCTGGGCCCAGGCGGGGAGCTGTCTGCCTGGCAGTGTCTGGGAGGCCTGGGAAGGGCAGCTGTGGCTGAGCCAAGTCTTTAATTACACACAGTAGTTTGCCATGAGGTTGTATCAGGAGGAAATACGATATTTTAAAAATAGTTTCTCAAAAAAGGTACACTGTAACAGGGAACCTCACCATTATATTAAAAAGACATTCTCAGAGGAAATTCACGGAGGCATCTTATGACCCTGCTGCTTAATTTTCAACATAAAACTTAGTTTTATCACTGTTTCTGGTTTTGTTTTAAAGCACCAATCAAAGGATAATTCTTCGATTCTGTTTTAATTTCCTCCTTGTTTCTTTTAAAAATTAAAGTGGTTAAAATGTGCTCATTGTGGAAAATGTAAAAATATATAAGCTTTTATATGTTTTTTAACCTTTCTAATTCATCTTTTATAAAGTGCTATTTTTTGCCTCATTTCTTTTGGGGAATTTATCTTTTTTTTTGGTATTTTCTTTCTGGTTGGTAACAATTATTAATATATTAAAACATTAGCCATTAGTCTTTAATAAATGTTGCAAATGATTTTTGTCCATCTTTAAGATTTTCTTCTTTATTTTGTGTCTGTCTTTGTTTTGGGGGATACAGATGTTTTAAAATGTTATTAGTAAAATCTGTTAATATTTTCCTTTGAGATTTTTGCCTTTGGCTTCATTTTTAGGAGATCTTTCTTCACTCTTGAGATTATATAAATCCTCATTTTATCCTAGTATTTTATGTCTTTTAATATTAAAATCTTAATCCTTTATATTGATGTACAGGAAGGGAATGTACCTTTTATAAGTGATTGCCAGGTGTCCAAACACCATTTAGTGAATAATCTGTCCTTTCCCTGCTAGTCTGAAATGTCACCATTTTCATGAACTAAATTCTTGTATATGTTTGGGTTTGTTTCTGAATGTTTTTGTCTTTTCCACTGTTCCATTTGCATGTTTTAAAACTAGTGCCACAGTATTTTGATTAATATCGCTGTGTAATGGCTCTTTAATGGATTTTAATACCTGGTAGGATGAGTCCTGCCTCAATATTCTTATTTTGAAAAATTTAGCTGGCAATTTCTTAAATATTCATTTTTAACACTAACTTTAAAATAATTTTGTTAGCTTCTTCCCCCAAATCCCTGTGACATCTTGATTGGAATTGTGTTAATTTGTAGATTAATTTGGGGGAAATGGAGTTCTTTGGAATAGTCAGTCTTCCTCAGGAACATGCTGTGCCTCCCCATGTATTCAGAGCCTTTCCTGTGTTCCTTTGTAAATATTTTTGCTTTTAGTTGTGTTGTTTCTGCCCAGTTCTTGCTAAATGTATTCCTAATCGATTTATATCTGTTTTTGTTATTGGGGGTGGAATTTTTTCCATTATATTTCCAAGTTGGTGTTTGTTGTACAGCATAGCGTGGGAACACAGGCTCAATTTCCAAATGGAGCCAGAAGTGTCTGAGGTAATTTTAAAGTTAGTTTCTTCAAACGTTCTTAAGTTTGATAAAATCAAATATTAGAAAATTCAGTTTCATAAGAAACACGCGTCCTTGATAACATGTTTTCAGAATGATGTATCCAAGAATAATAGGTTTTTGAAGACTGCTCTTTCTTGGATGGTTGAGTAATATTCTGAGTTTCCAGCAGAGGCCAGTGTTTTACAGATTTATTGGTCTGTGGTGGTGGTTTTGTCTGCAGTCTCCTGAATTTATGTGTCCTTGAGTCATTTAATCAGCACGCCGGGGATTATTTGAACTAGAAGGAATGTGGAGGTCATCTGAATTAATCATTCGTTTTGTAGATAAGGCAGCATGCATGGATGGGAAATGACTTGTCCAAAGCCACACAGTCAGCAGAGTTAGGTGAAAACCTAGGTGTTCTTGTTTCCAAAGGACACTCTCTCCCTAAGAGACTGATTAAAGATAGTCACCAAAATCACAGAGAATAAAGATATATTGTCTGATGTAGAAGTTATATCTTGGAAAAAGGGAAGCACAAGCTGTTCAATTTGTTTGGGTAGGTATGTGTTTAAAAATTTTTATTAATAAGGATGTTAGATTCTTGGATTGCAATAGTAATTGAATAAAATGCACTGAAAACAGCTGACTTTTGTTGCCCGAATGTAGAATTCTTGGATGTGAAAGTGACCTTTGATAGATACAGTGTCCTGTTCTCCACCCTGACTGTGGTCCTTGATGTCGTCGTACGTTTCAGTGCTCGTATGATACCAGCGGGGCAGCTCCCATGCCCTCTCTGCACACCCAAGTTGGGCGTGTTTCAGAGAAACTATATATATAGACCATTCAGTTCCACCTGTGTCAAAAATGCTATCAAGGAATCTATAATCTTTTCCAATAAATAATCAAGTAATGCAAAAAAAAATTTTTTTTTGTTCTATGTTATGATTAATAGACAAACCAGAGCAAAGGAGCCAGGGGGATGTTAGGGGTAGCTTCTGACAAAACTATAAAGTGGACGAAATATCAGTTTCAAAGAGATATCTTTCCTTTAACCAGCCGACTCCACCCTATCAAAATCTTCTCATAGGAAAGGGGCGTGGGCCACTTGGTTGTTAGCGGGGAGGCGGGACCCTCCCGGAGTGCGTGTGGTGAGCACCACCACACGCCTGACGCCAGGCTCACTGGATCTGGGTGTGGGAGATCCCGTGGCGACTGCCGTGATGGTGAAGGAGAGACTGTGAGCCGGGCCTTGAAGGAAGGGTGGGACTTACATGGACAGAGACTGCAACGGTGGGACACTGTGGGGCTGGATTCCTCGTGAGGGTAAGCAGGGGCGGGTTATTAAGTGTAGAGTTTAAGGGCAATCAAAGGAAGGCAAGATTAAGGGTAGACTGGGGTTGGTTTGGGTTTAGACTTTTTGAGTTGGAGGTCAGAGTATGAGATGTTTTTCTATAGGTTTTTTTAAAGCTTTTTATTTAGAAATACAGTAATAAGTTATTAAAAAAAAGTACAGAGGGGTCCTGTGTACCCTTCATGCAGCTTGTCTCTATAGTAACATCTTATAAAAGTTGCAGACAATATCAAAACCAGGAAATTGTCCTGGGTTCACTTTCCCAAACTTATTCAGATTGCACCGGTTTTTATATGTACTCATGTATGTATACATATGTGTGTGTACATTTCTGTGCAGTTTTATTACACGTGTATACTTGCGTAATCACTGCAACAATGAAGGTACAGAGCAGCTCCATTTCTGCAAAGGAACTTCCTCACGCTGCTCCTTCTAAAGATTTTTAAAAGCTTTAAAGGCAATCCAGGGTTCTAGCTGGGTACGTTGTGGGGGTGGTGGTGGGCATAACCCACTGGTGTCTGGAGCCGAGGGGCTTGTTTGCAGCCGGGAGGCCTGGCCAGTAGGGCTCCCTTAGGAGGCCTCTTTACATATTGTTGGCAGAATGTGGGAATGGCAAACAATTTTGTAACAAATTTTATAAGGAACGAAACTGTTTTAACCGGGACAGGAATATTTTACGTAGAGTTTTTAAAAATGGCAGAAAAGACCCTACTCACTGATTCTCCTGGAATCTCAGCTTCATCCTGTGACTTCCCACATGCTGGTGGGTTCTGATTTTCTCAGAGACTCCGCTTGGCTCCCTGTAGCCACTGGAGTTTTCCTCTAAGAAGCTGATAGGTGGGTTCCCTGGCTCAACCTGCAAGGACCCTGCTCATGCATTGCCCCTGCAATAGGCTACCTCCTTAGTGAGGATCCTTGGGCCTAACCTCCTTCTCAAAGGAATACAGCTCTCTCCCTTTTTACTTAGCACCTTGGCACTTACATGACTCTACCCCTTATCACAGTTATCTGATCATCTCCCTACATACAGCTTATTAGGTGCATTTTTAGCTGCCCAGGTTATTATTAGCCCCGGAGGGCATGGATTGTTACTTACCTCTTGTGTTCTCGGTGGTCCCTTGGATAGGGCTTTCCATGTAGTGAGTTATTAGTAATAGCTATTTATTGATTTGATTCCATTACATTTCAATTGAGGTGCAAATCTCCAGGGATTTTTTTTCTGCTTCCTTTTACCTGTCAGGCTTCTCCAGCAGGTTTTAGGGAGCATTACAGGTTTCAAGAGTAAGTTTCTCATTCAACAGAAGGAGACTTATTGAAGCAGATAACAAGGCTAGTTGGAGTGGAAAAGGCACTTAGAACTCATTGGAAAAGGACGTTATGTAAAATCCAGGTACTGTTATTTCAGCGTAATAGGTTACTTTATCATAGGCTTGTGGTAATAGAATTTGTTCTAGACGGCAAAGGCTCATATTAGCCGAACTATGCACTCTCCTAGGCGTGGAAGAAGAGAGCAAGCAGAAGAAATATAATGTACTGTGTAATTTTATTTTAGTCAAATGTACTGAACCAGAAGGGCTGCAGGATTTTCAAGTGCTCATTTAATGTCTCAGTAAAACAAATGGCGGAAGCCAGGGAGAAGTTTCCATTTTGCTAAACTCTCAATGCTTAGGAATCATGCAGTGCTATAATTATTTAGAATAATGACTTTCACAGCTCATCTTCAAAAAGTGAGAAAAATAGAAATAGCTCCAAGAGTACCCTTATATTTCTGTGTCTCAATTGTTGAAAAACAATTGCTTTCAAGAGTAAAGCCGGCTTTTCCTTCTTTCATGAGTACATTTTCACATGAACCTGTGACATGGGATGGACTGTCCCTGAAACTCTCCCCCCAGTGCCTAATTTTCTTTCTTTCTTTCTTTCTTTCTTTCTTTCTTTCTTTCTTTCTTTCTTTCTTTCTTTCTTTCTTTCTTTCTTTCTTTCTTTCTTTCTTTCTTTCTTTCTTTTTAATTGAGGTGAAGAAGCATATAACATAGTATTGACCATATTAACCATTTCTAAGTGTACAGTTCAGTAGTGTTGAGTATATTTACACTGTTATATAGGAGATCTCCAGAAATTTTCATATTGCAGACCCGAAACTCTCTATACACATTGAATAATTTCTCTTTTCCCCCTTTCTCCAGCTCCTGGCGCCCACCATTCTACTTTCTGTTTCTGTGAATTTGACTACTCTAGAGCCCTCATATAATTGGAATCATACCGTGTTTGTCTTTTTGTGCCTGGCTTAATTTATTTCTTGATTGTGTCACACACATAAACAGGGAATTGTCCTTAAAATTCTCAGAGCCACTAAGCTTTGATTCTAAGGAGATCTGAGAAGTTGGAAGAGTTATGTCCATCCATTTCACAGATGAGGAAAATTGACAACCAGAAGTTGCCTGTGGTTATTGAAAAATCTTAAGTTCTGTAGTTCTCTGTTTTGTTTTACTTTTTAGGTCCATCTGATTATTAAAAACAGTGAAAGTATCCCAAACTCAGAGCAAAAATAAATATAACATTTAGAAAATGCCTTTGGATTAAGCTGATGCTGCTGCTACTGGTCCCATTTTCTGCAAAACATTTTTACGTGTCTGCTGTAAAGACAGATTATTTTTTTCCAGTAAGATTTATTTTGGTCAATATCTGCTGCTATAGCGTAAGCTGATGTATAGATTTTTTTTTAAAACCTTATGTTAAATGCTCTAAAGTAGGAGTTGGCAAGCTTTTTCTGTAAAGGGCCAGGTAGTAAATACTGAGTCTTGTTGTAATGATTTAACTCTCTGTCTCAGTGTGAAACGGAGCGGAGCGTGGCTGTGTCCCAGTGGAATGTTATTTGCAAAAGCAGGGGGTGGCCAGGTTTGGCCCACAGGCTATAGTTTGCAAGCCCCTGCAATAAAGTGGGTCCTTTGGTTCTCAGCACCGTAGCTTGCTGTCCTTCGTACACAGTTACAGTTGGTGGTGAGGGTGGTGGTGACTGAGAAAATAACGTAAATCAAAGTATTACTGCCTTCCAACTTACAATTTCGGTGTTATTTTCTAGACAACATGCTAGCCTTAAGACATAATAAAAAGCACACTTAAGAAAATAGCTAACAAGTGTGAAGTATGTCTTCAAAAAGAAGACTGGAGATTTTTCTGAGTTTTTCTGAGTATTCGTAAACAAATTTCTTTTTCTAAAGGAAAATAGCTTTAGTCTCATAATAAAGATAAGACATAAAGAAGAAATTAAAAATAAACCCAAATCCCCAAACCCAGGAGTAACCACTGATAATAGTGATATTTTAGTTTTTTGTTGGATGCCTTTATTTGACCTTTTTTGTCCTCCTCCAGACCCACTGTCTGTTTTTCCACTTGCTCAGGAAGGTCAACCTCTGTGGACTGTATCAGCAGGCACCAGTGACGGCCAAAGTGTGCCGGAGAGCAAGGGGGCGGGTGTTTACCCCCCACCCCACCCCCACCCCCACTGTGCTGTCCACACTCCTGCCAGGCGACCCCTCCTACTGCAGCTCTTTGGGCGCCTGTAACCTTGCCTTCCCCACCTCCCCCCTTGCACCTCAGGCTTAGTGGTGGTCGAGGACTGCAGGGGTGTGCTCCACCTCTCCTGCTTCCTCTGAGCCCTGCCTGCCCTTGGAGTTATCCCTTCATTGAGCTTCTCTCACTTCCCCAGTTTGAGTGCGCCGTCTGTCCCTCACTGTGGCTCTGACCTGACTGATAGAAATGCTGCGTCCAGTTCGACGCACTCCACCACCAAGGCAGACCCGCAGAACTTTCCCCGTCTGCCCTGCTTCTGCAGGCAAGGAACAGAGAGCTTCCACATCCCACTGGAGGCAGGGCACCAGAGCTCAAACCCTGCCCCTGCATTTACTGGCTGCATGACTTTGGGGGAATTATATCATCTCTTTGAGCCTCGGGTTTCCCCATTCGAATAAAGGGGATAATAATGTCTGTCTCTCGGAACTGTTGGGCAGATCGAATGAAGTCGTGTCTGTGACGTGCTCAGCATGGTGCCTGGCGCTTGGCTGAAAGTGCTGAAACGGTCATAAAAACACTCCATTTTTTGGTTTATAAATAGATACTCCTCAAAGGATCTTTTGTAAAGGAAAAGGCCATTTGTTTTTTTTTTTTTTTTTTGAGACAGAGTCTCACTCTGTTGCCCAGGCTAGAGTGAGTGCCGTGGCGTCAGCCCAGCTCACAGCAACCTCAAACTCCTGGGCTCAAGCGATCCTCCTGCCTCAGCCTCCCGAGTAGCTGGGACTACAGGCACGCACCACCATGTCCGGCTAATTTTTTCTGTATATATTAGTTGCACAATTAATTTCTTTCTATTTATAGTAGAGACGGGGTCTCGCTCTTGCTCAGGCTGGTTTCCAACTCCTGACCTTGAGCAATCCTCCTGCCTCGGCCTCCCGGAGTGCTGGGATTACAGGCGTGAGTCACTGTGTCCAGCTGAAAAGGCCATTTGTAATGGAGGAATGCTTTCCTATCACACCTGTTTCAGAGACTGCATACTTCAGAGAGCCTTCGTGGCTGCTGCCCTGATCAGGGCTTGGGCGGTCTCTCATGGACAGCTCTCGCCTGCCTGATTCTAGTGACGGCAGGAGGCAGGTGGCAGTGGAAAGCTAGGCCACCCCTGGATGGTTTGGGCTAATAGGAAATCTACATGACTCTGTTGGAGCGTTAGTGTTATGAGTAAAGAAATAACTTTCAGAGCCAGCAGAAAGAGAATAGGCATTATTCATATTCCTCAGGTTAATTAATATGGCTAGCAATTATTTCACACTTACACCTCCTTTATTTATTTAGTCCCTAAAAGAAGGTTGCATTATTCCCATTTTAAGGAGAAGAAATTGGATTTTAAAGAGAAGCTCAGTGACTTGACTAATGTTTCCTAGCTAATAGTGGTATTTATGGGATGCACACCCAGGCATTCTCTCTAGAAGCCTGCACACTCACCTGCTGTGCTTGGCTGTCTCCAAGGCTCTTGTCCTTGACATGCTAGAAGGCTGATAATTTAAAAAACCTGGTTCTATGTGCACCTGGTAAAAATTTAAACCATACAAAAGAATAGTGTGAAAATTGGAATTATCCCCATCTAAGTCCTTGTTCCCCAATCCCTTGCTCCAGAGGCAACCACTCCCCTTTTGTGTCCTTCTAGAGGACTCCTTACAGCAGGGGTCCTCAAACTTTTTAAACAGGGGGCCAGTTCACTGTCCCCCAGACCGTTGGAGGGCCGTTGGAGAGTGCGGTGCACATTCCACACATGCGCACTGTGGGCCCGGGACGAGTCGGCTGCTAATAAGCAGGACAGGCAGTGGCGGCAAAAACGCCCGACAGGCTGGATAAATGTCCTCAGTGGGCCGCATGAGGCCCTCGGGCCCCAGTTTGAGGACCCCTGCCTTAGAGGGCTGTTAGCAGCATTGCAGAAGGAAGGATTACTGGTCCTCATCACCCCTCTTAGCTGCACCTCTGGCCTGTTGTCCTGGATGTTTTTCTGGGCTCTGGATTAGGTGGGAGGAGAGGCTGTGGGGGAGAGCCTCAGCAGCCAGGTCACTACATAGGGTTCAGGTTATTTCTTTGCTTTCGGCTTCACCTGGAAGAGTCTAAATTCCTGTCACCTCCTACTTCTGCATTTAAACACATAGTTAGTGTTCGTGGGTTGAATGAAAACCTTGAACTCATAATACACCTGTGTTTTAAGTATAAGGCACCCAGAGATTGTCTTATATTCTGAATGCCTTGTTAACTGATTAGCAGAACGACCCGTCACACCCAGGGACACTAGGAGAAGGGCTGCCTTACGTGGTTGTGGCGTTGGTTACTCATCTTCGACGCTCCTATGACAACAAGCACTGCCGCTGTAATTTGGTGCAAACATTAATATCTGTATTAAAAGAAAGGATTTTATAGTACAGATGCAGAAGTGATCAGTTATGTGATAATCATGTCTTTACTAGATGATTCTTACTATTGTGTGTTTGATTCGGTATGGATATTCTAAAATGGCCAAAATATGTTGTGACCAAACACAGCAGAAAGAGTGAAGGTGCATCAGCAATGTAATTAAAAAAAAAAATTAGCAGTCTGTGTTACA
The DNA here is from genome assembly GCF_040939455.1 of Microcebus murinus. NCBI lineage: Eukaryota > Metazoa > Chordata > Mammalia > Primates > Cheirogaleidae > Microcebus > Microcebus murinus. The sequence continues at coordinate 814,948 of NC_134110.1, read as the reverse complement.
CCGTTAGTTGACTGCTCCTTAAGCATGTTATGGATTTGTAGGGAAATACATTTTTTAAAAACCCAATTTTGTATATAATCAGAAGTTGAATATATTTTATTACTGCAGTCACATAAAGGGTTTTGTTTATTACCTTGTATGCTCTGTACTGTTTTACTATCAATAGTGATTCAAGAGGGTTGTGCTTCAATCTGTTCTTTCTAAGGCAACCATAATGAGTTCAAAGCATATGGTATTGATTTTTGAGAGTTCTGCCACAGAGCTATCATGAATTATTGGTTCTGTGTTTTATTTTAGGATTTCAGCTTCTTCGTGCTTTTGAAGCGTGTTGGGTGGAAGTGCCTGTGTCTCTCTGCAGTCAGCTGCGTGGCCTGAGGAGTAGGCGCACAGAGATTGATTAAGCTGACATTTGATATTAATAGCTCAGAGACTGTTTACATCGCAATATGCTTATCCATCCTAGATCTAGGTGAAGGCAACTGTGACTGGTATTTTATAGCTAATATGTGGGAGTGCTGGGATTCAGACCCAGGCCACCTGTCTAGAAGCTGCACGCTCAACCCCACTCCTTAACTGCCTCGAAGGTGCATGGCCTTGTGTTTCATCCACCTCTCTGCTTAATCTCAGGTGTGTCTTTGGCAGTAGGAGCAGTATATTGTTGAGTCATTATTCACCTGAGACAGCAAGGCTTCAAGAAGCTTCATGTTTTACCAGCTGAATGACCTTGGGGTGTAATTTGACCTCCCTGGGCATCAGTTTCTTTATCTGTGAAATGGGGACAATAATTCCCACCCTCCTGTCTCACCAGGTAGATATACTGACCAGCTGATTTTATTCATCCTTCTATCCCTAGGATATAGCATAGTGCTTGGCACATTATAGGCACTTAAATGTTAGTTTCTGTGCTAGTTTCTTCTCTCCTAGAAGCTAGACCTTGGTTAAGAATTAGATGTCCCACGGGATGGTCTGAACAGGTCACTACTTGGATATAGTCAGGAAACTAAGATAAGTATGGCGAGGGACCACTCATTATATCCTTTACTCTCAGTTTTTTTCATAGTAAATAGAACTAAGCTCAGCATCTCTCTGGGGAAAGACAAAAACTCTGCTCCCAAAAGGAAAGGAGAAGGATTCTGACTACTCAGTGGACCACAGGCATTCTTGAGGTATAGGATGAGAGCTGGTCGCACCAGACTGCACACATGGGAGGGCTCGATGGAAGTTTATCTGGGGTTGTTATGTTGTGGCTGTCACAATTAGGTAAGTTAACAGAAAGCGTAGGAGGGCCTCACAGGCGTGGAGAACAGCACAGACAGCAGCAGCAAAGGTACGCAGGTGGGTAATCACAGGGTGGGTTTGTGGGAGAAAGGAGCGATCCATTTCCCTGGGACTGCTGGAGCGTAGTGGGAGAGGTGTGGAGAGGCAGCGGGGTGGGGGCGGGGGCTGCAGCAGGTGCTGCATAACCAGCTACGGGGAATGTGCAATGGGGAATGTGCACCTTATCTTTAAGGTGCAAATAGGTGGTGAGCGACTAAAAGTTTTTGAGCCTGGGGAGTCAGGATGAACGCTGCGTTTTAGGATGGATTGGGACCAGGCATGGGATGCCCAGGTGGACTGTGAGGAGAAAGGACACATTCAGAATGACACATTCAGAGCTCTGGCGGCAGTGCAAGGGGGTAACTGGGGAAAGAGTTACTGAGTCATGAAGTTCCTGAAGAAGAGCTTCTGGGAGACACGGCCATGACACAGAAGTTGAAAAGAAGGAAAAAGAAGTGTGAGAACTGTACGAGTTGGAAGTGGAGTGGAAAGCTGTATGTATCTCCTGGGCTCTGACGCTTGTTATTTTCAGCCTTCTCTTAGCACTGGGGCAAAGACAGTCGTCTGGACGGTACCGACTGTACTCGGGGATCAGGGCATTGTTGCAGGTGCTGGTGGCTCAGCTGCTGACTCCGTGCGGGTTAATGAGATGGTTTGTGAAGGTGCCTCGGACTTCGGGCTGAGGAGTGAGGCATTTGCAGACTCTTCTTTCCTCTTTTTCTCTCAAGGCCGGCTTCCTATGCTTTTTTTTCCACTCAGTGAAGATCCTGCAGCTCAGCACCTGCCCCCATCACCACACTGAAACTGTCCTTGCCCCGCTGGTTCCCTGGCTGCTAAATCTAGTAGATGTTTCTTGTCCATTCTGTCATATTCGACACTGTTCCTGCTCCTCTCTTCCTGAAATACTCTTTCCTTATATTCATCAAACTGCAGCCCATGGGCCACATCTGGCCCCCTACCTGTTTTTGTGAATAATATTTTATTGGGACACAGTTATACTCACTTGTTTATGAGTATAGCTCTGTGGCTGCTTTCACCCTACTCAGCAGTTATGTTGTAACAGAGACCCTAAGGCCCACAAAGCCTAAGTTATTTCCTCTCTGGCCCTTTAACACATTAACTGCCATGTGAGTTGTATTTAACTCATGCTAGTTTTGAGTCCGGGACTTTCGTGAAGCATATGTAACTCATGTCTCTTCACCTTGGGAGCTGCAAGAACTGTTTTTCAAGTTGCATATAACTGACAGAAAACAGTAAAAAACAATTTTTTCATTAAATTAGAAAGGATTGTTTTGTTTTCAAAGTTTTTATTCTATTTTCATAATAAAACACCATGGCCCACAAGGAAAAAATTTCTGGTGTGGCAGTCAATGTGTTACAGGAAAAATTTGCTAACCTCTATTCTCTAACCCCTTCTCCCCTAGTTTTCTTCTTCCCTCTTTGGCTCTGCTGAACCCTAAAGCTGAGAGAATGTGTAAAAGCCAGTTTTAAGGTAAGGTAAAAGCTCTGGTCAGAGATACTTGAGGTACTGAAGAAACTGCACCTCTTTCCCTGGCAGCTGGTTCAAGAAATAGTACTTGACATTTCTTTAAAAAAGAAAAGCTAGCATAATAATTGTAATTAACATAAACAGATACTTTGCTGAGGAGTTTATAAACATTATGTAATTTAATTTTCATGATCAGCTTCACTTACAGTTGAGAAAATTGAAGCACAGAGAGGGTGGTGACTTACCCATGGTCACACAGCTAAGAGATAGGTAGCCTCAGGGTCCATGCCCCCAATCATCACGCCAGACTGCCTCCCCATGGGGCTGCTGTTTCAGAGCCAGCACCGACGAAAAGACAGAAGATGTTTGTGAGCAGATACAGCGTGTGGGGCCGGGTGAGTTTTAAAGGTTAGCTTTGGCGTTTTGGAGTGCAGGAGTGCATTAGGAAGCTAGTGGAGCATGGAGAAAAACACCCGCAAGCCACGACTCTGCAGAACAGTCCTGCGACTCCCAGAGAGCTCTTTCTGAATGCCGTGGGGTGATCCTGGTGCAGCTGGGCGCCCTGACTCTGCTGGCCTCGTTCTGTGCTGGCCCGCGCCCGTGAAGGAGTGTGCACAGGAGCAAACGCGACCAAGGGGGTCGGCTCTTCTTGCACTTGTGCTGATGTCAGTGTTCTCTTAGCGAGCCCTCAGTGATTTGAAAGTAGAGCCCTGCTAGAAGCCAGTAAAGAACGTGCGTGTGGATTGAGGGTTTTCCTCCTGTTTCCTCTACTGAGTTCTGACCTTGTGACGTGTGAGCGTGGATCCGGGGCTTACTTCTGTTAGTGGGACCAGCATGTGCAAGGGAAACTTGCTGAGCCCATACGTGACGTTCACGCCCCGCTGGCCCTTCAGCTTTGGGGAGGAAGAGCACCGGGCGTGGTGCTGCTGAGGCGTGGACAGCCCCAGGTGTGTGGGGTGGGGTGGGGGAAGCGTGCGGCAATGGTAGCAAGGCACGGGAAGAACGTCAAGGCTGACAGCAAATGGGTGAAGTTAAGCAAGGCGTACACCGTGCGTCTCAGGAAGACACTGGAATTCGCCGAATAGCAGAAGCCCGGGCAGACGAGAAGGGTATCCTGAGGACCTGAGTGCAGTGCCGGCAGGGGACCGTGTGGTTGAAGGGAGCAGGGGTAGCAAGCTGTGGACAGGGGTCTGCCAGCAACACCCCAGACAGCATGTCAGGAGCCCATCTGGGGGGACCATTTCAGAGTCTTTGCTACCTGAGAACCCGCAGCCATTCTCTTTCTTGCTTAGCAGTTGTAGAGCTCACTTTGAACACATAGTCACATAAGGTTATGCTTTTATTGTTTTCTTGCCCCATAATGTTGCCTCCTTGATCCGAAGCTGTATTCTTTGGAGTTACTAAAATAGGGATACATGCCAGTATTGATCCATTCTGCAGATAAAATACTTTACTTTTCAGGGTTACTTTGGCCTCGAATTCTATTACAATTCAAGCATGAAGGATGACTTGGTAAAAAATTATGACCCTCTATGAAACTTTCTTTCTGGCAGGGCGGACGGAGACATACAGTCTGCTGCAGTGCAGGGCAGACTGCAGGGAGAGCTGTGGTCAGAGCACAGGGAGTACCAGGACTACAGGGAGCAGGATTGATTTTAACAAGGGATTTGAGAATGTTATTTTCTTACCTTTCTGTTTCCTTCCTTCATTGTCTTCCTCTAACTGCCTAAATGTGTATGTTCCCTGAATTCTGCCTTCTCTTTCCTGTGCACTGATTCCTGTGAAATCCTGACTCTTTTCCTGCCTTCTCTTTTGGCCTTGTTTTTTATTGTGGCAAATAACATGTAATGTGAGTTCTACCCTCCTAAAAGATTTTAACCACTTTGGTACGGTGCACACCGGCCGCGGCACCTCGCCCACAGCCGGCACTCACAGTCCGCACGACAGCTTGTGCTGCGCATTGACGACGAGTCCGTCTTGCTCTTGCATAATGAGGAAAGCTTGAAAGCACTGAAAGCTTGTTTTACTTTACAGGCAGCTTTGCTTCTCATGTAAATCAGAATAGGTAACATATATATATATATATATATATATATATATATATATATATGTTTTCATGACTTTTTTTTAAATGTTCACAATTTCATTTTGATAAATGAAAAATTTGAAAAGTCGTATCACAGCTGTCGGCTAAAGTCGACGCTCGGTTCATCGGTGGCTGTTGACTGTAGTCGACACTTGTACTGAAGTAAAAGCACAATTTGTACAGCAGATCTCTAGAACTTTTCGTCTTGCGTGACTGAAACTCTCCACCTGGTGAACAGCAGCCCCCCGTTGCCTCCACCTCCTGCCCCCGGAAGCCACTGTGCTGCTCTCTGTTTCCGAGAGTTTGGCTACTTTTGAATCACACAGTGTTTGTCTTTTTGTGACTTACTTCACTTGGTGTATCCTCAAGATGCATCCATGCGCTGCGTGTGCAGAATTGTCTTCCCCACGGCTGAGCCGCACTCCATCGCGTGTATGTTCCACGTTGCGTTTGCCAGGTGTCCATCAGGGGACACTTAGGTCGTTTCTGTGTCTTGGAATACAGAATCTGAGTAATACAGAATATGAGTACGCAGCATCTCTTTGAGCCCCTGATTTCGATTCTTTTGGGTAAGTACCCAGAAGTGGGATTGCTAGATTGTATGGTAGTTCTATTTTTAACCTTTGGAGAAGCCTGCATATTGTTTTCCAAAGTGGTTGCACCATTTTATTCATACATTCCCACCAACAGTGCACAAGGGTTCTAGTTTTTCCACATCTTCCCCCAAATTTGTTATTTTCTCTTTTTTTAGATACTGGCCACCCCAATGCGTGCAAGGTGAGGTTTTGTTGTCATTTCCCTGATGACTGGGGATGTTGAGTATCTTTTCACATGCCTGTTGGCCATTTGTATATCTACTTTGGAGAAATGTCTGTTGAAGCCCTCTGCCCATTTTTAAATTGGCTTATTTGCTTTTTAGCTATCGTGTTTTTAGGGGGTCTCTGAGCCCCGTGCCCCTCCCTGGGGAACACTCGGCTCACATCTTCTACTGTTGCTCGGCGTGAGCCTCTGCCCCAGTGAGTGAGCGGCTCCCACTCCCTTCTCCTTGCTCTGCTCCTGCCACTCTCCCTTTGGTTCCTGAAAAATACCCAGACCCAGCTCGGGCAGATCTTTGAAATGCAGGTCACGTACAAGTTCCCTCTGAACTCTTCCCCGACCACCCAGCGAGAATTGCCGTCCCTCTGCTCAGGGCTCCAGTACTTGTCCCTGTTGCTCTGTGGGCAGTTGGCGGAGACTGCTGCCTGGCATTGGAATGGATATTACGTGTGGCGTGTAATTTTATGTTAAGTGAACTGCCATCTCCTGAAGGGAGGAGACTGTGTGTGCCCCAGGGGACCTTACGAAACGCCTTGCCATACTGTAAAGAGGCAGGAATGCTAGGGAGGGTGTGTGTGTGTGTGCTCTCGCTATGGAAGACCGAGGAGGACTCCAAGCCTGACAGTGCTCTGGCAACAGAGGACACGAGGGAGCAAAACCCAAGCGCGCAGGCCACTGTCAGCCCCAAGAGAGACAAGTGAGCCAGACAGAGACGAGGAGGAAGGACAGAGGCCGGTGACTAGCACCTTTTAGCAAGTTGGCATTGGAATAGACGAGCAGGTTTACATGGGAAGGTCATTGCTGTAATCTGAGACATACTCTGCTGGGTTTTGGCAGGCAGGGGTTGACAAGTGTACGCTAGGAGCCAGAGAGAAGCTGAGCTCTCCTTACATTTCTGTAGGCAGTCCGCACAGCTGCTGACAGTGGGGGCTGGGCAGTGTAAACATCTCTGCTGAGGACACTGTTCCCGAGAATTCGTGGCTTCCTACTCTTGCCAGCAATGCTGCATGAGTGGTTAGTCCATGGGTAAGTTGTGGGTCACCCAGAGACCCCTAGAACAGACATCAGGAGGCCAAGGCCCAGTCAGGAGGGCCACGGGGCAGGCCACTGGGTAGGACTTGTAATGTGGCTCTTGTGCTGGAACTGGCACCTCATGCTCCTTGCTGAGGCTGGAGGACCCTTCTCTGGGCTCGTAACATCATGGGGGTTCTTCATCTGGTGAGCTGTATTGCCTCCTTTATTGGGATCTCCACACACCCTCACTGTGGTGGCATTTTTTGTTTTTGTTTTGTTTTGTTGAGACAGTCTCAATCTGTCTAGAGTGCTAGAGTGCTGTGGCGTTAGCGTAGCTCACAGCAACCTCAAATTACTGGGCTCAATCAAGCCTCCTGCCTCAGCCTCCTGAGTAGCTGGGACTACAGATGTGCACCACCACACCCAGCTAATTCTATTTTTAGTAGATTCAGTGTCTCACTCTTGCTCAGGCTGGTCTCGTACTTCTGGCCTCAAACAATCCTCCAGCCTCAGCCAGAGTGCTAAGATTACGGGCATGAGTCCCCGCGCCCAGCCTATGGTTGGGTTTTTATAGTCTCTAAGACCCTGCCTTGTACCCTGAGCACCAGCAGCCTGTTCTGCCCTGGTGATGCCAGGGCCAGTTTTGGTCCCTGCATTACTTGAGAGGGTTCCATCTATAGGACGAGTTATGGGGCCCCACCTTGTACCATGGGACTGTCCCTCAGTAGTTCACATCCTGCTCTGGTGTCAATCTGGAAATCCCCACAGCCTGGCCTGGCCTGTCCAGTGGGAGGGAAGTGAACTGCTTGGTACTCCCAAGAGCAGCCTCCCGCCCTGTTCCCTGACACTGAGAACAGCTCTGTCTTTTCTGGCTCCTCTCTGATCTTCTACTCCTCCAACCATCCTTACCCTGGGGCATTGATTCCCACACCCGGCAGGTATGTAGAATCATCACCTGGGTGCTCAGAAAGAAGCAGAGGCCCTATCCCTGGAGATTGTGTTTAACCAGGCAGGGGTGGGGCCTTGGAATCTGGCATTTTTGTACAGATATCTATCTATCTATGTATCTGTCTATCTGCATACACAGATACAGATATAGATATATAAGAAGTGCTGGAAGAATGTCATGAAGGGCTTACTGAGTAAGTTTTATTTCCTTTTCTGCCCAACTCTATGCTTTTTGGATTTTCTACAGCGATCATATATTTCTTTAGAAATCAGAGAAAGAATAGATGTCATTAAAAAACAAACACTGCATCCTGAAGTGATCTTTCAAAAGCCTTTAATCCTCTTCAATGTGTTCCTATTTTCTGCAGGGGGACTTGATCTCATCTTCGTGCCGGGTCTGGGCTTTGACGCACACGGCAACCGGCTAGGGAGGGGCAAGGGCTACTACGACACCTACCTGAAGCGCTGTGGGCAGCACCAGGACGTGAAGCCCTATACCCTGGCCCTGGCTTTCAAAGAACAGATTTGCCCCCAGGTCCCCGTGGATGAAAATGACATGAAGGTAGATGAAGTCCTTTATGAAGACTCCTCAACGTGTTACATCAGATGACTGCAGCTGAATAATCAGTATTTCATACGAGAGCAAAACAAAATATGTGCATTTTTGCCTTGTCAAAAATGAGTTGAAATTGCACATTAATGTGAAATGGACTGTGATTTTAAAATGTGATTATAAAATACCTAACAGAAAGCTATCTTTAAAAATTAATAGAAGTGTGAACAGTAGAATATTAATTAAAATAGAAGCTATCACCATATGATTTTCAGTTGCACTTCCTGGTGTTAATGTGACAAGTTGATCTTTCTGCTTTGCAGTTCAAGTTAAATATTTATGAGGAGCTGTGCTCTGACTCAGGGTGCGACAGGAAGGTAAACTCCCTGGGAGTGGGCACTGTATTTCATGTGTCCCGTCATGACCTGGTCCGTCTCTGGCAGGTGTAGGAGACTCAGTGATTATTAATTGATTTGTTAGTGTTTGCCTTGGGTACAAAGTTCCCTGAGAACATTATCCCACTTCATCCGACTTCATTTACTTACCCTGAAATTTTATGTTTGACACTTGGTGGCTTTTGGTGGTTAATGGACGGAAACCTTTTATGATTCAAATACTTTCACCCAGCTGATTGGTTCCCATAGCTGCTGTTCCGTGTGTCAGCCCCTTATGAGTTTAAGATCTGATATCGTATAAGTTGGGAATTATTTCTGTTTACTTGTGGCTCTGCTTTGGAAATGAGATTTGCTGTGGGCTGAAAGCTGGCAGATGGCATCGCAGCTAGGGAGCAGTAATTTTGTGGGGGGAGGACGTGGCTATCACCGGAAAGCCAGGAGTCTCCTTGACACGGCGCTCCTCCTCACACCCCCACCCAGCCCGTCACGGGTCCCCTTGATTCTGCCTCCGAAAAGCCTCTTACAACTGTCCTCTCCTCTCCGTCGTCCTGTGGCTCCTTGTCTGTCTAGCTCCTCGGCATTTCTAAGCCGAGCCAGGCAAGAATCTCCTGCCTGGCCTCCCTTGCCTTCTGTCTTGCCCTCAGATTTGTTTCTCAAGCTGCAAAGTGATCTCGTAAAGTACAAGTCTGATCACGAAGCGCCCGACTGGAATCTTCCAGCTGTTCAGAGCCCCCCTGGGCAACAGCCAGATGCTTTCTGTGTGTACGGAGCCCCTGAAAAGAGGCCCCACCTGTCTTTTTCCAGCCTCTTCCGTGCCCGCTCCCGTGTTCTCCTTCTGTGCCGCTGACTGAGCGTTGCAGGCTTCTCTGCTTTTTGCAGTTTGTAGGCCTGCGTTTCCCTCTGTCTGAAATGCGCTTTTTTCTTTTGGAAAACTTCTGTTTGTCCTTCAAGGTCAGCTCCCGCATTACCTCTTCGGTGAGGTCGTCTCCCTCTGTGTTCCCTGGCGGGTTAGTGTCCCTTCCCTCGTTCCTGCCCTGACCTCCCCGTGTTGTCCTGCGTGTCAGTTATTAGTCGTCACGTCTGTTCCCTTCCCTGGACTCTGCACCCTGAAGCGCAGGGGTCATGTTTATACTTTCCATACTTACAGACAGCTAGACATAACAGTGGGTGTTTGATAATTTTTTTTTTTTTAGTTAATTGAATACATTCAAGAAGTGTTTTATTTAAAACACAGATCTGTCATTTTTTTTTTGGAGAATAGCATATGGTTTGATGTTTTATGCACAAAAAAACACTTTAAAAATACCAATTGGGCTAAAAATGGATTTGTACACTATAATATAGACAACAAGAAATGGAATTCCTACAAGCTATGAAGTCACACTGTTGTACTCATTACAACTCTCGTTAGGTGTTACTTCAGCCATAAGGTTAGGGTGGATGTTGGCATAGCTGACACGACTGTCGGTCTGAAATGGTTAAACAGCAAAATTTCTGCACTGCTGTAGGTCTGGGAAGTTTAGCACTGTGGAACTCGGTGTAAGGAGAACATTTAAAAACCACTCTTCCCAGCTCCTCAAGTGCAGACAGAATGCAGAGTTGAGTGGCCAGGAAACGCAGGGTCCCGAGGTCCAGGAGTGTCAGAAGGCCACAGGGTCTCTGACCTGGAGGGAACCACTCCCCAGTGGTCAGTAGTGCAGAATGGTCTTTGTGCAATGGTCTTTGTGCAAGGGGGAAAATGCCCTGGCAGTGAAAGTGACAACAGCGCCGTAACTGCGATCAGGGCACAAGCTGAGGCCGAGGACAAGGCCTGGGACCGGGAGTCAAGCACGTCCGTGCATGCCAACACGAAGCGAGAATGACGAGGGTCTCGGGTCGGGGGGCAACCTGGGGAGAAAAGAAATAGCAACTAGATCTGAACGAAAACAATTGTTAGTATTGGGGGATTGAAAATATATCAGAGCCCAACATAGGTCTGTTTGCTGTGCCTTCTGTAGAACTGTGCTTAGTTTAACTAGAAAGTAAAGTGTATACGGTTCTAGTCCAGCTATCGGTAGGAATAGTTAGTCGGTTAATCACAAAGTCCTAGTGGCTAAGAGAGAGATTGGTAGGTATGTCCAGGCATGGGTGGCTTGTTGCAGAAGCTCAGTTCCTGGTCCCAGCTTTTTTTTTTTTTTTTCTTGCAGAGATCATTGAAATTCAGTTGCTCCTGTTGCATTTTAATCATATGTTTACATGCTTAATTCCTCTACTAGCCTACAACCTCCTCAGAGGCGGATTCTGGGCCAAATTCATGGCTTACTCTCATGCCCACCGCGGACGCACAAAACGAATAGCCGATGAATTCCTGATGAAGGAATGAACCAGTGTGAGTGTTGCCTGCTGCTCCGTGCCCGTGCTTGTCTCTGTGTCGGCTGTGTGCTGCTGAGTCCTGTCCCTCAGCATTGTCCCAGCGTGGGGTTATTCCAGAACAAGTCTTCTGTGACTGAGTCGAGTGGTCTCCGCCAGTCCCTAAATGTGTCGTGTAAGCTGTGCTCCTCTGTACACGTGTGTCGCGTTAACTGCTGCTCCGTGTGTGTGTGTCACGTTAACTTCTTAGTGTTTTCTTTCTTTGCTGCTTTTTGGTCATCTTCTTTCCTGCCCTTTCAAGGGTGGTTGCCAATCCCTGTAAGCACCCATCCCAAATACAGGTTTATTTATGTGCTTGAATAGTATAAATGCTACATAAGAATGTATGCGTTATATACACAAAAAGGATGACACTATATACTGTTGAAATAGAATATATTATGTGAATTTATAATATACTTAATTTTTTTTAAAAGACAGCAATGTATTGAAATTTTTTTGAAATTTATTGTTTTTGAAAACGTTATTTTAATATTTTTTGAATGATTCAGAACTCTGGTTCTAACTTCAGTTTGTTTCAATATTTGGTTTGAAGGGCTTTTGTAGTGAGAAAGAGCCTTTCCAGAGACAGCAGGCCCAGGGGAAGTGCCACTGTCTTACTGAAATTTTCAATCCTGTTTAACAATTTTGCAAAGCTATTTTCCATCGAAATCTGGCTAGTAAGTATCTGTTTTCTTGATGTGAATCTGTCATTTTTACGTATTAATCTGAAGATGCTGCACATTTACTTTGTTAACAAATAGCTTCAAACTTATTGAAATTCTTCGAAAGCTTTTAAACCAAGTTAGAAAAATTCTGCTTGCAAGTTTTTTAGTTTTGTAGATGTGAAAGCGTTTGTTGGTGTCACGCATAGTTTCTGCCAACATAATCATGTAATGATGAGAACATTTCCAAATAGCCATTTTCAGTATGTTTTTTCTATGTCACGAGTCTCTTTCTGAAAGTAGTTCCTTCCTGTCTCATTGATGAAACATAACTTTCACCCTGAAGATTCAAATTATGTGTGTTTATTTTTTTGACTGTATCTGCTTAAGTAGCAATTTGCTGGTGGCCATTTAAAGCCTCAGAAAGGTCTGAAAATTTGAAACACTTGCCTTTGTGTAAAAAATATATGCAAAACTCATCTTTAGGTTTACAGATGTTTTAAAAGTATGTGCCTTGGGATAATCAGAGAAATTTAGGTAAATCAAAGTATTTTTCATGAGTATTTCCTATTACATCCCAAAGAATTATAAATACTCTATTATACTATATACTAAAGGTCTTAATTTTATAAAATTCACATTAGTGATGCCCTCAGCACTTGGGGCATTTCTTGCCTATGAATTATGTAGCAATGCTATTGCTGAATTCTTAATGTGGAATCCACCCCTCACTTACCTTTTTTAAAAAAATTCCAGTCAAAGTAGCCATTCCATCAGGGGTTGGACTTAAGTAGTTTGCACATAAAATGCTGAGGAGTTTTTAAGGTAAATCTATTTTGCGAAATATGTTCTCTCAACTTCATCTCTGCTTAAATATCTTCCTGTAGTCTTACTATAAGATGGAATATGTTGGAAACATCTCTTCTTTTAGCCAACTTCCCACGTGAAAACTTATTCCTGCACTTCTTCGGATTGTCAGCAGTATTTCCTACTTGTCATCTAATGGTACTTCCTGACAAAAAGATGCATCAGGATTTGTTTTTTCTAAATTGTTTTACTAGTATTTAATCCATATTTCCGTGGCATGAAGAACAAGTATTTTTTAAAGGTATATTCCTTTTTGTTTTTTGCTATTGAGAAAAGGTTTATAAAAGTGTAAAAGGTGTATAAACATTTATGATTATATGTAGTGAACACTACTTGTGACACGTGTTCGAGTTAGCGTCTCGTGGTATTTGCTGTTGCTGAGCGCAGCGTGGAGGTTCATCTTTGCCTGGATCTACGGCCCCTGCTCAGAGGGATGGCGTCACCCTTCTCACTGAGTATGGTAAGGGGTGAGGTTCATCACTAACCACACTGGGCACAGATACCTACTTCAGAAAGTCTTTGTGATAATTTCAAATTTTTTGGCTGACTTCTTGGCAAATCTTAATGTGTTTTCCTTGTCGTATGGCTGATGAGTAGCTTGCACCAAGAACAGAAGTATCTGCTATCAGTGCTCACTTTTGCTTGCATTACAGGCTGAGTATCCTTCGTCTGATATCTTGGGTCCAGATGTGTTTTGGATTTCAGATTTTTTAAAAATTTTTATTTATTTATTTATTTATTTTTGAGACAGAGTCTCACTCTGTTGCCTGGGCTAGAGTACTGTGGCATCAGCCTAGCTCACAGCAACCTCAAACTCCTGGGCTCAGGCAATCCTCCTGCCTCAGCCTCCCAAGTAGCTGGGACTACAGGCACGAGCCACCATGCCCAGCTATTTTTTTTTCTATATATTTTTTTAGTTGGCTAAGTAATTTCTTTCTATTTCTAGTAGAGACAGTCTGGCTCTTGCTCAGGCTGGTTTCGAACTCCTGACCTTGAGCGATCCGCCCGCCTCGGCCTCCCAGAGTGCTAAGATTACAGGTGTGAGCCACTGCGCCCGGCCCTTTTTTGTTTGTTTGTTTGTTTTTGATTTTTGAATGCAGGCAGTCCCTGGGTTGCAGACAACCTGACTTAAGGCATTCCATACTTATGAATGGGCTCTCAAGGCTCCCCACAAGATCATTTATAATCATATAATTAAGTTAATAATTTGGGAACTAGCTTCTTCTGCGCATATAAACAAACCTGCATAGCGTAAGCTGTCATTGCATCTTTACCCAGCCGCTAGTCTCATAGAGAAGCATCTGATAGAAACACAAGAACACAAAGAATCAGAAAATCCATCCCAGAGAGTTCACTATAAAAGAATTAGCCAAAGCTTTTCTTCTCATTGAAGCAGGATTTGCTAAGCTTCAGAGGTTAACAATGAGTAGTTTACAAAGGTTTACCATGTAGTTAGTGAGAACATTAGCTGCTACAGGGCCATTTATGATGAAAAAAGAAAAAGGCTGTGCAAACAACCCTAGATACCATTTCCAAGAAACCAATTTCAGTGGTAAGTTCCTCTCCCCCCACAACAGAATCAAATCTCGATTCTCCAGCACCCACCTCATCCTCCCTGGCACCATCTCCATCTTCGTCTTCCGATGAACGTTAGCCACCTTCTTACCTGAAGGTGCCCCTTCCAATAAGAAAGACACTGATGCAGCGTTAGGTGAGTGTTAACTTTTAATATTCTTTTATTGAAGTTTCTCCTATCTCCTATCTGAACTTTTTATATGAGTTTATGTACCGTTTGTTCGAATTAAAAGCATAATTATTACAGTACACTATATTATTATTGCCACATATAAGCCATTATAGTGCTGTTGTTATTATTATTACTGTATGTGCACTGTTCATCAGGGATCTGAGCTACATACAAATCTGACCTAAAGACATTCTCAGGAGCGTATCTCGTCTGTAACCTGGGGACTGCCTGTATTTGAATTATATGCTTACTGGTTAACCATCCCAGATGCAAACATCTGAAATCTGAAATCCTCCAGTGAACATTTCTTTTGAGCATCACGTTGATCCTCAAAAAGTTTCGGACTTCAGAGCATTTTGGATTTCGGCTTTTTACTTTGAGATGTTTGGCCTGTGTTAGAATGATCCTTGGTCTGCTGTTCTTTGCAAGAACCTTTTTCAGCGACTTGTCCCGTGTAAGAGGGTTAGTTTAGTAAAAACTGCTAGAACAGGTCCCTGTGCCTGGGACTATGCAAAGACCTACAGTGCGTCCCAGTATGCTGACAGCATTCATCCCCCCAGTGCTATCCCACTCCTGTCCCCTCGAGCACAGCTCGCAGACTGTGCCTGGCCTGAGGCCTGCGGACATGCAGATGGGGTGAGGGGCCGATGTCGATCTGAGTTTTAACTTTTAGCAAAAACACAATTTCTTGTCTTTTAAAGATAAAAGGTAAATATAAACTGAGGTTCTAATTTCTCTTTCCCAAACCCCAGTGGATCACCTGACCCCGTCTCTGGGGTGTGTCATCCTGTTTGGAGACCATTGCTTTAAGAGCTCGTACTCCTAGCAGTACAGAGAGAGGGTGAGGTTCCCTGGTCACTTTGCTTGGAGACTGTTCGTGAGCTGCAGGGCCCCGGACTTCCTCAGGCCCCTCTTGGGCTGTGCTGACTGTGCACAGCTTGCACAGACTGTGCGTGTGTCTAGCTTGTTGCTGGTGCTGGTCCCCCCGGCCCCTCATCTTCCTGGCCCCACTGTCCCAGGACGAGCCTTCTTGTCTTCTGGCTGAGGCTTTTATCTTGCCCACAGTGTTTGGGTCAAGTGCTATTCTTTAAGTTTTATTTTTTTTATAATTTTTATTTATTTTTTTAGAGACAGTGTCTTGCTTTGTTGCCCAGGCTGGAGAGCAGTGGCACCATCACAGCTCCCTGCAGCCTCGAACTCCAGTGCTCCAGTGGTCCTCCTTCTTTTTTTTTTTTTTTTTTGAGACAGAGTCTCACTCTGTTGCCCAGGCTAGAGTGAGTGCTGTGGCGTCAGCCTCGCTCACAGCAACCTCAAACTCCTGGGCTCAAGCGATCCTCCTGCCTCAGCCTCCTGAGTAGCTGGGACTACAGGCATGCACCACCATGCCCGGCTAATTTTTTCTATATATATTAGTTGGCCAATTAATTTGTTTCTATTTATAGTAGAGACGGGGTCTCGCTCTTGCTCAGGCTGGTTTTGAACTCCTGACCTCGAGCAATCCGCCTGCCTCGGCCTCCCAGAGTGCTAGGATTACAGGCGTGAGCCACCGTGCCAGGCCCAGTGGTCCTCCTTCTTCAGCCTCCTGAGCAACTGTGACTACAGGCGTGCACCACCATGCCTGGTTTGTTTTTTGTTGAGACAGGCGTCTCACTATATTGCCGAGGCCTGTTCCCAAGTCTCGGCCTCTGGTGATCTTCTTGCCTGGGCCTCCCAAAGTGCTGGGATTACAGGTATGAGCCACCACACCCAGCCCGCTGTTCTTTTAGGAATAGGGTGCTTTTAAGAACCCATCACCTAGGAAACAACAAACAGATTCCTTTCTTTTCGATCTTTTCTTTTCAGACATCCCCTGGCTGACCTAGACCTATCCTCTGAGTATATGAAAGGATTTCCAAGGCTCCACAACAAACTAGAAATGCTTTTTTTTTTTTTTTTTTTTGAGACAGTCTCACTCTGTTGCCCAGGCTAGAGTGAGTGCCGTGGCGTCAGCCTAGCTCACAGCAACCTCAGACTCCTGGGCTCAAGTGATCCTTCTGCCTCAGCCTCCCGAGTAGCTGGGACTACAGGCATGCACCACTATATATATATTAGTTGGCCAATTAATTTCTTTCTATTGATAGTAGAGACAGGGTCTCGCTCTTGCTCAGGCTGGTTTCGAACTCCTGACCTCGAGCAATCCGCCCGCCTCGGCCTCCCAGAGTGCTAGGATTACAGGCGTGAGCCACCGCGCCCAGCCTAGAAATGCTTTTAAGTCTCCTACTTTTCTCCTGCTTCCTACCACCAATTGTAGCTGTTTTTCATTTTAACATTGTGGTGGCTTATGACAACAGACGACATCAATACCAGTGAGCAAGATCTCTGAAGGAAAATCCATTGTATTTCATTGTTTTGATTGTTATGTGCCCTGTGACTGTCCTACTTACACTTCCAGTCTTAAAACGGTGTGTCTAAAAAGTATACTTTCAATGCAAACAGCTGTTTCCATGGTGAGTCAGGTCCCAAAGAGCTTGGTACAGTCTATGGCTAACACTTGGTTTACCACCAAGAAATAATCTCTTCAGGATTGAAATGCAAAAAGTCTCATTTCCTCGCAAGCTTAGAGATAAAGAATATTGTATTATTCTGAAGATCTGAGTTGGGATACTGTGGCTATTGACCACATAAACAGACACATTGCTGTAAGTTCTAAATACTTGCTATTCCTCAAATCTAGGGGTAAGGTAAGACAGCAAGTTCCACTCCCTGTAGGTGTACTTAACATAAGCACCAGTGGACTGTGGAGACTAGTTATCTGTGTGGCCGGCTCCTCCAGGCCCGCCTCATACTTCCACGTGTTGTCTTCATAAAGCATAACTCTTCTGGTTCCACCTCCCCGCTGAACAGCCTTTGATGGTTCTCTGTTGCTCAAAAAGAGCAGGGTCTAGAACTTTAGCTTGCACGTAGGACCTTTTCCATCCTAGCCACAGCCTCGCTCAAGTCCCTCCCTGCTGCCGTCTCTCTCTCCCACACACACAGGTAAACACACACACGTACAGCTTTTATGTCCTTCAGACCAATAATGCTAGTTACCAGTAATGCTAGGTATTACCTTCAATTTATGTAATTGAATATGAAAATTGGTCTATACAAGAGGAGAGTGTTAACAGATACTGGATGGTTCAGGAATGGGAAATCTCAATGATGTACTAAAATTCTCGAGAAACTGAGTATCAACTTTATTGTCCTATGGATCACCTCCTGGGGATCTTGTTAAAATGCGGGTGCTGGTTCAGTAGGTCTAAGAGGTGGGATCTGAAATTCTGCATTTCCAGCAAATGTCTAAGTAATGCTGCTGCTGCTGCTGCTGCCGCTGGTGGTTTGCTGCCCATTTGAGGAGCGAGGTTCTAAGCTGTACTGTCCCCTGTGGTAGCCCTAGTCACACTGGCTATTTAAATTTAAATCGATTAAAATTAAATAAATTTAAAACTCACTTCCTTGGTCCCAGTTGCCATATTTTAACTGCACCATGGCCCCATTTTGCTAGTGCCTACTGTATCGGATAGTGCAGAGATAGAACATTTCCATCATTGCAGAAAATTCTATTGGACAGCAGTGTTTTCTAAGGCACTATTTTTCAGACTGTTTTCTACAGACCAGCTATTAAATCGGAATCTCTGGGAGTAGGGAACTGGAAATTCGCATTTTAAGCAAACACTCCAGGGTGTTCTTATGTATGCTAAAGTGAGAGGAACACTTCTACAGGGGATCTAAAGTCCGAGGCCCGGAGGTCGGTCTAATGTGAGAGTAGGCCAGTGCCAGAGGCAGATGTGCCGCAGCCCAGCTTAAATTGGAGCCGCCTTCTTGCCAGCCATGAAGATCACACACATCCAGTTGTCTACAGGTGCGCAGGTTCTCTCTGGCCGGCGGAGCTGGCTTCGGACACCACAGCTGCGCAGGGTGGAGCAGCTGTAAGCCCTCAAGCCGGTGGCTTACTGCAGGTGTGTGGCAGGTTCGAGGAGTGTCTTCAGGCCCCACAGGCCTCGTGTCCTCCAGGTGCTAACATCCAGTTTCAGGGTCGACGCTCAATCCTGGAAGGTACGATCAGGAAATAACTAACTCTATTCTTCACATCTTTTGGATCTCCCTTCGTTGCCCAAGAACGTGTTTTGGGAAGATCCTTTCATTTTCGATCACCTTTCAGCTATAAAAAGAAGTTGCATTTTCAGGGATCAAAATGTTCAGCTCAGTCTTAAATAAAAATTCCACTCTCCCATCCAGTTTGTGCGTGTTTCTTTCTTTTATGCTCCCTCCTCTCCCAGCTCAGCAGTGGGCAGGGGTCTCGTGTAGTATTTCACTTCCCCTGGGCTACACCTTTCTTCTATCTTGGTGTGGACACTTGTCTTGCCCTGACAGGTGCAGAAAAGGGCAGAGCTGGCTTGAATCAGTGCTCTTGGTGTGCCAAGTGCCCAGCGGGTTTTCATGGAGCTGCTTTGTGGGTTTTTGGAGAACCTCCGCTGGGACTGCATAGACCGCACCACTCCCCAGCTGTTCTCCGCCTGCCCCTGCTCAGGTCCTGCCCTCTGGAAGTACACCCCTGGAGTTCCCTGGCAGTGCTCTTGGCCAGGGTCCTGTAAGGATGAGCTGAGTCTGGTTTCCATTCGGGGTGACCACTTGGCTAGTTGGCTGCATGCTTGCCCCACCAAACCGGAAGTGTCACCTGCTGCCTGGCTGTCCGTCCTCGCTCCTGAGGGCTTCTCCAGGCAGCCCACAACTTCAGACTTCTGCTGCCTCCCCAGATGCCAGAAGTCACGTGTCAGGTCCTCCCAGGAATTCTTGCTGCCCTCTTGCCAGACCCCATGGTAGCACCAGCGTGTCTGATTCCACCAGGGGGTAAATATCTCTTCTGGCAAACACATTCATGCTCTGAAGCAACTTTACTTGTCTTGAAGTGGTGGCAGGAAATCGTGGGGAGGGAAGGAAGATGACACAGCACTCTTAAAAGTTCCCTCTTCAAAGAATCTGCTTAATCTCTTTCCTTTTCTAATACAGCCTGAAGAAGGATGGCAGTGGTGGCTAGTCAGAGAACCATTCTGGCTACCTGTTGGTAAATCATGCTTGGATGTGTGTGTTGGACGCCTCTTGTCCTGCACCTACATCCTTTTTTTTTTTTTTTAATTTCCAGTCATTGGTGCAGCAAACTGGCTGTATCCAGGTGAAGCCAGACAGCACCTCTCCTCACCTCCACACCTTTCCCCCCGGGCATGTTGTGTCTGAGTGAGACCCTTGCAGGCACGTTCCTAGTCATACTGGTGCACAGCAGCCCTGGCAGTGTGAGGGGTTAACACCCCCAGGGGCAGTGCCTGACCAGTGCAGATCAGGAGCCAGTGGATCAACTCTCTCCTCTTCCAACGCTTGGGCAGAAGGCTCTGAGCTAAATTCTGCATTGTGATCCTAGGAGGGTCACCAGGCTGGTAGCCCTGGGCCCATGGCGGTGACCAGCTGGGTAATCCCCCTCGGATTGGCCTTCCCTCCTGTGTCCTTCTTTCCGTCCCTCTCTCCTGTGTCTTGGGATCACGTCCCAAGACAGACATTCTGCATGCAATTCCTTTTCCCAGGTGCTGCCTTTCTGGGGGCCACAGTCTGAAAATAACACGTACATACTTCTCTTTAGAATGTAGGGATACTTATCCTCCCTTGTCCCCGCCTCGGAGACACTGAAAACACTCCAGCAAAAGGAAAAAGTGTCACATGACACCTCTCTACACGTCGTTATTGGAAGTGAAAGCTGACAGGCACAGGCCGCCTGCAGAACCCCGAGCTGCTAACGGCCTGCACGGGAGTCCCGTTGATGAGGGTCCGTGTTCTTGTTCTGGTTTTTGAGTGAGGGGTGATAAGAGATGGACAGGTAAGCATTGTTCAGATGTTGAAGGGGGCTCTCTAAGAGCAGGAGGTAAGTTGAGTCTGCAGCCCGAGATTACTTTATGACCGTGTGTTTGACCCTCGTTAGGACCGAGGTGTGTTTTCTCCCAGCTGCCAGGATATGGGCTGCTGGGAGCTCAGAGCTGAGGCCTTCCCTGCATTTGCCCTTGGCTAAAGAGAGCAACCTCGCCCAAGGTTACAGCCCCTTCTTGGTCGCAGCCTACACCCAATACCTGGGCTCACTGTGGAGATACAAAGGCCTGGCCCCGATGCTCGAAGGCAGGGCGCCTCTGAAGGGCCCCGCAGCTCCAGCTCCCTCGGGGAACTGACTCAGGCCTGTGTATGATGCACAACTGCATTTCAGTTCCCAGCCTCTCTCTGCCCAGTCCTGCTTCCCTCCCTCCCTCCCAGGAGTTGTCCTTGAGAACACTCCCCAACAAACTTTCTGCAGGCAAATCTCCAGCTCAGTCTGTTTCCTGGGGAACTTGAACTATGGCAGAATGATTCCGGGGAGTTGGCAGAATTGAACTAAGCATAGGCCTCAGGAAGGACAAAGAGCAGGGAGCCCCAGAGATCTCAGTGGTGGAGACTGGTGAACCTTCCATGGTGCTGCCGAGGGGTCTCTGGTCAACATGCAGATTCCTAGGAGGGAACGGAGACTGGGCGCCAGGGCCGTGCGATTACAACTACCTGGAGCAGTGGACGGGACGGAGAAGCAACGTGTGTGTCTTCTAGACCATGGATCCCGAGTTTCCTTGGAGGAAGAAGTCGAATGTGCTGGCTGGGGGCGGGGGCTCTAAGCAGCGGATGTGGTGGCCCACCTAAGGTCACGCATTGACAAAGAAGAGGATGGCATCAAGACCCTGGGACAGAGGCAAGTTGGAAACAAAACCCTCCACATTTTTTCCAAGGTCCGCCAGGGTGCTCACTGACATGGGAGTCTGTGGCCTGCTGACCATTCTTGTTCATTTGGGGTTGCTTTGTACAGGGGTAGGTGCCTTCAGCTAGGCCGCAGGTAACCACAGCTCTGCCAGGTTTGGTGGAAGGACCCTGCCCGTGGGGGATGCATACCTACCGTGTTTCCCTGGAAATAAGACCTACCCACAAAATAAGCCCTAGCAGGATTTCTAAGCATTTGCACAATAGAAGCCCTACCCCGAAAATCAGCCCTAGTGACGGGCGTGGC
Organism: Microcebus murinus; assembly: GCF_040939455.1. Classification (NCBI taxonomy): domain Eukaryota; kingdom Metazoa; phylum Chordata; class Mammalia; order Primates; family Cheirogaleidae; genus Microcebus; species Microcebus murinus. Next base: position 793,579 of record NC_134110.1, on the reverse strand, counting down.
TACGCAGCGCATCTGCACAACCCGTGCGTTCCGTGGCGCAGTGGTGAAGACGAGCAGCCCTTCTCATCTGCCCCGTCGTGACAGCTACTATCCCAGAGGTGACCGGAAAGGTGTGGTCGGCCCCACCAACAAGGCCGGCTCCACCTGTCGGGTCCCGGCCGTCCTGTGCATGCTGCAAGCTGAGGCTTTGAGGGGAAAATCACACATCCCCTGAAAATAAGCCCTAGGGTGGTATCTTCTTGAGGAAAAATAAATAGAAGACCCTGTCTTATTTTCAGGGAAATGGTAGTAGGCTTCAAGCGCGTGCTTTTTGTGTACCAGGAGCCGCCAAATATCACTCTCTTCCTCCTCTGAGTTCAGAGCCGCCAGAGAGACAGACAGAGAGGGGTCAGATGGGGTTAGGGCAGAAGATCGGGAGGGTCACTAATGGACTGGTGGCTGTGGCTTAGATACACGGCTTCCTGGTGCCAGACTCCTGCATCAGACGCACCCATCCCCTAACTGTTCGTGAGCACAGCTGGCCCGGCACCCGCTGGCCCTCCCATGGGCGGGAGCTCAGCCGTGGCACGGAGCGCTCCTCCTGTGGGGAGTCAGAGCCAAAGGAGAGGAGCCAGAGGGGGCCAACTCCAACACGCTCCGTCCCTTCTGTAGAACTCACCACCAGCCTGCGCAGGGGGAGTGAGAGGAGGAGGGGAGAGGGGGAAGGGGACGGGAGTGTGACTTTCGCCAAAGTCCTTCGCATGAGCGAGAGGGCCAGGAAAGCGGAAGCATGGAATAGCTACTTCCTATATTTATATATATTACCATATCCAGCTGTTTCAACACTGAGATATTACTATACCCATTTTACAGAAGAGGAAACTGAGGCTACGGTCATATTCCAGGTGAGTGGTGGTTCAGGATTTGAACCAAGTCTTCTCTGATTGTAAAGCCCATGTTATTTTTGATGCCCTGCATATGCCCCTTAATTTGAGTGCTGGGGAAGGGGAGACTGGCTCTGGCACCCTCACAGTGGGCTCTCCTGGGTCCTGGAGCCACCAGCTCCATTTGGGCCTGGTTGCTTGAGTTCCCTCAAGTGCCCGAGCCCACACAGGTCTCACTGGGTATGTGGCAGATTTGGAGGGGCCCAAGACGGAAAGCTGGGGAGAGGATGCCCTTCCTGTGGTGCTGGGCCTTGGTTTCTCCTTCAGGACCTGTGCCTGCTTGCACGCCAGGCTGTCCTCACAGGGCCAGAGAGGCTGCCATTGAGGTCCCACCAGGCCACCCACCGGGGAGCCCAGGCCGGGGTAAGGACAGCTGCTTTGGCTCTGCCCCTCTGGTCCGGTCTGCAGGAATCAGCACCTTCTAACCAAGGCTGGGCCAGCCGGGGTTTCTTTTTCAACTCAGGAATGCCCTTTAGGGTCAACTCTCTCTGGTTGTGAAGCTACAAGACTCAACCTGTCCTAGTCTGTTCTGCTGGACTCTGACCACTCTCCAAAACCAGAGGTGTCTCCTGGCTTCCTTATAGGTCTTCCTGTCATTCACCACGTGGCTGCATTTCTTGCTTTTCGGGCTCTGCAGATGGTCCAATCACCGGACATGCCCATTCTCCCCATTTATCCCCCTTCCTCTCCCCTTTATCCTTGTGTCTCTCTGCCCTTCTCTCTCTCTCTCTCTATTCCCTCCACCCCTGTCTTGTTCTCCCACCCCTGTTCCCCTCCCCTCCCCTCTGGTCTCCCCACCCCCATTCCACCTTGAGCAGAGAGAGAGGCCTGTCTGCAAAAGAAGTTCTTTCCCACGTGATTATTAGATCCCCAAGATGTCGCCTGGTAGAAGGCAGCACAATAGGAACTTTCTTCCAGGGGATAAGGGGCTGCAAAACATTCCTGCACGTTACAGAAAGCCACCTGAGGACGCTGGGCTGAGGGCAGCTGCTGCAGGGGTGACGGCGGGTAGCACCCCCACGTCTCGGTGAGGGGGAAGGTGGCTCAGGGACAGGGGAGGCTTCTGCACCGCAATTCAGTCTCTTGACAGCTTCGCCCAGAATTTGTCCTCCCTCCGTTATTATCACCTGTAAGAGGGGTTTTTTTTTCTACCATTTAATCCATCAGGCTTTTATTAAAGCTTAGATAAGAGCGGGGGAAAAAAATTCCATCAACATCAGCCACCAGAAGGGAAATTTCATAGAATGAGATGATCAGATTTCCAAGTTTATTGAAAAACCTATAGATAACTGCACGGCTGCTCATGCTCTTTAAAAAAAAAACAAGTGCAGCCAGGTGAGCCGTTTAATAAAGTGGGGCTTGTCGGCCGTGGGGATGGTGGACGGAGGATGCGCTCGCCTGGGCGGGCGGGGGCTGGCGGAGGTAAACACGGAGGAGCTGCAGGCCCCAGCACGGGGTCGCCTGCAGACTGAGCCTCACAGCTGCCCGGGGGCCCTGCCCGGTGCGGCCGGCGCCCTGCGGACAGTGCCCAGGACAGTCTTCCCAAGGACAGCAGGACGGAAACCCGCCCCCGCCCGGGCCAGCACACTCGGGAGCGCACCTGTGGAGAGTGACGGCCTGAGGCCCTGTCCCGTGGTGTCCTGGACGCTGTCCCCCCGGCCGTGTTTCCATCCGTTGTCCCCTCCACTCTTCCAGCGTGTGCCGCCCCGGCTCTGAACCGTCCATCCTGTCTTCAGCCGTGCCGCCTTTGCTATTAGCCCGTCTCTCAAGCTCTTAGTTTTAATTTCTATATTTTTTTCAGTTCTAGAATTTTCATTTGATTTTTCTAAAATAGAATTTAATTCTTTGCTAAAATTCATTTTCTTGGACATATATAAAGCGCAGTTATTTTGAAAGTCTCTGTGTGAGATTCCAACATCAGTTTTTTGGATCTCTTTCTGTGTCTGTTTTTTCTCTTGGTTATTACTGGCCTTTCACATCTCCTACTTTGTAATTTGTTTAAAGTTAAAATTGTAATTTTTTGTTGAATTCAGATTTTTAAAAATTTTTTTACTTTTTTGAGACAGAGTCTCCCTCGGTTGTCTGGGCTAGAGTGCCGTGGCGTCAGCCTAGCTCACAGCAACCTCAAACTCCTGGGCTCAAGCGATCCTCCTGCCTCAGCCTCCCGAGTAGCTGGGACTACAGGCATGCGCCACCATACCCGGCTAATTTTTTCTCTATGTATTTTTAGTTGGCCAATTGATTTCTTTCTATTTTTAGTAGCGACGGGGGTCTCGCTCTTGCTCAGGCTGGTCTCGAACTCCTGATCTTGAGCAATCTGCCCACCGCGGCCTCCCAGAGTGGCTAGGATTGCAGGTGTGAGTGAATTCAGATATTGTGTATGAAAAATCGAAGAGAGAATTTAAGGCTTTGGATGATGCTGTCTTGCTCCCGAGAGGATTTACTTTTGCTTTTGGAAGTTGGGGTGGGGAGGTTATTGTAGCCAGTCTGGGGTTGAGCAGGGCTGAAGCCAGGCTCTCCTCTCTGTAAACACTGGTCTGCTTCTGCTCCGTCCTCATTCCCAGGCTTCCGGAGTTCCTTCCGAAAGCTGGGGGTGTGCACAGGCCCTCCTCCTCGGGGAAGCCGGAGCTCCCGTCAGCCTCCCGAAGCCAGTTTCTGCCTCACTTCTCCTCCCCTCGGCTGCCGCACCGCTCGGTTTCTGCAAGGCACCCTGCTCGGCTTTTACGGTTTCTTAAGATTCAGCAGATACTTCAAGGCAAGAAGCTATGCCCAGCACCAGGTTCACTTTTGTGTTTTCTTTCTCTTTGGGATCTCAGTGCCCGAAGACCACACTGCATGTGATCGCTCTCTGAGGCTTTCCAGCCGTTTGTTTTTTTAAAAAAATATTTTGTTCAGCATTTCTGTTTGTTCTTGGTAGTAGAGTCGATCTGTACACATTAGTCTGTCAAAGGCAGAAATGGAGCTCTTTGATAATGTCTCTTAAATCTCATCAGGTAATTGGGTTTTTTGTTGTTGTTGTTTGTTTGTTTGAGACAGAGTCTTGCTCTGTCACCCAGGCTAGAGTGCCATGGTGTCATCGTAGCTCACTGTAGCCTGAAACTCCTGGGCTCCAGTGACCCTCCTGCCTCAGCCTCCTGAGTAGCTGGGACCACAGGCACACGCCACCACGCCCGGATAATTTTTCTATGGTTAGTAGAGATGGAGTCTCGTTCTTGTTCAGGCTGATCTCGAACTCCTGACCTCAAGCGATCCTCCTGCCTCGACCTCCCGGAGTGCTAGGATTACAGGTGTGAGCCACCGCAACTGGCCATCCTCAGGTTATTTTAATGTGAGATGCGCTGGACAAAATCAATTCCTTGCCATATCATAAGAACCACCCAAGGCCCTTGTTTAAAAATGTTGATTTTTCTGGTCCTACCCAAGATGTACTGAACCAGACTTTCCAGAAAAAAGGCTGGTGATTTTCAGCTCCAGCAAGTGCATCTGACAGAGGTGCACATGAGGAGTGTTGAGCAGGTGGCTCTTCAGGGCAGGGGTCCTCAAACTTTTTAAACAGGGGGCCAGTTCACTGTCACTCAGACGGTTGGAGGGCTGTTGGAGAGTGTGGGCACATTCCACACATGCACGCTGTGGGCCCCGGACGAGCCGGCTGCTAAGCAGGACAGGCAGCGGCGGCAAAAACACCCGGCGGGCTGGATAAATGTCCTTGGCGGGCCACATATGGCCCTCGGCCGTAGTTTGAGGACGCCTGTTTTAGGATCTTCTTGCTCTGGTTGCCTGAGCACATTCCCAGTGACCCCACGTCCCCAGTGAACCGACAGGCGGGAAAGAGCCCGTCGTTCCGACAGAGGGCGGGCACGCTGCCTCTTACCGCTGCCTCCAAATTTATTATTTTGCATTCTGCAGCTCCATGAGTGGTAGCTTCCTTTGCTGAATTAATTTCCCATTTCTTCCATAGACATTTTAATCAGAGATGAAAAACGATTGGTCTTTTGCCAACAGTTCGGTCTAAGAGGAAGTGATTTGCTTCTTAGAGGCGCATTAATTTGCAATGGCTTTCTCGGCATAGAAGGCAGAGGAATATTGTGGGAGGGACCCGGGGATCAGGGACTTGTGTGGCCCAGGAGTCGTAGGAAGTCACTTGCCACCTCCCTTCCTTCCTCCTCTAATGCAGGTTTGCTTTGCCTGCTTGAGCATATGTCTAAATTAGGTTCGATGCCAACCACCAGTGGTAGGACCAGAGTGTACTTTTGAACCTCATCAGGATACCCTTTCTCACCCTTGCGGGCTCCACCCCGCTGTCCTGCTGAGTCCCCTGCTGAGACTTCCTGCACTAACTTCCTGTCTCTTACTCGTCTCCTCCTCACCTCACCCCCCCCCCCCACTGGCGTCTCTCTCCCCGTTGCAGAATCAGAGCAGAGGCTGCCGTTAACTCTTCTCACACGCTGTCTCTCAACGGCTCACTGCCACAGCCGTCTCCGGGGCCGCCTCTCAGCAGATGTGGGGCTCAGACGAGAGGGCAGAGTGGTCAGACTCCTCACTCCGGGCCATTTGGCAAGACCAGTTCCCCTCGCCCTCTCTGGCTCACTCCGGAGGTCTCTGATTGACCTAACCCACGGGCCGCCCAGTAGACGCCCCCCACATCAGCAGGAAAACAGTGACGCATGCCCAGTGGAAAGGGGCAAAGGACATAAGCAGGTGATCCGGAGGAGATAAGACACAGTCGCCATAAATGTATATGAGAAATATTTAATTTCACGTTTCATAAACGTAAATTCAAACCATGTGAGTGATACAAATAATCAGAACAACAATGTCAAGTTTAGGCTCTGATGCAGGGAAATGGACAGTCATCCGCTGCTGGGAGGGTGTAAGTTTTCAGTCTTTCTGGAGAGCAAATTGGCAAAATGTAACAAAAATCTTATAATTTTCCATGACCTTTGGCCCTGCAACTCTACTTTCAGGCATTTATCCCAATAAAATAACGTAAGCTGTTTGCAAAAAGTTGTGTACAACTATGTTCAGCACGGGGCTGTTTTAATAGTGATAACTGGGCCAGGCGCAGTGCCTCATGCCTGTAATCCTGACATTTTGTGGGGCCAAGACAGGAGGGTCACTTGAGGCCAGAAGTTCAAGACCAGCCTGAGCAACATGGCAAGAACCCATCAAAAAAATAAAAAAATCAGCAGGGTGTGATGGCACATGCTTGTAGTCCCAGGTACTCAGGAAGCCGAGGCAGGAGGATGGCTTGAGCCCAGGAGTTTGAGGTTGCTGTGAGCTGTGATGGTGTCACTGTACTCTAGACTGGGTGACAGAGACCTTGTCTCAAAAAAAAAAAAAAAAAGCGATAACTGCTGCTACCCAGTGAAGTACAGCCATCCAATAAGGGGACTGGCACATTTATGCCAATTGTATGTTCTGTTGCCATTTAAAAAATCATTTACAAATGTTTAAAGAGGAGGAACGTACAAGGTCTTAAAAAACTAGGTTACAAAGCAGTAGATCACAATAATTGCATTTTGTGGGTTAAGGAAAAACAGCATAGAAAAAAAGAATCAGTGGAAGAATACATACCAAAATGCTACCGTGGCTGTCTCTGTGTGTTTTATCACACACGAAAATCTAAGAAACATGACTATTAAAAAAGAAGAAAAGCATGAATACTGACCGTGCGCATGTAGGAAGACCGGCCTGCGGTCTGGTCCCGGAGGCGCCTCGAGTTCTCTGCGAGGCTTTGGGCAGGCCGCTTCCGCTCTGTGGGGGCCGCTGCCTCACCGGTAACCCCAGGCGGCCCTTGCCCTGTGAGGGCACGCGTGCCTGCTCCGTGCTTGCCGGTCCCTCTGCTGGCCTTGTACCTGCACCTTGTGGATCGGTGCTCTGCAGGCTGTTGGCTATTTTGTCATCAGCTGGTAATCGAGAAACTCCCCGTGCTTTCATGAGCTGCGCTGCAGAGGAAAGCTTCCTGAGGGCCGCTGGCCCGAGAGGATTGAGGGAACCGGAGTGGTCTGGCCAGGGACCTGGCGTAGTGGCTGAGTCTGGGGGGCAGCTGGCAATTGCAGATGGGGAGGTTGGTAGCAGAGCAGGGCCAGGCCTGGGACAGGCCCAAGAGAAGCAGTGGGGAAGCCAGAAAACAGTGACTGCAGCGCCGCTGGAGCCCGAGGGGTGTCCTGGGAGCGGTGGCTTTGCTGAGGCTCAGCTCAGGGCCCTGGCAGTCGGACTCTGGGGCGTGGAGGCCCCGAGAAAGAGCGGGAGCCCGTCAGCAGGCCTTCGCCGAGCAAAAGAGAGACCTGATTTTTTTTTTTTTTTTTTAAGGCTAGAAGCAGGCATGGCAGGCATTACTGGAAAGGCCAGAAACAAAGATTGGGCACATGCAGACTGTCGTGCAAGTGGCATGTCTGCATTTATGTAAAAGGAGCAGCAAAGGAGAACGTGTAATAGATGGACCCGTCTAGAAATAACCTGGAAAAATGAACTCACTTAAGTAAAAAATTGAGCAGTTTATTTCCTGCTCACGAACAGGTCGAAGCCTAATCTTTAAAACTGATGCCTTTATCTCAAAGCTCCCCAGGTGGTACTATTAACCCTCACTGACATGGTCTGTCTCCTCCATACATACTTTTTCTTCTAACAACAACAACAACAACAACAAAGAAGTAGCTTTCCTGCCCGCCGGGCTGTTTTCTGATTCCTAATGTGTCCTGAACTGAACTCCTTGGTTTATTTATGGAAGAGGCTCAATGTGAAACTACAGATCGACTCTTTTATCACAATCCTTTTAATTACTGAACATACCCAATTTTATTATCCAATTATGGGTAAGATTAAAGTTCATCAAACTACTTGTTTTATGTGAAGTTCCTTCATTTCCAAAAGATCAGTGGAACATTAAGGAACAAATGAAACAGTCAGTTGCAGATTATACAGCTTGATTTATCACTGATCTTCCATAAACAGCAAAACTTGCTCTGATATTTTCCCCGGCTTAATAAGTCTATGTATACAGTGTACTGTATATCTTTTCATTTCGGCCTTGAGAAAAATGCAATATATGCCCCGTGGGAGTCATAATTTCGCCGAATGTGCGGTGCTTAAGGCTCACAGCGCCCAGCCAGTTTGTTCCAGCAGACGGGCGGAGCCCGCTGTTCCATGAGACTGCTTTGGAGCATTTGCGGCTGACCTTTTCCCACCGTACCCCGCCGGAATGCATTAACTCCTTCTGCACAGGTGGAAACTGCCGTGCGGAGCCAGGCTCCCGCCAGGCCCAGCTGAGACGTCACGGCGTGGCATGAGAACCCTCTCCTGATACGTTTCCCCACCGCCGACAGCCATCTCCCTTCCCCAGAATTCCCTGTCAGGAAGGGCAGAGGCAGGAGCTCAGACAGTCCCCGGGTGACATTTGCCCAGGTCACACGCTGGTGGGGACCGTGCCAGGATCGTAACTCGGGCCTGGCTGTCTCCAAAGCCTTTGGCTCTTCCACGCCCCTGGAGCACGGCGTGTACGCCTGTTTGCAGCCCTCACCGTCCTTTCCCTTCTGTTTGAGCTGTTTGAGCCCCTTTTCCTTGCGTCATAACGTGAGCTGCAGGTGTAAGATACTGGGCTATTAGGACAATAGACACCTTCCAGCTTCTGTTTACTGCTTGTCTGCTAACCGCAAGGCATTATGGGTACATTATGGGATGCAGAGGAAAAAGACAAAGAGAGCAGAAACCGGAGTCTCTCAGCGAGGACCTGGAACAGGTTAGGGCCTATCGGGGGCAGATGCATGACCAGTGTGTAAACAACTAAGTTATAAAAGGGGCTATCACACAAAGAGGGGTCCCTGCCCGGAGAAGAGGCCACTGCGCTGGCACCCTGGGGGCTCGGACCCTAGCTCGAGCTAGACGGTAAAACTCCTTTTGATAATCACAGCCTCGGTGACTCTGTCTCTCTGTCCTGCGGCCCTGTGGATCTCGAATGTAACACAGGTATAGTTCTAGTCTCTTCCTCGTCCGCCCCCACTTCAAGCGCGCTCTGCAGGTGGTGGACACTTGGGGCGTCAGTCTGGCTCAGGGGCGTGGGAGGGCCGGGAGTCCGGCACAGGTACACCTGGGTTTGTCACAGGACTCCTTAGAGGAATTGGACGTTCTGCGTCTGGTGCTGGAGCGCGAAGCCCGCAGCCCGGGCGGCTGGGAAGGTAAGAGGGGTGTCAGTTCTTTAGCCTCTGGCCTTGGCGGTGTGGGGTTCTGCAGAGGCTGGGCCCTTCCTCCTGGAGCTACGCAGCTGCACCTGGCGCAGGGGTGGGAGCACCTGGCGCAGGGGTGGGAGCACCTGGTGCAGGGGTGGGAGCACCTGGTGCAGGACTGTGGGAGGCGGAGCTGCCGCAGGCCTGGCTGTGAGTCAGACCAGAGGCCGTGTGTGTGATCTCTCTCCGTGATCTGCCTGTGCCTTGCCCCACCAGAAGTCTGCGGGCAGGGGGCTCTGGGAAATGTAGTCGGCACGTCAGAAAGTCACTGTGGTCCACTGCTGTCGACTTGGCACCCACACGTACCACTGTCAACCACGCTTAGTGTCCAGATAAATGCAGCAACTTCATGTGACACGGCCAAGCCGCACACGACCAAACACAGCTAGCCCTTTCTCCAGAAGAGGATGTACAATCCCTTTCTGTCTTGGGGGTAATGTTTACTTTTCTCTTAGCTGCTTCCCACCTCCCCTTTGATACCTGGGAGTTAAAATGCTGTGAGGCACCAGGGTAACTGCTACTAACCCAGCTGCGCAGATAAGGGGATATACATTTGTGGTTCCAACATACAAGCATTTTCATCCACGTGAGAAAGAAATACTCGTAAATACTATAACCCTCATTTCTGCAAACTGGTCACGTGGTCATAGCTGGTATTTACAACTACTTTTACCCATTACTCATTCGGTATTTCCTTTGCTTTCCGCAAGCACCCCAGGTGGTAGGTCTCACTAGAGCAGGAATCAGCAAACTTTTTTGTAAAGGGTCAGACATTAAAATGTAGGCTTTGAGGGCCGTTTATTCTCTGTTTCAACTACTCACCTGGGTGTTGCAGTGTTACAGTGAAACCTTATTTACAAAAATAAGTGGAGGGCCAGACTCGGCCTGTGGGCTGCAGTTTGCTGACCGCTGGCTTAGGCCATTGGCAGTCCTGCCTGCATTGTGGTGGTGTACTTCCCCACTAACTTTAACCAGGGGACCTAGGAGTATTAAGTGGCACCCCAGAGGATCTCCTGAATTCCAGACATGCTCCTCCGCATCCTATTGCATAGGACCAATCCATTTTACCCGTAGGAACCAGGACCCGTCATTCCAGCCCGTGCAGTAAGCCCTGTTGCTTGTTGACTTGGGGCAGGAAGAGCCCAGAGTGTCGGGGTGGTGGGCTCAGCCTCAGATCAGTCCAGTCACCATGGCATGCCCTGGAGAAGCATTCCCCCCCCTTTGGCTCTAAGACCTCCAGACCAGGAGCCTCAAGTCACGGGGTGAAAAGCACAACTTCTGTCGGTGGGTGACTGAGGGTAACAGGAGGAGGATCCACTTTGTCCTTGCGTAGAGACTGCTGGCCCCTGACTGAAACAGGAGTTTTACTTCCAAATGTGCACCTAAGTTTTGATCAATTAGTTCCCAATTTAGTAGTGAGTACACGTGGTGTTTGTTTTTCCGTTCTTGCGATACTTCACTTAGAACAATGGTCTTCTGTTCCGTAGAGGTTATTACAAAAGGTATCAGTTCACCGTTTTTTATGGTTGAGTAATATTCCATGGTATACATAGACCACATTTTATTAATCCACTCATGTATTGATGGGCCCTTGGGTTGATTCCACATCTTTGTGATTGTGAATTGTGCTGCTATAAACATTCGGGTGCAGGTGTCTTTTTGAAAAAATGACGTTTTTTTCCTTTGGGTAAATACCCAATAGTGGGATTGCTGGATCAAATGGTAGTTCTACCTTTAGTTTGTTGAGGTATGTCTGTACTACTTTCCAAAAATGTTGTACTAGTTTGCACCAACAGTGTGTAAGTGTTCCTATCTCTCCACATCCATGCCAGTATTTCTTGCTTTGGGACTTTTTGATAAAAGCCATTCTCACTGGGGTTATGTGGTAACTCATTGTGGTTTTGATTTGCATTTCCCTGATGATTAGAGATGTTGAGCATTTTTTCATGTTTATTGGCCAGTATTCTATCTTCTTTTGAAAAGTTTCTGTTCATGTCTTTTGCCCACTTTTTAATGTTTTTTTTTATTTTGCTTGAGTTCTTTGTAAAGTTTGGTTATCAGCCATTTATCAGATATGTAGCATGCAAATATTTTCTCCCATTCTGTAGGTTGTCTATTCACTTTATTAATTGTTTACTTGGCTGTGCCGAAGCTTTTTAATTTGGTCAAGTCCCATTTATTTATTTTTATTGTTGCTGTGGTTACTTTTGGGGTGGTCTTCACAAATTCTTTGCCTAGACTGATATCTATGAGTTTTTCCAACATTTTCTTCTAGAATTCTTATGGTTTCATGCCTTAGTCTGTTATTTATCATGAATTAGTTTTTGTGAGTGGCGAGAAGAGTGGATCCTGTTTCAGTCTTCTACATGTGGCTATCCAATTCTCCCAACACCATTTATTGAATAGGGATTCTTCTCCCCAGTATATGTTTTTGTCTGCTTGGTCAAAGATCAGATGCCTATATGAGGATTGTTTTATATGTGGGTTCTCTGTTCTGAGCCATCAGTCTATGTCTCTGTTCTTGTGCAAATACCATGCTGTTTTGGTGACTACAACCTTGTAGTATAGCTTGAAGTCTGGTAAAGTGATGCCTCCCAATTTGTTCTCTTTGCATAAGGTTGCTTTGGCTACAACAGAGTCTTTTCTGGTTCCATACAAAGCATAGAATTATTTTGTCTAGATCTGTAAAAATTACTGTTAGTATTTTAATGGGGATTGCATTGAATCTGTAAATCATTTAGGGTAATATCGACATTTTAACAATGTTGATTCTGCCAATCCATGAGCATGATATGTTTTTCCATTTGTTTACATCCTCTGTGATTTCTTTCCTTAGGCTTTTGTAGTTCTCACCGTAGCGGTCTTTCACCTCCTTGGTTAAATATATTCCTAGGTGTTTTATTTTCTTTGGAGCTACTATGAAAGGTACTGAGTCTTTGATTTGCTTCTCAGTTTGACTGTTGTTGGCATATAGGAATGCTACTGATTTGTGTACATTGATTTTGTAAACCTGAGATATTGCTGAATTCATTTATCAATTCCAGGAGTCTCTTGGCAGAATCTTTGGGGTTTTCCAGCTATAAGATCATATCATCAATAGAGAGTGATAGTTTGACCTCTTCTTTCCCCATTTGGATACGCTCGATTTCCTTTTCTTGCCTGACTGCTCTGGTATTTTCCCTTTTTTTTTTTTTTTTTTTTATATAGCCATCTTAATAGGTGTGAAGTGGTACCTCATTGTAGTTTTAATTTGCAATTTTATTTCAATAAAAATTTAAGTTTTGACATGCCAGGCTTGGGATTACTACGAGACATCCAGTGGAGATGTCAGCAGGCAGTTGGGTGTCAGAGGCTGGAGTTCTGAAGGGAGGGGGGTTAGAGGTTAACGCTTGAGTCACCAGAACGCAGGTGAGCATGCAGCCGTGGGGAGGTCACTGAGAGAGTTAAAAAGAGGGCACCCAGCCTGTGTCCTGTGGAAATCAACCAAACAGGTGGGGTAGGAGAGGGACAGGTAGTAGGTGCCTGGGGTGGAAGAGCCAGTGCAACGAGGAAGAAGCAGGAAGTCCGTGCTGAAGCGGCTTTGCAAAGGAGCGGCCATCATCCGTGTCAGGAGCTATGAGGTCAGGTGAGCTCAGGGGGGCTGGGTCACCTAGACCTGCTGGTGCAGCAAGGATTTGAGGAGCTGGGGCTCGAGCCACACAGAAGGTTTTCACTGTAGCCACTGAGCTGATGGCTTTTAGGAACCGTGTTATTCAATTCCGTTTTCACAGCCTGCAGGAGCACCCATTGTGCTTTCCTGTTTTAAGTGGGTGCAGGGCAGGCTCTCTGTGAGGCTCCCACTTAGGTCCTCCTGAAGCCTCCCCGCAGAACAGTGAGTCAGCAAATCACTGGGTCGGAAAGAGGGGTGCTCATGCAAACTGGGATGATTCGGTTGGCTCCATGAGTGTCCTGATATGTAGCAATGCCTGTCGTTTAGGACTTGCATTGGCTGTATGTAACAGGAAACTCACCTAACAACGGCTTGAACACACATTCGAGTTAGTTTTCACAGGTGGCGAGCACCCTAAAGAAGCCTATTCAGGACTGGTGCAGCTACTTACGGGAGAAACTAGGAGCCCAGGAGTCCAGGTTCTTCTGGAGGGTGAGGAGTGGCTCTCCGTTTTGCCATTCTTAACATGCGGGTGCTATCTTCATGGTTGCAAGATGGCTGCTCTTCCTCCAGTCGTCACTTCCACATTCCAGGCAGGAATAAGACAGAACGGCAAAGGCACCAGCCTATGCCAGCTGAATAAGTTTTGTTTTCTGTAAATTCCCGCAGGGTGGATTTCTGTTTACATCTCATTGGCCAGATGGGTCCCCTTGGTCACCTCTGGCTGCAGTGGAACTGGGGAGGTATTTTTAGCTGGACACATGGCCATGCTGAACGAAACCAGGGTGCTCCTGCTGGAGTAGAATATGGAGAGGTGGAGAGAACGGTGTAGCTGAGCCACTAGGAAGGAGCTGGTGCTCTGCAGCCGCTTGGAAGAAAGAGATGCGGGGCAGGGGCTGGGGAAAGGAGGAGGCCGGCATGAGAGAGATGGAGAGGGAGGGGAGGGGAGTGGGAGCGGGAGAGGGAGGGAGAGGGAAGGAGAGGGAGGGGAGGGGGAGAGGGAAGGAGAGGGAGGGGAGGGGGAGCGGGAGAGGGAGGGGGAGGGAGGGGAGGGGGGAGCGGGAGAGGGAGGGGAGGGGGGAAAGGGAAGAAGAGGGAGGGGAGAGAGGGGGAGAGGGAGGGAGAGAGGGGGAGAAGGGGAGCGAAGGAGAGGGAGGGGGAGAGGGAGAGGGAGGGGAAGAGGGAGGGGAAGAGGGAGGGGAGAGGGAGGGGGAGAGGAAGAGGGAGGGGGAGAGGGAGAGGGAGGGGGTAGAGGGAGGGAGAGAGGGGGAGAGGGGGAGGGAGGAGAGGGGGAGAGGGGGAGGGAGAGACCATACCTCAGTAGCGCTCATTATAAAGCTGAAATGCCACGTCAGGAGTTTTTAAATGGTGCTTGAACTATTTTCACCTCTTTCTAAATAGGTGTTTCTTGAGTCAGCAAATACCGAAAATGTTTTCTGCTCCTCTAATTTGTACCTTCATTTGAATCTGCTTTACAAATAACCAACTCATGAGGCCGTAGCATTTTTCTTTATTTATAAAGAATTCTTTCTGGCTGTTTTTTTTTTGGGGGGAGAAAAAAAAGGGGAAAAATTTTTTAGGAAAAAATTATTTAGGAAAAAAAGGGGGATAATTAAAAAACACATAATTACCCAAAGACTACTTAATTCTACTTTGGTGGTCCTGCATAGAACTCCATCCCGGAAAATTCATGAATGCCTGACTTAGAGAGTTGTAATATTTTAAAAAAGGCACGGGAGACCAACATTGTGAATTATTGATTAGAAGGGGGTTTTTCCGGCCTCTTTTGGCTTAATTACACACTCTACAAGAGGCAAAGCAGACAGAGGGAGACGGAAAGTAAGATTTAGAGTAGCTGAGGGGTTGGAAACAGCTGCGTTGCACTCTCCTTTTTATGAGGCTCAGCCGCGGAGCTCACGGGCAGCGAGCGGCTCCAGAAAAGGGTGTTCCGGGGGGGAACTTCAGGAATGAATAATGAGAATCCGTGCCGGTCCTCGGACAGGGAGATTTCCAGAGATAAATGCCACGCTCGTCCCACCGCGAGAGCGAGGGGGTTGGGTGCTGGGCGGGGCGGGTGCACGCTCACGCTGGGAGTCCTGGCTTCTCGTCTCTGCCACGTGACCGGAGCAAAGGTGAAAATCTTTCTAAGAGTCAGTGCCTGGCTTGGGATTCTAGGAACGAAAGGTCACTCTGCACACAGGCAGGTGTCTAGCTCACATCCACTGAGGACACTATTCAAACACACGCTCTCCCCATCTGTAAAGCAGGACAACAATATACTCTTAGTGATAAGCTGGAGATCAAATAAGGCCATTCAAGTGCCAGCAGAGCATGTGGCGAGAACTCAGGGGATGTGAGCTGTGGTCATTCACGTGCATGTTGACATGGGGCGCAGTTAGGGACACTTCAGATGCATATTCACACAGACACATGTATGCATGTATGTGCATGCGTGTGCGTGCACACACACACACACACACAGGTTTGCTGTGATTCCCAAACAGAAAACTAGTTTTAGGTGTGTGTGTGTGTGTGTGTGTGTGTGTGTGTGTGTGTGTGTGTGTGTGTGTGTTTGCATTTGGGTCTGAGTGGGGCCGGGGTGAGACTGACTGGAGGGCAGGTGACACCACCCAGCTCCCCCAGCACGTGCCCGGCTGTGCCCTCGGCGGCTTCCTGCTGCCTCTCGGGTGTGGCTGCTCTTCAGCCGGAGTGACCACGTTGCCCCAGTGGCATTGGGCAGGCAGTCCAGGCACTCGACCAGTTACTGGGCCCTGCTGGTCCAGGTGTGCGAGCCGTCACCGGGCCTGGCCCTGGCAGCCAGAAGCGGAATGTGGCGGCAGCACGGGTAGAGGAGCCGTGCCCCTCAGCGCCTCCTGCCCGGCACCGCCACCTGGGGAGGCAGAGAGGACACCTGGCTGGTCCGCTCTGCCTCTGCTCTGCCGGCCCAGGCCTGGAGGACCCTCTCCACACCAGCCCTTCGCTCTAGCACCACCCCTGCTCCAAGGCCTGGCTCAGACGCTATTTCCTCCCGGAAGACTTTTGGGTCCCTGCTCACCTCTTCTGAGCCTCCCTGTATGAGCCTCCCGGAGCGTGGCCCGTGCCCTGCGTTGCCCCTCACAGCTCCCGCAGGAGCCTGCTGGTCACAGAGCTCCGCACCAGGCGAGGCTCAGAGAACTCTGGCAACAGAGCTGCCCGGGAACCCGGGCTCCACACGCAGCTCTCCCGAATTCAAGTTTGATCGGGTCACGTCACTCCATTGCTTTAACCCCTTCCGTGGCACACTTGGCACTTACCGTGTTTCCCCAAAAATAAGCCCTACCCATAAAATAAGCCCCAGCAGGATGTCTAAGCATTTGCACAATAGAAGCCCCACCCTGAAAATCAGCCCTGGTGACGGGGGCGTGTCTGCGCAGCGTCTGCACAACCCGTGCGTGTCGTCGCAGAGCGGGAAAGAACACGAGCAGCCCTTCCCATCCGCCCCGTGAGAGCTCTAGTGCTCAACATGAGAGACTGGGATCAACGGCTCTAAAGGAAATAGAGTCGCAAGAAATGCAGGATGGGATTCGGGGTCTGGAGAGTGAGGGTGATGTTCCAGAACAAGACGACTTCACTCTATTTGAATAAATGTAGATGGTTGTATCATCCCTAAAAAAAAAAAAAAATAACACATCCCCTGAAAGTAAGTCCTAGGGTGTCTTCTCAAGGAAAAACAAATATAAGACCCGGTCTTATTTTCGGGGAGACACGGTGGGATGAGATCCGTTGTCTTTCTCCTGTCTCTCGACGGCGTGGGGTGACCCCGCCTTGGCTCTCCAGCCTCCCTGCTCCCCAGCGCAGGGGGGCGAGGGTGCCGGGCCCATTCCCGCCCCGGGGCCCTCGCACCTGCAAGGCCATCTGCTCGGAATTTCCCCGCCCTTCACCTGGCCACCCCCCATCCTCAGAGTGCAGGGCTGAGCTCCAGTGTCACTCAGGGAAGTCTTCTCTGACGTCCCCTTAACCCCCATTCACCGTGGACTAACAGGGACTCGCCGTGCATTGCTGTTTTAATTGCCTGTTTGTTTTGTGCTGGTGTGAGCTGAGCGTCCCCGCGAGAACCCCGGGAGGGCCGGTGGAGCCCGTCTTGTCTGACACTGTGTCTGCAGCACTGAGCGCGAGGTCTAGAGAGAGCAGCTCCTCGCAAGTCGTCATCTCCGTGACACGATGGGAGAGAGGAGCATGCAGCCAGGCCTCCAAGATTTCCCTTCTTGGCTCACCTTCCTCCTGGGGTTGCCCTTTTTGCGCTTCCTGCTTTGGAGGGCAGGCCGGGCCCGGAGTGGAGTTCTCTGCTCGTGGAGCACAGCTTTTTGGTGCTTCGGGTCTTGGCCCCGAAGCGGCTGCTGGCAGGCCCCCCGCTCGGAGCCCTCGTGCCTGGGGTTCGGCGCCAGCTGGCCACGTTCCAGACACGAGGTCTGCGGCTCTTGGACCGTGTATACAGCAGGCTGCGAGCGCCGAGACTAATGGCTCACCGCCAGCCCCTCGCTGTGCGTGCCTCCGTCTACTCCCTCAGGGGTGGGTCACCCCAGAGAGTGCATTCCACTCCATTTCCCAGAGTGTCCCGTGGGGGTGAAGCTCCTGTCACCCATGAAGTAGCGGGTTTGATAAGCCACCCTTCACCGAGGGACTTCCCTTCCCCGTCTCCTTCACTCCCAAACACACCTCTGGACCTTGAAGCCTTGTTTCAGGTTCTGCTTTTGGAGCAATGCAAACTAAAGCACTATTGCTACCATGTCTCCCCGAAAATAAGACGGGGTCTTATATTTATTTTTCCTCAAGAAGTCACCCTAGGGCTTATTTTCGGGGGATGTGTTATTTTCCCCTCAAAGCCTCAGCTCGCAGCACGCACAGGACGGCCGGGACCCGACAGGGGGAGCCGGCCTTGCTGGTGGGGCTGCCCGCACCTTTCCGGTCACCTCTGGGACAGCAGCTGTCACGACGGGGCGGATGGGAAGGGCTGCTCGTGTTCTTTTCCGCTCCGCGACGACACGCACGGGTTGTGCAGACGCTGCGCAGCCACGCCCGTCACCAGGGCTGATTTTCGGGGTGGGGCTTCTATGGCGCACATGCTTAGACATCCTGCCGGGGCTTATTTTATGGGTGGGTCTTATTTTCGGGGAAACACGGTACCTAATACTGCACTATCCCATTATTATTGTTATTGCTACGTAATAAACACTCTGAAAATGCTTCTGCACAAGTCTGCTCATCCAGTCTTCCTATGAACCTGGTGGATTAAATATGCTTATCTTTATTTTACAGAGAAGGAAATAGAGGTGTATCAGAGAGGTAAAGCAAGTTGTCTCATGGTGAACAGCTACTCAGCCGGAGCCCTGGTCTGCTGCCCAGAGCACTTTCCTTTCTGTCGCCGTGCCCCACGCGGCCTTGCCCACGCAGTACCACGCAGGTGGAGGTGCAGGGACAACTCTGACGGGAGGTCCCGGGTTGCGAAGGACGTGGTCACACCCTGGGACCACCCGCACTTAGACAGAAGTGTGCGGACAGTCGGGCATGAGTGTTCACACACGTCCTGAGAGACTCACGCGGACTCTCGAGTGCCAGGTGCACGCTTAGACCCAGGCAGGCAGAAACCTGATACGGGCAAGTGCAATTTCCTAATTAAAAACTAACGAATCCTAGCACTCTGGGAGGCCCAGGCGGGTGGATCGCTCAAGGTCAGGAGTTCAAAACCAGCCTGAGCAAGAGCGAGACCCCATCTCTACTATAAATAGAAAGAAATTAATTGGCCAACTAATATATATATATATAGAGAAAAAATTAGCCGAGCGTGGTGGCGCATGCCTGTAGTCCCAGCTACTCGGGAGGCTGAGGCAGGAGGATCGCTTGAGCCCAGGAGTCTGAGGTTGCTGTGAGCTAGGCTGACGCCACGGCACTCACTCTAGCCTGGGCAACAGAGTGAGACTCTATCTCAAAAAAAAAAAAACACAACAAAAACTAGCGGTAAGTGAGGCATGTTCTACCCGGCTCCACACCCTCAAGCTTGCAGACTCTGGTCACCTGGACCAGCCTCCTGTCCAAGCCGTCCAGACCCCTGCACCGGCACAGAATGAGGCCCTGTCAGCCAAGAAGGGCCACTTGCCCAGCCACCGAGGGGGCCGCGAGGGAGGCTGGGGTAGTGACAGCTTCTCCAAGTAAGACGAGGAGGTTCATTTATTTATTTGTGTTTGACACTTTGAGGTTTAAAATTGCACGGTGGAGCTGCTAGGCCCTTTCTGTCTGGTCATTATGTCTGTCACCATACAGACCCTTACACGTTTGGCCGTGGTCTTGGAGGCAACTCCCAGCGTCCAGGGGAACCGTGACGCCGTGACAGCCGTCACGCCGAGGCCCAGGCGCGGTGGCTGGCTGTGCCGCTGCTCTGAGCACGCACGGCGTGGGCTCACCGTGGGGAGGAGGGCTGTGCTCCCCCGGAGCTGTCACACGCGCCGGGCACTGGGACGCAGCGGCCGCCGGCTCAGCGGCCCTTGGGAGTCAGGCGGGCACCGGGCTCTGCTGTTTGTGCCTTCGCTGGAAACACGCAGAGCCGGCCGAGTGCCGCAGCCCAAGGACGGGCCGCCCCGCGGTGACCTCACCGCACGGGGTCCTGGCTGCTCCTTCAGTGGAGCCGTCCCAGAGAGTCGAGCTTGACCACTCGGGCCCGGCGCCCACCGCCGCGAAGCCTCGCCCACAGCCGCACTCACGGTCCGCACGGCGGTCTGCGCTGCGCGTTGACGGCGCGTCCGTCTTGCTCTCGTGTGACGGGGAAAGCTTGAGAGCCCTGGGAGCGTGTTTTCCTTTACAGGCGGCTTTGCTTGTCATGTGAATCAGAACAGGTAACATGTGCATACATGTTTTCATGACGTTATTTTTAAATGTTCACACTTTTATTTTGATAAATGAAAAATTAGAAAAGTCATATCACAGCTGTCGGCTAAAGTCGCTGTGCGCGTTTATCTGTGGCTGGGCTATGCACGTTCGTCTGTGGCTGTCGACTGTAGTCGATGCCGGGCTGTGCGTGTTCGTCTGTGGCTGTCGACTACAGTTGACGCCGGGCTCTGCACATTTGTCTGTGGCTGTTGACTACAGTCAACACTGGGCTGTACGCATTCGTCTGTGGCTGCTGACTACAGTTGACGCCGGGCTGTGTGCATTCATCTGTGGCTATTGACCTCAGTTGACACCGGGCTGTGCGGGTTCATCTGTGGCTGTCCACTACAGTCGACGCCGGGCTGTGCGGGTTCATCTGTGGCTGTCCACTACAGTCGACACTGGGCTGTGCGTGTTCATCTGTGGCTGTCCACTACAGTCGACACTGGGCTGTGTGGGTTCATATGTGGCTGTCCACTATAGTCAATGCCGGGCTGTGCATGTTTATCTGTGGCTGTCCACTATAGTTGATGCTAGGCTGTGTGTGTTCATCTGTGGCTGTCCGCTACAGTCGACACTGGGCTGTGAGCATTTGTCTGTGGCTGCTGACTACAGTTGACGCCGGGCTGTGTGCATTCATCTGTGGCTGTCCACTATAGTCGACACTGGGCTGTGTGGGTTCATCTGTGGCTGTCCACTATAGTCGACACTGGGCTGTGTGGGTTCATCTGTGGCTGTCCACTACAGTCGACACTGGGCTGTGTGGGTTCATATGTGGCTGTCTACTACAGTCGACACTGGGCTGTGTGGGTTCATATGTGGCTGTCCACTACAGTCGACACTGGGCTGTGTGTGTTCATCTGTGGCTGTCCACTACAGTCAACACTGGGCTGTGCGGGTTCATCTGTGGCTGTCCACTATAGTCGATGCTGGGCTGTGTGTGTTCATCTGTGGCTGTCCACTCCAGTCGACACTGGGCTGTGCGCGTTCATCTGCGGCTGTCAGCTATAGTCGACGCCGGGCTGTGCGTGTTCATCTGCGGCTGTCCACTACAGTCGATGCTGGTACCGAAGTGGTTAACTTGTTCCATCTCACCGCAGAGTGGATGTTGAGACCATCCTGCCGGGAGGCTGGGTCTGGGCATCCTCGCGTAGCCTCTGTGCAGGCCAGGTGGCGGGCCGCGCCGGGCATGCGTGGGACGGTGTTGGGAAGACGGCGGGCTGAAAATCTGCGCGGCCATCCGCGCGCAGTGTCGGAACGTCTCATGGCATCATGTGTCCAGGTAGTGTCGGCTTCCTCAGTTACTCAAGAAACTTTCTTTTCCCATAAAAAATATGTTAGAGCTCTCCGGGTCACACGCGAGAGAAGTCAGTGCACTTACAAAGCTGAAGGGGGATGTTTGTTTTATAAGTGAGGCAGGATGGCCTAGTAGAGAAGTTAGGTATTTTCTCCTTCCTTCTCTCAAAGGGCTAGAAAACGGCTAGTTTCTCTGTGTTGGGGGCTGGATGTTTTCTTTGCACTGTGGGAGAAGAGGATTTTTAAAAGTCAGTTTTAAACGTCAGTTTATTTGAATGATTTGCATACAGTAAAATACATCAGTTCAAACACTGCCATCTGATGAGCTCTCACAAGGACACACGGTGTGCATCCACCACGATCACGATGCTGAACGATTACGTCACCCCCACATCCCCTTGGCAGCCGGTCCCCCCGTCACGGTCCCTGGTATCACCGATCTGCTTTCCGTCATGGCTTTGCTTTGTGTAGAGTCCATGTAAGTCGATTCTACATATCTGTTGGCGTGCGACTTCTTTGACTTAGCGTTGTGCTGTTGAGAGCCGCCCATGCTCTCGTACGCGTCAGCGATCCCTCCTTTTCATTGCTGAGTAGTATTCCCTCGCACAGACAGGATTCGTTTATCTGTTCGGCAGGTGATAGGTATCTGGGCTTCGTTTCTGAATAAAGTTCCCGCCTTTGTGTGAACTTAGGTCTCCCTACCTCATGGGTCGACGTCTAGGAGCAGGACCGCTGGGCCATAGAGTGAGCGCATGGTTAATTTTATAAGAGGCTTTAAGACTTTTCCTAAGTGGCTGTGCCGTTTTGCATTCCTGCCGTCAGCGTAGGACAGTTTCGAGTATCCCGTGTCCTCAGCAACACTTGGTATTGCCAGTCTTTAATTTTAGCCCGTTCTGTTGAGCATGTAGGGTGTATCTCGACGTGGTTCTAGTTCACCTCAGTTGACGCCGGGCTGTGCGGGTTCATCTGTGGCTGTCCACTACAGTCAACACTGGGCTGTGTGTGTCCATCTGTGGCTGTCCACTACAGTCGACACTGGGCTGTGCGGGTTCATCTGTGGCTGTCCACTACAGTCAACACTGGGCTGTGTGTGTCCATCTGTGGCTGTCCACTACAGTCGACACTGGGCTGTGCGGGTTCATCTGTGGCTGTCCACTACAGTCAACACTGGGCTGTGTGTGTCCATCTGTGGCTGTCCACTACAGTCGACACTGGGCTGTGCGGGTTCATCTGTGGCTGTCCACTACAGTCAACACTGGGCTGTGTGTGTCCATCTGTGGCTGTCCACTACAGTCGACACTGGGCTGTGTGGGTTCATCTGTGGCTGTCCACTACAGTCAACGCTGGGCTGTGTGTGTCCATCTGTGGCTGTCCACTACAGTCGACACTGGGCTGTGCGGGTTCATCTGTGGCTGTCCACTACAGTCAACACTGGGCTGTGTGTGTCCATCTGTGGCTGTCCACTACAGTCGACACTGGGCTGTGTGGGTTCATCTGTGGCTGTCCACTACAGTCAACACTGGGCTGTGCGGGTTCATCTGTGGCTGTCCACTACAGTCAACACTGGGCTGTGTGTGTCCATCTGTGGCTGTCCACTACAGTCGACACTGGGCTGTGCGGGTTCATCTGTGGCTGTCCACTACAGTCAACACTGGGCTGTGTGTGTCCATCTGTGGCTGTCCACTACAGTCAACACTGGGCTGTGCGGGTTCATCTGTGGCTGTCCACTACAGTCAACACTGGGCTGTGTGTGTCCATCTGTGGCTGTCCACTACAGTCGACACTGGGCTGTGTGGGTTCATCTGTGGCTGTCCACTACAGTCAACACTGGGCTGTGTGTGTCCATCTGTGGCTGTCCACTACAGTCAACACTGGGCTGTGCGGGTTCATCTGTGGCTGTCCACTACAGTCAACACTGGGCTGTGCGGGTTCATCTGTGGCTGTCCACTACAGTCGACACTGGGCCGTGTGTCCAGTGTCTCTAGTGAATCCATGTCTCTAGTGAATCTTCTCATGTACTCACCACTTGTTTGTCTTCTTTGGTGTGGTGACTAATAAAATTATTTGTCCATTTTAAAAGGTTGGGATTGATTCTCTTCCTATTATTTGGATAAGTGTTCTTTATATATTTTGGATATAAGTTCTTTGTCAGTTTTATGGGTTTTTTAAAATTTCAAAATATAAAGGTGGTATAAATGTGTTTGGTTACATGGGTCACTTTTTTTTTTTTTTCTTTTTTGAGACAGAGTCTCACTCTGTGGCCCAGGCTAGAGTGAGTGCTGTGGTGTCAGCCTCGCTCACAGCAACCTCAGACTCCTGGGCTTAAGCGATCCTCCTGCCTCAGCCTCCCGAGTAGCTGGGACTACAGGCATGTGCCACCATGCCCAGCTGATTTTTTGTATATATATATTTTAGTTGGTCAATTAATTTATTTCTATTTTTATTTTTTTTTTTTAGTAGAGCCAGGGTCTCTCTCAGGCTGGTTTTGGACTCTTGACCTTGAGTGATCTGCCCACCTCAGCCTCCCAGAGTGCTAGGATTACAGGCGTGAGCCACCGTGCCCGGCCTCAATGTGGTTCTAATTCACATGTCTCTAATGAATCTTTTCATGTACTTACCACTTGTTTATCTTCTTTGGTGAGGTGACTAGTAAAATTATTTGTCCATTTTAAAAATTGGGATTGATTCTCTTCCTATCATTTAAATAAGTATTCTTTATATATTTTGGATATAAGTCCTTTATCAGTTTTATGGGTTTTTTAAAATTTCAAAATATAAAGGTGGTATAAATGTGTTTGGTTATATGGGTCACTTTTGTCATGCTTTAGTCATGGCTGTAAGCGTGCCCATCACCTAAATAGTGTTTATTGTACCTGTTAGGAGGGTCTTTGTCCCTCCCTTCCTCCCCACTCCCTGCTTGATTTCCACTGAGCTTTACTTCCCTCTGTGCACATGTGTGCTCGTCCGTTAGCTCCAATTTAATAGCGAGTACCTGAGGTGTTTGTTTTTCCATTCTTTAGATACTTCACTTGGTTAGAGACAATGGTTTCTAGTTCTATCCAGATTGTTGCAAAAGGCATTCATTCATCCTTTGTCATGACAGAGTAGTATTCCATGGTGTACATACACCACATTTTATTGATCCACTCATGAATTGATGGGCACTTGGGTTGATGCCACATCCTTGAAATTGTAAATTGTGCTGCGATAAACACTCGAGTGCAGATGTCTTTTTGATAAAAACACTTCTTTTCCTTTGGGTAGATACCCAGTAGTGGGATTGCTGGATTGAATGGTGGGTCTACTTTTAGTTCTCTGAGGAATCTCCATTCTGTTTTCCACAGAGGTGGTACGAATTTGCAGTCCCACCAACAGTGTATAACGGTTCCTTTCTCTCTGCATCCACGCCAGCATCTATTGTTTTTGGACTTAATGAAAGTCATTCTAACAGGGGTGAGGTGATATCTCATTGTGGTTTTAATTTGCAGCTGCCTGATGGTTAGTGAAATGGAACATTTTTTCATATGTTTATGGGACCAATGTCTGGGTATTCTTTTGAAAAGCTTCTTTTCATGTCCTTTTCCCACTTTTTAATGGGTTGTTTGATGTTTTCTTGCTGATTCGCTTGAGTTCTCTGTAGATGCTGGACATTAGCCCTTTATTAGTTGTATAGTTTGCTAATATTTTCTCTCATTCTGTAGGTTGCCTGTTTGCTCTGTTGATTATTTCCTTAGCTGTGCGAAAGCTTTTTAGTTTAATCCCATTTATTTATTTTTCTTGTTGCTGTGATTGCCACTGGGGGTCTTAGTCATAAAATCTTTGCATGGGCCGATATTTAGAAGACTTTTTTCTACATCTTGTTCTATAATTCTTATGGTTTCATGCCTTACATTTAAGTCTTTTATCCATCTTGAATTAATTAATTTTGTGAGTGGTGACAGATAGGGCTCCTGTTTCATTCTTCTGCTTGTGGGTATCCAATTTTCCCAGCACCATCTATTGAATAGGGCTTCTTTTCCCCAGTGTATGTTGTTGTCTGCTTTGTCAAAGATCAGTTGGCTTTAGGTAAATGGTTTTATATCTGGGTTCTCTATTCTGTTCCATTGGTCTATGTCTCTACATTAGTACCAATACCATGCTGTTTTGGTTACTACAGCCTTGTTATATAGTTCAAATGTGATGTCTCCAGATTTATTCTTTCTGCTTAAGATAGCTCTGGCTATTTGGGCTCTTTTCTGCTCAAAAACAAAGCATAGTATTATTTTTTATAGATCTGTGAAGTATGATTTTGATATTTTGATGGGGATTGCATTGAATGTGTAAATCACTTTGGGTAGTGATATAGACATTTTAACAATGTTGACTTTACTGGCCCATGAGCATGATGTATTTTTCCATTTGTTTTTGTCCTCTGCAATTTCTTTTGTCAGTGTTTCATAGTTCTCCTTGTAGAGATATTTTACCTTCTTGTTCCAGTTCTTAGGGGGAATGTTTTCAACTTTTCCCCATTCAGTATGATGTTGGCTTTGGGTTTGTTATATAATTTTGAAATGTTTTCCTTCTATGCCTAGTTTGTTGAGGGTTTTTATCATGAAAGGGTGCTGGATTTTGTCAAATGCTTTTTCTGCATCTATTAAGATGATCATGTGGTCTTTGCTTTTGCTTCTGTTTATGTGGTGAAACACATTTATTGATTTATGTATGTTGAACCATCCTTATATCCCTGGGATGAAGCCGACTTGGTCATGGTGGATAATTTCTTTGATGTGCTGTTGAATTTTATTTGCTAATATTTTGTTGAGGATTTTTGCATCTTCATTCGTAAGGAATATTGGTCTGTAGTTTTCTTTTTTGTTGTGTCCTTTCCTGGCTTTGGTATCAAGGTGCTGCTGGCTTCATAGAATGAGTTGGGGAGGATTCCTTCCTTCTCAAAATTATGGCACAATTTCTGGTAGAATTACCAGCTCTTATTTGTAATTCTGGTAGAATTTGCATATAAATCTATCTGGTCTGGGGATTTTTTTTTTTTTTTTGTCAGGAGGTTTTTTTTTTTATTACTATAGCAATCTCACTGTTCATTACTGGTCTGTTCAGGAGTTCTATTTATTCCTTATTGAGTCTTGGAAGGTTTTGTGTTTCCAGGAATTTGTTCATTTCCTCTATGTTTTATAGTTTATGTGTGTAGAAATTTTCATAGTATTTACTGATGATGTTTTGTATCTCTGTTGTATTAGTCATCATGTCTCCTTTTTCATTTCTGATGGAGCTTATTTGGTTCCTTTCTCTTTTATTCCTGGTTAATTTAGCAAGAGGTCTGTTGATTTTGTTTATCTTATGAAAGAATCAACTTTTTGTTTCCTTGATCCTTTCTATTTTTTTGTTTCCATTTTATTTAGTTCTGCTCTGACCTTTGTTATTTCTTCTGCTGGCTTTGGTTTGGTTTGTTCTTCCTTTTACCTTCTTGGTTAAGTATGTTCCTAGGTACTTTATTTTCTTTGTAGCTATTGTGAATGGCATTGAGTCTTTGATTTGACTCTCAGCTTGACTGTTATTGGTATATAGAAATGCTATTGATTTGTGTACATTGATTTTGTAACCTGAGACTTTGATGAATTTATTTATGAATTCCAGGAGTCTCTTGATGCAGTCTTTGGGGTTTTCTAGATACAAGATCATAGTGTCAGTGAAAAGCAATAGTTTGACATCCTCTTTCCTGATTTGGATGCCCTTTATTTCTTTTTCTGGCCTGATTGCTCTGGCTAGGGCTTCCAGCACTATGTCGCATAGAAGTGGTGACAGTGGGCATGCTTGTCTTGTTCCAGTTCTTAGGGGGAATGTTTTCAACTTTTCCCCATTCAGTATGATGTTGGCTTTGGGTTTGTTATATAATTTTGAAATATTTTCCTTCTATGCCTAGTTTGTTGAGGGTTTGTGATCTTTCTGTCTTTTTTGATGTAGGCATTTAAGGCTATGAATTTTCCCTGAGGAATGCTTTTGCTGTGTCCCAAAGATTTTGATAGCTTGTGTCTCCTTTGTCATTTAGTTCAAAGAATCTATTGATTTACATCTTAATTTCATTCTTGACTCAGTAATCATTCAGCAACATGTTGTTTAATTTCCATGATTTTGTGTAGGTTTGAGTGTTTCTATTATGATTGATTTCTAGTTTTATTCCTGTGTGGTCTGATAAGACACATGGTATGTTTTTAATTTTTTTTTTTTTTTTTTTTTTTAGTTTGTTGAGACTTGTTTTGCGGCCTAAGGTATGATCTGTCTTGGAGAATGTCCCATGTGCTGAAAAGAATGTATATCCAGTAGTTTTCATGTAGAATGTTCTGTGACTGTCTGTTAGGTCTATTTGATTCCAGTTTAAGTCCATTGTTTGTCTATTTATTTTCCACTTTCATGATTTTTTCCAACTCTGACAGTGGTGTCTTGAGATCCCCAACAATTATGATGATGCTATTTATTTCTTTGGTCTAGTAAAATTTGCTCTACATATCTTGGAGCTTGTGTGTTAGGTGCATATGTATTTAGGACTGTATGTCTTCTTGTTGAATTGCTCTCTTTGCCATTATATAATTAAACTCTTTGTCTTTCTCTACCTTTGTTGGTTTAACGTTAATTTTATCTGATACGAGAATGGCTACGCCTGCTGTCTTTTGATTTCCACTTGCATGGAATGTTTTCTTCATCCTTTCATGTCGAGTCTGTGTGTGTCCTTGTGGTCTAGATGTGTTTCCTGGAGACAGCAGATACTTGGCTTGTGTTTTTTCATCCGCTCAGGCAGCCTGTGTCTTTCGAGAGGAACATTCAGACCATTAACATTGAGGGATAGAATTGATATGTGGGATGTTTATCTGTTCATCATGTTGAGTAGGGCCTCGTTGCTTTGTTTTCCCTCTTGTGCTATTGTTTTATAAGAGATGTGAGTTTTAGGGTTTTTTGTTTTTAAGGTGATTTTACCCTGGTTGGGTATCTGCTGTGCTGATTCACGTATATCGCAGTTCTGAGTATGTCCTGCATGTAGGTCTGGGCATGGCAATTTCCCTCAGTGTTTGCTTGTCCAGAAAAGACTTAATTTCTCCATCAACTGTGAAGCTTAGTTTTGGGCACCTCTGCCCCCAGAATCTCCCTCCAGTGTCTGGTCACTCGCTGAGCAATGGTGCCACGGACTGCGGACTTCCCGCCCCAGTCCGAAAGCGGGCTTTCCTGGAGGGGATGGGCGCCCACCGGGCTGCTGGCAGCTCGGACCACACTGCGCTCTCCCGCCAGGTCCACCCACGTGGGCCCCCTCGCCTCCTGGGTCCCCGGCCCAGTGTCCCCTCGTGCGCCCTGGCACCCCCTTGAGTGCTGGGGTGTGGGATCCTTGGTGTCTGTACCTCCCCCTGCTCTACCCCGCAGACGTCCCTGGGAAGTGTCAGCCGGGGGAGGGGCACCCCCAGACCAAGCGCCCTGGCCACTGCAGGTGCGCGAGGGCAAAGGTGTGAGCCCCTCTCTGCGGAAGCCTTGGTGGGTGCCGTGGGCGCAGCAGCGGCGGGGAGGAGAGTCTGGGAGGAGGACGGACCACGCCCCACTCCACGGTCCGCTCCCTGGACGCAGGGGACGTTCGACTCTGGACCGCACACGCTCCGGGGCCTCCGGCGGGCTGGGCAGGCAGGGGGCCATCTGCGTGCGATGGGTGATGCCAACGCCAAAGGGCTTGAGCTCCCTGGCATGGTCAGGGGTCCCCACCGGCAGGGGAGCCGCATGGTGACGCCTTGTCCGCTCGGGCTGTGGTCACGGGTGGGCTGGTGGGGCGCGTGGGCTGGGCGCATGCCACAGGGGCGGGGGCGGCGCGCTGGGAGCCCGATGCTTTGCTTTCAGGAAGGTCCCAGCTCGGTGGCTGCAGCAGGCTTGGGCTCCTGGGGGTGGAAAAGCCTCCAAGCAGCTGCCCCGCTGATGACGGAGGGTGTGGGGAGGAGGAACGAGCCCCGCCGGCCCTTCGCTGGGCTCTGAGCTTCCCGGGGTTGGTCTTTGCTGATGTGTTTTTTTTTTCTCCTGTTCTGCGTCACAGTTTTCTTGGTCTCGGGGGTGCTCTGCACCTTCCCTCCAAACCACAGCTGAGCTGCGCCCGTCCCTCCTGTACCCGGAGCCCAGACCCTTCCTTTCCCACCATTCATCTGGCAAGGGCATCTCTAGATAGCCATCCCCCACCCCTCCAGGTAGACGGTGTGAAAATATTTTCTTCTGGTCTGCTCCCCTTTTCTTTTTCTCAACAATGCATTTTACTTGCGGTGTTTACATTGCTTACGCTATTTTTTGAAACTTAAAAAATTTTGGCAGGGCGCGGCAGCTCACGCCTGTCATCCCAGCACTCTGGGAGGCCGAGGCGGGAGGATCGCTCAATGTCTGGAGTTGGAGACCAGCCTGAGCAAGAGCGAGACCCCGTCTCTAATAAAAATAGAAAGAAACTAATTGGCCGACTAAAAATATATAGAAAAAATTAGCCAGGCATGGTGGTGTGTGCCTGTAGTCCCAGCTACTCGGGAGGCTGAGGCAGGAGGATCGCTTGAGCCCAGGAGTTTGAGGTTGCTGTGAGCTAGGCTGACGCCACGGCACTTACTCTAGCCTGGGAAACAGAGTAAAACTCTTGTCTCAAAAAAACAAAAATTTTTAAAACAATTTCAAAATTATACAAAAATTGCAAGAATAGTGCAAATAATTCTAAGATACACTTCGCCCAGATTTCCCAAATCTTAAAATGTGATTTCACTTGCTTGCTTTCTCTTTCTCTCTTTCTCGCTCTTTGGCCTCCAGACCTGTGTTTCTCTGTGTGTTCCCATCGTCCCTCTCCTCACAGGCCAGCTTTCTCCGGCTCTCTCTCTGAGCACCATCTCATTCCCGCCTGCAGCTCTGAGCCCAGTCGCAAGTGCCTGCAGGAGAATTCAGTCTGCTCAGGCGGGTGGGCATGGCCCTGGTCTGATCAGCGGTGACCTTGCAGTGGGTCCCTGAGAACACATCACGGACGCATTTTCTAGGGATGAATTAAAGGGCGAGGGGAGAAACAATGAGCATCAGTTCCACGGAACAGTAAATGGCTTGAAAAATCACAAGTACACGGAACTTTCCAAATGAGTATCATTTTCCCGTGCTTACCTTGGGATGCCAGGTGCCCTTTTCCAAAACCCGAGTGGCTATTTTAGTGCTCACCCCTGCGCTTGTCTCTGAGGACAAGCTTTGGGGTCAGGGCACGTTCCTTTAAAGAAAATCAGTGTCTATTCTTGGTATCACAACACCCTCTCCACCAGAACGTGGTGTTTTTTTCACCTTTAATTGCTTAGTGACAAAAACACAACTGGGACAGATACCCCAATGACCCTGATTTGGTTAATGCGCATTGTGCGCCTGAATCAAAACATCACATGCACCCTATAAAGATATGTGCCCATAAAATGATTACAAATTACCAAAACGCCGAAAACACACCTGGATTTCCGAGAGTGCAGGTGGCCGTGGGTTCAGCTGGGTTCAGGGGCGTTAAACACACCGTTCCCCACCCAGACTGTCTCTGTATTGCAGCCCAGAATTCCCATTCTGTCGTTCTGCGGGGGACAGCTGAATCTAGAAGATTGAAGATGCTGTCAGCTTTGTCTCTCTGCTCTTCTCTCCATCTCTCTTATTTGTTGTCCTTCCCGTCCCTCCCATACGCCACAGTCAAGCGCTCTTAGCATGGCTGTTGTAGCCACAGGCAGCCCCCACACCTGCGGTCTGTGCAGCCAGAGTCATGTCCGTGTCTGGAGTGTCCGAAGCGTGTCCGTGTCCCGGACATCCCTGGCCCCTGTGAATGCATGTCGCCTTGCCTGGCAAAATAACCTTTGCAGGTGTGGCTGAGGGTCTTGGGCCGGGGAGATTGTCCTGGCTTGTCTGGCTGGGCCCAGCGTCACCCTAAAGGCCCTTGGAAGAGGGAGGCAGGACAGTCCAAGGTGCACGGAGGGGACGGGAGGACCAAGCAGAAGGTGGAGTGAGGCGCTTTGAAGGTATGGACCAGGGGTCCTCAAACTTTTTAGACAGGGGGCCGGTTCACCGTCCCCCAGACCGCTGGAGGGCCGTTGGAGAGAGCGGTGCACATTCCACACATGCGCACCGTGGGCCCGGGACGAGTCGGCCGCTAAGCAGGACAGGCAGCGGCGGCAAACACACCCGGCGGGCCGGATAAATGTCCTCAGCTGGGCGCATGTGGCCTGTGGGCCGTAGTTTGAGGACGCCTGGTGTGGAGCAAAGGGCCACAGGCCACGCAACATGGGCAGCCTCTGGAAGCCCGAAAAGGCAAGGAAACAGAGTCCACCCTAGAGCCTTGTGAAGGAACCACCCTGTCCGTACTGTGACTGCAGCCCAGTGAGACTGATTTCGGACCTCTGGCCTCCAGGACTGTTAGCAAAGTAAGTTCAAGTTGTTTCGAGCCACAAAGCTGGTTGGATTTGTCACAGGACCTATAGGAAGCTGATCCACGGTCCAAAAGAAGAGAGACCTTTTTCTCTAACACCCATACGCTGAATCTCATAGAGGTGTTCTAGATTGCTTTGCCTGGGCCATGGTACCCACGTTGGGGGCCGAACACACCAGACAGAAAGATGAGGCAGCGTTGAGTGGGCGACCACCTTGCGCTCGGGGCCCAGCAGGTGCACCTGTGCAGGTGGGGAGGGTCTGAGCCTCCACAGAGAGAGGCGCTGGGCAGACATGAAAAGACAGCGTGCTCCGTGACCCACCCTGACCCCTGCGCCAGCCGGCCCTCCTCCCAGGGACTGAGCGTGCAATCAGCTCCACCCTTCCACGTGAGACCTTGCCCGCCACAACGGGAATACTCAGAAGACGGTGCGTCAGGTTCACTAAGCTGTCTCTAAGGAAGAGGGCTTTGCTGTCTCCAGAGGGAATATCTGAATGGAGCAAACTCCATCTGCACATGCGCGATCCGATGTTTCTGTTGCAGACGCTCCTTTGTGGTCAGAAGGAAGATCTGAGTTTATATTCAGAGCCTGCCAGGTGCCCGTGGGTGAACTCGGTAGATTTTAGTTTGTTCATCTGTAAAATGGAGATAATTATACTTTCCCATGGGCTGTTGGGAGGATTAGAGAGAAGATCTATGTGAGAGCACTGTTTAAATAAAGTCTGCAAAGCTGAGCACAGCCCTTCAACAACAGGGCTGCTATATTTGTCCTGCTCCGTACATGCGGCACTAGGAAATTGGTTTGAGAGTCAGACTGAATGGCGACAGGGCTGAGACGTTGGGGCTCTCTATTCCGGTACACAGATCACCGTGAGCAGTCTGATCACCTGTACCGTGCCTTCTACGTATTAATATATGTGCAGTGGTTTTTCTAAGAAGCTAAAAGTCCTAACATTTCTTTGTCCCCCCCCCCCCCGCCCCCGTTTTGGTGCCTGCTCCATTCTCTGATGAATTTTTATGTTTAACCTGTTTCCCGGAACTGAGTGTGAGCTCCGTGGGAGTCGCCGTGAAAAGCCCGTGGAGAAGGTGAAGCCTCCGCGTGCCCGGCCGTAGCCCCTGGGTCCTGGCGTGTGGACGGCGCCAGGGGCTCCCGGGACCTGCTTCTCCAGGGCTGCCCCTGCCTCGCCACACCCCACCCCACGCCACGCTTCCCTGTCCCGCTAGTCCCCAGACCAGCCTCACTCCCCCTGGGCCTTCCTTGGCTTCCCCTCTGACACTTCTGTTTCCCAATTCTGTGGCCCCCGGCTTAGCACCCGGGTGAGCGATCGGCCTTATTTTGACCCCTGGCCTCGGCGTCTCTCTCTTGACCCGTCGGGCAACCTGGTGTCCTCTGAGTTCGACTTCTGCTGCTGCGGTTCTCTGGGTGGAGGCTGGGAGCGGTGGTGACACGTGGCCCCAGGGCCTTGCAGCTGGGCGGAGGCCGGGCTGTATCTGAAGTGAGCCCCAGCCCGGGAGCCGAAAGATGGAAAAATAACCACGGCGTGTGAATGGGCCAGAGAGGCACGAAGAGCTTTTACAGGGAAGAAGATGTAGGTCAAGGGAGGGGAACACTGAGGGCCCAGACCCAGAAGAGCCTCCTTACGCTCGGGGTCTGGCTGCACGGGCCGGTGCTCCATGCCGCTGCGTCCTGCTCAGAGTCTCCTTGCAGGGCTGGGGCACCTGTGCGCCAGCCGCCGTGGGTGTCAGCTGCTAACGGCTGGCAGCCGCCCCTCTCTGGAGACCTGCCCTTGGTCACGGGAGCTCCTTCGCCTGACGGTCTTCTCCTCCCCCTGCCCCCGGGGAGCCCGCAGCCAGCGGCCGGCTCATGCAGGAGCCAGGCAGGGCAGAGGCTGCTCCCCCTGCCTCAGCTCTGCTGTAAGTCCCGCTCAGGATCCCCCTGGGTCGGGCTGGCGCCAGGCTGGTGCCACCGCTGAGACCACGTCCTTGCTTAGCTCCTCCGTGTCCCCTCACCCCTTCTCCTGGGAGCACCCCTTGATAAATCGCATGCATCCGAACCCACGTCCAGGCTCTGCTTCTGGGGAAAGTGACCCAAGACGTCTTCCTTTAGGCTCCCCACATCTCCTCTGCTAACTGGCCTTCGTAGGGGCTGGTCCCTTCGCCTGAAGCGCCCTTCCTCACCCCGTCCCCCTAGTTAACACCCCCATCCTTCGGATCTCAGCGGACAGCACCAGGTTTTGGGGGGGAAGACTTGGCTTCCCTGAGTAAGTTGGATTCCCTGGTGTAGACAACCCAGCTGCGCAGTTTCCCTGTTTGGTGAGTCAGTTGCTGCAGCTGCGGTCTGGCCTTTACTTGCGTGGTTATTCGGAGAGTGGGTGGCTTTCCCGTCGGAGCGCGCGTCCCAGGAGGACTGGAATACCGCCTGCCGTTCCTCACCACCACACTCCCAGGGCCTCACTCCGTGCCCGGCACGGCGTGGGTGCTCAGAGACACCTGTTGAAGAAGCGATGTGGAAGGAACGAAAGACGAGAGAACGCTGGAGAGAGAGAGAGCGAGAGAGCGAAGAAGCAGACGGCCGGGAGGCCACACTGCCGGTGCTGCCAGGAGGGCGTGTGCCCCGAGGGCGGGAAAAGTCCCCTCGGATCTGGCGGATCCCGGAACGTTTCCGTGGTAGCACCCACGGGGGTGGAGGGCTGGGGGACAAGGAGCGAGGACTGGGCTCCTCTCCTGCTCTTGTGTGTCTGGAGGGATTGGTGAGCGCCTCCCCCACCACCTCCCCTTTGCCCGACGTGGCCTTGCCGGACACGTGGACTGTGGCTCGTGGCAGCCTCGGCCGGGCAAACAAGGAGGACACCTGTCCCTCCGTCTCCTCGGCAGCTTCCTGGAGACAGCTCGGGGCTAGCCGGCTGGGGACCTGGACCCGCAGCTCTGTTTGCACAGTCAGACCCGTGTGGTGTTCTTCCCCGACCCCACACCAAGGCCGCTTGGCTCTGTTCTCTCACTGCCCTGCTGCTGCATGTCTCTGCCTCCAGGCAGTCGGGGGGCTGGCTGCCCAGAGTGCCCAGGAGCCGGCGCCACGGCACCAGCCTGCCTTGGGCGTCGGCTGGCAGGGAGACGCAGGAAATGCTCACGTCTGTCTCCGGAGCTGGGGGCTGTGGGGTTCTCTAAGCCCGGGGCAACGAGGCGCGATCTGATTGGATCTTGCGATGAGGGGGATGCTGAGAGGTGTGCTCCGATTGGATCCTGCCAGGAGGCGACCGCAGGCTGGATCTCACGGGATCCTGGACCCTGCCACTCGGGCTCCACTTCTCAATCCAGGCCCGGCTCCCGGCCTGGAGCTCTTAGGGTCTGCCCGGGGTCGCACACGTGGTCCGTCTGGGCACGCTCTGGTCACCTAGCCTTCAACCTGGGGGTCCACGGCAACCCACAAACAACGCGCAGCTTTGTTACGTGAAAGTTGAGCTAGACTGGTCCTGTGTGGGTGCCGCTTAAGTCAGAAATCCTAGCTTGCTACCGAGTTTCCCCGAAAATAAGCCCTACCCATAACATAAGCCCCAGCGGGATGTCCAAGCATGTGCGCCATAGAAGCCCCACCCCGAAAATCAGCCCCAGTGACGGGCGTGGCTGCGCAGCGCGTCTGCACAACCCGTCCGTGTTGTCTCAGAGCGGGAAAGAACACGAGCAGCCCTTCCCATCCGCCCCGTCGTGACAGCTGCTGCCCCAGAGGTGACCGGAAAGGTGCGGGCAGCCCCACCAACAAGGTCGGCTCCCCCTGTCGGGTCCCAGCCGTCCTGTGCGTGCCGCGAGCTGAGGCTTTGAGGGGAAAATGACACATCCCCTGAAAATAAGCCCTAGGGTGTCTTCTTGAGGGAAAATAAATAGAAGACCCTGCCTTATTTTTTGGAAACACGGTACATGAGATAGCAGGGAGGTGTCACCTGCGCCTTCTCCTCCCGGGTCTCCACACATCTGTCGCTGATGACCTGTTCCCGAAGCCCAGGTTCTTTGCTGTGGGCTTAGCTATCCCCGTGGCAGGTGGAGTGCAGCAGGGTTGGGGGGAAGCGGTTAAAGAGAGGGAGAGTCCGAGAGCTTGGGGTCAAACTCCCAAGGTTGGTTCCAAGGTGAGAGGTCTGTTGTCTTCAACTCAGAAAAGAGGCAGCCTCTTTTATTCCTACCTTGTGGGATGGAGATCCTGCCCTCCCCGCTGGGTACCATGAAGCAAAAGGTATGTTCTCAGTTGCCCTGATTACTAGGCAAGAAGCACACAAAGCACAGGCCCGGTCCCCGCAGGGTGAGTCCACGAAGAATGCGTTGAGTACGTGGCTGAACGCGGATTTCAACGACGAGATAGCCAGCCCCCACTTCAAGTTCATTAGGAGGAGAAGATAAATTCATTGAACGCATAGTCCACTTTTAGGACATAGGTGTGAGGACGGCTCTCTGTCTGATGCAATCGGACACTCTAGCCGTTAACTTACCGAGAGACAGCTGTGGGTGTTTGTGGATATTTAAATTTAATCAGACCGAGCCTCTCCAACCACGCTTTTGCTGGGGAGAGGGAAGTTAATCGACGCTGCTCTGATTTGCATATGCAAATGCGGCGTATAGAATATACATCCCTGGTTCATTCTCATGTATGTACAATCAGAAGCCAATTTTTTCTTTTCAAAGAAGCCCCACAGCTGAGCATCCGGCTTTGCCTGGCCGCTCATGAAAACTACCATCCGAGGAAGGAACAAGCACTTTTCTGTACGTGATTGAGCTCATCAGCAAGAAGTTTCGAGTCTTTGCAGGGCGGATTAGCAGCTCTGTGTGCGTGCGTGCGTGTGCGTGTGAATGTGTGTGACAGGGAGTGAACCCAAACGAGTGTCATTCAGTAAAAACGCCGGTTTCTGTCCGTGCCCCAGAACACTGATTGCAACGATCGTGCAGTGTTTCTGGTTTGTAAGAGTATTTGCAATGGGGGTGAGGAGAGTGTTTTTGTCGCTGTTTCCAGGCCTTCTGTTCCTTAGTAGCTACAGCCTGTGGGCTGACGGGTGAGACAGACAGACAGACAGACAGACCAGCTCGGCTCACTGGAGGTTAGGAAACGTCACAGACTCAAGGTGACAGTTGGCGTCACAGGAACAAACGACACAGTGTCTTCAGTTCAGCGCAGCACGTTTTGACCACGGTGCCCACAAAGCAAAATCCCATCACTGAAACCAAATGAAGCAAAACAAGGACACGTGGAAAGCACAGAGGCAATCACCATCAAGATCCGAGGCCCAGGCCGGGCGCGGCGGCTCACACCTGTCATCCCAGCACTCTGGGAGGCCGAGGCGGGAGGATCGCTCAAGGTCAGGAGTTCGAAACCAGCCTGAGCAAGAGCGAGACCCCCGTCTCTACTATAAATAGAAAAAAATTAACTGGCCAACTAATATATATATATAGAAAAAATCAGCCGGGCATAGTGGCGTATGCCTGTAGTCCCAGCTACTCGGGAGGCTGAGGCAGGAGGATCGCTTGAGCCCAGGAGTTGGAGGTTGCTGTGAGCTAGGCTGACGCCACGGCACTCACTCTAGCCTGGGCAACAAAGTGAGACTCTGTCCCAAAAAAGATAAAAAAAAGGTCCGAGGCCAGGCATGGCGGCTCACCGTGTCACCGTGGAAAAGGGAGCTGGCCAGCCTACCCCACAGGTGGGCCTCCAGCTGTCGTGCCTGCACCTCTGCAGGTGGCATCCGCCGCCTGACCGGCACGGCCTTGGAGGAGGGGAGGAGACTCGCCAGGTGGAAAAGGAGGGAAAAGCCATTTCAAGCAGAATGAACCCCACGCCCACAACCGGGGACAGGACCGGTCGTGGCGTGCCCACCCTCCTCGGGCCGGCCGCTGCTCCCGGTGCTGCAGGCCGCCCGTCTTGCCTGTTCCAGCCCAGTGCCCGGTTCCCTGCCGCCCACGAGAGCGTCCTGTGCCCAGCCCTCAGCAGGCCTGGGCCCTCCTCCTCGTCTCTCTGCCTCGACGCCCACCCTGTGCTTTCCCGGGTGGTGCTCAGCCCGTTCCTCGGTTCCCGTGCGGATTGGCGATCCGTGTTGACATGGCGTGCGGTGGTCCTCAGCCTTCTTGAGGAAGAAACGGGTCTGTGAGCACGTGATTCGATGATTGCTGCTCATCAGCCGAAAACGATTAAGGATTTCTTGCTTCCTTTAAATTGGCTCATCAACTTGATAATCATTTTTTTTTTTTTGCCAGTGGCCTTTTTTTGGGTTTTTTTTGAGACAGAGTCTTGCTTTGTTGCCCAGGCTAGAGTGAGTGCCGTGGCGTCAGCCTCGCTCACAGCAACCTCCAACTCCTGGGCTCAAGCGATCCTCCTGCCTCAGCCTCCCCAGTAGCTGGGACTACAGGCATGCGCCACCATGCCTGGCTAATTTTTTCTATATATTTTTAGTTGGCCAATTAAATCATTTCTATTCTTAGTAGAGACGGGGTCTTGCTCTTGTTCAGGCTTGTTTCGAACTCCTGACCTCGAGCAAGCCGCCAGCCTCGGCCTCCCAGAGTGCTGGGATTACAGGGGTGAGCCACCGCGCCCGGCCACCGGTGGCCTTTTGCTTTGCTTGCTGCGACGCTCCAGCGAGAGTCAGGCCAGGCAGGGGTGAGAGGCCGTGGGGGAGGCGTGCGGCAGATTTGCCTCCTGACTGGGTGGAGGGTGCACAGGACGGAGAAGGCAGGCCCCAGTTTGAGACTGGTCAAGCCGACCTATAAGGAGGCTCCTGGCATGGCCTCTCTTGATGGAATAAACACAGGTGTCACCTGTGTGCTGCTCCGCACTTGCCCAGGTGGCTGGTTTTGAGGAATTACCAAGTCAAGGGAGGTTGACTTTAGGAGCATGTATCCACTTGGGGGCCGGAGAGCGGCCTGGAATCAGAAGCTTCCTTGGAATCGGAGAACAGTACGGCCACAGGTGGGTGGAGCCCTCAGTCCTTGTTCCCATCACTGCAAATCAGGCTTCCTCACACTACGGCCTGCGGGCCACGTGCGGGTGTCTTTGCCCGTTTGTTGTTTTACTTCAAAATAAGACATGTGCAGTGTACATAGGAATTTATTCAATTTTTTTTTTTTTTTTGAAACAGAGTCTCACTTTTTGTTGTTGTTGTTGTTGCCCAGGCTAGAGTGAGTGCCGTGGCGTCAGCCTAACTCACAGCAACCTCCAACTCCTGGGCTTAAGCAATCCTCCTGCCTCAGCCTCCCGAGTAGCTGGGACTACAGGCATGCGCCACCATGCCCAGCTAATTTTTTCTATATATATTAGTTGGCCAATTAATTTCTTTCTATTTATAGTAGAGACAGGGTCTCACTCTTGCTCAGATTGGTTTTGAACTCCTGACCTTGAGCAATCCGCCCGCCTCGGCCTCCCAAGAGTGCTAGGATTACAGATGTGAGCCACCACGCCAGGCCTGTTCATAGTTTTTTTTTTAAACTATAGTGCTGCCCTCCAACGGTCTGGGGGACAGTGAACTGGCCCCCTGTTTAAAAAGCGTGAGGACCCCTGCTGCAAATAGAAGTCGAACTCAATTCCTCGCTCTCTCCGCCTCTCCACGGCGCGATTCGGCGGGTGGTTGGGGTGAAGCCCGAACGCCGTGCCCCGCAGCCCGCTGGCCTTGTCCGTCTGCCGGCAGCTCAGCCCGGAACCGGATGCGCTCGGCCATGAATGCGAACGAAAGGAAGCGCTCCCGACCCCCGGAGAAAGAAAATGATAAATAGGCTCATTCCATGGATCCAATTTCTTTTTACTTTTAAAAAAATCTCATTTCAAGTTATTTCACGGAGGGTGCACGTTTTATTAATAAATCGCTGTTTTGGAAATGACAGAAAACAGAATTTTGCAAAGGGATCTTGCCCTTCTCACATGCAGTCGACGTCGGGACGTGGCAGTGGCCATCCTGGCTGCTCCCGCGTGGGAACGCTCTGAGGTGGGGCTCAGGCTCTGCTCGCCCTTCCGGCTCCCCGCCCAGTCCTCGCCAGGAGCCCTGCGCCCCCGGCCGCCCGCTGGCTGGCTTGGGTGGTGCGTCCACCTGCCCAGAGCTGCCCTGACTGTTCTGATCCGCGGCAACGCACAGCGGCATGCGGTGGACTTTTATTCTGTCAGGTGTCGCCGGGGCTGGGACCAGGGGAGACCGATGACCCCGTGTTGAGGAACTCTGCGAGTGAGGGCCTCACTAACTTCCGTGCCCCAGAGCCCTCACCTGCCTCCCCCCGATCCTGACCTGGATACCCCCCACACACACACACACACACGTCCCTCGGAGAGAAGAGGGAGGCGTGGAGCAGATAACTCCGTAATCAGCAGTTCAAGGCAAGAAAAGGTGACAGTGAAGTCCACACGAGCGATTCAGGTCCCCTGCGTTGGGGTTCGGATGAAGGTGGCATCATTCCCTGCTAAGGGAAGCCTGGAGGGCTTCCTGGAGTAGGTGAAATCTGATGGGCAGCCCTGAAGGATGAGCAGGGGAAGGGATAGAAGCAGCAGCTAAAAAAACACAGGTGCAAGAAGAGCATGTTCGAGATCGAACTGTCTTAGAAACGTGACCCTAAACAAGTCACTTGGCAAACAAGAAATCCAATTTCCTGATGGCTTTTAAGGCACTCGGGCGACTGCGCCTGTGCGCGGTGGCACGGGACCATCAGAAGAGCCCCGTGCTGCTTTCCGAAAATGACGCAGAGATGGCGAGTGCACGCCGGAGTCTCCTACAGGCCCCGGGGCTGCCTGGCAGATGCTCACTGGGCTGATCGGACTTGACTCGAGCGTTGGGCTGGGGGTGGGGTGGGGTATGTTCGGGCGTTAATTTTAAAGGTGGTTATTTCAGTAATAATATTTTCTTATTATAAAGGTTTTTGACTTCTTTGTAACTTTGATACCGATGTGTCATTTCTCAGATAATAATGAATTTCTACGTGTATATAAAAATTTTTTTAAAAAGATGGAATCGTAATATCGATACAGTTCTAAAACATTTTTTCTCCCTATACTTCATAGTGTATCCTGGGCAAATCAACCTATATGGATCTACCTGATTTCGTTTTTAAGGCTGCATAATTTTCCTTTGTATGGTGGTAACATAATTTCCTTATCCAGTCCCTCGTTGGTCGTTTTAGTTGTTTTCTATAAAAAGAGTTCTGCAATGAGCAGACATATATACACTGAATAGATAGGCCGATATATTTGTAGGGTAAATTCTTGGGTGTAGAATTGAGGAGATGGTATTTATATCATCTTGAAAGATATGTTTATCTTATTAATCATTATTAAGTTTATACTGAATGTCGGAACATGAAATATTGGCTGGGAGCAGGGAGGAAGGTATTGAGGGGACAGACCTATAGAGTTCCATCTCAGGCCATCGGGTTTGGGGCTCAAGACCTCATGTCCTGTTACAGAAATAACAGAGGTAACGCATTTACGTTGGAGAGGAGG
This sequence comes from Microcebus murinus, assembly GCF_040939455.1. Lineage (NCBI taxonomy): Eukaryota > Metazoa > Chordata > Mammalia > Primates > Cheirogaleidae > Microcebus > Microcebus murinus. The sequence goes on along the minus strand of NC_134110.1, from coordinate 752,721 downwards.
AGAGGAATTTGGATCACATGGAGTTAGAATAATAATAATTTTTTCAAAGGAGCATTGCAGAAATAATCTTCTATTGTGGCATAGTTTTATTCAATTTATTGAAGATAAATAGTTTCCTAGATGACAATTTCATGTTTTATATTATTCCTTGTTCCCTAATTTTCCTTCTTGGTTGGTGACCTTGCTCCCTATTTTACTGAGATATTAGGAGCAACTAAAAGAGAAATTCCAGCGGTTCCCACCACTATACTTACCTAGCATTTGTGAAGATGATTATGTGTTCTTTCTCCTCAACTCTATTATTTTGACGACTTTATATTATTTTGATGATTTTATATTAATGGACTTCTTAATATTGAACCATCTTTGCGTTCCTGGAATGAATCGTAACTAGTCATGATGTATTTTAGTTGTTGGTGTTGAATTCTATTTGACAACATTTGGGGGGGTGGGGAGCAGGGTCTTGCTCTGTTGACCAGACTAGAGTACGGTGGCGTCACCTGCAGCCTCAGACTCCTGGCCTCAAGCGATCCTCCTGCCTCAGCCTCCTTAGTAGCTGGTACTATGGGCATGAGCCACCAGGCCCGGCTAATTTTTCTATTATTTTTGTAGAGACAGGATCTCACTATGTTGCCCAGGCTGGTCTTGAACTCCTGGCCTCAAGTGATCCTCCCACCTTGGCCTCCCAAAGTCTAGGCTTACAGGCATGAGCCACCATGCTTGGCCGGTTTGACATTTTTTTTAAATACATTTTATTGTGAATATTTAAGGTGTATAATGCGACGTTATGGGATACGTATAGATAGTAAAGAGATTAGTGAAATAGATTAACAGATTCATCATCTCTCCTTGCTACCCATTTTTTCGTGTGTGGCAAGAACAGCTAAAATCCACTCATTAGCACGAATCCCACGTTGAGGGCGACTTGTAACCCGCAGTCCTCGTGCTACCTCAGGTCCAGGCTCCTGTGCCGTAGCACGGATATTCCAGCGAGCCTGGGCTGCGTGTTTCTGCTTTTGCGAAATCTTTGCCAGCGCTGGGATCAACAGATGTTCACGTTTTTCCGTTACGAGGGCTCTGGATCACTATCGTGCAGAGAGTCTGGTCTTTAAGACTTTGGTTCGTTCCTTCCTTCGGTTGCTTCACATCTAGCTTCCTGTTGGAGACTCCTGACGGGACGGGGCTTTCTCCGAGCGGTTTAACCGCAGTCAAATACAAGAAGTGGTTTGGAAAGAGGTTCGGTAGCTTCCTCGCGCCAGTGCGGGGGCTGTCGGCTGTCCTCACCGACGCCAGACTGCGGGGCGCGTGTTGGAGTCCACGGCAACGTCGGGAGCCCCGCTCTTGAGGCGGGCGCTGTCCCTGCTTTGCAAGAGAGCCAGGGCTCCCCGCAGACCTTGTCTCGGCCAGTGGCGCCCGCCACGGGTGACCATGCTTCCCGTAGGGGCCACGTGGCAGGGCCTGGAGACAGCTGTGGTCGCTGCGACTTGGGGGGGTGCACTGTGTGTGTATGTGTGTGGTGTGTGTGCATGTGTGGTATGTGCATGGGTGCATGCGTGCATGTGTGCATGGGTGCATATGTGTGTGTGGTGTGTGTGCATGGGTGCCTGTGTGTGCATATGTGTGTGCGCATGTGTATGTGTGTGGTGTGTGTGCATGGGTGCATGTGTACATGGGTGCATATGTGTGTGCATGTGTGTGGTGTGTGTGCATGGGTGCATGTGTGCATGGGTGCATATGTGTGTGCATGGGTGCATATGTGTGTGTATGTGTGTGGTGTGTGTGCATGTGTGCATGGGTGCATATGTGTGTGCATGTGTGTGCTGTGTGCGCATGGGTGCATGTGTGCATGGGTGCATATGTGTGTGCATGTGTGTGGTGTGTGTGCATGTGTGCATGTGTGCATATGTGTGTGCATGTGTGTGGTGTGTCTGCATGTGTGCATGTGTGCATATGTGTGTGCATGTGTGTGCATGGGTGCATATGTGTGTGCATGGGTGCATATGTGTGTGCATGGGTGCATATGTGTGTGCATGTGTGTGGTGTGTGTGCATGTGTGCATGGGTGCATATGTGTGTGCATGTGTGTGCTGTGTGTGCATGGGTGCATGTGTGCATGGGTTCATATGTGTGTGCATGTGTGTGGTGTGTGTGCATGTGTGCATGTGTGCATATGTGTGTGCATGTGTGTGGTGTGTCTGCATGTGTGCATGTGTGCATATGTGTGTGCATGTGTGTGCATGGGTGCATATGTGTGTGCATGTGTGGTGTGTGCATGGGTGCATGTGTGTGCATGTGGGCGTGTGTGCATGTGTGCACATATGTGTATGTTTGTGCATGTGTGCGTGTGTAGTGTGCATGTGTGGTGTGTGCATGGGTGCATGTGTGTGCATGTGGGCGTGTGTGCTATGTGCATGCATGCATGCATGTGTGTGCATGTGTGTGTGCATGTGTATGTGGTATGTGTGTGCATGTGTGTATGTGTGTGTGCATATGTACATGTGTGTGCGTGTGTGTGGTGTGTGTGTGTGGTGAGTGATCAAGGCCAGCAGTCCGGGCCAGCTGTGTCCAACAGAGCGAGCAGGTGGCACCAGCAAGCTGTGACTTAGCCATGGGCAGGTGAAGATATTAAAGAGGGAATATGGACCTCACAGGTCAACACGAAGGCACTCTCTATTCTTAGTTGGAAACAAAACACTAACGCTGTGAAAACCACCACCGTGGGGCTTCCGGGCAAGTCTGCGCTGAAACACAGAACGGGTGTGTTAGTCTGCCCAGTTCCATCGCCACCCCTGTTCGACCCGGCACCCCTTTGTCTAAGGGGATGTGTAGACAATCGTGTGTGCATTTTCCCCACTGTGTAGGACACTCGGTTCTAAAGTAATCATGTGTAATTACTCCCAAGGCGCTATGCTAACCTCTAAGCGAGGTGTGTTGAGAATCCGGCTGTTTACTCTTAGCAGACATGATTTGTGAGCGTTCTCGTTCTCGGGGACGTGATTTCAGACGGGGCTCGTTAAGTCCTGGCTGAGCGGCAGAGCACCGGCGCAGCAGAGCCGCCTTCCCAGCACCCCGGCACGCTCGGTCACTTGGTTTAATGAAACTGTGCCTATTTCAGCCGTAAATGTTCATATTTGACTTTCCTCTGACGAGTCTTGCCAGGTCCCTAGATTTAGAGATTACCTGTGGCAAGGTAGTCATCACCACGTCAGCGCTGGACCCTGGGCGCCCGTTGAGCCAAGGGACGGGTCTCCGAATTCACAGGTGTCCAGGTGTGTGAATGCAGGGAGCATGGGGTGGAGACACGCCGTAGACGTGACCAGGCCTTGGTTCTCCCGCAGGACCCTCCTGGGAGTCCCCGCCGCCATCGGCTCGGCCACCTCTTCCTGGGGCCTTGGATGACTCCGTTCACCGACTGTGTCCTCTGCCTTCCGGGAAAGACAGGGACAAGGACCTGTGTGCCCTGTCGGCACAGCCAGTCTCCGTTCTCTCCACCGCGGCTGCCTTTGTTTGCCGCCCCCTTCTCCCCCACTCCATAGGCCAGAAGTCCCCCAGGACAGGGGCAGAGCCCTCTCCAAACACGGCTTTGTAGGGCGGGCTCTGGTGGCCTGGCCTCGGCCAGCGCACGTGGCTGCCGGGCTTCAACTTCCAGCCCACCCAGGGCTGCACCAAGAGACCCTGGGGGAGTCCTGCCAGGGAGGGCTCTGCCCTCTCAGCGTCGGCCCCAGTCTGCAAAACACTTAGCTGCTCTCCGTGGCAGGCAGGGCAGCTGCCCCTATTGGGCTCTGTCGTCAACCTCTAGCTCCCTGGCCCCTCCGTCCTTGCAGACTGTCGCCCGAGTCAGTCAACCTTCCGGAAGTTCTCCCCGCTGAGGATCTGTTTCCTGCCTCACCTCCTGGCCCCTCTCTCGCGTCTCGAACTGGACCCAGAATTCCCTCTTGGCATTTCCCCAGCGGACATTCCACGGACCGCAAGGAAACGTTCGGTCTGGCTCCAAACGACGTTGTCAGCGAGCCCCGTCCTCCCTGCCTCGTGCCTCTGTGCAGCTCCCCGTGGAAGGCGTGGTCTCCTGAATCTCCCTGACAGGTAGCCTCGCGAGAGCCAGAGCTGCAAGCAGCCGGGTATGAGTCGATGTCGCGAGCAGCAAAATGCAGCCGCCAGCCGAGAAAGTTGCCATCGTGTTCCGCTTAGCGGATACCAATAGAGATCCGGTTAGTAGCCCAGAGAAATATTTTTTAAAAATCACCTTTCCTGGATATAATGAGGCGTTAGTGGATTCTGGAAAGGGGGTGTGGGTGGGGGCTGCCCGAGGGGCCTGGCTGGGGGTGGGGTGTGAGGGCTGCTGGCTGGTGTAGGCTCCAGGCTTTGCACCTACCCTGTTTCCCTGAAAATAAGACGGGGTCTTATATTTATTTTCCCTCAAGAAGACACCCTAGGTGTTATTTTCCCCTCAAAGCCTCAGCTTGCAGCACGCACAGGACGGCCGGGACCCCACAGGGGGAGCCGACCTTGCTGGTGGGGCTGCCCGCACCTTTCCGGTCACCTCTGGGACAGCAGCTGTCATGACGGGGCGGATGAGAAGGGCTGCTCGTGTTCTTTCCCGCTCCGCGACGACACGCACGGGTTGTGCAGACGCTGCGCAGCCATGCCCGTCACTAGGGCTGATTTTCACGGTAGGGCTTCTATGGCGCACATGCTTAGACATCCTGCTGGGGCTTGTTTTATGGGTGGGTCTTATTTTCGGGAAAACACGGTAATTCCTGCCTTCAGCTTCACAGATAGTCTCTTCATCAGTCTTTCTTTGAATGACCCCATTTGAATGTGTCACATGTGTCTGACCAGGGCCCTGCCCGCTATGGGGATTGATCCCATTCTCGTCTACACCCCACGGCATCTCCTGCACATCCGGCTCCGGCAGCACCGCCTGGCTCTGCGAGAGTCTGTTTGCACGGGTCTCCCTGAGGACACTGTGGGTCCCTCGGGGAGGAGACCATGTCCCCTTTCTGTGCCACCTCTAGCCAAGAGACGGTCTGGGGGTGTCTTTGTGAACACAGGAGGAGCCCAGAAGGTGGGCCTCTCCTGGGCAGGTGAGGGAGAGTTCCCAAATGATGCCACCAGGCAGGCCTGTGGCACTCCTCAGCAGGGGTCTCTCCCAAGCCAAGAACGGGGAGCCCAGAGTCCAGGCACACTGACTGTGGGTCTTGCAAGTAGCGCGTATTCAGGAGCCAGACCGTCCGAGCCGTGTGATGTTGTCTAACCTTTCTGTGCGCGAATCTCTGTATCTATAATACAGGCATAAGAATGGTCCCTTCTCGTAAGACTACTGTGTGGGTTAGGTGTGACACCCCGTGCTTGGCACACGGCGAGTGCTCAGTAATCGTCAGCTTCAACATCAATAACTACGCCTAGACGGTCTCGGTATGGAGCACACGCCGGCGCTGGGGGTCTGGGTCCGGGTGAGCTGTGCGCTGTCTCACCTTGAGCAAGCCAGCTGGCTTCTCTGGGTCTGACGGTCCCTTCCAGAACCAACTTTCCACTCAGTACGGAATAGTCAGCAAAGCTGATTCTTCACGTATCGCTGCAGGGAAACCGTCCGTTTCCTCTCCCTGCATCGCTGCCGGCCAGAACACCGGGAACTCCTACCCTGAGGCCCCTGACAGGTAGCCTCCGCCTTCCCCCTGTCTGTTCTTTGTTTCTCCCGTGGGGCAGGGGCATGGCTCCTGTCTCATGGCTGAGGTTTGGAAAGGGGCCACCACGCAGGGGTGTCCCTGCCCGTCCTTATCCATCGCTTTTTATTGGAATCTCGCCACCACTTGCCTCCTCCCCCCACCTCTGCCTCCTGCAGGTGCCGAGCAACCTGGGGCAGGCTCGGCCCCCGCAGGGGCGTGGCGGGGAGGCCGGGGAGGCAGCCCGCGGAGGAGGTCCAGATCCTCCGCTTGCCACCGGGCACAGAAAAAGCACTTTGCCTTGGGTCCAAGCTCCACTTTCCAACCTAACCCACCAGCAATAGGGTCAATATTTCGGTTACTGTGAGGGTCGTGTGTCCTATATAACATGAAATGGAGAGAGGGGTGCAAGTAGCCGTCGCCTTGAATCTTCCACACACGATGTGCTGCCCGGGAAGCCCCAGTGAGGGGCGGTCAGCAGCGTGGCGACCGGACTCCTGCGTGGCAAGATTTGACGGGCGCTGCTGGCTTAGGTAGCCTAATTGGCGTTCGTGGTCTGTGCAGGTATGCAGTCGGTTTAAATAGGTGCTGGCCGAACACGTGTCTGCAGCTTGAGTGGACCTGGTGGGTCAGCTGCTACCAGGCAGGGCTGTGCCTTAGGCTCATCTTGGGTCAGGGTGGGCTTGTTTGGGGCCTCACCTTAGCAGGTAGAAGGCCAGTCCCAGGCTGAAGCAGAGATTTCCTCTCTGCATCTCGGCGAGATCTCTCTTAGGCAGGCGACGTGAGGAAGCAGCCCCACTCGTTGGGGAGACTGCAGAGTCCCAGGCGAAGAGGGCAAGGCCTTTGCCTCCTCCTACACTGTGTGGGGGGCTGAGTCCCTTCGTGGGGTCCTGCTCCAGTCCCGGGGGCCCACGCTTCAGTGCCCATGCCCTGATCTCCGGTGATTACAGTTTGTGCACTGCTGAGCATCGGGGCAAGAGGCAAATACTGCGGGGTTTTATTTTTTTACTTTTTGGCTTGTTTTCTGCCTGCATCGTTTTTCTCAGCTCTGGGGACGCTGGATTGGCATCCAGGAAGGGGTCAAACCCTGAGCAGGTGGAAAGGGACTTGTATGCTCCCGTCCGAGCAGAGAAGGTTCGTTAAGTCACGGGACGTTAAGAGTTGAAAAGGCAGGATTTGGGGGCAGGGCGCGCGGCAGAAGACACCCCGCTCTTCAGGCTGCCGGGGGGAGCCGGGGGCGAGGGCGCGTTGGCCCCTGCCCGGTTTGCGGGCGGAGGACGGGAGCACAATGGCGGTCTTGACGGGGGATTTTCTCCGCTTCAGCGAACGCGCTTGGTTGGCCGCGAGCTCCAGGCGCCCGGCGTCCACGGGCCGCATCCCGGCAAGACGGAAACAAAGGGGGCTTTCTCTTTCCTCTGGAGACTTTCCCGTGGGCCCAAGAGGCCGCTGCACGTCTGCCGGACTGTTCGCCGACAGCAGCAACGTGGGGAGGGGGCATGGGTGACGTTGGGCGCTGTGTCCCGGCAAAGCACTGTGTTTTTTTTCCTGAAAATGAGACAGGCCCTTATATTTATTTTCCCTCAAAGAAGACACCCTGGGGCTTATTCTCAGGGGATGTGTTATCTTCCCCTCAAAGCCTCAGCTCGCAGCACGCACAGGACGGCTGGGACCCGACAGGGGGAGCCGACCTTGCTGGTGGGGCTGCCCGCACCTTTCCGGTCACCTCTGGGACAGCAGCTGTCACGACGGGGCAGATGGGAAGGGCTGCTCGTGTTCTTTCCCGCTCCGCGACGACACGCACGGGTTGTGCAGACGCTGCGCAGCCACGCCCGTCACTAGGGCTGATTTTCGGGGTGGGGCTTCTATGGCGCACATGCTTAGACATCCCGCTAGGGCTAATTTTATGGGTAGGGCTTATTTTCAGGGTGGGGCTTCTATGGCGCACATGCTTAGACATCCTGCTGGGGCTTGTTTTATGGGGGGGTCTGATTTTCAGGGAAACACGGTGGTGCCGTCTGGGCAACTGCTCTCACGTCTAAGGGTGACGGGGTTGAGGCTGGGGCTGCTCTCACTTTGAGTGCCCCGTGCACTTTGGGGTCTAAGATGTTGAGCCCAAAAGAGCTTCAGCCACCCCAGAAAAAGAGCCCAGACCGCGAGCTGCGGGAGAAGCTTCTCCTGCTCGTACTCTGGGTGAGACGAACGGCCGGGGTTGCCGGATTGCATCGAGGGGCCGGGGAGTGAAGCCAAGTGAGCATTTGCAGGAACTTGAAGTCACAAGGGAAGGGAACTTACGCTTTTGGACTTCAGCTTTCCTTGGGAATTTAGCAGTGGGAGGAGACCCGACCTAGGGAACGTTCATGTGGCCGGCGTCGTGATTCTCAGGGGCGTCTGTGCTGCCGTTGGTGGTCGTTGCTCGGGCTCCCAGTGGGCTGTCTGGACGGCGTGGCTGTGCGTGACTCAGAATCAGAAGTAGAGTGGCGACTGCCTTTGTAGCCTAGAGTCGGCGTGGCCTTTAGCGGATCTGTTACGCGGACCCGTTCCAGAGCTCTCGGGGGCAAAGGACTCTGCCCTCCTCTAGTCTCACGGAGGGGCCGGCATCTGCAGGGTGGCCGGCGGAGAGGTGGGGCAGGCCTGTCGGGGTGAAAGCCTGGCCTCCCTCCTTGTCCCGTTCACAGGGGACGCGGGTGCTCCTGGTGGGCCCTGTGCTTCCACACGAAAGCCACAGAACAGAAAGTCACCAGGTACGAGAGGAGCCGAGGTTCCCCGACCGGCCTGTCTCCTGGGAACTTCCGGAGTTACACAGAGAGGGGCTGATTCGTGTCACCCCAGTGGAGGTGGAATGGCCCGTCTGATGTCGCGACTGAGAAAGGGCGGAACCTGTTTTCCCGCCCCCCGGGCCCTTCTTCTGGGCAGGCTGCAGCTTTCTTGCCTGGGGCAGACCTGGCCCCTGGGTGGGAGGAGAAGCAGGTGTCAGTTGCTCTCTCTGTGACTAGGCGTCGTGCATTTTATTCGCCGGGGAGGAGAAGGAAGCCTGTTTTATCCTGTAGCTACCGTGTTGCCCCGAAAATAAGCCCTACCCATGAAACAAACCCTAGCAGGATTTCTGAGCATTTGTGCAATAGAAGCCCCACCCCGAAAATCAGCCCTAGTGGCGGGCGTGGCTGCGCAGCGCGTCTGCACAACCCGTGCGTGTCATCGCGGAGCGGGAAAGAACACGAGCAGCCCTTCCCATCCGCCCCGTGAGAGCTCTAGTGCTCGACATGAGAGATTGGGGCCGATGGTTCTAAAGGAAACAGAGTCGCAAGACATTCAGGACGGGATTCGGGGTCTGGAGAGTGAGGATGATGTCCCAGAGAAAGACGACTTCACTCTATTTGAATCAATGCAGATGGTTGTACCGAACTTAAAAGAAAATAACACATGCCCTGAAAATAAGCCCTGGGTGTCTTCTCTAGGAAAAACAAACATAAGACCCTGTCTTGTTTTCAGGGAAACACGGCAGGGGCCATCAGACTGACACACTGTCCTGTCTGGATTCTGTGGCATCTCTCAATTGGTCAAAGCCGTAGAAAGAAGAGGGTGCTTCCTTAGCACTCCAAGCTCCAACCCGCCATTCCGGTCTCTCTCCTGTGGCCTCGGGCTATTCCTAACCCTAACCCCACAGCTGCAGATGGGGTGTTCACTGAACCCCGCCCTGGCAGCCTTCCTCGGGCAGATCACTCCCCCGTGGGGGCCAAGGGCTTTGGGGGCGGGAAGCCTGTCTTGCGGACGGGACCGACGGGGCGTCCTCAGGGGCCGGCACAGCCCTCGGCGACTGTGTGTGGGGTCCAGTTGTCCCTTAAAATCGCCGGACAGGGAAACACACTTGACCTTCCCCGGAAACACGTCGGAAGGCCTGAAACCCTTCCAAAGGCCTAACCTGACGCTTCTGATTATTCGACTGACTTTATCACGTTCCGCCAACTCTTAAAGATTTTCTCGAGGCCTCCTTGGTGAATCGAAGGGGGAGCGTCACAGCTGCAGAAGGACAACAGGCACCCCGGCCGCCGTCCCCCGCGTGGTCGGGGAAACGCGAGCAGCCGCTCCTGACCGAGACGTGCCGTGGGATAAAATGCACGCCAGGGTTTGAAGACGCAGCACTTGAGAATGTAGAAGGTCTCATTCACATTTTCTTTTCTATTGATTGCATGCTGAAGTGATGACATTTGGGGCATGTGAACTAAAATGCTCACCCCCCCCACACACACACACCAGCGGACTGAATGGACCCCCTCATGGCCAAAGGAATATTCTAGGGCAAAGTGGCCTGCCAGGAGGAGGGAGGTCAGACATGCCTTATCATGCCCCCCTCCCTTCTTGGAGACTCTCTTTGCAACCCATTAACAGGCCAAAGGGTTTGCAAGACACACCTGCAGGCCCTCAATTTATGCAACAGATGGTGGCTTATCTCTGGTAGACAGTTTATGTGAAAACATTCCAGGTCTTCAGACAAAGCCTCATGTCTTGAGCCAATTACCATCTAAAGAATCGTTAAACCCACCTATAACCTGTAAGCCCCACACCCTGCTTCGAGATGGCCCTCCTTTTTGGGCCAAACCAATGGATGCCTCCCCCATACATTGATTGATGGCTTTACCCGTAACCCTTGTCTCTAAAATGTATAAAACCCAAACTGTGACCCAGCCACAGGGAGTCCACTTGCCCAAGGCCTCTTGGCAGTGGCTCCGGGTTATGGTCCTCAAATTGGGCTCAGAATAAATCTCTTTAAAATTATTTTGCAGACTTTGGCTTTTTTTTTTTTTTTTTTTTTTTTCCGTTGACAGACATATTGAGCTAAGTAACACATGCGAGGGCTGTCCCGAAAGTATCCAGACATTGCCGGATACCTTCAGGACAGCCCTCGTGCCTGTGTGTGTGTGCGCGTGTGGGTATGTGTGTGTGAATGTGCGTGCTTATAAAATTTGTGCCAATTTCACCTATTTCTTTTTTACCTTAAAAAAAAAAAAAAAGCGTGCTTGCTGGAAAATTCAGAACGACGCAGCAGCTCGTTACGCGGCTCATCCCGAGTTTCCGTTGGGCAGAGCGGCTCTGGGTGTCTTTCTTCTCCGCCTCCCCTCCCCCCCTCCCTGGACCAGGGACAGCAGGGGCTGGCTGCGTCCTCTGAGGTCCCCTCCGCGCTTTGGCCCGTTTGCATCCTGCGAGATGGGGTGGATCTCACGCTCTGCAAGGCCACTTCCAAATTTCTGTTTCCTGACTTGCATTAAAAGGGGGCCAGTGGCTCCCCGGGCTTCGCCAGAAGGGGGTTTTGCAAATATTTAAACGTGCAGTGTGGCAGAGCTGCCTCCTACTGACCCCGCTGGCTCTCGGACAACAGGGCAGCCACCACCTGTGGACCAGCCGCCGACCGTCAGCTGCAGTTCCACCACCCGGCATGGAAATCTTGCAAGCGATAAATGGCAAAATGGGCTTGGATAGATCAGCCAAAAGGGAAGGAGCACAAATGTTCATTTCTCTGCTAATCTAGACATTGTGTTTGTTTGGCCTCCGCGACCGAACTGCATCTTGGCGACAATTAGGAGGTGGAGCGAGGCCCGCGGTGCTCAGGCAAACGGCCGGAGAGGCGTTCAACACAGCCCGGGAGCAAGGTGCTGCCTCTGAGTTCCTGCAGAGGTAAACGTGACGCTCCGTCCTGGTTGTGGGAACAGCAGTTTAAACGGCTCCATTTTTCTTCATCACGCTTTGCTCAGCACGAACTCACTGAAGCGGAAATCTAGTTCGTGCAGAATTATTTACAGTTTGTTGGATCTTTTAGAAAGGACCTGTTTACGAGAACGCACATAACGGCTCCACGGAGCGGCCTCCGCAACCAGAACCCTCCGTGCGGGTCTCTCGGCTCATAAACCCTCCGCCCGCGCGCCCTGGTGTCCCTGCCCCGCTCCTCTGGCCCGCCCTGCCTGCTGGCCTGATTTCTGGGGTCACGGCCTCACGGCAGGCCTTCTTTCATCGTGTTTTTTCTGCCTGGCGTCCTCCGTGGGAGAGGAGGCGCACGTCCGGCCTGGGAAGCCAGCCCGGCCAGATGCCCGCCGTCCCTTGTCCTGAGAGCCGGGATGCAGCCCCGGGGGCCAGGCTTGGCCCGGCAGGTGCCCGTGCCTGAGACTGTGAGGCTGGGGCGAGCGATGCCAAGAAGCAGGAGACAGTTGTCCCTCCTCTAGCTGCGGCGTCCCTGGCACCTGTGGTCCCTGGTGGGCAGCAGGCAGGTGCCGGAAGCGGTCCCTGCCTGTGGCCATGATGTCTCAGCTGGGCGCCTTCCCTATGAGACCTCTCCGTCACCACCCTCTCCCAGCACTCACGCCCCCATGGCCTTCCTCTTACTTTTTTTAAAAGGCTGCATTTGCCATTTTCTAACGTGCCGTGCTTGCTTCTCACTGTTTACGTTCACGCAAGCTTCATGGGGATGGGCACTTGGTGCTGTTTGACGGTCTACCCCAAGCACCTGGCACACGGTGGGCGCTCAGTCTCTAGTTGTTAACTTGACTATTGGTTGAAAGAATGAACGACGTCTCCCTGGGTCTGGTGGTCTGGCCGCCCCTGTTCCCTCTTCTTTCTTCCGAATCCTCTTCTATAGCATCCGCCATGGATTTTATGAGTCATCCAGTCCGTTCAGATCCGTTCCCTTTTTTCTCAGCTTGAGTTAACCGGAGTCGGTTTCAGTTGTTTGCAGGCAAGACCTGAGACTGCCGTGGGGTCAGATCCTTTAACTTGCAGATACCTGGGGACGGTTGTGCCTCCAGGGGCTATTCGGCAATTTCTAGAGACATTTGTAGCTGTCACAGCTGGGAGGTGCACCTGGCATCTCATTAATGCCGGGGAAGCTGTTAAACATCTTACGGTGCCCAAGGCAGGCCCCCACGGCGGGAGGATCCGCCCCCCAAAGCCAGTAGTGCTGAGGTTGAGAAATTCCGCTTCAGCTCCTGGGGACTGTGCCCAGCGAATCCGAATCGGGGGGCGCAGAGTTTAATGACCTGGCCCTGGGCCCCCGCTCTGTCCCTGAGCAGCCATGTGAGATGGGACAGGTCCCTGGGCCCCGAGGATCGTGAAGTCAGGATGGCAGCACCTGCTTCCAAGAGGAGTCAGAGGCTCGCAGGAGAGGCCGGGTGCGGCGGTGGTTCACAGGCGCTGAAGGGATGTGCCGGCGGCCACCGCACCCGGCTCTAACTCGCAGCGTTCCTGGGAATTGTGAACTTCACGATCACGTGTTCCTTTGAATGAAGGGAAAGGGCAGGAGGAGTCGTCCTGCCCTGCGGACAGAGCCCAGGGAGCGGGACAGCTGGCAGGCGCGGCAGGGCCCAACGCTGCCACCGCCCAAGCTGTCACCTGAGGGGCTGGGTTTGCAAGGCCAGCTCAGCTCCCTCTGCAGGGACCGTATTGTTCTCTGTACGTCCGGACTGAAATCTGGTCGCGCCCACCTGGTCCTCGAAGCCCCCAGCCCTGCAGTCTCAAGGTCAAGCTCAGCGTAGGTGGGGATTAGCAGAATCAGAGAACAAGCAGAAACTTCCTTGCAAATTGGGCTTTTTTTTAAAAATTATTATTTCTATGAAAGTAAAATGTATTAATTTAACAAATATTCCTGAGGGCCTGCCACAGGTGACTTTTCTGTGAGCCGGAGACCCAGAGGACAGTGCTTGTGTGTGATTTTAAAGAGCTCAGATTCCAAAAGGGAGGCCGGGCGCAGTGGCTCACGCCTGTAATCCCAGCACTCTGGGAGGCCGAGGAGGGAGGATCGCTCAAGGTCAGGAGTTCGAGACCAGCTCTGAGCAAGAGGGAGACCCTTGTCTCTACTAGAAATAGAAAGAAATTAATTGGCCAACTAAAATATATATAGAGAAAAAAATTGGTCGGGCATGGTGGCGCATGCCTGTACTCCCAGCTACCCGGGAGGCTGAGGCAGGAGGATCGCTTGAGCCCAGGAGTCTGAGGTTGCTGTGAGCGAGGCTGACGCCACAGCACTCACTCTAGCCCGGGCAATAGAGTAAGGCTCTGTCTCAAAAAAAAAAAAAAAAGAAAGAAAAAATTAAAAAAGGGAAGAAGTCTTGTCAATAGCAACGGAACTAACCTGGGGTAGGTGACTACAACGGGTTTATTCGTAATGTGCCTTGAGGGTAAAGGAGCAGCACAGAGTATGGGGGCCTGGGGGGAGGTTCACAGAGGAGGGGATGCTTGTGCTGACTTTTTTTTTGAGACAGAGTCTCACTCTGTCGCCCAGGTTAGAGTGAGTGCCGTGGCGTCAGCCTCGCTCACAGCAACCTCCAACTCCTGGGCTCAAGCGATCCTCCTGCCTCAGCCTCCCGAGTACCTGGGACTACAGGCATGCGCCACCATGCCCGGCTAATTTTTTCTGTATATTTTTAGTTGGCCAGTTAATTTCTTTCTATTTTTAGTAGAGACAGGGTCTCGCTCTTGCTCAGGCTGGTCTCGAACTCCTGACCTTGAGCAATCCGCCCGCCTCGGCCTCCCAGAGGGCTAGGATGACAGGCGTGAGCCACCAAGTCCGGCCGGTGCTGACTCTTGAAGGACAGGAGACAGAAAAGTCATGCGGGAGATTTTCTACTCGGAGAACATAGTCAGTGCAAAGACCCAGAGGTGGGGCAGACACGGCCCAGGTGGGAGCTAGGTGGGTCTCAGCAAGGTTAGAGCAGAGTGTGTGTGGGGGGTATGGGGGGCAGAGGTGCCTTAGAGCAGTGGTTCTCAGCTGCTTTAGCTCCCATTCGATGCTCTCTATCCTTCATTAAGTAGTTAAGAATTTAAGAAGCTGTTAGTAGAAAATACTAATAACAACACTACCTGGTTTAAGGTCTTGGGTTTTTTTAATGATACAACTATGCCCTATTTGTCAAGATACTTATCATAAAAAGTCTATATAAAATCTTAATAGAAATGAGCTTTTAATGATAGAATCAGATTTAAAATTTTTTTTTATTCCAATAGATTTAAGGGGGCACAAGTGCAAATTTGTCACACGGTGGGGTCAGGGCCTTCCGTGTACTACCCATCTCCCAGATGGTGCACACTGTGTCCGACAGGCAGTTTCTGATCCTCCACCCCCTCCCTCCCGCCCCTTCCGAGCCTCCACAGCCCGTTTCAACGCTCTGCGTGGCTGCGCGCCCATTGCTCATCTCTCACTCGCTGGCGAGCACATGCGGTATTCGTTTTCCATTCCTGAGGACCTCACTCAGGGTAACGGCCCCCAGCTCCATCCAAACTGCTGTTGCACAAGACCTTATTTTGTTTTCTATTGTTACAGCAGGTGTCACAGCAGGGGTCCCCGAGGACAAACCGAGCTGCACCCACGGAGAGTCGGACAATCACGGTTTATTTCCCCGGCGGGCTCAGAGGGGCCTCGCCACCAAATTCTGAGCCAACTCTACCCGGTTTTTCCCACTTTGATTAAGTTGGGGTGGTCCGAGAGGTGGGGTGCCAGGTGAAGGTTAGTTGATGTGTCACTTGCGACAGGTTAATATCATGTAGATGTGCTAGGCAATAGTGTTATTCTGATGCCAGGCAACAGACTAGTTGATGGCCAGGTACCAGGTTAGTATTATGGTGGTGTGGGTCTTCCGTGAGTGTGTGTGTGGGGGGGTCTCTGGTGCTTGATGCACCAGGTATAACCGGATCGGGTTTCCTTTATCATTTTGGCTGAGTCGTATTCTGCGGTGTGTGAACCATATTTGCTTTATCCACTCCTCAGTTTGTTGGGCACTTGGGTTGCTTCCACATCTTTGCGAGTAATCGCAGTGAATTGTGAGCACACACGTCTTTTTGAAATAGTGACTTTTTTCCCCTTGGTTGGACACCCAGTAGTGGGATTTCTGGATCCAATGGCGGGTCTACTTTTAGTTCTCTGAGGAATCTCCACCCTGTCTTCCACGGAGGCTGTGCTAATTTGACATCCCACCAACAGCCTTCTCTTTCCTCCACATCTGCACCACCATCCACTGTTTTTTTTTACTTTTTAATAGTGGCCGTTCCAACAGGGGTATGGTGGAATCTCATTGTGATTTTTTTTTTTTTTTGAGACAGAATCTCACTCTGTTGCCCAGGCTAGAGTGAGTGCCGTGGCGTCAGCCTTGCTCACAGCAACCTCCAACTCCTGGGCTCGAGCGATCCTCCTGCCTCAGCCTCCCGAGTAGCTGGGACTACAGGCATGCGCCACCATGCCCGGCTCATTTTTTCTATATATATTAGTTGGCCAATTAATTTGTTTTCTATTTATAGTAGAGACGGGGTCTCGCTCTTGCTCAGGCTGGTTTCGAACTCCTGACCTTGAGCAATCCACCCGCCTCGGCCTCCCAGAGTGCTAGGATGACAGGCGTGAGCCACCGCGCCCGGCCTCATTGTGGTTTTAATTTGCATTTCCCTGATGGTCAGTGATGATTAGCATTCTTCCATATGTTTGTTGGCCATTTTCTTCAATCTTTAATGGTAACAGCGAAATATTTCACTTATTATAGAAAAGAAAAGACTATTCTGAAAATGAACAAAGTTGTAGAATGTTTGTTTCTGGATAACAAAACCTGCTATGAAGCCACAGCTGTCGAGACAGTGCAGATTGGCCTGAGGACAGTCACGTCGATCCATGGAGCAGAATGAAGAGTCCATAAATCAATCCTTATATAAGCAGTGCCTTCACAAAGGTATCAAGGTAGTTCTTTGGTAGAAGTCTTTCAAAGAGTGGAGCTGCGGCCGGGCGAGGTAGCTCACGCCTGTATAATCCCAGCGCTCTGGGAGGACCAGGCTGGAGGATCGCTCGAGGTCAGGAGTTCGAAACCAGCCTGAGCAAGAGCAAGACCCCCATCTCTACTAAAAATAGAAAGAAGTCAGCTGGACAACTAAAAATAGAAAAAAAAAATTAGCTGGGCATGGTGGCGCATGCCTGTAGTCCCAGCTACTCGGGAGGCTGAGGCAGGAGGATCGCTGGAGCCCAGGAGTTTGAGGTTGCTGTGAGCTAGGCTGATGCCACGGCACTCACTCCAGCCTGGGCAACAGAGGGAGACTCTGACTCAAAAAAAAAAAAAAAAAAGAAAGAAAGAACAAAATTCAGGATATCTACGGCTTGACAATATGCAAGTTCTTTCCTACCCCCCAGTAGTTGACTGTGGTGTTTGCAGCTGGTTGGGGATTGGGGCTGGGGCCCAGGCAGCAGGGGCTGGAGAAGTTCTGCTTTCCGCGTCTGGAGACTCAGCCTGATGGAGGACCTGCATCTGCAGCCTCCTGTGGGTTCTGGGGTCTCCGTGACTGCTGAACTCCAGCCAGCTGATGGGCAAAGAGAGATCAGGGAAGATACACCCAGTCCTTAATCATCCAAGCCTGGGAGTGACACTCACCCCTTTCCCTTCCGTTGCGTTCGCTGGAACCAGTCCCATGGCCCCATCCAGGCTGGAGAGGGTTGGGAATGCAGTCCCTGGCGGGGCGGCCTTTCTCCAAAATCAGCTCCAACCTATGGAAGGGACGCAGGGCTCTCTGGCGGGCAGCAAGCCAGCTCTGCCCCAGGGGCCTCCTGGATCCGACAGACTTCACGTAGAGTTCTGAAGGACAAATTGCAGTTAGCCAGAAACCCCAGATCCTGACTTGCATTCCAGAGAGAGGGAAAACATTTGCAAGAGCATTCGTTACGAGAAGATTTATGAAAGATGTAGAATCGTCTTTGTCCATTAAAAAGCTCTCAGAAGCTTCATAGTTGTCGGTGCTCAACAGACAGTTTACGATCCATCCATCTGTGTGGGACAAAGATCTATAAACCAATTTCTGGGTTAAGAGCGATGGCTTCAATTTTCTTGCTGAGAAAGCTGTGTGGATGTGGGATTTGTTTGCGAGTTCATCCGAGGTCTGGACCAGAAGCTGAGTGGGCTGAGCAGGAGCCTGGGCATGTGAGGCCCAGCCGGGCTGCTGGGCGGGGCGGGCTCTGAGTTGCAGGGACAGCAGATGGGGAGGGTCCGGCCAGCCGGTCAGCTGAACAACCAGTCTCCCTGAATCTTGGTTTCGTGGCCTGTAAGACCACACTGCCTATAAATGCCCTGCTTAACTCCCGTGGTTGCTGGAAAACAATAAATAGCAGATGAGGGAAGGTCCAGACAGATAAACAATGTAGATGGCGACATTTGGAAATGATTTAAGTGTTATGCAAATCGATGAATTAACTAGTTTGCATTTCTGTTCCGCGGCACGTGATGAATAGTCACCCCGGGACAGGGTTAGGGCCGGCGCTGAGGGACAGCCATGGACACTGCAAGCTTGGGACGCGTACTGCAGGCTGCAGGGAACCCCTGGAGGCTTTTGGTCAATGTAGTAAATAACATTCTTTTAGGAAGAGCCGCTGGAGGCCCTGTGGGGACTGTGATGGGGACTGTGACCCCATCAGTCCTGTTTTCTCACTCCTGAGTGTGTTCTGAGTTGCTCCTGAGTTTGTTCTCTCCCCGCCGGGCCTGCGGGCACTGCTGTAGCTCATGCCGTAGCTCATGCCTCAGTTGGCACGACGTCCTACCGCACGTCACCTTGTGCCGGGGCCCCTTGTGGGGTCTGGGGTGCGAGGCACCGTGGGACCTCTCGGCATCCTCATGCGTGCAGCCTGGGTGTACTGCCAACGGGAAAAGAGACAAACTCTGCAAAATGATTGTAAAGAGATTCACTCTGAGCCACATTTGAGGACCGTGACCCGGAGCCACAGCCAAGAGGCTCTGAGCAAGTGGACTGGGTGTGGCTGGGTCACAGTTTGGTCTTTATACATTTCAGGGAGACAGGGGTCACAGGTAAAGCCATCAATCAATACGTGGGAGGTGTACGTTGGTTTGGCCCAAAAAGGTGGGACATCTCGAAGGGGGGGTGGGCTAACAGGTTGTAGGTGGGTTTAAAGATCCTTTGGATTATAATTGGCTAAAGACAGGAAGCTTTGTCTAAAGGCTTGGGATGTTTCAACATGAGCTGTTATCAGAGACAAGCCACAGGACATAGGTTTGTTGTGTAAACTGAGGACCTGCAGGTGTGTCTTGCATACCCTTGGGCCTGTTAATGGGTTACAGAGGATGTCCCCAAGAAGGGAGGGGGGCATGATGGGGCCTGTCTGACCCCCCTCCTCCTGGCAGGCAGTTTAGTTTTAGGATATTCCTTTGGCCACAAGGGGGTCCATTCAGTCAGCCGGTGGGGGTGGGGGTGGTGAGCCTTAACATTTTATTTTAGTTCACAGTACGAAGGGTTAAAGTGGAATTTGACCAATGGGAGGGGAGCCCTGGGATAAACCCTCTGCCCTTCCCCCACCTGCCTGCAGGGGCCGGCCTGGCGCACAGTGGTGGCACTGCGGCGTGGGGAGGCCGTCTCCCTTGATGCCAGGCAGCGGCCAGCTCGGTGACGCCCCCGGGGTGGGTCCTTCCCCCGTCCCTGCTGCTTCCCTTTTCCTCACGCCTGTTTCCCTGATAGTACACGCTGGCAAAGTAGCACGTGAATGTCTTAAGTTCCATCCCAGCTCTCTGGGCGACCCAGGCTAAGACATCACATGATGTTTTCTCATTGTTCAGATGATTGCCTTTTGGTTAAAAACGTTCCTACTGTGGGATTACTGAGCTAAAAAGTATAAGTTCACTCTGGGAGGCCGAGGCGGGCGGATCGTTTGAGCTTAGGAGTTCGAGACTAGTCTGAGCAAGAGTGAGACCCCGTCTCTACTGAAAAAATAGAAAAAAAAAATTAGCTGGACAACTAGAAATATACAGAAAAAATTAGCCGGGCATGGTGGCGCACACCTGTAGTCCTAGCTACTGGGGAGGCTGAGGCAGGAGGATTGCTTGAGCCCAGTAATTTGAGGTTGCTGTGAGCTAGGCTGATGCCATGGCACTCTAGCCCGGGCAACAGAGTGAGACTCTGTCTCAAAAAAAAAAAAAAAAGTATAAGTTGTCCTGTGGCTTTGAGACCAATTTAACAGATTTAAAATCCGGCCGCCCCCGGGCCCCGGCTCACCCTGCAGACGCCTGTCTGGGGCCGTGAGCCAGGCTGGCCCTGCTCATTACCGAGCTGAGGGCGAGGATGAGGTCCTCCCAGCAGGGCCTCACAGAAAATGCTGTAAATAGAAACATTTATGACCACATTTGTACCTCCAAAGTTGGGTCAATGATAATGTATGGAGAAATGCCATCTTCGCAGAAATGGAACTTTAACCATTTGTGTATTTGTTCCCTGGAGAGCAGAAGGAAGCCAGGGGTGTGCTGGCCCCTGGTAATTGCTCTAATTACCTGGGAGCTAATTAGGGGCCATTATGTATTCAGAACCGAGATTTTCATCCTTCAAAATTTGCATTTCCAGCGAGCAGCTCATTCTCCATGCATCGCAAGGTGAGCGTTCCCTGCTGGCTTCCTTTCCTCGTACACGGGCTGGGCTCGCCCTGGGACTGCTGCCATCAGAAGCCCATTAGGCAGGCCCAGAGACGCCAGGAAGAGGACAGGCTTCCGGGGCAGACAGGTGGGTCTGGAGTCTGTGTAGCCCCAGAAACAAGTATTTGGAGAGAGACTGACAATTTGGGCAGTTCTTTGCGGGGCTTGCGTTTGAGTTTGTTCGGTCATAATCTCAGACTTTCCAGGAGAGACCAAGTACCGTGTTTCTCCGAGAATAAAACCTACCCATAAAATAAATCCTAGCAGGATGTCTAAGCATCTGCCCAATAGAAGTCCCACCCGGAAAATGAGACCTAGTGACAGCCGTGGCTGCGCAGCGCGTCTGCACAACCCGTGCGTGTCGTCTCGGAGCGGGAAAGAACACGAGCAGCCCTTCCCATCCGCCCCGTGAGAGCTCTGTGGCTCCACAGGAGAGATGGGGCCGGTGGTTCTAAAGGAAACAGAGTCGCAAGACATTCAGGATGGGATTCGGGGTCTGGAGAGTGAGGATGATGCTCCAGAAGAAGACGGCTGCACTCTATTTGAATAAATGTAGATGGTTGTGCCGTACTTAAAAAAAATAACACATCCCCTGAAAATAAGTCCTAGGGCGTCTTCTTGAGGAGAAATAAATATAAGACCCTGTCTGATTTTCGGGGAAACACGGTGTCAGACGCCTCCCTGAGGGACGGTGGCCCTTGCCGTGGCCTTGATGAGAGTCTGGGGGGAGGCTGCGTGTGGGCGGGGCGTGTGGGGCGTGTGCAGTGGTGAACAAGCGGCGTGAGGGCCCCACGTGGTCTGCAGGGCGTTGGCAGCTGGTCTGCTTCCCCGTTGACCTTCACCTTGAGTTTCTGATTCCCCTCTGGTGCCCCAGGGAGCTGAGGTGCAGTCCTCGGTTTCCTCGGGTCATCCCAGGGTTGTGGTTTGGCTCTGCCTTCCTGGGGCAGGGGAGGGGAGGGGAAGGCAGAGACGGCCTCCTAGCCGTGCCCGGCTCTAACCAGAGGGAGGGTGGGTCAAAGGAATGTACCGTGTTTCCCGGAAAATAAGACAGAATCTTATACTTATTTCTCCTCAAGAAGACAACCTGGGGCTTATTCTCGGGGGACGTGTTATCTTCCCCTCAAAGCCTCAGCTCGCAGCACGCACAGGGTGGCCAGGACCCGACAGGGGGAGCCGACCTTGCTGGTGGGGCTGCCCGCACCTTTCCGGTCACCTCTGGGACAGCAGCTGTCACGACGGGGCGGACGAGAAGGGCTGCCCGTCTTCTTTCCCCGCTCCGCGACGACACGCACGGGTTGTGCAGACGCTGCGCAGCCACGCCCGCCACTAGGGCTTATTTTCGGGGTGGGGCTTCTATGGCGCACATGCTTAGACATCCTGCCGGGGCTTATTTTATGGGTAGGGCTTATTTTCGGGGAAACACAGTAGCTTCTCAGCGTGGGTCTATCCCTACGTAGACTTCGTAGCCGTGGGCCTAGGGGAGACTTGAGGTGTGAGTCAGAATGGGATCAATAATTTAGTTCTGCGGATGCCAGTAGACTCCACACGGAGTCAAGAAAATTAGATTTGGGTGCTGGGGGCTTGGTTTCCAAGGTCTGGTATTTATTGGCGTGCAGTCTTGTTCTTTGCCTGGGTCTATGGCTCCCGGATGAGCGGGCTGGGCTAGAGCAGGTGCTGTTCCTCATGCTACCATGCCTGCAGGTCCTCTGCTCATGACCGTGATGCTGATCAGCTACAGGTTCATTCCGCCCCGAACCGAGGTCTGGCCTCATGTCTCCTCGGCAGGCCACGCCCAGTAAGGGTGCCGATCGGTTAGCGTCAACTACCGTTAGCTGTCAAAATGCAGCCTGTTTACACAGGGTCAAGTGATTTCCAAAGTCCCTTCCACGAACGTCCTGGAAACTGAGTGTTTCTAGGTAGGTTAATGTAAGCTTTGACATCTGGTTACTCTAATAATTCGCGTAGCGAAGGTTCCCCTCCTCCCTCCACACGTGACTCTTTGTACTAGTTTTCTTTGCTGAGTGACAAATCTCACCGCAGACTTAGCAGCTTAAAACGATATTTCTCCTCCCTGCAAAACCCCCATCCGTTGTCTTGCAGTTTTGCAGGTCAGAGGTCCAGGCGGCTCGGCCGGGTTCTCTGTCCACACTCTCCTCCCAAGGCGGAAATCCAGGTGTCTGCTGGCCAATCGAGCTCTGGGACGCCCCGTGAGCACATCTGTTTCCGGACTCATTCGGGCTGTTGGCAGGATTCGGTTCCGTGCAGTGGCAGGACTGAGGTCCCGTCTCCTTGCTGGCTGTCGCCAGGGCTTGCTCTCAGCTTTGAAGTGCTGCCTGCACCCCCAAGCTCACGGCCTCCTCGTTCTTCAAAGCCTTTGATGGTGGCATCGAATCTTCATCCTGCTCTTTCTGACATTCCCTTCCGCCTTCCTCTTCTCACCCAGCTGGAGAAGGTTCTCTCCTTTTAAAGGTTCACGTAGCACTGCATTAGGGCCAGCCGGTTAACTCACCCTTTTGAGGCCCATGGTGTCATAGAACACGCTCACTAGAGTGATGATATCTCCACATATTCACGGGTTTGGGGGGGAGTAGGATGGAACATTTTTGGGAGGTCATTTTAGAAACTGTGCCTACCGTATTCTCATTCAGAAATATCACAGATTCTATTTGAACAAAGTTGGAATTAATGGGTTTGATATGATGGGGTTCCACGGAACCAGAGCTATGGCTACGTTCCTTCAACAAACAGTCAAGCACCTGTTAGTGCCAGGCACCTGAATACAGGGGTCCCTGCCTTCGAGAAGTTATGATGACGCAATGTTATAAGGCTCTTTGTAGCAGAGATGGGTACAAAACATACCCATGGCATATGTCCAGGGTGGCGATGAAGAAGGAATAACCAATTCTGCTTGGGGCAGTCCCAGGGAAAGGGATTATTGGGTTTGCTGAGTTTGTTGAGAAGTTGGCATTTTGGCTGGGTATAAAAGGACGTCGTTGTGCTGGGTATCAAAGGGTGTCGTTGTGCCTCTCTGAAGTGTGTCTGGTGAGTAGCTTTTCCTCCCAGGGCCTCAGTTTCCCCTGGGTGATATGAGAAGTTTGACGGCGCTGCGCTCTCTACTCCATTTCATTTCTGTTGCCATTTGGGTTTACCGTTCTGGGCAGGTGCGTGAGCGAGTGCAGGAGCTGGCGGGGAGGATGGACGGGGATGAAGAAGGGGACAGAGTCCCTGGAGATGGCGTCTCACCTGCGTTCTGCCTCGACTGTCAGTGTCGGCCGGCTTCCCCGTCTGGCTCTGGAGGGAGGTCGGAGGCGTGGTCCGGGGTCAGCTACCATGCGACAGAAGGTGGGATTCCACTGGCAGGGACACTCAGGGCTCATGACTGTGAGCCCAGAGACAGGGTGACCTTGCGGTTGACCCGGTTGACCTGGCCCAGTAGCGCCTTTCCGTTGTCCCATGGTGCTCCTCACCAGGCTCCGCCAGGCCAGCGGCACAAAGTGTGGCCTCATGTGTGGCTGCAGCCACGCCCGGGGAAAGAGCCCCAGCGACCGGTTCTAGAGTCTCGCTGGCCCCAGCTGGGCCCAGCCTGAGCACGCAGGACAACCCGGTGCTGGTCGCTGTCCTCCAGGCACCTCCCTTTACTGGGAGGGAGGACGGGAGCTCCGTGACTGACTCAGGGCAGCCGGGTGCACCCCCATACGCGGTTACACATTGGGGGGACGGGGGGAGCTGGGCAGAGGGTCCGCTCCCTGGCTCTGAGTCCTCACCCCGCATCTCAGAACCTGAGGGCTCGGGGACAGCCGCTGATTGAGCTTTGCTGGGGCACTGGTCAGGGAGCGGTTGGCGTCATGTGACTCTTTCAGGTGTCAAAGCCGTACCTGCAGAAGGGCCTGTTGGGGGGGGGGGCTGGCTTGCCCCCGGGCAGTGACCCAACAGGGCAAAACCCGGGCGCCGTGTCTGCAGGTCGGTGTCCCCAACAAGCCCCACAGCGGCCAGTACACGCGACGGACCTCAGAGACTGTCGCAGCCGATTTTTGCAAACAGGCTGTGCACTTTGAATTAAAAAATGTAGATGAATGATACTCAGATAAAACACCCTCTTTCTCTTTAAATCAAGCCTTCCTTTTATTCAGGCAAAAAAAAAAAGAAAAAGAAAGAAGGAAATTCAGGCTCAGAGCCTTTCTGCCTCTCCACGCCGGGGATCCGCACTGCTGCCTCCGTCTCATTTCAGGGACGCGGGAATCTATAATTGGTTTTCCGATTGTCGCCCGGGCACCTTAATGGCTTTTTACAAATTGTTTGCTGTAGGAGCGACATTAGCGGAAGCCAAACTGCAAAAAAGAAATTAACCCGTGCTCCGACCGCTGCCTCGAATCGAGCTGCCTACACCCGTCCGCGCCGCGGCCGAGCCTGGCCCGCGTGCACGCGGAGTCACTCGTGGGAAAGCCGTGGGTCGTCTGTGTCGGCGTTTCGCGTGTGCATTCCGTGTTTGTCGTGTCCTAGTCACGATTATACTTTTGACTAGGCGTCCTTAAACTACGGCCCACGGGCCACATGCGGGTGTTTTTGCCCATTTTTTTTTTCTTTACTTCAAAATAAAATATGAGCAGTGTGCATAGGAATTTGTTCATAGTTTGTTTTTTTGTTTTTACTATAGTCCGGCCCTCTAACGGTCTGAGGGATGGTGAACCGGCCCCCCCCTGTTTAAAAAGTTTGGGGACCCCTGCAGTTTTGACAGCTGTGTGGTCCTTAATGAATTTTTGAAGATGAAAATCGACCGTCTTTGACACAACCCCCCTCGCTCCCCTCCACGTCCCACCCAGACTTGGAACGGGTTTGGGATTCATTTCCCCCCGTTTCCTAGTTAGTTTTTGCAGAAAGAGTCACTGCTGCCAGGAGAAGGGGGGTCCGCCGTCCTCGTGTGGCAGGAATTGGGTCTCTAGGGGAGCGGCTCCCAATTTGGCAGAAAGTTTTTTCTTTTCTTACCATCTTGCTGTTTTAATTGCATATACATATTTTTTTCTTGACCATATTATTTAAGAATTGCACTTTTTTTCTTTTTTTTATTACAGCGTATTATGGGGGTACCAATGTTAAGGTTACATACATTGCCCTTGTCTCCCCTCCCCCCTTGAGTCAGAGCTTGAGGCGTGTCCATCCCCCAGACGGTGCGCATCTCACTCGCCATGTATGTACACACCCGTCCCCTCCTCCTCCCTCCCACCTGCCCCACACCCGACAAATGTTTGCTTTTCTTTTTTTCATGACATTTTGGTTACATGTTATATCTTTGCCTCTCCCCTAGCTAGGGTTAGAGGGATGCCCTTCCCCTCCACCATGCTCACCACATCCCTCAGATGTGGGTCTCTGCCCCCAACCCCCAAATCCCTGGTGAACCCCACCACCCTTTGAGCACCATAGTGATGATCAGTCAGTACCAGTTTGATGGCGAGGACACGTGGAGCCCATGGTTCTGATCTTGCGTCGCCTCACTTTGGACGATGGGCTTAAGCTCAACGATTGCACTTCATCCGCTTCCCGAAAGAACTGTGTGGGTCAGCAGCAGAGACAGCATGAAGCCTGATTAGGAATTTGCCTTAAGGCCGGGCGCGGCGGCTCA
The DNA here is from genome assembly GCF_040939455.1 of Microcebus murinus. Classification (NCBI taxonomy): domain Eukaryota; kingdom Metazoa; phylum Chordata; class Mammalia; order Primates; family Cheirogaleidae; genus Microcebus; species Microcebus murinus. The sequence continues at coordinate 727,031 of NC_134110.1, read as the reverse complement.
CACCTGTAATCCTCCCACTCTGGGAGGCCGAGGCGGGAGGATCACTTGAGGTCAGGAGTTCGTTGAGACCAGCCTGTGCAAGAGCGAGACCCCGTCTCTACCAAAAATAGAAAGAAATTAATTGGCCAACTAAAAATATATATACAAAAAATTAGCCAGGCATGGTGGTGCATGCCTGTAGTCCCAGCTACTTGGGAGGCTGAGGCAGGAGGATCGCTTGAGCCCAGGAGTTTGAGGTTGCTGTGAGCTAGGCTGGTGCCACGGCACTCTAGCCTGGGCAACAGAACGAGATTCTGTCTCAAAAAGAAAAAAAATAAAAATAAAAAACAAAAAAAAAGGAATTTGCCTTAAGATGGGGCCAGGTGTAGGCCCAGGGGAAGGCAGTGTGGGTGAGACGGTGTGGGCACCGTGGCTCTTCCGTCCCATGGCAGAGACACCGCCAGTCTCGATGCTCCTCCTCGCTGAGCCCAGGCGCCCTGGGCGGGCGGATCTTCGCTGACCCGGGAGGTGGAGCCCGGCTGCTGGCCGTGGCATCGCGGGGCGTGCAGGGCTGGGAGGGAAGGACCGGCCACGTGGCCGGACACCCCCAGTGTCTTAGAGCTGGGAGGAGGTTGTGGGGTTATCTGCCTCCATCACCCAGCTCCCCCCCGCCTGGGCGCACCCCGAGCCCTGCAGGGCCTTGGGCAGCCCTTCCTGCGGAGGGTCCCGGCAGCGTCCTGCCGCAGTGCCGCCGAGCGTTCGTGGACAGCTGTCACCTCCAGCCTTCGTGGCGTACAGCGGGGACGAGTCCTTGGGACCGAGAACGCCAGAGGGCGTCCTGCGTGGACTCCTGCTTGTCTTACCGGTTGTGCCTCCTCGGTCCTCTTCCTGTCCCCACCGTCCCCTTTGGGAGAGCTCACCACCATGAAACGCCGTGGCGTCGGGTTTCCAGCCCCACCGAGACCCACTGCGAGCCATGTCGGCGGGACCACGCGTGTAGCTGGGCACAGGATCGAGACACACTCTCCACGCCGTCCTGCGACCGCAGGCAACCCCAGCGCGTGTGGCACCGAGCAGTCCCCACGCTCAGGAAGCAGCTCCCGGGGGCTGGGTCCCGTCACGTGTGGAGTGGACCTTCTGGGCTGGCCTCCCCCCGTCCACTGAGCACACGCGTGTCCAAGGTCTGTGCGGGGCGGGCCACAGGCGCTGCGTCCCCTCCCCACGCCGAAACGCAGATTTCCCGCTCGAAGCAGAGTCTTCCGTCTCCACGCGCTGAGTAGGAAGGCTCCTCGGAGGGAATCCAGACGGCTCGGTCAGGAGCCCGAGGAAAGAACCTAGCCCAGCCCGAGATGGCCCACAGAGCCTGTCGGTTTTGTCACGGATGAAATGCGTTTCCGTTTTCAGGTGTGCGCTGAAACCGTGGGCAGAACCCTCACTGTGGGGAGCCCTGGGCGCCTCTCCGGCCCCGGCTTCACCCTACTTTCCTGGCAGATCCGTTTCTTTGCTGGTGCAAGAGGGAGACACTCTCTCTGCTCGGAATGGCGGGAGGAGTCCGGGACGTTTCCCGTGTGGTTTGTCCTTCTGCGGGAGGGGGGTCTGTGCAGGGGGGGTCAGGGCCGCGGGGCTGTCAAGGCGGCACTTCGGGGGCTTTCTGGACAGGGACCCCCCCCTCCACGGAGGACCTTCCCCAGCCTCCCTCTCAGAGAGTGGGCAGAATCTTCTGGAATGGGGGGGATGGGAGGTCAACAGGCTGACAGTGGAGGTGGCGCCGGGGAATGTCTCCCAGGGGAGGGGGCGCGCTCCCAGCGGGTGGTGGGAAATGGTCCGCTTACCCGAGACGCTCAGAGCCCCGGGTCTCCTCTCTGGGGGTGTGGGGCGGGGGTCCTCGAACGTTTTAGACAGGGGGCCGGTTCACTGTCCCTTAGCCCGTTGTGTAAGATGCGGAGCTACGAGGACAACGGGAACGTCCAGCTTCTGTTGCTGCTTGCTTGCAAACCGCAAGGCATTATGGGCACATTATGGGATGCAGAGGGGAAAGACAAAGGACACGGAAACCGGAGTCTCTCAGCGAGGACCCGGAGCAGGTCGGAGCCTGTTGGGGGCAGGATGGAGTGAGAATCGCTGTGGGGGCCGGGCGCGGCGGCTCACGCCTGTCATCCCAGCACTCTGGGAGGCCGAGGCGGGAGGCTCACTCAAGGTCAGGAGTTTGAAACCAGCCTGAGCAAGAGCGAGACCCCGTCTCTACTATAAATAGAAAGAAATTAATTGGCCAGCCAAAAGTATATAGAAAGAAAAAATGAGCCGGGCATGGTGGCGCACGCCTGTAGTCCCAGCTACTCGGGAGGCTGAGGCAGGAGGATCGCTTGAGCCCAGGAGTCTGAGGTTGCTGTGAGCGAGGCTGACGCCACAGCACTCACTCTAGCCTGGGCAACAGAGAGAGACTCTGTCTCAAAAAAAAAAAAAAAAAAAAGAATCGCTGTGGGGGCGGCTGCATGACCAGCGTGTAAACAGCTTAGCTATAAAAGGGACACTAGCACACAAGGGGGGTCCCTGCCCGGAGAAGAGGCCACTGCGCTGGCACTCTGGGGGCTCGGACCCTAGCTCGAGCTAGACGATAAAACTCCTTTTGATAATCACAGCCTTGGTGACTCTGTCTCTCTGTCCCTCGGCCCTTCGAATCTCAACTATAACAGTTGGAGGGCCAGACTATGGTTTAAAAAAAAAAAAACTATGAACAAATTCCTACACACACTGCACATGTCTTATTTTGAAGTAAGAAAACAGACGGGCAAAAACACCCGCACGTGGCCTGCAGGCCGCGGTTTGGGGACGCCTGGTGTGTGTGTGGGGGGCGTCAAGAGCAGCAGGGCGGGGGCAGTGGGAAGGAGGCTCCCCCCACGGCCGCGTGGGCTCAAGAGGTTCCTCGCCGAAGTCCTCAGAGCCTCGAGAGGGGCTGCTCAGATAGCCCAGGTCTCTGCGCTCATCTGGCCTCAGCCAGCACCCCAAGGCCGCTGCTCAAGCCAAGAGACTCAGGCGGTCTCTGGCCACCGGCCACCGAGTCACAGACGGGGACCACGAGAGATGACTGGTCCCCCGAGGCCCCCACGGTTCAGCAGCCAGACTCTCGCCAGAATCCAGCCTGCTGCTTAGGAGAGCCGAGGCCTCCCTGGGCCAGGTATCCCTCTGGGAAAAGCTGAACCCCCCCAGACTTCCTGGAAAGTCTTCCCACCGCCTGGAATGCGTCCTGTCCCCCCTCAGCCGGGACGTGCAGACCTTGTCATCACAGTGGCCGTCAGGGGTGTCCTTTTCCCAACTCTGTAGAACAGAACGGGCCGTTCCAGCCGCCGGTGACCACGCCGTCTAAAACAACACTCGTCTGCGCCCCTCCCCACCCGGCACGAGTCTGTCTGCCTCCTGCCCCGTACGGTTCGGTTCGGCAGTCTCTGGGGGCGGGGGTGTGTCTCCTGTTTCCACTGCCGTGACCTGCACTCCCCGAATCGGTGCCGGCCCCAGGGGAAGCTCTCGATGAGTATCGGAGAATGAGTGAGGGAAGGAGTGCATGAGCCCGATTTTTTGAAGGATGGAAGTCTTTCTTTACGGGGTCGGGCTAGGTACAGACCAATTTTGCAAGCAGCTCGGGGCAGAGGGGGTTGTGTGGGGTACTGGGGCCATGGGGCTGGGTGAACCCAAAGCCAGGGTCTGGGGTGACCCTACTAAGCCCTGGCGACAGGCCTCATCCCAGAAGGAGGGAGGCGGGAGGCCTCGGTGAGGCGGAAAACCAGCAGTGGATGCCGAGATCTTTGCAAGGCAAATATGTTGCTCTCCTCTATGGGGTCACTCAGGGGTCAAAAGCTGAAAGCAATACCCAAGGGGACTGGGCTTGGGAGGAGGTTAATAATAAGAAATGCAGCATTTATTATTTGTTTGCTTATTTATGTTTTACATACCAGGCAATGTTCTAAGCGCATGATATGTGATGCTTTACTCACTCCTTATGCAAACCTCGAGTCCCTGTCTGTTACCGTTCCGTTTTGCTGGTAAGAACATCCGAGGCGCGGAAGGGGTGAGTGACCGGTCCGAGTGCCGTGGTTAGCAGGCGTTGGACTCGTTTTCCGCCCGGGCGTCCTGGCTAGAGCTAGAGTGGCGTGGCTGTCATGCACGCAGGCCCTCGCCTGGGCCTCCCCACCTGCAGCCGCTGTGTTCGGGGCAGGTGGGTCGCTGGGCTCCTCCCAGTTCCTTATTGCATTTGAAAGAATCAAAACTAGTCTAACGTCGGTCAATCTGGAACGGTTCTCAAAACGCACAACCCTGGTCCTTCGGTGCTCATTTGCTGAAGTAATTGATCTCAGAGCACCCCTGGTTCAGAGTTCTCTCAGGACCTCCTGGTGCCACCCCTCCGCCCTGTGGAGGGAACCGAGGCAGGAGCACCCGCACCTCCCAGGCCTCTCCTTCCGTGGCTCGGCATGGGCGGCACAGCATGGGGACGGCGTCCGGTTTCTGCCCGTCATTGCCACGCTGTGTCACTGCACCAGGGACTCAAAACTCTCTTAACCTCACTTTCCCGTGAGGTGGAGACAATTTATCTCGTCCACGATGCACGTGCCAGGTGCAAAGTCGCCACTCAGCGTCCGTAGCTCTGAGACCTCGACTCTTGTGCCGTCTGGCTCTGACACCCGCAGCACAGTGGCCCGTCCCCTCTGGGTCCCCTCTGGGTCCCAATGCGGCTGACACAAGCGCACGCAAGGCGGGAGGGCGGGAGGGTGCAGATGGGACGTGTTTGTGCCCCAAAGTTATTTCCTGTCCACTCGGAATCCAAACGTTACTGGGTGCCCTGTGTTTTCCATTCTTATTTGTGGCAACCCTGCCACAGGGAGGGAGTGGCGGGAACGTTTAACTGCCCGCGTGAGACGTCTAGAATCCCTTGATGAGGTCACCGCAGAAGCAGGAGTCAGACGGGGAGTGATCAGCCTGGATCACGAGGCGTCCGTGATGAGCAGGATGCAGCTCACAGGGGGTGGGCCTGCAGCGTGGGGGAGAATAAATCTCATTTGGAGCCCGCAGTGGGCGAGCTGGGCCTGCAGGCCACGCTGGACACTCCAGCGTTTTACATAAAGTTTTATTGCCGCGCAGAGGGAAGGCCCATGCATTTAGGAATTATCTGTAGTCACCTTCTGCCATGTGGCGGGGCTGAGTAATTGCAGCGGGAAACTCGCAAAGCCTAAGATACAAGGTATTTGTCGCTTTACAGAAAATGTCGCCCACTGCTCCTTGTTTTCGGCCAGTGAATCTTTGTTCCTGCAGCTGCTCCTGACTGCTTTATGAGTACAAGGTAGAAGTTGCTAATTCAGTAGGAAGAAAGATTAGTGTGGCGTTGTTTTTAGTTTACATTGCTTTCATTTTTACTGGCGGCCACATGTCTGTGCTGTATTTCCCTTTCGCCATCTTAATCATTAGGGATTTTAGTGATTTTCTTATTGATTTGATTCAGTTCTCAAAGGAGAGAGGACGTTAATCCTTTGTAGTTTATGTTTAATTAATTCTACAAAGTCTTAGCTTAGAAAAGAAATAGTCCTTTCTCTTCAAAAGTTCAGTAAACATTTCATTATATTTGCTCTAGTTTTTGTATTTGACTTTTTAAAGAAATATTTTAGCCCATCAGGAAGTTGTTTTAGTGCAAGAGATAAGGCATAAACGAATGCTGTTTTTTCTCCAAACTGCTAACCAATGTTACACTTATTGATAAACTACCCCTTTCCTATTTTTAAGGCTTCTCTTATAATTTGATAAAATTTTCTATATGAAATGGTTCATTTTTTTTTGTTTTTTTTTAAAAAGATAGGATCTCACTAGGCTGATCTTGAACTCCTGGGCTCAAGTGATTCTCAACCTCCTGAGCAGCTGGGACCACAGGGGGCCACTGGGCTTGGTGCTAAATGTTCCATTTTAAGGCTAGGGCTAGTCTAGTTTTTATGTTGAATGGATAATCATTTATATTCTTGCCAAATTACTTTTGTTATAAGATTAGGTGGAAAAACAAAATACAAAGTTTACATATATATATGTACAATAAAAACAGACTAGAAGAAAATATCTAAAATTTTCATAACTACAGCATTTGTATGAAAGTATGTTTTATAGTTTTCTCTGTCTTCCAATTTTTTGGTCATTTTCACAATCTTCTCATGTATGCAATAGTGGAAACTAATTTATGTTACAGGGAAAAAATATCCTCCTAAAATGGAATCTTGGTTTTCTAATTTCTTTGACAGTCTCTTGCATCCCCTGAGGTCTTGAGAGGTCCTGCTGCGGCTCTGAAACTCTTCCCTGCTCTTCAGTTTCTGCGAGCTTCCACCCGCTGCAGAGGTGTGGTGGGCGGTGGGGAGGTGAGTCTGAGACCAGGTCTGGGGGCGTCTTTGCTCCCACAACAACCCACCCTCGCCTCCTCCGGCAGGAGCCAAGCCTGTCGCCGGCCACCTAAGTCTCAGCAGAGCACCGAGTCCTAAGAAGCTGGCAAAGGGCAGATGCATCTTGTCGGAGCAAATAAGGAGGTGACAATAAGGAGGTGACCACAGCAGCTGCAGGAGAGATGACCGCTCTCCATGGGCAGCTCTTTGCAGGGGTTGCGTTTGAGTTTGCTTGGTCATAACCTCAGACTTTCCAGGAGAAACCAAGTACCGTGTTTCCCTGAAAATAAGCCCTACCCATAAAAATAAGCCCTAGCAGGATTTCTAAGCATTTGCACAATAGAAGCCCCACCCCAAAAATCAGCCCTAGTGACGGGTGTGGCTGCGCAGCGCGTCTGCACAACCCGTGTGTGTGGTCGCGGAGTGGGAAAGAAGACGAGCAGCCCTTCTCGTCCGCCCCGTGAGAGCTCTGTGGCTCCACAGGAGAGATCGGGGCCGGTGGTTCTAAAGGAAACAGAGTCGCAAGACATTCAGGACGGGATTCGGGGTCTGGAGAATTACGATGATGTTCCAGAAGAAGATGACTTCACTCTATTTGAATCAATGTAGATGGTCGTACCGTACTTAAAAAAAATAACACCTCCCCTGAAAATAAGCCCTGGGGTGTCTCCTTGAGGAAAAATAAATAAGACCCGGTCTTATTTTCGGGGAAACGGGATAGAAGGAAGAATTACAAAGAAGGTCATGATATGACAATAAAGGGATCAATTCAGCTCGGCAAGAGGACCTGACTATTCTAAATACAGGATTGCCTGGCGCAGGGCACCCCGCCTGGAGCCAAAGGGAGCGACAGGGTCCAGCACTGTAACAGGAGGGGATTCAGTGCAGCGCCTCAGTACCAGACAGATCATCTAGACAGAAAACCAATAAAGAAACACTTCCTTTAAACCGAATTTTAGAGCAACGGACCTAACAGAAAATCACAGAGCATTTTATCCGACAGCTGAGGAATACACTTTCTTCCCACCAGCACATGGAACTTCAACAGGGTGGATCATATGTTGGGCCACAAAACAAGTCTGTACACATTTAAAACAATCAAAATCACATCAAGTATCTTCTCTGGCCACGATGGAGCAAAACCAGAAATCAACAGCAAGAGGGACTGTGGAAACCGTGCAAAAACACAAGGAAATTAAACCACATGCTTCTGAGGGACCACGGGGCCAGCGAGGAAATTTAAGAAGGAAATCAAAATGTTTCCGTAAACAAAAATGGAAACAAAAACATACCAAAACGTATGGGATACAGGAAAAGCAGTGCTAAGAGGGAAATTTATAGAAATAAATGCCTGCATAAAAAAGAGTATAAGGGTTTCAAATGAGCAACCTAATTATGCACCCCAAGAAACTAGAAATGCAAGAATAAACCAAACTCAAAATTAGCAGAAGGAAAGAAATAATAAAAACCAGAGCAGAACTAAATGAAATAGAGACAAAAACATACAAAGAATCAAGAAATGAAAAGATGTTTTTTTAAAAAAAGATAACTAAACTTGATAAACAGCTAGCTAGAGTAGCCAATAAAAAAGAGAGAAGACTCAAATAAATAAAACCCAGAAATGCAGAAGGGGACATGACAACTGTTACCGCAGAAATACAAAGGGTCATTAGAGGCTATTATCGACAACCGTATGCTAACAAATTGGAAAACCTAGAAGAAAAGGATAAATTCTGGGACACAGACAACCTACCAAGATTGAACCAGCAAGAAATACAAAACCTGAACAGACCAGGAACAAGTAACAAGATTGAGTCAGTGATAAATTATCTCCCTGCTAAGAAAAAAAAAAAAAAATCCCAGGACCGGATGGCTTTACTGCTGAAATCTGTGAGACTTACAAAGATCTAACACCAGTTCTTCTTAAACTATTCCAAAAAATTTAAGAGGAGGGAATTCTTCCTAACTCATGGGGCCGGCATTACCCTGATACCAAAACCAGAGAAGGATACAACAGAAAAATGAAACCACAGATCAATATCCATGATGAGCATATATGCGAAAATCCTCAACAGAATACTAGCAAACCGAATTCAACAGCACACCAAAAAGACAATACACCACGATCGAGTGGAAATCTTTCCCAGGGATGCGAGTATAATTCAACACATGCAAATCGATCGCTGGGATGCAGAATGAAGGACAAAAACTACATGATCATCTCAATAGATGCAGAAGAAACATACGGTAAAAACAACATTCCTTCGTGATAAAAACTCTCAACCAATTACGCACATACGGAGCATACGCCAACATAGTCAAGGCCACGTATGACAAACCCGCGGCTAACATTCTTCCGGACGGGGAAAAGCTGAAGCCTTTCCTGTAAGAACCGAACAGGACAAGGACGCCCACTCTCACCATCTCATTTAGCACAGCGCTGGATGTGGCACGTTGTTGGTGGAATGTAAGAACAGCATGTGCAGGCCGGGCGCGCTGGCTCACGCCTGTCATCCCAGCACTCTGGGAGGCCGAGGCGGGAGGATCATTTGAGCTCAGGAGTTCGAGACCAGCTTGAGCAAGAGTGAGACCCTGTCTCTAGAAAGAAATTAATTGGGCAGCTAAAAATATATAGAAAAAAAATTAGCCGGGCATGGTGGCGCATGCCTGTAGTCCCAGCTACTCGGGAGGCTGAGGCAGGAGTATCGCTTGAGCCCAGGAGATCGAGGTTGCTGTGAGCGAGGCTGATGTCACGGCACTCACTCTAGCCTGGGCAACAGAGTGAGACTCTGTCTCCAAAAAAAAAAAAAAAATCAAAAGAGTATCTGGGAGAATAAAACATGTTCAGCACACATCACCCACACGTGTTGTTTGTATGTGTGTGTGTATGTTTGAGGAGGTGGGGACGAGGGGACACAATGCTGGAGAGAGACACTAGGGTGAGATCACACCTCGTGGAGGTCACAAGCCACGTAAAAAACTCTGACCTCTGTCATGAGAGTAACGAGGACCCACTGGCGGGTGTCCAGCAAACTTAGACTTAACAAGCTTAGCCCAAGTGCCCATCAATCCAAGAGTGGATTAATAAAATGTGGTATATGTGTACACCATGGAGCACTATCCAGCTCTAAGAAACAATGGTGACATAGCACATCTTATATTTTCCTGGCTAGAGCTGGAACCCATACCACTAAGTGAAGTATTCCAAGAATGGAGAAACAAGCACCACATATACTCACCAGCAAACTGGTATTAACTGAGCAGCACCTAAGTGGTCACATAGGTACTACAGTAATAGGGTACTGGGCAGGGGGGAGGGGGGAGGGGGGCGGGTATATACATACATAATGAGTGAGATGTGCATCATCTGGGGGATGGTCATGATGGAGACTCAGACTTGTGGGGGGAGGGGGGGTAAAGGGCATTTATTGAAACCTTACAATCTGTACCCCCATAATATGCCAAAAAAAAAAAAAAAAAAGCTTAGATTTGAGATTTTAGAAGTCACCTGGGCTGCAGGTCAGGAGACAGACAGCAGAGAGGAAGGAGTGGTGGTGAGGAGGAGCCCTGCTGGAAGGTGGCTGCGGAAATCCGGTTGTGACGTAAGGGTCCCCTAGCCAGGGAGAGAAGGGGACTGCTGATTCAAGGGGCAGGACGGGCGGCAGAGAGGGCGAGATTGTGGAGGGAGATGACCTGGGCACCTGGTCATCCTCACAGCTGACGGAGGTCGGGGTCGAGAGGACGGTGAATCACAAGGAGCTGGAGCAGGGTGGTCGGACGGGGCTATGAGGAAGGTGGGCGGCCGGGATGGACTCACTCTGGAAGCCAGCAGCACGCGAATGTTAGCTGGAGCGCTCGGGGAACGAGCGTAAAGAAAGAGGGAAGAGGCCTAGACCAGGGCCTGCAGATACCAGCAGGTGAGGTCTGGGCAGAAGACAGGAGGCTCTGAAAAAAAAAAAAAAGAAAAGAAAAAATAAATAAATAAAAGGCCGGGCATGGTGGCTCACGCCTTTCATCCTAGCACTCTGGGAGGCCGAGGCGGGCGGATTGCTCGAGGTCAGGAGTCCAAAACCAGCCTGAGCAAGAGCGAGACCCTGTCTCTACTATAAATAGAGAGAAATTAATTGGCCGACTAAAAATATATAGAAAAAACTAGCTGGGCATGGTGGCGCATGCCTGTAGTCCCAACTACTCGGGAGGCTGAGGCAGGAGGATCCCTTGAGCCTGGAAGTTTGAGGTTGCTGTGAGCTAGGCTGACGCCACAGCACTCACTCTAGCCTGGGCAACAAAGTGAGACTCTGTCTCAAAAAAAAAAAAAAAAAGAAGAGGCTCTGAAAGAAGACTAGGAAGAAGTGGACAGAGTGGGGCCACGAAATCCATGACAAGAGGGTGCTTCAAGAAGGAGAAGGCCAGGCGTCCTCAAACTACAGCCCTCGGGCCACATGTGACCCGCCAAGGACATTTATCCGGCCCGCCGGGTGTTTTTGCCGCCGCTGCCTGTCCTGCTTAGCAGCCGACTCGTCCCGGGCCCACGGTGCGCACTCTCCAACGGTCTGAGGGACGGCAAACTGGCCCCCTGTTTAAAAAGTTTGAGGACCCCTGGAGAAGGCAGGTGGAAGTCTCCCGGCTGCCCGGCTGCAGCTAAGCCAGACAGGAACGCAGAAACGTCCGCTGGCCTGAGCGCGAAGCACAAGGAGGTTCTTAGTGACCCGTGAAGATGGGGCCGGAGCCGGATCCTAGTCGGCCGAGATCTGGAGGGAGGAGAGGCCGTGCAGACATCCAGGGTGGGAAGCGTGGGTGAAAAGGGCAGGAAACAGGCGGATGGCTGGTCAGAGACGTGGAGGGGAGGGAGGATTCGTTGAGACGGGGGCTGGCGGGCGGGGCAAGCCTTGGAACTGGCTCAGAGGCGGCCACGCGGGGAGGGAGGGGCTGCAGGTGGCGCGAGGGCGGGGGTCCCTGAAGCAGGGGCAGGTGCAGAGCGCGGGCAGGGCCACCAGGTGCAGCGGGGACTGGCGGAAGGAGAAGGGACCCAGTGTAGGTGCAGCTGCCGGTGAGTTTGGCGGCGGGAATTTGAGGGAAGACGGGTTATTTCTGCGGTGCTGGAGGTGAGGTGAGGTCAGGTGGGACTGCTGTCAGAGACGTAGAAGGACTGAGAAAGAAGGAAAAACAGCAGTCGTGGAGAAGGGAGACAGGACAAAAAGAGAGACATAAATCGCCTCTCAATGTTCCTCTATTTTTTTTTTCCTGGTGCTTTTGAGCCCATAAAAATGAATAGAAGACATTGAACTATCTTCATTCTTCCAAGAAATCCCAAATTACCTTTACATCTATTTCTGAAAATACATCCCTCGAAGCCAGGGACCGGCTGAGAACATGGCACAAGGCCCCACGGAAGCAAAGGTTCTCGAATAGTAGCAGTCAAAGAAGTCTTTGGGGTAACAACATTTTAGTTCTGTGGCCAAAAAAGAGAAATCCGACGTGCTTCGTTGGAGGCCGTGCCGCTGAGCGCCGGGCGCTCTGGCCATGGCCCCGCTTCTCTGGGCCGGTGTTGCCTCCCCCCCCCCACGGACTCGGGAGTCAGAGGATCCGTTCGAGACCAGCGATTGCGAGGGGCAGAGCCGGGCTCTGAGCTAAGTCCAGAACCTTTCCGTTGTGAATCGTTCGTTCAGTGCATTTGACCTGGGTAGAAAACCCTCGTTTTCCCTGCTGTCAACCGGGTTTTTCCTGTGTGCTTAATGAGCCATTTTGCATTTACGGTCCCCAACAGTTTGAGTACGCATGGGTAGAATTTAATGTGTGGATGGAAGCTGTTTCTAATTCTTAAAAGATTTTCTTGGGAAATATTTCCTCGACCAAAAAAAAAAAAAAAAAAAGACTATTAAAAAATGATGCTGGGCGGTCGGCTACCCATATGGAAGACAATCAAGTTAGACGCCTAACAAATGCCACCACGCATCAAAATAAATTCCGGAGGGATTCAAGTGCTAAATGAATAAAGTCGAATCATAAAAGTTACAGAGGAGAATGAGGAAGGGTTATTTATAACCCGGGGCCGGGGAGGCCTTCCCACACGAGAGACGAGCTGCAAACAAGATGGATCGACTTGATTACGTGCATGCAGATGCTAATTACAGCACTGTTTATGCTGGCGAAAAATTAGAAACAGTCTCAGTTTCTTTCTTTCTTTCTTTTTTTTTTTTTTTTTGAGACAGAGCCTCACTCTGCTGCCCAGGCTAGAGTGAGTGCCGTGGCGTCAGCCTCGCTCATAGCAACCTCAAACTCCTGGGCTCAAGCGATCCTCCTGCCTCAGCCTCCTGAGTAGCTGGGACTACAGGCCACCATGCCCAGATAATTTTTTCTACATATATTTTTAGTTGTACAATTAATTCCTTTCTATTTTTAGTAGAGACGGGGTCTCGCTCTTGCTCAGGCTGGTTTCAAACTCCTGACCTTGAGTGATCCTCCCGCCTCGGCCTCCCAGAGTGCTGGGATTACAGGCGTGAGCCACCGTGCCGGCCCTCAGTTTCTTTAATAGGGAACTATTTAAACGCATACCGAACACTGACATCACGAGGGAGTCATGAAGCCTCGCAGGTAAAACGAGCTTTCTGATGCCGGACTTCCTGGGATTGAATCTCCTTTCGCTATTCCTTAGCCGCATCTTTGGGAAAGTTGCCAAATTCCTTCAATTTCCTCATCTATAAAATAGACATCATAGTTTTATTTATCTCACAGGGTTGTTGGGAGGGTTAAGTGAATTAATAACGTAAAGCACTTTGAATAGATCCTTAACATAGTGATCTCCACGTATTAGCTATAGTTACAATGTAGCCCTCAGAAAAGAATGAGGTGGGCTAACATACAGCTAGTTAGTACAATTTCAGACATACCATTAAGAAAACAGGGTTCAGGACAATGTATAGGGTGTGGTTCCATTCTAATGAGAGTATGTTCATATTTACACATGCACATGTGAAAATGAACAGAGAAAGAGACTACGGAATAGGAAAACCCACAGAACTGCAAATAGCTGCTATCTCTGGGGGACAGCAGGACTGTGTGGAAGGGAATATTCAAGTTTTATGCTAGCTACAGTAATTTCGTATTGCTTCAGCCTTTTATAAGGAGAATGAGCCGGGCGCGGTGGCTCACGCCTGTAATCCTAGCACTCTGGGAGGCCGAGGCGGGAGGATCGCTCAAGGTCAGGAGTTCGAGACCAGCCTGAGCAAGAGTGAGACCCCGTCTCTACTAAAAATAGAAAGAAAATTAATTGGCCAACTAATATATATAGAAAAAAATTAGCCGGGCATGGTGGCACATGCCTGTAGTCCCAGCTACTCGGGAGGCTGAGGCAGGAGGATCACTTGAGCCCAGGAGTTTGAGGTTGCTGTGAGCTAGGCTGATGTCACGGCACTCTAACAGGGGCAACAGAGTGAGATTCTATCTCAAAAAAAGAAAAACCAGAATGAGGTTTTACCCTCTTTGTTGAGGAAGAAAGGAAAGAAGGAAGGAAATAAAGGAGCAAGGGAGGGAAGGAGGAAGAGAGAGGGAAGGGAAATGTCTCTAACATCTTCTGTGAACATAGGACAAGACTAACAGCATAACAGCCCACACACCCCCGTGAGGGGGCACTGCCCCATCTCCTTCTGACACACAATTCCCGGTCTCAGAAACACGCCTCGTGGCCCAGGATTCGGAGGGAAGAAGGAAAGAAACAGAAATGAGTAATGCAAAGCCTGTGTGGTCCAAATAGACTTCATGATGAAAGGAAAATCAAATCTAGGCGGCCGACACACAACCCGGGCATTAACTTGGATGGGATGTTGAGTTTCACTGTGAATCAAGAACCAATTCTCTTTTCTCAGACCACTAATGCACTTCCTAAATCTTCTTTCCAGATTTGTGCATATTTTAAATAAGAAGAGGAGCTTTCTCATAAATCCCCAGGGTAGTTAAAGGAGAGCGCTGAGATAAGTGTGTGTTTCTGTGTGTGTGTGTTTTTCTTGTCACGCTGATACACCACCTTGCCGTGTCCTTTCTCTTCCTATCTCTGCGGTAGAGACACAAGGTACGGAGAAAAACTCGTTAGACGGAAGGAAACCAGGACTGGGCGTAGGAGACTTGGCTAGTCTTCGTTCCAATTGCAATAGTCAGTTGTATGTCTTTGAGAACATTCTCCACTTTTGAGCTGTAAAGAGCAGAGAATTCTACCTGATAATTTTTGGTCCCTTCCAGTTTCCAAAATTTCAAGATCTTCTGCATAATTTTTAGTTAAAATAGCTCACCCTCCAGAAAATGGCCGCAGTGAGAAGACGTCTGCTTTGTATTAGCTCCTGTGTTAGGTTTGATTAACGGGAGAATCTTATCGGTGTAGGAGGTGGTTATTTAGGGTTTTCTTTCTCATTAGTTTACTTGCTTGGAAAAGTCTGTTCCGTCCCAGGCACTATCTTTGAAAGGGACGTAGAAAACCCGAAACGTGTGCTCAGGGCTGGGAGTTGGGTGAAGGGGGCCATTCGCCCAGAGAAGGTGGAACCCAGGCCTATGCCACGCATGGGTGCTGAGTCTAAGCGCACATGACACACGGGTGCAGAGAACACGGGGAGAGAGCCCATCGTGCAAACTGACACGGAGATGCTGAGCCGCCGGGGGCCCGGGCTGCAGCTCGGTGGGAGAACTTGTCACAACAGTAGCCCTGCGGGATCGGGGCTCACAGTTAGAACACCTCCTCTAATATTATTTATTTTCTCCCGCTTGGTTAGGCTCATGCTGCTCTTCTTTCTCTAGCCCTAAAGTGGAAGCTCTGATCACCGATTTTAGGTTTTTCTTCTTTCTCTGTGCACGCGTTCCTTCGGCGCTATAAATTCACCCAGCGCTGCTGTCACTGCATCGCACAGATTTGGATACGTTGCATTTTCATTCAGCTCAGAATATTTTTAACCTTCTCTTGCGACTCCTTCGTTGGCTCATGTTGAATTTAGAAGAGCGTTGTTCCGTCCCGAAAGCCGCGTTGCGGGCCGCCGGGGTCCGAGCGCGAGCAGGAGCTGGGCTTGGGGCGGCGGCTGGGTTTCGGGCGGGGTAAGCACCGCGGCGCTCCGCCGGAGCCTCGGGTTAGTGACCAGCGTTCTTAACGTTCGATGGAAACAGATCAAATGTGCTGCCATGGGTGCGAGAGTTTCCAGAGGCCTCGACTCTGCCGCTTTCACGATAAGATCTTCTTCATTCACGGTGTCCATTCAAGTCTTTTGCTTATTTTTGCATTTAGGGTTTATTTTCTTTTTGTGGAGCTTTCTTAAACTTTATTTTGGAACGGTTTTGCATTTACGGGAAAGTTGCAGAAACGGTACAGGGGGTTGCCGAAATCCTCCCACCCAGGATTTCCTGTGGTTAACACGTTTCACGAGCTTGGTATATTTGTTGAAACTCAGGGATCAGCGTTGGCGTCTTATGATGAGCTAACCTCTAGCTTTATTTAGGTCTCTTAATGTTGAGTTTGGAGGGTTCTTTATGTGTTCCGGGTGTGTGTGCGTCTTTTGTCAGACTCGCGATTCGCAAAATTTTTCTTCCGATCTGTACTTTGTCTTTTCATCCTCTCGTCTGTATTACTTTCATTTTAAAAATGTCAGAAAAAGTTACTTGGGTGGCACCATTTTTGTTTCATAGTTTTGTATCTCTCTTTGAAGAATATAAATGTTTTAGATGACACGATGGCAAATATTATTCCAAAGTATCATGTTCAGTTTAATTAATTTATTTTTATTTTTTATTTTTTTGAGACAGAGTCTCACTCTGTTGCCCAGGCTAGAGTGAGTGCCGTGGCGTCAGCCTCGCTCACAGCAACCTCAAACTCCTGGGCTCAATCGATCCTCCTGCCTCAGCCTCCCGAGTAGCTGGGACTACAGGCATGCGCCACCATGCCCGGCTAATTTTTTCTCTATATATTTTTACTTGGCCAATTAATTGCTTTCTATTTTTAGTAGAGATGGGGTCTCACTCTTGCTCAGCCTGGTTTCGAACTCCTGACCTCGAGAGATCCGCCCGCCTCGGCCTCCCAGAGTGCTGGGATGACAGGCGAGAGCCACCGCGCCCGGCCTGCTCTGGTGGTTTGATGCCGTGAGCAACAGCAGAGAGCCGCTGTCTCCGTCATGGTAGCTGAACGGGAAGACACACGGAATGCCGAGGTCGTGGAGCAGAGCCTGGGGCTGCCGGGCGTGGCCAGGGTGGCATCGGCTGCAGGTGCCGACTTCGGGAGAGGGACTGTCACTGTCAGGCAGGCTGCGGGTGGCTGTAGGCGGTCACAGTGCCAGCCCTGGATCTGACTAGCTGCGTGCCGTGGGCTTGGGGGAGAGAGAGGCCCACTCTGCTTCTCTCCGGCCTCGGTCTTCTCACCTGTGAGATGGTGCAGGTGGTGCTGTGGAGGCGCTGGTTACCTGAGCCTAAGACAGGGGTCCTCAAACCTTTTAAACGGGGGGGCCGGTTCACTGTCCCTCGGACCGCTGGAGGGCCGGACTATAGCTTTAAAAAAACTATGAACAAATTCCTATGCACACTGTACATATCTTATTTGGAAGTATAAAAACAAACGGGCAGAAACACCCGCATGTGGCCCGCGGGCCGTAGTGTGAGGACGCCTGGCCTAAGGCCTTACAGGCTCTGCCGGTCTGGTCCGGGCCGGTGTTCCTTAAACACGTTTGCTCACGTGCCTCCAAACCGCCTTCTGAAAACCTACGACTGTGTGCACATTGCAAAGTTGATATTTACAATTTCGCACCTTTTATTTAAATAGTTGCCAAGCTTTAGAATTTAAATCGTTAAAGAAGCACCCAGTGGGATCTAAATGTCATAATCATGGGATAACCCCTCCGTCCACTTAAAGACATGAGTAAACAAACTCTGTTTTGCAACACTTTGAAATGTTATATGTCCCTTTTAGCCACAACTTTCTATTTTATTCTACCTCTCTACAGAATTTTATAGTAATGTGAGTATATTTCATATTTTTATTGGTCATCTATCACGGTTATCACAATAAGATTATGCTTCGTACATTCAATAATTTTTTTTTTTGGTGACCGTAAGTCCTTAAGTATTAAAAAATCTTCCGTACTGAGCTATAATTATAATTATTAGTAGTCCATAATTGATCAGAAATACAAATATATATCACATTGTCATTAATAATCCCAGTCACACATTGCATGAGGACATTTTGGGCGTCATGGACCGTGTCCGACGGCGGTCCCACAGGACTGTGATGGGGTCAGCAGTGTGCAGGGGCGTGGCCATAGGACGTTGTAGCACAACGCGTCACTCAGTGTTTGTGGGGACACCAGGGAAAACAGACCTGCTGCTCTGGCAGTCACATGAAAATACAGAAATACAGTTATGAGCAGTGCACAGTGCTTGGTAACGGTGACAAACGACTGTTACTGGTTTATGTGTTTACTATACTATACCTTCTATTAATTTCAGCATATTATGGGGGTACAAGTGTTTAGGTTACGTATATAGCACCCCCCCCAAGACAGAGCCTCGAGTGTGTCCATCCTTTTACTATACTCTACTTTGGTCACTATTTTAGGCTGTGCTCCTGCTTATCTCAGAAAAGGCTAGCTTAGAGGTAGGAACTGGGACAGAGACGGTTAAGAGCCGGCCGAGTGGCTGGCGGACGCGGGCAGGTGGGGCAGGAGGTGAGTGCTTCCCGCTTACACACTGCCCATTCAGGTAACTAATAAATTATGCCGCATGTGTGCCCGCAGGTAAGAGAAGCGTTAGTAGGTGAGGACATCGGCATTCCATTTTTTTGCCTACTCTCCTTTTGATTCAGAGTCACTGTAGTAGTAGTTTGACAATTAAAATCAAGCAAGAACAAACAAACAAACAAAAAAGGTTAGCTGTGAAACAGCCTCAGGCAGGTCCCTGGGGGGGGGGCCTTGCGGAGGACACCGTTGCCATGGGAGATGACAGTCCCCCCCCCCGCCACGTGTTGTCCCCCCCCCAACAAGGTCCAAAGACCTTTCCGTGGGGCAAAGCACGGACGTGGAAGTCAGTGACGTTGGTGACCCTGACCCCGAGAAGTCCCTGGCTAGCACGTGTGTTTGTGTCTTAGCTCCTAACACGATTTTAGAGCGTAGAAAAATAAAAACAAAAAAGATCAAAAGTCACTTTATGAAAAAGACACCTGCACTCGAATGTTTATAGCGGCACAATTCACAATTGCAAAGCTGTGGAAACAACCCAAGTGCCCATCAATTCATGAGTGGATTGATAAAGTGTGGTATATGTATACCATGGAGTACCACTCAGCTTTAAGAAACAACGGTGATCCAGCACCCCTTGTACATTCCTGGATAGAGCTGGAACCCACTCTAGTAAGTGAAGTATCTCAAGAATGGAAAAGCCAGCACCACATGGACTCACCAGCAAATTGGTATTAACGGATCAACACCTCAGTGGACATATAGGAGTAACATTTATCGGGTGTCGGGAGGGTGGGAGGGGGGAGGAGGGGATGGGTGTATACAACCACAACGAGTGAGATGTGCACCGTTTGGGGGATGGACACGCTTGAAGCTCGTACTTGAGGTGGGAGGGGGGCATGGTCAATATAAGTAACCTTAACACTTGTACCCCCATAATACGATAAAATAAAAATAAATAAATAAATAAAAATAGAAAAGCTTCTAGGATAACAATATAGAGAAAGGATGATTTTTGTGCGGCCGTACACTGGATTTGTGTTTTAAGCTAAGCGTTATTACAAAAGGACTGGACATTTTTTTTTATTATGCTAGAGTTAAGGGGTGCAAGTGGATTTTTGTTAGCACATACAGATTGTATAATGGTGAAGTCTGGGCGTCTGGTGTAGACGTCACCCGGACAGTGTACGTGACACCCAACAGGTAACTCTTCATCGCTCACCCCCTCCCTCTCCCCCTCCCACCTGTGGAGTCTCCAGGGCCCATGACTCCACTCTGCACGGCCGTGCGCCCCCACAGCCCAGCTCCCGCTTGCAAATGAGAACCTGCGGCGTTCGGCTTTCCATCCCTGAGTGACTTCGCTCGGGGTGACGGCCTCCGGTTCTCTCCAAGGTGCTTCGGAAGACATCACCTCATTCTTTTTCATGGCTGAGTAGTACTCCATGGTGTGTATATAGACCATGTTTTCCTTACCCAGTCATTGGTTGGTGGACACTTAGGTTGACTCCTCACCTTTGCTGTCGTGAATTGTGCTGCGGTAAACATCCGCGCGCGGGCGTCTTTTGGATACGGTGGCTTCTTTTCCTTCGGGTAGATCCCCACGCAGCAGAGACTGCTGGCTGGGTCAGGGGGTGAGATCTGCTCTTTGTTAAAAGGAGTAAAAAACTTTTAAAAGTTTTAAAATTTATAAAGTTAAAAAGTTACAATAAGCTAAGCCTAATTTATTATTGAAGAAAGAAACATTTCCCCATAGATTTAGTGTAGCCTCAGGGCGCGGTGTTGACAAAGCCCACAGCAGCCTGCAGCAATGCCCGAGCCTCGGTATTCACACTCACTCACCACTCACCCACCCGGAGCGACTCCCAGCCTGCAAGCTCCATGCATGGGGAGTCTTACCATTTTTTTATCTTTTATGCCATATTTTTACTGTACCCTTTCTACGTCTAGATATGTTTGCTGCACAAACACTTGCCATTGCGCTGCAATTGCCTATACCATTCCACACGGTGACACGCTTTGGTGAGCAGGTTCGTAGCTTAGACGCTGTACCGCGTAGCCTAGGCGTGTGGCAGGCTACATACACAACCTGGGTCTGCGTGAATACACTCTGTGATGTTCACATGACAGCAACTTCGCCTGACAACAAATTCCTCAGGACGTGTCCCTGCCATCAAACAACACATGACTGTGTTACAGGTCATTTTTCGTTGGAAATACATTCGTTAAAAGAGATGAAACTTTTAAGAGACTGTTTTATGTATTTCCGTATGAACAAGACTTACCTGTGCAATGAAGCAGAGTCTGGCATCTATTGTATTTCTACTCCTTTGTTCTTAGCTCTGAGCAAGCAGGTTTGTATAAGCCAGCACACAGACACGGACTCTGCCATGTCCCTTGATTCTTTGCATGCCTTTCGAGTTATTTGTCGAAATCCACACGGTGATTTATCACCAAGGTTATTTTTTAATTTTGTTAAGATTTTGAAAACCACCTGACTTGGGAAAAGATCTGTTATTTGTTCATGAGAGCGTGGCTCCCTTTCTCGATAACTGGGAGGTGAATGAAAAAGGCTTGGATAACACTATCAAATATCTATCAATAATCCCAGCTATTCTTTCACTTAGAGGCCCCTTGTTTAACCAGATATATTTTTTAAAATTGTTGGGGAAGTCAATATGTTGTTAATTGCTCTCCACTTTTGCTGAGACGATATTTTGATATAGTGATTTTTTTATTGTCAAGTGCTTTGAATATATTTTCACCGAAAGCTTAGAACTATAAATTTGGCTTATTAAATATATGCAAAATACCTTCCATATAATCCAGTTGGCAAAGTCATCCCTCACTGTAAAACCAGCCAACCAAATCATTCTTGCTTTTTGTTAAAATAAAAACTCGACTTTTTTTCCAATTCAACCAAGGATGCTAATAAGCATTTCAAGGACTCGTAAATACTACTAGAAACAAATTGTGGAGCTGTCTTGTGAGGCAGATAATAAAATCAATCAAGTCGGGATTAACATGATGCGGCACTAATGTAATTTATCCATTTTACAATGTTCTGAGAATGAGATCGTAAATCAATGCGCGGCTTCTCCGTACTGAATTTGTAATGGGGCGAAGCTGTGTGTACGTAACAGGACATTTATAAAACAAACCTGGCAACTATGAATGTGTGCATGCATCAAACATTGGGTTTTTGGTGTTTTTTTTTTCCGCTTTGGAGAATAATTAAATAAGAGTCAAATGTGAAGATGAGCAATAATTTCATTAATTTCATGAGATAGCTGATCCAACTTTTCGTGGAAAGTGAAAGGCAAGGATATCCCATTGCTAAACACTGGTTAGTCTGGAATTTCTGACATATATTTCCCTTGTGTTAATAGGAGGTGGAGATACTAAACATTCGAATATCAGGGGTTCCCGCAGTTTTTGGCGGGAGACCCTCCCTGGGTTGGGGTTACGGAGCCCGCCCGGCGCGCAGCGGGGGTGCCGGGGTCTGGCGGACTCAGCGGGGTAGGGGTCCCGGGGCCGGAAGCGGCTGGTGCAGTGGACGGTGTCCGTGAGCAGCTCCCAGCAGGGTGGGTGGAGGTGGGACCCTGTCCAGGGTCCTGAAGTGGTTAAATCAAAGGAGAGGGGCAGTCCCACTTCTCAGCTCGTGCGGGAAGCTCGCTCGGGGCTTACTTTGTTTATCGGCTCGGCTCCCCCCAGGACTGACTGCGATTCGAACCCGGACCTCCTTTGTCACGATATGGAAACGGTTCTGCCCGATGGAAACCGCTATCATTCTCGCTGTCCTCCAGAAACAAAATTTCTGAGGCAAACATTTTTCCAACAGGAAATCTGTAAAGACGGATGAGAGTATGCAAAGTCTAATTTCAAAGAACGGATCGTTCTAGCCGATTGACACTGATTTTTGACTTTTGAATGTTTAGTGCCTGAGAGATTGTGTCTTGGTCGGGAAAACGCCATCACTTGGTTCCCTTGTTAGCTCGTTTTTATCAGTAAGGTTTCTGTCTGTCTCGTTCCCTCCTTAACTCATCGATAGTTTGGTCTCCTGGACGCTTAGCTGACAATTGCCTGCTCAGCGTGGAAACCCCACAGTGGAAATAAACATTCCCCTTTCTGGATGGAGTCATGGGATTTGATACCACAGCACATCACTCTCAGACTCAGAGGCGGCCAGCAGCATTTTGTGAGTGGAAACTGAGCAAGAATTCAGGTGGCTGTGGGCAGATCTTCCACGCGGGCCAGGCAGCTCACGGACACCCACACTCGGAACCAACTGAGGCACCAGAGAGCCCTGTGCACAGCCGGAGTCGGGCGACCAAGACCAGGCCCAAGGCCGGGCGCGGTGGCTCACGCCTGCAATCCCAGCACTCTGGAAGGCCAAGGAGGGAGGATCGCTCGAGGTCAGGAGTTTGAGACCAGCCTGAGCAAGAGCCAGACCCCGTCTCTACTAAAAATAGAAAGAAATTAATTGGCCAACTAAAAATAAATAGAAAAAATTAGCCGGGCATGGTGGCTCATGCCTGTAGTCCCAGCTACTCGGGAGGCTGAGGCAGGAGGATTGTTTGAGCCCAGGAGTTTGAGGTTGCTGTGAGCTAGGCTGACGCCACGGCACTCACTCTAGCCTGGGCAACAAAGTGAGACTCTGTCTCAAAAAACAAAAAAGGCCAGGCCTGAGAACGAGGCCCCGAAGCCAAGCGCGGGAGGCCTCAGTCACATCACGGCGGGTCTGCTTCCCCTCGGCGTGTAGGAGCCGTCGTTCCTTGCACTGATTTTCACGTGAGATCATTAGAGATGAATCAGATGCAGTCTCTGTCCTCCAGGAGCGCCTGGGAGGTCAGGTCCAGAGGGGGCGAGGAGTGCCGCGCTGAGACGACAGGAGCCAGGTCCGTCCTCTGGCTCTTTGGCTTCCTCGTCCGGCCAGGTGGGCGCTGAGCTCCTGGGTTTGCAGACTCTGCATCACCCACCTGCTGGAAGCCACCTGTACTCAGTCTGGGAGGAGGCCGGGCACGGGACACAGGGACACCCGAGCGGTTCTCGCCTCTGGGAACGGCAGCACCTGGGCAGGTGTTTAGTTACATACAGCGTCGGTCCTTATGCAGTCCCTGCTGGGCTCTGGACGCTCCCAAACCTTCACCTGTGGGCCGCGCCTCCGGGCCCAAGCCCGCAGGTTGGGAGGAAGTTGGGGGATGTGCATTGTTGACAACCTGCCCGGGAAGGGGGTGTGTACTTTCAGGTATCACTGGAATGCTTACAATCGTACAAATCATTCAGATACAATATACCATCATGATTCTCTTTAAAAAGCCTCTCAAAGAAGGTTTCTTTTTTTAATTTTTTCTATTTCTTTTTCTATTTTCGGTTGGCCAATTAACTTTTTTTTTTATTTTTAGTAGAGACGAGGTCTCGCTCTTGCTCAGGTTGGTCTCGAGCTACTGAGCTCAAAGGATCCACCCGCCTCGGCCTCCCAGAGTGCTGGGATTACAGGCGTGAGCCACCGCGCTCGGCCTCAAAGAAGGTTTTGATGACAGAATACTATAAAATCGAAATATAAAAAAGCAAGGGCTATGCTCGACAAGAGCTGACATAGGTACCTGCAGCTTGAAGGAGAAGACTTGAGGGATGGTTTAATTTCACAGGACACGAGGGACTCAGAAGTTACTTTTTTTTTTTTTGCTCTGACCAACATTCCACAGCAATGCGAACCACGGACAGTCGCCGGCTATTCGGTGCCTGTAACTACAGCAGTAAGAAATGGGAGAACGTTCCCCAGAACTCTGTGGATTTAAGTCTCCCGTGTTTCCAGAGACCCTTTAAATCACCTTCTGGAACGTTGCTCCCACTATGATGGACCAGGTTTGGAGAGAGACCGCTCGGGACACAAGGGCCTTGCAGAGGAAGGGTGGACGTCTGGGGAGCTTCAGCAGGACCGGGGTCTTGAAGAACGGGGAGCGGGGAGGGAAGGGAAGAGAATTCCAGACAGAGCTCGCTGTGAGGGTGAAGAAATGAAGTCACACAAGCTCCTCCTGGGAGTGCAGGATACTCTCGGGGTGGACAGACGGCGTGGGGAAGATGGGCGAATGGAGCAGCCAGTCCTGACCGCCGAGCTAGAGCCTGGACTTGACTCTGAGGCCATGGGCATGTCCCGGCGGGAGACCAACGTAAATTCTGTGCTCTCGGAAGACAACTGTGGTCACTGCGAGGGGGAGGGGAGAGACCAGACAGACAAAAGGAGAACTCGAGAGGAGGCTGCCGCCATGATGCAGGGGAGGGAGAGCGAGGACCAGAGAGAGCACAGGGCGGTGGCCGGCGGGACAGGCGGGAGGGGTATGGACGAGAGACTGCAAGAGTGGACGCGCCCAGGCTCGGTGACTGGTTCGTTACGGCAGGAACTGGGAGAAAACTGGGGAGGAAGGAATGAAATGATGCCCCTGAGATTTGCATCTTGAACCACAGGCCAGCAGGGCTGACCTAAGTGTAAAGTTTTCCGGCGGCGAAAGAAGCAGACAGAGAGAGAGAGAGAGAGAGAGAGAGAGTGGGGCCGAACAACGTGGCTTTATTGTGCGCTCCCGGGCGAGGTTCGCATGTCCCAAGAGAGGGGTGGGGCCGAGAAGTTGCACCCGTTTGAAGGGAGTGGGGGCTTTTATACCGTTTTAAGTGGGCTGAGGACTTTTGTCGGGAAGAGCCGGAGTGACCTTGGCTGGTCATTGAGAAATAGGAGGGGCTGGCGTGTCGTGGCTCGATTACAGGATGGGGGATGACACAGAACATAAAATAACGACACAGACACACATGGACGTGACAATGACTCAAGTGACCAATGCACCGGTCGCTTTATTTTTGCACGCCCCCAGACCCAAGGTTAGTTCCTTGTACGTGAGCATCTGAACGTAGCAGCGATATCAGCCAATTCCGGAGTTGTTTCAAAAGGGAAACAATTTCCCATAGCCTCAGACCTCTAACGGTTACTAAAGTTAAGGTGCCGGACAGAGCTCAAAAGCCAAGGCCGAGAGAGGCAACATACAACAATGCAGCCGTTTGAAGTGCTTCTTGGTCTCAATCCCAGGCGGCGGCTCCTCCCTGGCCCCCACGGCTGTGCCTGTCTTAGGTCGCCCCTCCATGGGGAGTCTTACCCGTCATTGACTACCAACCATCAATCGGGGGCCAGTCCTTGGGAGAGTTCTTCTCGTTCTTGTTCTCACGGCCTCCAGACTCCCTCCACGGGGCCCTCCGTGTGGGAGTTGAGGGCATTTGCTTACGTGCAACAACTCAGGCCTCTTATCATGTCACAGGGCAGCAACCGCGTCTGAAGGAAACACTGACCACCGCTGTGTCAGGCGGCACACGGACATCACAGGCTGTAGTGAGCGATTAGTATAAGGCATAACGCCAGAATCAGCCCCCAACACTGGCGGTATTTGCAGAATCTAGGAGCTGAAACATTCATATCCAGGTGGGCATCCGGGCGTGGTTGTTTTCAGCAGGGCCTGGCGGTTGTCCTTGGCAGGTCTGGTCTCCTGAGCCTTTTTTTTTTTTAATCTAGGGACGGGAGGGAGCCCCAGCCTTACACTAGGCATTCGACAAAATGCACCAACAGTTAGTATATTTGGGATGGGTTCCTGGTTCATAAAATCTGTCAGTGTTCTTTTTCAACAGGAACGTTTCACCTTTGGGTGACTGTCATTCCTGGCGTGCGGATGGGAAGCCGGGCGGGGAGCGGGGCGCCCGGGCCGGGAAACGTGGGCCTCGCGCCAGACGCGGCGTCTGTGCCCAGACCGCAGAGCAGAGACGCTTCCAGAAACATCCACGGACCGTGGGGGACAGGGACCCCGGTCCTCTCGGACAGAGAAACTAGCAAGTTGCAGGTTTCCTTGGCAAACTTTCCCGGCGATGCCACTGAGATCCAGCTGCGCCGCTACGCGCCGGAAGTTTTTCAAGCCTCGTTGTGAACCGTGAGCCGTCAGTCTCTATTCCCAGGAAAACAACAGATGTGGCGGCCGCAGCGTTCAGATGGCGTATTGATGACTTCTGGAAGGCCAGCTGGTGATTGCCGTTCCTCTGATCCCGGAACCAACGATCGCGGTGACTCAGCGCCGCCGTGATTCCTCAGGGCACGCGGCAAGGGAGCGTGTGCTCCGTGTGGAAGCTTTGAGAAAGCCTCTGGCTCCTGGAAGCCCAGGTCTTCGGAGCATCCTTCTAGGGCAAGAAAATTACCCGGGTAAGAAAATTACTTGGGTAAGAAAATTACCAGGGTAAGAAAATTACCCAGGTAAGAAAATTACCCGGGTAAGAAAATTACCAGGGTAAGAAAATTACCCGGGTAAGAAAATTACCCGGGCAAGAAAATTACCCGGGCAAGAAAATTACCCGGGTAAGAAAATTACCAGGGTAAGAAAATTACCCGGGCAAGAAAATTACCCGGGTAAGAAAATTACCTGGGTAAGAACATTACCCGGGTAAGAAAATTACTTGGGTAAGAAATTCACCGTGCTTGTGACCTGTCTGGCCAGCCCTTACCTGTTTTGGGGGAAAGTGCCGGAAGGCTCATGGATGAAGCCACGTTTACCCAGACGGATGTCGGATTTCCCGACCACGCGGTGCTTTGAGGGCTCAGTTCTGGCGCCTGGTCCTCACTTCTGTGACCCTCCGTCCCTTGCGGTGCCTCTGCCCTCCCGCTGCCCACTCGATCCTTCCCCGGCCCAAACGCAGCTGCTCAGAAGCTCCGTTTTCTTTCCCCCCCCCGAAAACTTGTCCACTTGGAATTTATCAGTTTCTTCTCTGCGTCTGTTAGAATTTGGGGTACACGCCCAGCATAGCCGTGTGCCGGTTTGCCCTGCCTTCCAGCATTGCCCTTCCGGACGTAAGCGCCTGCAGGAGGGGCCGGGGACCAGCCGCGTCTATAAATCTGCCCGCCCCGGCCGTGCCCGGCAGTGCCCAGCGCAGAGCCTCAAAACCAGCCCGCAAAAGCCCACGTCATCCGCGAAGCAACTCAAGGCCACGGAGGCCGTTTCTATCTCCATCTCACATGCTCTTTGACCGCAGTTCCGTTTGTGAGAATTTATCCCGCGAGTGCCCTCGCACCTGAACGCCGGCCCCGCGCGCGGCTGTTAGTCTCAGCGCCCACGGCAACGGAGAGGGGCTTCACCCGCACGGGCCGGCGGACCACGGCGGATCCGCGCCATGAAATACTTGCTTGGCCACTGGAAGGCGTTCGGCGCCGCGTGTGATCGGTATAGAAGGTCTCTAACGCGTATGTTTAAGTGAAAGGAAGAAAAGCAACCGAGTCACACAAATGGTGCGTGTTTAAGCATGTTACTGTTTGCATGAAAATGGTGCGTGTTTAAGCATGTTACTGTTTGCATGAAAATGGTGCGTTTGTGCGTCTGTTCGCCCAGCTGTGTGTGTTGTAAGATGCCGCGGCTCTTGTCACCTCCACGGGGAGGAACCAGGGGCAGGGCCGGGGCCGACACCCCTCTGCTCTGCGCGGCCCCCGCACCCCGTCCTGGGGCCAGTCCGCCCCCAGGATAGCTCAGCCCCGTATAGTGGAGCCCCGCCCCGCCTCACGGGGGCTTTGTCGGTGCTCTGTTTCTAAATCCGTGCAGGTTCAGCAGGAGGAAGACGTGTGAAGGAATCATCTAGCGATTTAGCAGGACGCCGGAGATCTTTCTTTTTAATTAAAAACCACAACGCCGAGAGCAGGCGGCGGCACGTTAAACCGCAGAGCTCTGGCTCGCTCTGTGTTCACGGGAACGTCCGTGTAAGGGGATCACATTGAAGTGTTTAATTGTGACCTACAAAGGCCCTGGACCTCTGGGGTGTCTGGGGAGAGAGACGGGGGACCCTGGTGCCTCTTCCTTGCCCCCCATTTCCCTGCAGGAGGGGTGTCCTGCAGCGGGGGGTCCTCTAGAGCCACCCCCGCAGGGCCATGGGCTCCCGGGCGTGCTGCATGGCGAGTGTTGCTATTTCTGTCACTCTCTGTCTCTTTGATGCCTCCCAGCGTCCCTCCTGCGGTCGCCCTTCTCCGTTCTTCAGTGTTTTAATTAATGTTGTTTAATTATACTCGGCCTCCCGAGGCTTCCCCAGGGGGGGATTCAATGCAAGGGGCTCGGCGAATGAACTCCCCCGCCCTGTGCACGCCTGTCACCGAGAGCTTCCCAGCCGGGGCTCGCCCGGTCGTTCCCGGGACATCGGTGTTGCCAGAGAAGGGATGGACGGACGGACGGGGGGGCGTCTGGGGGGAAAGGGGCCAGACGAGTGACCGGTCTGTGTCCCCGCAGTTCCGTCCCGTAGGGCGAGGGCACCGGGTGGCGGGCGTGCCAGGGGGCAATGTTTTAGGTCTGCCCTCTCGAGATTTTCCGGCTGGGCCTGAGAATTAAGTTGACATAAGGCAGATAAAGCTGGGCGCGGTGGCTCACGCCTGCAATCCTGGCACTCTGGGAGGCCGAGGCAGGAGCATCGCTCAAGGTCAGGAGTTTGAGACCAGCCTGAGCAAGAGCCAGACCCTGTCTCTACTAAAAATAGAAAGAAATTACTTAGCCAACTAAAAATACATAGAAAAATAAACTAGCCGGGCATGGTGGGGCATGCCTGTAGTCCCAGCTACTCCGGAGGCTGAGGCAGGAGGATCGCTTGAGCCCAGGAGTCTGAGGTTGCTGTGAGCGAGGCTGACGCCACGGCACTCTAGCCTGGGCAACAGAGTGAGACTCTGTCTCGAAAAAAATAAAAGGCAGATTAGCAGGAGGAGAACATGCACACGTATTTAAATACACGTTTTTTTTCTGGCTAACAAGCCTTTTGTGGGGAGAGGAAGCCCCAAAGACGCGGTCAAAGGGGAACATACGTGCTGAGTGGCACAGAGCGGTGAGTTGTGAGGACCAGGCACGGCCAAGGGGCTGGGCAGGGCCCTGGGTGGGGCTGTGAGCAGGAGGGGGGTCAGTGTAACAAGGTCTGCACAGATTTCCCTCGACCTCAGCTCTCTATTCTTGGTGGTGACAATGACACTTTCCTCCTGGCGTGGAGAAGGCGTCACTCGGGAATTTCACCTCCTGCTTTGAGGAAGGAAGGTCAGAGTGTTGTCTCTGCACCTGCTATTTTTTAAGTGCCTTTAGCTCAAAATAGCCAACGTGCCGGCATGGCATATTTGGGGTGGTGTGTTCTTTTTCTTTTTATTTTTTTGAGACAGCGTCTTGCTCTGTTGCCTGGGCTAGAGCAACCTCCAACTCCTAGGCTCAAGCGATCTTCCTGCCTCAGCCTCCCGAGTAGCTGGGACCACAGGCATGTGCCATCATGCCTGGCTAATATTTTTTCTATATATTTTTAGTTGTTCAATTAATTTCTTTCTATTTTTAGTAGAGACGGGGTCTTGCTCTTGCTCAAGCTGGTCTCGAACTCCTGACCTTGAGCAATCCGCCCCGCCTCGGCCTCCCAGAGTGCTGGGATGACAGGCGTGAGCCACCGCGCCGGCCCAGAACTTGAAATTTGAACCCAGCTCGGCAGGTGTTGGGCAACCCTCAGCACTGAGGCTGCGGATTGTGGACAGGGCACATTTCCTGGCCGGAAGAGACCCTGGAGTCCATCTAATCCAGTCGTTGCTTTTAGGCAAAGGGGAGATTCGGTTTGGAGCCTGTGTTGGCCCCGAGTCGGTGGGAGGGGAAGTCTCCCGGGCGTCGGTCTGGTGCTTTCCCTCCGCCTTCCTGCTGCCCGGGTTCCGCAGCGGAACAGGGCAGGTGGCCGTGTCCAGCTCAGTCTACCGAACACGTACTGAATGTGCATTGTAGACCGGGCACCTTGATGGGGAGTGGGAGGGAGGAAGTGAAAGGGTTAATGCAGAGGTCGGAAGGGCCTGGCCTGCAGGGCTGGCCAGGAGAACACGCGAGTGACCTGGACAGGGTCTGAGGTCACAAGCTTCAGAGACTGCGGGGAGGGGCGGGGACCTCGGCAAACTGGGAAAGAGAAGGCAGCCACCGAGATTCCAGTGACGGGGGATGCGTGGAAAGTGAGGCTTCGAGCTGGAGCTCGTTTTATCTCTTTAAAAGGAAAGCAGGAGGCCGGGCGTGGTGGCTCACGCCTGTCATCCTGGCACTCTGGGAGGCCAAGGCGGGAGGATCACTCAAGGTCAGGAGTTCGAGACCAGCCTGAGCAAGAGCCAGACCCCTGTCGCTACTAAAAATAGAAAGAAATTAATTGGCCGACTGAAAATATATAGAAAATATTAGCCGGGCGTGGTGGGGCATGCCTCTAGTCCCAGCTACTCGGGAGGCTGAGGCAGGAGGATCGCTTGAGCCCAGGAGTCTGAGGTTGCTGTGAGCGAGGCTGATGCCACGGCACTCACTCTAGCCTGGGCAACAGAGTGAGACTCTGTCTCAAAAAAAAAAGAAAAAGAAAAAAAAAGCAGGAGCCCAGATTATATAAAGTTTCTAGATTTTAAAATGTTAAAAATGGATTTTAGAGTAAAACACCAGGTGAGCAAGGAAAAAAAAAAATAATAAAATAGAGCTTTGGATCAGAGGCAGCCGGTTTGTGACTCTGGCGTAAAGGAGCAAGTCAGTCAGGAGACCAGCTCTCCACGGGCTTGCGGCCTGGCACCTCCCAGGAAACGCCCCTGACCCTACCTGGGCTGGGGTTTCCTCTGAGCTCCCCAAGCTTATCTGCCCACCCTGACCACAGCCCACCGCCATGGCCTGTTCTGCGGCCGTCGCTGCCGTGGTCTGCGCTTGGTCCACTCATCGGGGCAGGGGGAGCCGGCCATGGGCCCGTGCGGTTTCCCACAGCAACCCAGAGGGTGTGCGGGCTCCGGCCCCCCCATCCATGGCAGCAAGGGGAGAGCCAGGTGGGGCTGCCCTCACCCCACAACCCTAGCTTAGGGCTTCAGACCTCTGGCTGGACATTCCATGGAGACTATTACTGTGTTTCCCTGAAAATAAGCCCTACCCATAAAATAAGCCCTAGCAGGATTTCTAAACATTTGTGCAATAGAAGCCCCACCCTGAAAATAAGCCCTAGTGACGGGCGTGGCTACACAGCGCATCTGCACAACCCGTGCGTGTCGTCACGGAGCGGGAAAGAAGACGAGCAGCCCTTCTCATCTGCCCCGTGAGAGCTCTAGTGCTCCACAGGAGAGATCGGGGCTGATGGTTCTAAAGGAAATAGAGTCATAGGAAATTCAGGATGGAATTTGGGGT
The DNA here is from genome assembly GCF_040939455.1 of Microcebus murinus. Classification (NCBI taxonomy): domain Eukaryota; kingdom Metazoa; phylum Chordata; class Mammalia; order Primates; family Cheirogaleidae; genus Microcebus; species Microcebus murinus. The sequence continues at coordinate 695,762 of NC_134110.1, read as the reverse complement.
TTGGAGAGTGATGATGATGTTCCAGAAGAAGACAACTTCACTATATTTGAATCAATGTAGATGGTTGTACTTTAAAAAAATAACACAACCCCTGAAAATAAGCCCCAGCATGTCTTCTTGAGGAAAAATAAATATAAGACCTGTCTTGTTTACGGGGAAACACAGTACTTGGGATACAGCCACGTCTGTCCACCCACGGATTCTCACATGCATGACCCCACAGTCCCCCAGCCTCCCTGCCAGCCCAGGGCATGCTTCCTCCACACGGCTCCTCCCCACAGCTCTGCACGTGCCCTCTCAGCCTGACCTACAGGTTTCTCTCTTACAGACAGTAATAAAAGGACATCCATTCTCTCTGGACCTGCCGTTGACCAGCGAGGAATCTGTGTCTGCCAGAGGGAGACTTGCTCGTTGCAGGTTAGTGATTACAAATGGTTCTCCCCTGGTCCTCAAGTGGAGTTGGTGGTCTGTGTCACATGGAAGAAGCAGCCTGTTCCCCACGGTCTGTGTCCCACAGGAAGGGGAGGCTTTCCCACAGGAAGGGGAGGCTTTCCCACAGGCAGGTAGGAGGGGGTGTGCAGGGCCTGGCCAGGCGAGGAGGAGTTTGTTGCTACAGGACATGCCAGCCAGGAAAGGGCTTGACCTTGACCTTGGCATCAGAACCCAGGTAAGGGTGGCACAGGGATGGCAGGGGAGGCACGTACAGGGATAAAGGCAGACACCCGACTTCCACGTGGTACACCAGATGGATGTGGGCACCGAGGAGCCAGGCAGAGCTTGGTGAGCACAAGTCACCGGTGCGTACCTCCCACCGACGGCTGTGTTGCTACTCCCGGAGCAGGCTGGGCCCTGCGTCTGGGCCATGGCCGAGCCCCCAGGCCTCCTGCAGGTGTGCGTGGGGATGGCCTGGGACCAACCAGCCCAGGAGTTTGTTCCCAGCCCCACTTTGCTCACGAAATTCTTGTTACCCACTTGATGACCAGGTTTGTGCTTTGGAAATCCTACCCTATCTCTGTGCTAGGAAAGGCAAGCGTGTTTGTGGCTGGTCGTGCCGTTGTTTCACTAAGGGGGGGGGGAGTCTGTCCTCCCCACTCCCTTTCGTCCAAAGACCCAGGACTCTTTGGCCAAACTCCTTTTAGTGCTGTCCTGTCCTGGGGCTCTCTTCCCATACCGTGGCTCCTCCCTTAACCGCTTTGCTTCCTGTTCTTTCAGCAGTCTCCCTGCCTCGGTGCCAGCTTGCGGGTGAGCCAGCTCACGGGTAAGCTGGCTCGTGTGACCACACAGGCAGAGTGAGGGCGCTGGGAGGTGGAGCGGGGGATGCCACACTGTGGGCTCTGGGGCCAACCCGGCCCTCTCCCTGTCTCTGCAAATAAAGTTTTATTGGAACACAGCCATGCCTGCATATTTACACACTGTCTGTGACTGCGTTTGTCCAGCAGAGGCAGAGTTGAGTAGTTCCAGCAAAGACCTGTGACCATCAAAGCCTAAAATGTTCACTATAGGACCTTTCACAAATGTTGCTGACCCATGTAGTAGAGCAATGGTGGGTTGGAGCCAACACACGTGACTTCAAACCCTGGCTCTGCACTTTCTAGCTGGGGTGTGCAGGGAGCCACTCTGGACTTCAGGTTCCTCCTCTAGGGAGCAGGGATGATGGCCCCTCTGCACAGGGCTGGTGCAGGCCTCAGCAGACAGGAAACACGAGAGCCCTTCACACACTGCAGGCTGCTGCGTAGACGTCAGATGTTGCGATTTCTTCCTTTCCCCCTGAGCCTTCCGGGTTGCTCCAGTTCCTTAATTTGATTCTCCTTGGTTATTTCCGTGACTGTGACTGCAGCTATTAAAACCTGCAATTTGCGGGCAGAGCTAATGCTAATTTTCTAGTCAGCCTACCTTTCTGCAGGCTGTCAAATGGCAAGGCTATTTTTAAATAAGCATGGATTGTGTAGAAGAATTGGTTCATGAATGAAACCCACAATCATATATTTTACTCCAAGAGTTTAAAAAATTCATTTCAACCTCTGTGAAAAGCAATACGAAGATACCTTAAAGCAATACAGGTGGATCTACCATTTGATCCAGCAATACCACTAATGGGTATCTACCCAAAAGAACAAAGGACAATCTACAATAAAGACACCTGCACTCGAATGTTTATAGCAGCACAGTTCACAATTGCAAAGCTGTGGAGACAACCCAAGTGCCCATCAATACATGAGTGGATTAATACAATGTGGTCTATGTATACCACGGAGTTCTATTCATCTATAAGAAACAACGGTGATCTAGCACCTCTTGTATTTTCCTGGATAGAGCTGGAGCCCATTCCATTGAGTGAAGTATCCCAAGAATGGAAAAACAAGCACCACATATACTCACCAGCAAATTGGTATTAACTGATCAGCACCTAAGTGGACACATAGGAATTACATATATCGGGTGTCAGGCAGGTGGGGGAGGAGGGGATGGGTATATACATACATACTGAGCGAGATGTGCACCGTCTGGGGGATGGACATGCTTGAAGCTCTGACTCGAGGGGGGAGGGGATAAAGGCAATACACGTAACCTTAACATTTGTACCCCCATAATATGCTGAAATTAATGTTATTAATTATAAAAATTTAGCAATAAGAATATTCTCACGACATTAAAAAATATTTCTTTTCTTCTTAAAAAAATGCTGAAATTAAAAATAGAATTCCAGTTTATCTATTCTCTGTTCACTGAAGAAATCGTACCTGACTGGTAACTATGTTTAGATTCTCCTGCCGCCTTCTTTGGTCCAATATTCTGTTCGGTTCCCGTGGCGATTTTGCGCGTGCATTTAGGAGGAGAGTCCGTGAGGGCTCTCGGGGGCCAACATGGAGCATGCGTGTGTCACGTGTGCTGCTCAGTGGCTGAGCTGGTGCGTGTGAGAAACAGGGAACCTGAGGTGGCAGTGGGCACGGGGCGGCCCCCGTGCTTCCCCCCGGGGGTGGGGGTGTGAACGGAACAAACAGTCCAGATTACGGGATGCAAAAAAAATGCCCGGTACGCAGGCTCAATGGAGGGCCCGGCTCTGCCCTGCAGGACTGAGTCGTTTGTAGAGGCAGCAGAAAAAATTGCTGGAGGTGCAAACCAGTGGCCTTTGGGGCCAAATAAAGCCCGTGGACTTGCTTTCTTGGCTCACTCTGCAGTGCGTGTGTATTTTTATGCATTGTCTGGGCGTCTGCAGGTGACGATGCCCGTTCCTTCTCCGCTTCTGCCCTCACGGCTGTGTGACGTGTCGTGGCAGCTTCTCGGCCCCCTAAACGCCGAGATTTGCAACTCTCACCTGGCCGTGGTGGGCGGTCTTTGCTGTCAGGCGGAATCCAACGCCGTGGCCCCTTCAGTGAGCTGCTGCAAGCTCAGCGCAGGCAAGGGCTCCTTTTCTTTAGACCGCAGGGGTCCTCAGACCTTTCAAACAAGGGGGCCAGTTCACCGTCCCTCAGACCGCTGGAGGGCCGGACTACAGTTTAAAAAAAACGATGAACAAATTCCTATGCACGCCACACGTATCTTATTTTTAAAGTAAAAAAAAACACGGGCAGAAACGCCTGCATGCGGCCCACGAGCCGTAGTTTGAGGACGCCTGGGCTAGAGAGGAAAGAGGTTTTGCAGCCAGATGAGGGTTCGGGGCTCTAGATAAGCAGGGAGGCCCGGGCAGGACCGTGGCACCCTCAAGGGCAGCCCGAGTGTGCTCAGGGGGTGAGGACAGCTCGGGCAGCAGGAAGCAGCATCAGGGCATGAGGGCAGCGTCAGCTCCTCTTGGCTGCGCCCACGCCTGGCCCACGGGCACGCTGGGCAGCGGCCCGGGACGAGGCCTCACCCCCCGTCCCGTTGCCGCCCCTGCGAGGCCTGGCCTGCACTGGGCGCGACCCCAGGTGGGAGCCTGCAGGTTTGCAGATGTCGGGGGCGGAGGGTTGCGTTGCGCTGTGGATCCGTTTTTCCCTCCCTCGTTCGTCGTCTTCCTGGCCTTGCCCTCACGCAGCAAGGAGCTGGGGTGGAGCGTGCCCATGTGCAGTGAGACGGGCATAGTAGGTGGCGACAGGCTCCGTGTGTCTCGCTCACAGACTCGCCGGAGTCTGGCCTGAGCACAGTTTGCGCCGAGAGAGATAGGGGGACGTCCCTGTCTGTCCCCGACTTTGCTGTCAAAGGGATAAATGCCGGCGGGCGGCAGTCCAGCACCCTTCCCTGTGTGCCCCTTGGGCAGGCAGGTGAAGCATATGGACCCCCTGTTGAGCTGGGATTCTAAATGCATAAAATAAAATATGTAGCGTTGTGTATTGTGTATTCAGGAAAACCAAGCAGTGAAATAATCACTGAAACAGCATTACGTCGGTTAAATAACACGATGTAGTGGAAGGTCCAATAAATACCACGGTGTCAAAGCAACGAGAGGCGCAAACAATTTTGAAAAACTTGCAGCAACTGTAGGGTGGTATGAAGATATTTGTGACTTCTATCAGTGAGAAAGCCCGAGGTAATTCTGCTACTACCACTGTGGCTTATTCATGGTTGAAGGAAAAGCCAAATTTCTTTTTTTTTGAGACAGAGTCTCACTCTGTTGCCAGGGCTAGAGTGAGTGCCGTGGCGTCAGCCTAGCTCACAGCAACCTCAAACTCCTGGGTTCAAGCGATCCTCCTGCCTCAGCCTCCGGAGTAGCTGGGACTACAGGCATGCCCCACCATGCCCGGCTAATTTTTTCTATATATTTTTAGTTGGCCAATTAATTTCTTTCTATTTATAGTAGAGATGGGGTCTCGCTCTTGCTCAGGCTGGTTTCGAACTCCTGACCTCGAGTGATCCTCCTGTCTCGGCCTCCCAGAGTGCCAGGATTACAGGCGTGAGCCACCACACCCAGCCTGTAAAAGCCAAATTTCTATTGGACGTCATCGAAAATAGAGATGTGATTTTTTTTCACCTGTCCAGTACGTGGATTAAGAATCTCCGCTGGTGACTTCCCACTAAGTCAGATGCCTGTTTGGGGCTGCAGTGTGTGCATTCTGCAGCCTTCAGTAAATGGCCCTCAATTTGTATTTTGTTGACTGGGCATTGAGTTTTCTTTTCACTATCTATGGAGATAACGTGATTCTCCTTATTAGCTCTGTTAACATGGTGAGTCACGTTACTGGTTTCTCTCGCCTTGAGCTCTCCCTGCACGCTGGGGTGAGGGAGCCGTCCCTGGCTCAGACGGGCCGAGACCCCAAGTCAGCAGAGCGGGAGCCCATTGCTCCTTCCCACGATTAGCAGGGCGTGACTTGTTGACCAGCAGAGAGAACTGTCCCTCGGGGCAGACGGCCAAGCACCTGTGGCTTCACACGCGGTACCAGACAGTAGAGGGTAGAATGCAGACGTCTTCCTCTCTTGTGCTATGCAAGCACGCCAGGCGTCTTGTTGTCCGCAAACGGTACCAGGCGTGGAAGGGCATCTCTTGTGCTGCGTCTGGAGGCGCAGGTGCTGTTTGGTGCCGTGGGGAGTCACGTACCAGAAAGTAGCCGGGAAACCAGCCGCGGGACGCCTGCCAAATTGAACAGTACAAAAATAAAACGACTGGTGCTTTAAGCGCTGCAGTCTTGTACCCTCTTTTGTGTCTGTGTGTGTGTGTGTTTTTCTTTTTTTGTCTGTCTTTCCGTGTCCATCCCCTGTCCCACAATCGGGCCATGACACTGGGGGCTCTGTCCTCCCCAACCCTCTTCCCTGGAGGCATCTGAACTTCTTTCCTTTTCGCTCCAAGCAGTTCTGTTCCGATCCGTTCTCGCTCGGTTCCCAGCAGCCGCCCCTCCGCGGGGGGCTCAGTCCTTTCCCCGAGACTCCGGCTGCCCCTCCCCCAACCCCCCCAGACCTGCCGTGGCAGTCACCGGGCGACTCGCCCGCTTGTCACTCGCAGAACGTGGCAGGTCCCTTCCAATGTCGGCTGTCCTCGCTCGCATCGGCTGGTCGCACCCTCAGGTCTCGGTGGACCCTTCCCTTTGGGAGCAGGGATGCCACGGAGGTGCACGGGTGTGAAGCCCACAGATGGGCCCCGAATTGCAGCCGGGGCCACTGAGTCACCGGCTCGCCATTTGCACAGGACGAGGGTCTGGAGAGAAAAGGTCACCGGTGCCCCGTCCCGGGGTCCCTTCCTCCTCAAGTTCCCCGGGACTGACTGTGAGTCCCCCTTCTCACTGGGGCCCCCAGCCCCGCTGACGTGTCCCAGAAGGTGGCTGGAGTCTCCTCCCTCGGTTGCTGTCTTGACCGGGCCAGCACCTGGTGCGTGGCGGTCAGCAGACCGTCCGGAGAGAGACAGATCCCACTGGCCGAGCTCAGGCCAACCTTTCTTTCTTTCTTTCTTTTTTTTTTAATTTCAGCATGTTATGGGGGTACAAATGTTAAGTTTACGTATATTGCCCATTCCCCCTCCCACCTGCCCGACGTCCGATAAATGTTTTTCCTGTATGTCCACTCAGGTGCTGATCCATTAACACCAATCTGCTGGTGAGTGCACGTGGTGCTTGTTGTTCCATGCTTGGGACACTTCACCCAGTAGAATGGGCTCCAGCTCCAGCCAGGAAAACACAAGAGGTGCGAGATCACCGTTGTTTCTTAGAGCTGAATAGTACTCCATGGTGTACATATGCCACATTGTATTAATCCATTCATGAATTGATGGGCACCTGGTTGCCCATCAATTGTTTCCACACCTTTGTGATTGTGAACTGTGCTGCTATAAACGTTCGAGTGCAGGTGTCCTTTTTGTAGAGTGTCATTGGATCTTTTGGGTAGATGCCCAGTAGTGGGATTGCTGGATCAAATGGTAGATCCATTTGTATCGCTTTGAGGTATCTCCATATTGCTTTCCACAGAGGCTGAACCAGTTTGCAGTCCCACCAGCAGTGTGGGAGTGTTCCTCTCTCTCCACAACCACGCCAGCGTTTATCTTTTGGGGACTTTTTGATAAAGGCCATTCTCACTCAGGCCTGCCTTCCCGCCGGAGAAGGGGCCGCCCGAGCCCCGCTGGGCTCCGTGGACAGCTCGGCAGCCGTTCCGCTCGGCGGCTAACCGGGTAAGTGCCGGCAGCGTCGGATCCCTTGGAGGCAAGTCCTGGCTTTGGGGCATTCACGTAAAACCTCTCTCCCTCAGTTTCCTCGTTTGTGGATGGGGACTCCCTATAAGTGTGGACCTGGGGAGGGACCGAAATCCTCAGACCACGCGGCACCGTGCCTGGCCCGGGGACCCTCGGTGGCGCTGGCTGTCTCCGCGGTGGGGCGCCCGCCGGCTGCTCAGGTGCACGTCCTAATGTCCGAGGCTGCAGCAGCCGGGAGCCGCCTCACTCGGAATGCTGTCAGCCGCAGCAGAGAACTCGACGCGCGGGGGTTTGGGCAAGGAAGGCTTCGATCACTCGCATGCTGAGAAGTCTGGCGTGGGACGGGCCCCTGGGTGGGAGGGTTCAGGGGTGTCACCAAGAACACAGCTTCTCTGTCCCTCCCTGTCTTTCCACACCAGCCTCAGGGGCTGGCGGCCAGCAGAGACCGGGGCCACCCACCTCCCTCCAGTTCGCACGGGCCGGAGGGTTTGAGAGAGCGCCTGTCCCCGGACCGTGCGGTGGCCGCGCTTCCCTGCTGTCTGACGAGGTCTACACTGCCGGGAGTTGCCCTGAGCCGGTGACAACCGCTCAGGGGATGGCACAGGACTCAGCGTGGACCGGCAGCTCCAAAGACGCCCAAGTACGAGAACCACCTGCAGAGCTCAGAGAACGCCGTTTCCCAGGCCCAAGTGAGTCTGACTCAGCAGGGACAGGGCCCAGGTACCGTGTCTCCCCGAAAATAAGACGGGGTCTTCTGTTTACTTTTCCTCAAGAAGACACGCTAGGAGCCGGGCGAGGTGGCTCACACCTGTAATCCCAGCACGCTGGGAGGCCGAGGCGGGCGGATTGCTCGAGGTCAGGAGTTCAAAACCAGCCTGAGCGAGAGCAAGACCCCGTCTCTACTATAAATAGAAAGAAATTAATTGGCCAACTAATACATATAGAAAAAATTAGCCGGGCATGGTGGCGCATGCCTGTCGTCCCAGCTACTCGGGAGGCTGAGGCAGGAGGATCGCTTGAGCCCAGGAGTTGGAGGTTGCTGTGAGCTAGGCTGACGCCACGGCACTCACTCTAGCCTGGGCAACAGAGTGAGACTCTGTCTCCAAAAAAAAAAAAAAGAAGACTCGCTAGGGCTTATTTTCAGGAGATATGCTATTTTCCCCTCAAAGCCTCAGCCTGCAGCACGCACAGGACGGCCGGGACCCGACAGGGGGAGCCGACCTTGCTGGTGGGGCTGCCCGCACCTTTCCGGTCACCTCTGGGATAGCAGCTGTCACGATGGGGCGGATGGGAAGGGCTGCTCGTGTTCTTTCCCGCTCCGCGACGACACGCACGGGTTGTGCAGACGCTGCGCAGCCACGCCCGTCACCAGGGCTGATTTTCGGGGTGGGGCTTCTATGGCGCACATGCTTAGACATCCCGCTAGGGCTTGTTTTATGGGTAGGGCTTATTTTCGGGGAAACACGGTACCTGCAGTTTGCTTCCTCCACCTGCGCTTCCGGCCGCAGGTGACCGCATTTACGATCTGCTCTTGACTCAAAGCAGAAGTTTGATTTTACACTGTGGGAGATGGCGAAGTTTCAATTTGGGTTGTTCTCACATACAAATCGGTCGCCCTGGGTCCCCTCACATTGCCAGTGCTCGCCAGGCCTCCCGGCTTCCTTCCTGCTGCTCAACCCCCGCCTTGGTCGTCTGCCTGGACGGTGTCCTTGTCAGCCCCTCGGGTCCCCAGCTCCAGCCCCCTGAACTCCTGCCAGGCTCCCAACCACGGCCACCGACCTCCTTCGAAGCTAGTGTCCCTGGGCCCCGCTCCTCCACTCCGCTCTTCCTCCGTGTGGTTCTCGGTATGACGTTAGTTTATCGCAGACGCAGTCACTTCCCTGTCGTGTTCAGGACACTCTGGTGGCTGCTCGGGGACTTCAGGACAAAATCGAGACTCTCTCCTGGCATCCAAGGCTTTGCCTTCTTCCCTGGGCTTCCTTGCTCCTGCTCAGGGCCTGCCTGGGAACTAACCAGCTTTATGGGTTTACGGTTCATGGGGGTTATTGGGAAGGAGGCCAGGGGCAGAGTTTTTTTTTTCCTCCAAGTCAGAGTCTCACTCTGTTGCCCAGGCTTGCGTGCTGTGGCGTCAGCCTCGCTCACAGCAACCTCCAACTCCTGGGCTCAAGCAATCCTCCTGCCTCAGCCTCCTGAGTAGCTGGGACTACAGGCATGCGCCACCATGCCCGGCTAACTTTTTCCTATATATTTTAGTTGTCCAATTAATTTCTTCCTATTTTTGGTAGATACGGGGGTCTCGCTCTTGCTCAGGCTGGTTTCGAACTCCTGACCTTGAGCGATCCTCCCGCCTTCACCTCCCAGAGTGTTGGGATGACAGGCGTGAGCCATAGTGCCCAGCCTCGGTTTTTAAACTCATGGAAACACTAAACACAAAAAAATCGTGATGATTTCGGAATGTATCAGCGCCAGGTAAAGATTAGTTGTGACTGTGGCCTCGTCTGATGCAGATTCCGCTTGTGAACAGTGATTTATCGGAGCCGCCTCCACGTCAACACGAACCGAGACGCGTTGACCATAAAGCTGTTCTCGCAAGTGCCCACCGTGGGCCAGGTGAAGCGGACGGCAGGTGAGGAGGTGCAGGTGCTGATAACGCAAGAGCCCCCACGCGGCCCGGCGTATGAGTTCTAGCTTGTTCTAGCATACTAGTGCTAGCTAGTTCTAGCTTCTCATCGCATTTATCGATTCTTTGTCTTTTTGCCTCCCCTTTGGCTCAAGGGGCCGGCTGCAACCCCGTGCAAAGCTCTGGAGGGCAGGAACGTCATCAGTTTGCTCTTAAACGCCTGGATGGAACGCAAGCAGCAGGGAGCAGCAGTCAAGGTGAGTGGAAACAGCGGGGGCCTCAGCGGCCTGGGGCCCGGTTTCCTGGCAGCAGATACGTTTTCGCAGCCCAAACCCGATCTCTCCCGGTCACGTTTGCTGTGAGATCTTTAAAAAAAATCCTCTGAGTGGAGGTGACTTGTTTTCTGGTTAGAAATAAATGATGGTGAGAGGACGGGCAGGGAGAAGACAGGACGGACGGGGTCGCGGGAATGGGATTTATGGGCTTTCACCTGCTCGTGGCGGCCAGAGAGCCCTTCAGCCGTGTCAGCCCCTCGGCAGACGCTGGGTAATCACTCACAGCGGCTCTGGGAGGCGGAGAGGTGGGCTTGTTTCGGTCAGAAGGTGAAGCAATAAATAACAAGTTAGCAAGCGTCCCTGGCCAGGCGGATGCAGACTTTGATGGATTTCCTGAGACTCTTTGGGGTCCACGAGTCCCATCTATAAACTCCAGGTTGGCTGCTAGGACATGGGACTGCAGTGGGGCACCGTTAGAGGGTCTTTTACCAGTTTGGGACGGCGCCCATCGGCCGCGACACCTCGCCCACAGCCGGCACCCACAGTCCACACGGCGGTCTGTGCTGCGCATTGACGACGCGTCCGTCTTGCTCTCGTGTGACGAGGAAAGCTTGAGAGCACTGGAAGCTTGTTCTACTTTACAGGCAGCTTTGCTTGTCATGTATATCAGAATAGGTAACGTAAACATGTATGTTTTCATGACATTATTTTTAAATGTTCACAATTTTATTTTGATAAATGAAAAATTAGAAAAGTCACATCACGGCTGTTGGCTAAAGTAGACGCCTGCGTTCATCTGTGGCTGTCGACTACAGTCGACACTGGGCTGTGCACGTTCATCTGTGGCTGTCAACTACAGTCGACGCTGGGCTGTGCACATTCATCTGTGGCTGTCGACTACAGTCAACCCTGGGCTGTACACATTCATCTGTGGCTGTCAACTACAGTCGATGCTGGGCTGTGCATGTTCATCTGTGGCTGTCGACTACAGTCAATGCTGGGCTGTGCATGTTCATCTGTGGCTGTCAACTACAGTCGATGCTGGGCTGTGCATGTTCATCTGTGGCTGTCAACTACAGTCGATGCTGGGCTGTGCATGTTCATCTGTGGCTGTCAACTACAGTCGACACTGGGCTGTGCGCGTTCATCTGTGGCTGTCAACTACAGTCAATGCTGGGCTGTGCATGTTCATCTGTGGCTGTCAACTACAGTCGACACTGGGCTGTGCATGTTCATCTGTGGCTGTCAACTACAGTCGACACTGGGCTGTGCGCGTTCATCTGTGGCTGTCGACTACAGTCAATGCTGGGCTGTGCATGTTCATCTGTGGCTGTCAACTACAGTCGACACTGGGCTGTGCATGTTCATCTGTGGCTGTCAACTACAGTCGACACTGGGCTGTGCGTGTTCATCTGTGGCTGTCAACTACAGTCAACGCTGGGCTGTGCATGTTCATCTGTGGCTGTCAACTACAGTCGACGCTGGGCTGTGCATGTTCATCTGTGGCTGTCAACTACAGTCGATGCTGGGCTGTGCGCGTTTGTCTGTGGCTGTCAACTACAGTCAACACTGGTACCAAAGTGGTTAAAAACTGTGGTAAAGCACATATAACACTAAATGTACCATTTCGACCATTTACATGCACACTGTTTAGTAGCATTAATTATATTCACGGTGTGGGGCCACCACCACCACTGCCGGAACTTTCCTTTCCCCCCACGAGCAGAACTCTGCCCCCATGAAGCCACCGCTCTCTGTCCCGGCCTCCCCTCCAGCCCTTGGACACGGCTACTCTGCTTTCCGTCCCTCCTGGCCACCTGGATGTGTTCTGCAAATGAGATCGCACGGCACGTGGCCGCCTCTAACTCTGAGAAGCCGGCTTTATGAGATTTCCGCGGCAGGCCCTGCCTGGGCGAGGAGCCGTGAGGCTGGGCGGGCAGGGCCAGCTGGTGGGCGCAGGCTGGGTTGTCCCAGGGGCAGGCGTCGGGACCAGGGTGAGCGTGTAAACGGGTCGTTTGGGACGGGATCCCGCAAGAGCAGCAGATAGGAGAAGAGAGCAGGGAGGGAGGGAAGGAGGGCCCTGGGCAGGTGGCCCTGTGGGCTCAGGGTCAGTCCTGCCGGGAGGTGGGAAGGGCACACCGTGGAGCTTTCTACCAAGGATGAGAGATCTGGGGCGCTTGTCCCCCCGTTGCCACCCAGAGCTGGCAAGGGCTGCTGCTGGGCTGCCCCTCCCCCACCCTGCAGGCCGAGCCTGGACGCAGGAAGCCACGAGCCGGGGGGGCTGGGACGGCAGCTGCTGAGAGGCGTGGGTGTGGCGCCAATGGGCTCTTTTTTTTTGAGACAGAGTCTCACTGTGTTGCCCAGGCTAGAGTGAGTGCCGTGGCGTCAGCCTCGCTCACAGCAACCTCCAACTCCTGGGCTCAAGCGATCCTCCTGCCTCAGCCTCCCGAGTAGCTGGGACTACAGGCATGCGCCACCATGCCCGGCTAGTTTTTTCTATATATATTTTTAGTTGGCCAATTAATTTCTTTCTATTTATAGTAGAGACGGGGTCTCGCTCTTGCTCAGGCTGGTTTCGAACTCCTGACCTCAAGTGATCCTCCCGCCTCGGCCTCCCAGAGTGCCAGGATGACAGGCGTGAGCCGAGCGCCTGGCCAGCCTGTGGTTTATTTCTGAAGCCTTCTCGAATGCTGCTTTGGCAAAAGAAAAAAACGGGAAAAAAAAACGAGCCTGGTGTGCTGTGCGCATAGCGGAGCCCCAGCCCCGCGGGAGTCCGATATCAACCACATCTGCTGGTTCTAGCAAAGTCTCCAGCCCTCCCGGGAGGCCACAGTGGGGAAAGGAAGCGTGCAGCCTGGGCGGCCGTCTGCGCCGTCCACAACCCGGCCGGGGTCACCTCGAATGTCACGGAAGGCACCCTCGCCCTCCCGGAAGCACAGAGGGGCCTTTCACAGAGACCCTCGTCTGCCGTTTGAGACCCGACCCTGCCGCCGCTCGTTACTGCTTTTCCGAGAGTGTCTGTGAGCCGTGGCTTCCCTGGTGAGCCGCCCACGGCCCCGACACCACGCCCGGCCGCGGGGACAGCCGCCGGGGACGCGCCCGTCCGGCCGTCTGGGGGATGATTCATGACTTGCGTTTGGGCAGCCTGGTGATATTTCATTAATCCAAATGTCAGACAATCTAGTGCTAATGTGTTTGCGGTAGGGCTCAACGTTTTCAGTTTTTTTTTTTTTTTAAATAAGCATTTTAGATGCTGACTTTGGCTTTCTGTTTGAAAGATAATATTTAGAGGATACTGTTGGGGATGATACTAATACCTGTATTAATATTAGGGGATAACATTGAATAATTTATTTTGCTTTTTCTTTTTTTTTCTCGGTTCATTTGTAAACCGAGATTGCAGCTTTAATCTAGGAACGTGTGGGGAATTCCAAGCAGATCGCATCGCGCAGAGACGGGGACTCTGATTCTTGATTTGTGTCTGGGGAAAATGAGTGTTTCAGATGGCATATTCACAGGGAATCGAGGAGTAGGGTTCTGATTGTTTGTTTTTCACATTTTGAAAGCACCTCCTGCACGCCTCGATTTGCAAAGTGCTTTCGGAAATGCTGTCTCCTTCGACGTCATCTTCAGAACATTTCTGCTCAGTAGATATGATCATCTCCGTTTTATGGATGGGAACATCGAGCTTATGCGACTCATCTGCATCTCCCAGGTACCGCGTTTCCCCAAAAATAAGACTTGCCCATAAAATAAGCCCTGGCGGGATTTCTAAGCGTTTGTGCAATACAAGCCCCACCCCGAAAATCAGCCCTAGTGGCGGGCGTGGCTGCGCAGCGCGTCTGCACAACCCGTGCGTGTCGTAGCGGAGCGGGAACGAACACGAGCAGCCCTTCCCATCCGCCCCGTCGTGACAGCTGCTGTCCCAGAGGTGACCGGAAAGGTGCGGGCAGCCCCACCAGCAAGGGCGGCTCCCCCTGTCGGGTCCCGGCCGTCCTGTGTGTGCTGCGAGCTGAGGCTTTGAGGGGAAGATAGCACACCCCCTGAACATAAGCCCCAGGGTGTCTTCTTGAGGGAAAACAAATATAAGACCCTGTCTTATTTTGGGGGAAACACGGCAATAAGTTTCAAAAAACGGGTTTTAAACTCAATTCTCTGGCAGCTCCGCCTTTCCCTGCCTCGGACTGGGATGTTATTTCATTAATTTCTTTACCCATCGCCGTGATCAGCAAATACCCATCTCCTGCAGTTTCAGGCGTGAGCAAAATGTTAGGAGCACCGAGGCAACAACCGGTGTTTGTCCCTGAGGAGTTCCCGGTCGGATGGGGGCCTCGGGCGGGCCGTTGAGAACGTCAACTCAATATGCCAAGGCGCGAGACGATATTTTTAGAATAAGATTGTAATTCTGTACGCGTCCGTGGAGCGCTCGTACGATCCCCGTGCTGTGAGGAACGCCAGAGTTGTAAAGGAGAAGGATGTCAGGCTGGTGGCGGTCCCCCCGCCCCTCTCTAGAGTAAAAAGAGAACAGGCTCCCTGACCAGACCCCCCACAAACAACCGCCAGGCACCACCAGCCCCTCCCGTTTCTCAGGAACAGACAAAGACCACAGTGGGGAAAAAAAAAAAAAACCCAGCCCTTCCTGCCAAAAGTCCCTAACCCTCCTCAACAGTATAAAAGCTCACACCCCATACAAGCGGCTGTGACTTCTGAGGCCCCATTCTCCTGAGACCCCTGAACCTCACCCGGGAGCGCTCAACGACGCCACGTTGTTTGGCCCCACTCTCTCTCCCTCTCTCTGCCTGTTTCTTTCACCGCCGGAAAACCTTACAAAGGAGGCGTAGACCCCCCTGCTGGTGCCGCAGTCAGCCTGGTCAGGGACACGGAGGAGCGTTCCACCTCACCCTGCAAACTCAGGTGTGCGGGGAAGCACACCTGTGAGTCCACGACTCAGCTCAGTTCTGTCTCAGCTCACGTCACGCAAGAACGGAGGGACCGTGGCTCCCGTCAAGGGTGGCGAAGCTTCTTGCGCTTGCGTAGGTGCTGGGGGTGGAGGAGGCTCCCGACCCTGGACCCACCCAGGTAACAGAAAAAGCGTCTTTCCTTCCTGCCCACCTGGCCCCCCTTCCACGCTGCCTCCGTGTCACCTGTGGGGGGCTGGAAGCCTTCCTTCTTCTCTCCCTGGGCCACAGGTGGGAGGAGAGGTGGGTTCTGAGCCCACCTGAATACCTATGGAAGGTGGTTCATAGCTGCCTCCTTCACCCTTGACTCGCGGACCAAGGCTGTGCCCCCCAGAAAGGTGCCCGTCCCTTGGCCTGGGCTTTGACGTCGCCTGGCTGTCGTTTTCTCACGGGCTACCTGCTGTTTCTACCTTATTGATAGCAAATCCCAGGACACAGCTCCCAGGTAAGTAGAAAAGGAAGTGGCACATGGCATCCCAGGTACAATTCCTGAAAGTCCCAGAACCCTCAGGAACAGCAGTTTCAAATGCTCACAGTCCTCACCATCAGAGAGACAAACCCAGGACCGAAGTCTCACTAGAATTCCGGCAGGTAGAACCCATCCGGCACCTGGGGCCTGCACTGGGGTCCGTGATGCCCGTTTCCCTCCTGCTGTCACCAGGGAAGGGCACCTGGTTGTTCCACAAGGAGACAGAAAGTCAGACCAAGGGTGATCCGCCCACCCTGCCTGCTTGACAATCCCTCTCTCTGAGCGTTCCTTGCCTTGGTAAGGAGCAGCAAAGCAGAGTAGGGCTGGGAAATGGGTTCTACAAAAAAACAAACAAAAAAAACCTTGCAAAATAGAAGATGGGGAACAGCACCTGGTAGACGAAGAGGGAGAAGGTCCTTCTGGAAATGATCTGCTGTAAGATCTGGAAAAGCAGTTGCAAGAAGGTCTCTGGCAAACGCAGCACGAGGTAGAACTGCGGTGCGGGCAGGTCCCGAGGCCCAGGCAAACCTCAGCAATCCGGGAAGGCTGGGGCAGAATGTTCTGGGCTCCGGCTCCATGTTTTGGGCAGCACCACTGCCCCGGGCCTCCCGTGACCCTGCTGAACTATTCGAAGTTTCTCCTGAAGGCCTCGCTCCTGCCCTATCTCTGGGGCTGTCCGTGCACAGCCCCGACCTCACCGTGACACCTGCCCGGCCCAGCTGTGAAGGAACAGGTAGGTACCCCTACTCCGCAGGGGCCAACGGGGCTCCTGGGGCTTCCTTCCCTCTGTCTGCAGCCCACCACTTACGAGACATCACTGCACGACAATCGTTTTGTTTCTTAATTTGTAACCCCTGGCAGAGTCCGTTCTTATTGCTAGCACAGAATGAACCACTTCTATGTTGTGCGACCACCACTTAGTGGCCAATCTGTGTGGGCGAGCAAACACCTGTGGTGTCTCAGGTGTGCTCACGCCGACCCCCGTCTGCCCTACCTGGGACGGAGGCGTAAGCACCTGGCTCAGGTTCTCAGAGGCAGGGCACGGGGCTGGCTTTCCAACCCATGTTCTTTGGACAGCAAGTCCCGCGTTCTTTGCCATGAAGCTACAACCCTTTTTCCCAGAAACCGCAGAGGGGACAGGTGTGTGGAGGCCAATGGGCACAGGGCCAGCCGGTCTCGTCCCCTCATTGGGGTGAAGGTGGCGGTGCGCACAGAGGAGCTGGGGACCTGGAATGAGGACCCTTCCTCCTGCTCCCCAAGCCCTGGCCTCGGTGGGTCCAGGAGGTGGCTGGTCCAGGGAGCACACCGGCGTCTCCGTGGCTGGTTCCGTGGCTCAGCTGGGGCTCTGAGGGGAAGTCTAGGAGCTCCCGGGCCTGGACTCAGGTGCGTAAGAGTCAGGGTCTCGGGAAGCCACTACAGTGTCGTTACTATGGTGACAGTTGTCATCTCCTCATTTCTGTCCCCACAGTGCCGCTACCTGTCCCACTCGCCCCACGAGCAGTCGCTGCATCATACCCACCTCACCTGGAGACCGGTGCCTGCTGCCGGATGCAGAGACAGGCAGGTGCGCGAAGAAGAAAGACGTGTTTGGATGGAGAGAAGGTGAGGGGAGTTATCGATTACTTCAGTGACGGTAATTCTATAAAAAATTATGAGAAAAAGACTAAAAATGGTATTTTGCAACAAGGGAAAGGTCTTCAGTTAAGCCACCAAACATTTTTCCAAAGGACAGAGGACCTTTGTAATAATAGAAAAGGTTGATTACTTCACAGCTTGAGAAATAGCAAGTATTTTTCTTTAGCTTTAGTTGAGTTGTGAAACATCATCCGGTTAATATTTTGTGCATGTTTAATCTCAAAGAACTTCCAAATTTATAAAAAAAAAGGCTAATTCATGACTTAAAACATCAAAATTTTTTTCAGCATATTATGGGAGTACAAATGCTAAGGTTACGTATATTGCCCTTGCCCCCCTCCCCCCTCGGGTCAGAGCTTTGAGCGTGTCCATCCCCCAGATGGTGTACAACACACTCATTATGTTTGTACATACCCATCGCCTCCTCCCCCATCCCATCTGCCCGATGCCCGATAAATGTTATTCCTATGTGTCCACTCAGGTGCTGATCCGTTAATACCAATTTGCTGGTGAGTGCATGTGCTGCTTGTTTTTCCATTCTTGGGATACTTCACTCAGTAGAATGGGCTCCAGCTCTATCCAGGAAAATACAAGAGGTGCTGTATCACCGTTGTTTCTTATAGCTGAATAGTACTCCATGGTATACATATACCACATTTTATTAATCCACTCATGTATCGATGGGCACTTGGGTTGTTTCCACAGCTTTGCGATTGTGAATTGTGCTGCTATAAACATTCGAGTGTAGATGTCTTTTTCACAGAGTGACTTTTGTTCTTTGGGGCAGATGCCCAGTAATAGGATTGTGGGATCAAGTGGTAGATCCACTTGTATCGCTTAAAACATCAAATCTGTGGCATAGTTAGTATAGACCAAGGGAACAGCACAGAGAGCTCAAAAATAAACTCCTGTGGCCACATGACTCTTGACGAGGGCTGCAAGACAACGTCATGGGGAAGGGACGGTGTCTCCAACAAACGGTGCTGGGCAGACTGGACATCCACTTGCAGAAGAGTGAAGCTGGACCCTTACCTCACACCATAGACAAAAGTTAAGACTCAAAAACGGAGCAAAGGCTTATTTTATAAAATTGAAAATTGAACAACTAGATTCTCAAGCTCAAGTCATTCCAAACATGCTTAAAAGTTTTCCAGTCACTGAATTGACTGCCAATAAATCATTTAAAAAATTTTTTTAATTGTGGTAAAATACACAGGACTAAATCTGTAAGAGCTAAACTATAAGATTCTTAGATGAAAACACAGGGGAAAACTTCACGACAAATAGAATTACTTCCATGTGATCCAGCAATGCCACGTCTGGGCATATATGTGCAAAAGATTGTAAGCAAGCTCTCAAAGTAATACCTGTACACCCAGGCTCATCGCAGAATTATTTATAGTAGCCAAAAGGTGGAAGGAAGTCAATGTTCACCAGCGGATAAATGGACAAACTGTGGCGTATGCGCACAGTGACATGTTGTTTTGTCTTAGTAAGGAAGGAAATTCTGACGCATGCTACAACATGGGTGAACACTGAAGACATCATCCTAAGTGCATGAGACAGTCACAGATGTACAAATACTGTGTTGTTCCGCTCACACGAGGTGTCTGGAGTTGTCATACTCTCGGAAATGGGAAGCGGGACGGTGGTTGCCAAGGGCTGGGGGAGGGAAAGAGGAGGGTCGTTTAATGCGTGCGGAGTTTTAGTTTTGCAAGATGAAGCAGTTCTGGAGATTGGTTGCATGATAGTGTGAATATACTCAACCTTACTGAACTATATACTCAAAAATGGTTTAGATGGTAAATTTAGTCCTGTGTATTTTACCACAGTTGAAAATTTTTTAAAACGATTTATTGGCAATCAATTCAGTTACTGGAAAACTTTTAAGCATGTTTGGAATGACTTGAGCTTGAGAATCTAGTTGTTCAATTTTCAATTTTATAAAATATAAATACAGTTCAAGTAATCCTGACAAAAAATTTGTTGTCTGAATTGAGATATTCTATAACCTCCACACTAGATTTCAAAAAGTACAAAAAAGGTATGAGACAGCTCATTAATTATTTTTATATTGATCACATGTTGAGGTGATAATATTATAGATATACCAGGTTAGATAAAATACATTGTTAAAAATAATTTCAACTGTGTCTTTTTATTTTTATACATGTGGCCATCAAAAAATGTAAAAGTATGTATATGGCTCATGTTACATTTCTGTCAATTCCTAAGAACAATGGGGAGAATTTCGAAAGGCAGGAGGGCAGTGACAGAACTTATAGTCCAGTAAGACTTTCGTGGTGTTCAAAAGGAGAGAGAAGTATTGATTAACTTTAGATTTTTCTTAGTTATGTGGCCATCCTAGAAGTTGAATATATAATTTCAACATTAGCAGAGAGGACACAAGTAGAATAAAGAAAACTCAATGAGCCACATTCAGGATAGAAAAGAAAGAACAATAAAGAAACCCGACACAGCCCCATGGCAGAGAGAAAAGGAAAATCTAAAAGCAAAGAAAAGGCAAAAAATAAAAAATAGTAAAGGATAAATAATCCCCAATATTTCATTAATCACAACAAATGTGGAAGGATTAAATCTATCTGTTAGGTTAGACACACTTCCAGACGGATCAGAAATGAATCAAACGCAGCCACGTGCTGTTTGCAAGAGACCCAAATATTTGCAAGGCAGGGCAGAGGGAGGCTCAGTGTAATTTTATAGACAAATATTAGCCAAGCGAGAGCCAAGAGCTGTATCCCTCTGTTAGCGTTCTTAGCTGTGGGCAAATAGAAGCCTTTCTGGTCATTTATGCAAAAGCATATACAAATGTATGTAAATTTAGAAGCCTTTCTGGTCATTTGTGGAAATGCATATGCAAATGTATGCAGATACATTCATGCAAACATGTATTTACTAGAGGATGTTTGTGGCTCCCGGAATCTGCTGCAGGCTGGGGACACTGAGTGGCTCCCAGTCACGTGGGGACACCGCCGGAAGTCCAGCGCGGTTTCAGCCATTAAGGCTGTGAACCAGATGCCAGAAAGTCTTCCACGGTTCCACGGTCATGCTTTCCGGAAAAACAAATGTCTGGCCCGACCATTCTCACATGTCTCCCACGTCCTGAGTGGAGTCTCGTGGGCCCGTGGGGTTGCCCGGGTGGTGAGAGAGGCCGGGTGGGTCGGTGCAGAGAACTCAGGATGCCACCTGGTGAGACAGAACTCGGAGAGCCCATAACTCCCCAGATGGCGGATGGCCGAGCAAGCCTTTCGGAAGATACAGAAAATCTGATAACGATGCATAATCTATTAAAATGTGATATGAAAATCCTCACTGAATAATGGTAAGAATTATATATTTATAATTTATGCATAGGAATTAATGCAAGATATATGAGAGACTTTTATGAAGGAAATTAAAAATTTTTATTGAAGGATGTCATGGAAGACTCAATCAGATTTATCTTTTTGCATGAATGAGAAATCTCAATATTTTAAAATGTCAGTTGTCCTTCAGGTCACTTACAAATTTATTGAAAAGTTCAGTAAAGCTCCAACAAGCTTTTTCATTGCACCAAGAAGCTGATTTGAAAATAGATGAAGAGGTTCAGAACAGCCAAGAAGAATTTTTTAAAAGATTTGGAAGAAGTGTCTTGTCCTTTCAGATATCAAAAGTGTTTCTAAAGATACAACAATTGAAATAATTTGGCATTGTCTCCAGGGATGCAGAAAGACAAAGAGAAAGATCACAAGCCCACTTAGACAATGACAGAACTGCCATTCACATCAGAAGAGAGAGGATCGTCTACTCAATTAACAGCACCAGAACAATTGTTCCTCCATCCACATGGGGAAGCCAGGTCCCACACCGTGCTGTAAACTCTCCAGGGGGACTAGGGTGCAAAAGGAACAGCTAAATTTAAAAACCTTCAGAAGAAAATAGAGTGTGGGATACAAGTTAACTGCCTTTTTGGCCCCTGTACCTTGGCCTTTGTATATTGCTTGTTTGCTTGCCACTTAGCCTGACTGAAGCCATGATAGGCTTCTGCAGAGTAAAGAAAAAAAAAAAAAACAAGCCCCCAGGGGAGAAACTGCAAGGCACTAACTGATAAGGCACTAAAAAGTCCCTAAAACCTAGCCAACCAATCAAGATACACGGCCAGCATGATCAGTGTATGAACAGCTTGAGTGAGACGTGTGGGTGCTAGGTGGGCTCCAGATACCACTTGTAACCAGTAACCTGAGTTGCACAACAACTAAAAATATAAGACCTGTGCTAAAACCTTGCCAAGGGTCCTTGTCTAAGGAGACCACCGAGCTGGTGCTCTGGGACTTGGACCCTAGCTCGAGCTAGCCCCAATAAACTCCCTGCTGCAACCTAAATTATTGCGTGACCGGCTCTCTGTTCTGGTGTATTGGGATCCGGACATAACAAGAGGAGAATATTTTTATTGCATCCGGGCAGGCAAAGATTTCTTCAACAATACGCAAAAGCACAAACCGTAAAGGAAAAGAGTGATGAATAATACATCAAAGATAGAAACTTCGTATGACAAAGTCACTGTACACAAAGCGAAAGCAGGAGTCGTAGCCTGGGAAAATGTTTACGGTGCATGAACCTAACAAAAGGTCAATATCTGGACTGTGAAGGGAATCAACCTGCACAAACCCATTTGGAAAAGATAAAGGCCCCAGCGTAAAAGCTGGCAGAGCCGTGGGCAGGAAACCCGCAGAAGACTCCCTAAGGCCGATGCGTGAAGAGATCGTGAGTGATCCCACCAGTGATCAGGGAGCCGAGAAATCTAACACTGAGAGACCCATTCTACAAGTTTTTGCCATTAGACTTGAGGACTGAACTCTGATCTTTTTCTTTTGCTAAAAACTCCTTCCTAAGGAGGCCAGCTGGGTCAGGCTGACAAATGGTAAATTCCCACTAAGCGGCTTTTGTTAACCAAATAAAGCGGTGGTTTACTTCCCAACCTGATTCTGGTATGGCATTAACATCACCTAAAAGATAGGAAGCCCCTGTCTTAACTCAAGCATCCTAGCAGATGCCCATCATAAATTTAAAATATCTTAACTCAAGCATCCTAGCAGATGCCTCTTCGTAAATTTCAAGCATCTTAAAGCACCCTAGCAGGCGCCTATCATAAATTTAAAACGTCCTCCTGTCTGGACCTCCCAGAGTGCTTACACCCTTATCTTAAAATAAGCATATCCTTTCTGGTCTTCTAGATGAAGTCTAACTCTCAGCCAATTGCCAGCCAAAGAATCTTTAAACCCACCTATAAGCTATAAGCCCCCGCTTCGAGATGTCCCAGCTTTTTGGGCCAAACCAATGTATGCCTCTCATGTATTGATTTGTGACTTTGCCTGTAACCCCTGTCTCTCTGAAAAATGTATAAAACTGAACTGTGACCCAGCCACGGCGAGCCCACTTGCTCAAGGCCTCTTGGGAGTGGCTCCGGGTCATGGTCCTCAAATTTGGCTCAGAGTAAACTTCTTTCAAATATTTCAGGGCTTGGATTTTTTCTGTCCGCAGACTATTAAAGTTTTAGGAGACTGATAATGGGGGAAAGTATAGCATCTAGAACTTTTCCCATCCCGTCGCCATGACTCTAAATTGTTTTGGCCCCGGAGCAAACTGACGATGTCACTCTGGTCCCCATGGAGCCACCGGGACTGAGTTGACCTCCCACCTGAAACGACGAACCAAAGAGACAAAACCTTGCAGGAAACCACGGGAGACGCAGGACGTGGGGCCGGGCAGGGCTGTGATCAGGGACAGGAAGCAAACAAGGCCCCATTCACCACTCTTCCCTGGTGAATTCTTTGGGTTTGTCCTTTGCTCAATTTACTTGCTATTTAGGGTGTTTGCTTTCTCTCGGTAGTAATTTTTTTGGGGGGGGGGTTGTTTTAGTAAGAACATTTTCTGGCATAGTTTCCATAAATTTTCATTTGTTTTTAAATGGGCAATATGCACAAACGTTAGAACATTCCGAAGGTCCCCAGTGACCGGAAAGGGTCCTGCATCCCTGTCCCTGCCACCTGCTGTCCCTCCCCAGTGGCCACCGTGGGAGATATGGAGGGTTTGTTTCCCGACCTCTGCAACACATAAAGCGAGTCCCACATGTCAACGGAAAAAAGCCAAACTCTGTAAAATAATTTTAAAGAGATTTATTCTGAGCCAAATTTGAGGACCATGACCCGGAGCCACTGCCAAGAGGCCTTGGGCAAGTGGGCTCACTGTGGCTGGGTCACAGTTTGGTTTTTATACATTTTAGAGACAGGGGTTACAGGTAAAGCCACCAATCAATGTGTGGGAGGCATACATTGGTTTGGGCCAAAAAGGAGGGCCATCTCGAAGCAAGGTGGGGGGCTTACAGGTTATCGGTGGGTTTAAAGATTCTTCCGATTGTAATTGGCTAAAGACATGAAGCTTTGTCTAAAGACTTGGAATGTTTCAACATAAACTGTCTACCAGAGATAAGCCACCATTTGTTGCATAAATTGAGGGCCTGCAGGTGTGTCTTGCAAACCCTTGGGCCTGTTAATGGGTTGCAAAGGAAGTCTCCAAGACGAGAGGGGGGCATGATAAGGCCTGTCTGACCTCCCTCCTCCTGGCAGGCAGTTTTTGCTTTAGGGTGTTCCTTTGGCCTCGAGGGGGTCCATTCAATCAGCAGGTGGTGGGGGGGGGTGGTGAGCATTTTAGTTCACAAACCATAAAGGTTTTGTCATGAGAGTGCAGCAATTCAATCACATCTCCAGGCTCCACTTCTAATTCCAGCTCTCCTGCTGTTTCCACCACGGCTGCGGTGACTTCCTCCGCTGAGCCTCAAGCCCCTCAAAGTCACCCACGAGGGCTGGAATCCACTTACCCCAGACTCCCGTCAGTGTTGATAACGTGACCTCCCGCGAATCATGAATGTTCTTAATGGCATCTAGAATGACAAAGTCTTTTCCAGAGGTTTTCAGTTGACCTCGCCCAGATCCATCGAAGGGATCTCTATCTGTGGCAGCTGTACCCTTACAAAATGTAAATTTCTTGAATAATAAGACTCGAATGCCAAAATTACTTCTTGCCCCGTGGGCTGCAGAAGGCACGAAAATGACATTAATCTCCTTGTACATCTCCATCGGAGCTCTTGGGCGAGCAGGTGCATTGTTAATGCCCAGTGGTCTTTTGAAAGGAATCTTTTTTTTTTTTTTTTTTTTCTGAGCAGCAGCTCTCAACGGCAAGCTTAAAATATTCAGTGCTATAGAGAGAGCTTTGTTGTCACCTTCGTTTTTCCGTTCATAGAGCACAGGTAGAGTAGATTTAGCATAATTCCTAAGGGCCCTCGGATTTGGGAATGGTAAATGAGCACTGGCTTCAACTCCGAGTCCCTGGCTGCGACAGCCCCTGACAACAGAGTCAGCCTGTGCTTGGACACTCGGAAGCCAGGCGTTGGCTTCTCTCTGCCTGCTAAAGCTCTAGGTGGCATCTTCTCCTGATAGAAAGAAGGCTGTTCTCATCTGCATTGGAAGCCCGTCGTTGAGTGTAGCCACCTCCGCCGGTGATCTCAGCCAGATCTCCGGATGACTTGCTGCAGCTCCTGCACCAGGACTTGCTGCTGCCCCACTGCACTTCCCTGTTCTGGCGACCGCCTTCCTTAAACCTCCGGAACCCGCCTCTGCCGGCTCCAGCTTTCCTTCTGCAGCCTCCTCGCCTGTCTCACTCAGCCTTCGCAGAATTGGAGAGAGACGGGGCCGCCCTGGGTCAGGCTGCGGCTCAGGGCAGCGTTATGACCGGCTTGGTCTCTTATCCAGACCATGCAGCCTTTCCCCATATCGGCGGAAAGGCTGTTCTGCGTTCATATCACGCCCGTGTTCCCTGGAAAAGCGCTTTAAATTTCCTCCGAGAAATTTCCTTTGCAACTTGGCCAACTGGCACGAAAGTCCTGTCTCAGCTTTTGCTGTGCCCTCCTTGCTACGATCAGTCGTTTCTAGGTTTCGGTTCAGGGTGAAAGACCGGGAACCCTTTCTTTCACTTGGGCACTCAGAGGTCACTGTGGGGTTATCACTTGGCCTAATTTTAATAGTGTCGCGTCTCAGTGAATAGGAAGTTCTGAGCAGAGAGAGCAGGTGTTTTAGCCAGGGAGTGGCGCAGTCAGAACACGCAACACTTATTGATTAACTTTGCCTTCTTACACAGGCATGGCTCGTGTAGCCCCAAAACAATTGCAATCGTTACATCAAAAAGATTGCATGGATGCGGAGAGAGAGGAACACTCCTACACTGCTGGTGGGACTGCAAAGTAGCTCAACCTCTGTGGAAAGCAATATGGAGATACCTTAAAGCGATACAAGTGGATCTACCATTTGATCCAGCAATCCCATTACTGGGCATCTACCCAAAAGATCCAATGACACTCTACAAAAAGGACATCTGCACTCGAATGTTTATAGCTGCACAGTTCATAATTGCAAGGCTGTGGAAACAGCCCAAGTGCCCATCAATCCAAGAATGGATTAATAAAATGTGGTATATGTATACCATGGAGTACTATTCAGCTCTAAGAAACAATGGTGATATAGCACATCTTATATTTTCCTGGTTAGAGCTGGGACCCATACTACTAAGTGAAGTATCCCAAGAATGGAAAAACAAGCACCACATATACTCACCAGCAAACTGGTATTAACTGATCAGCACCTAAGTGGTCACATAGGTGCTACAGTAATAGGGTATTGGGCAGGTGGGAGGGGGAAGGGGGGCGGGTATATACATACATAATGAGTGAGACGTGCACCATCTGGGGGATGGTCATGCTGGAAACTCAGACTTGTGGGGGGAGGGGGGAAAGGGCATTTTTTGAAACCTTAAAATTTATACCCTCATAATATGCTGAAATAAAAAAAAAGATTGCTGATTACAAATCACCATAACAGATATAATAATGGTAAAAATGTTTGAAATATTGTAAGAGTTACTAAGATGCAACCCAGAGACACAGAGTGATCATTTCGTATCCATTCTCGGAGAACTACTTCATCACTCATAACAACTGCATGCTTTTCCATCCTGTGGTTGGACCATAATTTATTTATTCAGTCCCATATTGATGAACATTTAGATTATATCTAATACGTTTCTATCACAACACTGATGCAATGAAAATATTTGCAATACATAAGTTTATATGTAGAATAAATAACCCAGATGTGGAATAATTAAGCTAAAGTTTGATGGATATGGTCAAATTAACCTCTATAGGGGTGGCACCAATTTCTCTCTCCTAAGAGTGCCTGTTTCTCCACAGTTTTTCCAGTGCAGAATTTTTTTAATATTTTGATATTTATCGATCTGATGCAAATCTCAGCATAGTTCTATCACACTGTTCTTGCTGTGAATGAGGGTGACACGTTTTCATGTGCAGAAAAGCCATTTCTTTCTGAAACACGTCTTCCCATACTTTGTCCATTTTCCTACTAAAGCGTTCTTATTGGTTTGTATAGCTCTTTACATATGTTGGTGAATTATCCTATTTGTGATATAAATTGAAAGTATTTCTTCATAGCCTCTTGTCTGTCTTTTTTAATAGTCTTTTCGTCATTCAGAAAACTTTTTCTTAATTTTTTTTTCTACTTCAGCGTATTACAGGGGTACAGATGGTTAGGTTACACTTGTTGCCTTCGCCCCACCTGAGTCAGAGCCTCAGGTGTGCCCACCCCCCAGACGGTGCACACCGCACCCATTAGGTGTGAGTATGCCCCTCCTCCACAGAACTTTTTGCATCTAAGTAATTACATTGATCCATATTTTCCTTTGGTGAATTTTGGGTTTTGTGTTATAGTTGAAAGTCATCTCCTTCTCTCAGAAATTATACCATCAGCCGATTATACCAACAACGCTATTTTTTTGGTGTTTAATGATTTTATTTTTTACATATTTATATATCTTTGCTCTGTTTTGAATTTGTTTGGTGTAAAGTGGTAAAATTATTACTGCAGTTTTATTCTCCTTCCAGATGACTGGCAGTTGTTCCAACTGTTTGATAAGTGATCCTTCTTTTCTCCGCTTGTTTATATACCGCTTTTATCATATGCTGAATGTTTGAATGAATGTGTGTCCATTTCTGTACGCTATGCTCAGTTCCATCGGTTTTTCTGTGGATTCATATCTCAGAGCCATGTATTTTTATTTACTGCAGCTTGACAATATCTTTTAATATCTGGCAAAGCTTATCTCTTCTCATTACAATTCCAGATTCTTCTGGCTATATTTGCGTGCTCATTTTTTCCAAATGAAACTTAGAATCACTTTGAACAATTGCAATGTATTTATATTTTTGGAAATTCAGAATAGTATTATATTAATGATCTTCTCAGAGAGAAGTGAGGGTTTCATGACATCGAATTGTCCTAGTCAGGACTGTATTCAGTCTTCTCATTTATCCAAGTTGTCTTTTGTGTCTCTCAGCAACACTTTAAAATCTTCTTTACATAGAAGTTTAAAGTTTACTCTTTGGTTTTATCTTTCTGTATTTTTTTTATTTTTTTTTATTTATTTTTTTTTTGAGACAGAGTCTCACTTTGTTGCCCAGGCTAGAGTGAGTGCCATGGCGTCAGCCTCGCTCACAGCAACCTCAAACTCCTGGGCTCAAGCGATCCTCCTGCCTCAGCCTCCCAAGTAGCTGGGACTACAGGCATGCACCACCATGCCCGGCTAATTTTTTCTATATATATTAGTTGGCCAATTAATTTCTTTCTGTTTATAGTAGAGACGGGGTCTCGCACTTGCTCAGGCTGGTTTCGAACTCCTGACCTTGAGCAATCCGCCTGCCTCGGCCTCCCAGAGTGCTGGGATTATAGACGTGAGCCACCGCGCCCGGCCCTTTCTGTATTTTAAATGAGGAGTTTTTCCTACTACATTTTTTACAAGCAGTTGTTTATTATGGTTATTCTGATATGCAAAAAATTTAAAGTTGTTATAAAGTAAAATCTAACAATTGTTTTCTTCATGGTATACATCCATGAGCCATGTTTAGAAAATTCTTCCCCACCTTAGAATTATACAAATGTTATACAAATACAGGATTCTTTTCTAAGTTTTGAGAAATAATTTAAGTTTAAATACTTTGATCACCTGTTATTTATTTTAATACCCTATATAAACTATTAAAAGCATCTAATTTATTTTTTCTCCCAAATAGCTACTAGTTGTTCAAGTCCCATTGGCTGAATAATTTACCTTTTCCTTACTGATTTGAAGTTCATTATTATATACATATAGAAACATGTATTTGTTTCTGAAGTTTTTATTCTTTTCTGTTGCTAAATTGATTTGTGTTTTGCATAGTGTTATTTACTGAAGCTATAAATTATCCCAAGATCTGGCATTGTAAATTCTTCCTGTTTATTTTTTTATAGGGAGGTCATTCTCACTTATTAATTTTTATTGACACACATTTTAGAATTATTTTGTAAAATTCCAGAAAAGGTTTTAGAGTCTAAAAATGCATTAACTGTAAATTGGGGAAATCACCATCCTTTAAGTGTTGTATCTTAACACCCAGGAAATGGAATCTTTCTCCTTTTCTTCCTGATTGCTTTTATGTCCTGGAGGTAAATTTCCTTGTGTTATCCCCCAGTCCTGAAACCTACTCTTTACAGTCACGATTAACAATGGCTGGCATTTACGTGAGCCTGCTCTGGGCCAGTCCCCGAAGCTACTTCACTGCCTCGTTCTTCGCAGCAAGCCTTGGAGGAAGGCCCGGTGACTGTCCCTGTTTTACTGCAGCTGTGGACTTCAGCGACTTGTCCAGGGTCCCATGATATAAGGACAGAGGAAAGGTGGGATTGCAGAGCTGGGATGTCTAAACTTGCTCTCGTGTTCTGCTGAGATGAAGAAGGTCCTATCTTGGCCCCACTTGGCACTTGGTCCAGGGCAGAAAGGACACTTCGTTTCTCTTTGTTTGTTTCCTAAGTGTTTACTGTGATGGTTATTGTTTCTATTTCCTTTCAGATCAGTTTTGATAATTGATGTTTTCGTTAACCAACGGCCTCAAATTACGGTCTGGAGAGCCCCAGGACTCTGTAGACAGGGCACAGGGGCTGCCGCGGGGCAGAGGATGTCGTGGGGTGCAGTAGCAAGGGCTGGTCTTCCTGGGAGCTACAGCCTGAAGATATTTTTAAAATAGATTCTCAAGGCCGGGCGCGGTGGCTCAGGTCTGTAATCCTAGCACTCTGGGAGGCCGAGGCGGGAGGATCGCTCAAGGTCAGGAGTTTGAGACCAGCCTGAGCAAGAGCGAGACCCCGTCTCTACTATAAATAGAAAGAAATTAATTGGACAACTAAAAATATATAGAAAAAATTAGCCGGGCATGGTGGTGCATGCCTGTAGTCCCAGCTACTTGGGAGGCTGAGGCAGGAGGATTGCTTCAGCCCAGGGGTTTGAAGTTCCTGTGAGCTAGGCAGATACCATTGCACTCTAGCCCGGGCAACAGAGTGAGACTCTGTCTCAAAAAAAAAAAGAAAAAAAAAATTAGATTCTCAAATCTATTAGGATAGAGTTGAAAATGTTATTCTTTATTTTTTTTCCCTATAGCTAGGGAATAGGGAAATAGCTAGATATCTAGATAGCTAGATAAATAGCTAGATATCTATAGCTAGATATCTGTTCTTACCTATAATTTAGAATAGTCATTTGCTTTTCCTCATTAGTTTGCATGGTTTATGGGTTTAATGAAAAAAGCAGACTCTCTGAGTGAACATATCAATTCTACATGTTTTTACTAATTATTAATTTTTGTTCATTATTATTGTTATATAATCATTATTATATAATCATTATCATTTTCTCTTTTCATTCTTTTTTACTCCATGATATATGGAGTTAAAGACTTAATTTATATTCATTCTTATTTAGTAATAAATACATTTAATGCAATAACATTGTTTTAGGTTACTGCTGGGGTATTGATTGATATACAGCATTCTCACTTTCATTTTTGTAAGCATTTTATAATTGCTGTTTTGATATTTTCTTTTACCCTAGAATTATTCAGGATACTGCTTTTTCAAATTTTCAGCTAGATTGGATTTTAAGAGTAAATATTTTATTAGGCTTGGTGAAAATGAGTCAATGTAGTTTCTACTGCGGGGAGATTTTTAATTAAAGTTTCCTTTGGAGCCCAATACAGGCCATATCTCAGGCATCAAAAAAAAAAAAAAAAGTATAAGTTTCATAGATCCCAGATTGTAAAGTGAATGTGTTAGATACACCTTACTCATTTTACTATTTAGGCCCTTTATATTATTATTCATTATATACCTTCCTCATCTTTGAAACTTTGAAAGAAGTGTATTGATCTCTCTGACTACCGTTCTTTTATTTCTTTTTTCTTTTTTAAAAATATATTTAGATGCAATGTTAGTTGTTAACAATGCACCTTGCTAAAGAGTCATGCCTTTAGGGATTGGACTTCACAATAAAAAAAATTACTATTTCTTCTGACTCTGTGTTTTCCCCTTGAACTTTACTTTGCTGGCTGGTACCGATACCGCAACTCCTGTCTTTCTTCACGTTTTTTTCCTGATGTTTCTTTGCAGAACCTTAAATTTAGCATCTCAGCATCTCTTTTTCAAAAAGTATCATGGTACCCTGGCTCTCGGCAGTCCTTGTTGTTATGGGTGCAACAAAGTTGCATTCTTCTCATTTCTCAGTGGCGACGACAATAACAGCCCCCGCCTCGTAGGGTTGTTGGGAGGATTAAACAGGATCATGCATGGCAAGAGATTGTCACAGTCTTATTGTTAATCCCAAAGCAAGAGAGATCACACACTTGGCGGTTTCCTTTTAAATCGTTTCATACTCTAAACCGTAGGTTGCCTTGTCAACTAATAATGTCTGAATTTAAAGAAGCAGAAAGCATACAGCTCTATGTGAAGTTCACTTACGGGTTTTCTTACGCCGAGTGGGGAGGGGGCCGGGTTCCCTCTCAGACTTTAAGATCCTCAGCCAGCAGCCACCTGCAGTGACAGGGGGCAGCTGGGTGCACAGTGGTGACGGCCAGCCCCACGGCCAGCCTGCTGCCCCCCTGAGCCCCAATCCCCCCGCTCCTCCTGCCTCCCCACCCAAAGAGGTCAGAGGAGCTACCTGCCCTCCCCACCTCCACGCCCTCATCTGTGAAATGGGGCTGTGAACCGCACCTTTCTCAGAGGCTTGCTGTGAAGACTAAACGATGGCTACCTGCAAAGCACTGAGACACCTGGCAGGCAGTACGTGCAGGGCACAGGTGCGCTGTCACTAGCTACAGCTCATGCTCTGCTCTCCTCCTCTTGTCCCCTGTCGGCACTTGCCTAGCCCTTCTCGCCTCAGATGCAAATTGATTTTAATCAGTTTGAGTACAAGAAACAGTTTCAGAGTACCTACTATGCTCAAATCTCAATATCGATTACAGGAGACAGACACACAAAAATAATAATGATAAGACAGTGTACCGCGTTTCCCCGAAAACAAGACCTGCCCATAAAACAAGCCCTAGCAGGATTTCTGAGCATTTGTGCAATAGAAGCCCCAACCCGAAAATAAGCCCTCCCCATAAAATAAGCCCCAGCAGGATGTCTGAGCATGTGCGCCATAGAAGCCCCACCCCAAAAATCAGCCCTGGTGACGGGCGTGGCTGCGCAGCGTCTGCACAACCCGTGCGTGTCGTCGCGGAGCGGGAAAGAACACGAGCAGCCCTTCCCATCCGCCCGTGAGAGCTCTGTGGCTCCACAGGAGAGATGGGGCCGGTGGTTCTAAAGGAAACAGAGTCGCAAGACATTCAGGATGGGATTCCGGGTCTGGAGAGTGAGGATGATGTCCCAGAAGAAGACGACTTCACTCTATTTGAATCAATGGTTGTACTGTACTTAAACAAAAAAATAGCACATCCCCTGAAAATAAGCCCTAGGGTGTCTTCTCGAGAAAAAATAAACGTAAGACCCTGTCTTGTTTTCAGGGAAACACGGTTAATAATAACGTAATATAAATTTGAGATAATAAAATAATAGCCACAAGGCAGGGT
Source organism: Microcebus murinus (assembly GCF_040939455.1). Taxonomy (NCBI): domain Eukaryota; kingdom Metazoa; phylum Chordata; class Mammalia; order Primates; family Cheirogaleidae; genus Microcebus; species Microcebus murinus. The sequence continues at coordinate 663,666 of NC_134110.1, read as the reverse complement.
GGCGTGTAACAGCAGGGATGTAAGTGAGGGCAGTTACAAGGGGCAGGGGAGGCCCTGGAGGGGCAGGCGGCGCCGGGCTGGGTTGAGATGGAACCCTCGGTGAGAAACGGCAGGTGGGGAGGTGCAGCCACCTGGAGCAAGGTGGCCCTTCCCAGGCCTGTGTGCTCATGAGACAGGTCACTGCCTGGCATCGCTTAACTGAGTCAGGCCCAGGACGGGACAAGTTCCAACCGGTTAGAACCCAGATGGCCGAGGAATCCGCTACCTCTTGACCTTGCAGTCCATCCTATTTATTTTTTTTTTTTACTATTGGGGATATTTTTTTTCCAGTTTCCAGAAAACATCCACAGAAGTTATTTTTAGCATTGCATTCAATCTATACATTTATTTAGGTAAACCAACATATTTATAATATAACCTGGATAGAATCATCCGGGGGGTGAATTATGCTTTACTTGCCCTCAAATTTTCTTTTCATTTATCCAAACGTTTGATGTTTATAAAGTAAATCCTAAAATATTGATAAGTTTATTATAATTTATATATGTTTAGCTTTGATTTAGATGGGAATTTTTTTTTTTCCATCTGTATTTTAGGCGGCTGTTGCCCGTGTGGAAGGAGTTACTGTTTTATTATATATATCCTGTATCCGGTTAACTTATCACACTTTAGAAATTAATTATGGAGGTTTTCAGCTAAGACCTGCTGCGTCTGTAGGTCTGTGGCCATCGTGCCCACACACAAGGCCACTCTGTCTCTTGCTGGTGAACCTGTGTCACTGTTGGGTGCCTTTTCCTTCTTATGTTGCTCAGGACTCCCGGAAATGACGATGCCAGCAGGGCCAGGGGCAGTCCCCCTCCTGAGCAGAGAGGAAATGTTTGCAGTTTCTCCTTTGAGCATGACCTTGAGAATACCAGGCGGAAAACAGTATTTTTTTTTCCTATTTTATTTATTTATTTATAATTGCAGCATACTATGGGGGTGCAAATGTTAAGGCTACATACATTGCTCTTGCCTTCCCACCCCCCTTGAGTCAGAGCTTCAAGGGTGTCCATCCGCCCGAGGGGGAGGGGGAGGCATGGGCAATATACGTAACCTTAATATTTGTACCCCCATAATATGCTGAAATAAATTTTTTTAAAAAAGCGTGTCCATCCCCCTGACAATGCACATTGCACTTATAATGTATATATATATATATATACATACACACACACACACACATATACTCATTCCCTCCTCCCCCCTCCCACCTGCCCAACACCTGATAAATGTGTTTTTGTTTTTTAACATTTTGGTTAGATTGCATAACCTTGCCTCTCCCTAGCAAGGGTTGGAGGCATGCCCTTCCCCTCCACGCTGTTCACTGCATCCCTTAGATGTGAGTCCACCCCCCATCCCCCAAATCCCTGGTGAACCCCACCACCCTTTGAGCACCACAGTGATGACCGGTCAGTACCAATGTGACGGTGAGAACACGTGGAGCCCATTTTTCTGATCTTGTGTCGCCTCACTTTGGATGACGGGCTCAAGCTCAACCCAGGATAACATAAGCGGTGCTAGCTTGCCATCGTTTCAGAGAATTGAGTAATATTCCGTTGTATTTTTGTCGTGACAACACAAACACTTACGCTGGTGCCCACTCTGTGGTGTTACGAGGCAGACACTGCTCTCTGCACTTTGTGTGTGTATATATATAGTCACCTCATGCAATCCTCACGCAAAACCGGTTTCCCCTTTGCAAGTGGGGCCACCACGGGGCGGCGGGAAGGTTAGTGACGGCCCAGGTTCACAGAAGAAAGAGCACGAACGTGCGTCCCGAGTCTGGCTCTGAAGACCATGCTTTTAGCTGTGTCAAACGGACATGCGTTTATCCGTGTCATAAAGCGTATTTTATTAGGACCTCATCAAATCACTGGAGTAAGTGCCGTGTTGGGAATCTATAAAAATGACCGCGATACTTTTCTCGGTTGGTCCGATACCATCTCCTGCAGGTTTCTGTTAGGCTTCATCTTCACCATTGCAGGGTGGGTCTCGTTCGGGTCAGGGAGTAGCCCTTTACTTATTACTGATTTTCTCAGTTTGTAGTTTGATGTAGGGGACTGACATATATTTTCCTAGTTTAAGAATTAAAGTTAGTGAGTAATGTGCGTGTTCTGCCCAGAGCGTTTGAAAGTAATCTGTTCCGGACAAGGTCCCTGTGATAAACAAGGCTGCTGCCTAGAGGCATAACAAAGGACCTGAGCTGCAAGAAAGCAAGCTGAGCTACCCGGCGCCACGGCATTGGGCGTCTGGAGGCCACACGATAAACACATTGTTCCTGTGATTGCTGCGTACACCCCATAAGATGGCTGGTTAGTCAATGACGGGTAAGACCCCTCAAGGGAGGGGCGACCTAAGCCAGGCACAGCTGCCGGGGTTCAGCCGAAGATCTTAGTGGGTCACCCTAAGAGAAGCTGGGGATGAGAAACGCCCCCTGTGGCTCACCTTGCCCATCCTTGCTAATCTCGGCCCTTTATCTATGCCTGGCACCTGGAGATTCTGAGTCAAGGGACGTCTGCTTCCCTAAGGCTATGTGTTCTGGAATTTATGGCCATAGCTGCCATGCCTGGGTGGTTACATACAAGGAACAAACTTAAATTTTTTAGAGTATAAAAATAAAACGGACCCGGTGTATTAGTACTCGAGTCAACCAACTGTATGTGTGTCCACGTTTTTCTTTGTGTTTTGCATTTCTGTTTTATGTTCTGTGTTCATCCTCCATCCTATAAACGGGCCACGACAGTTTGACATTTTTCTATATGCATAATAAGAGTGATTGGTTTAGTTCGTAGTCTTTCTGGTTTTGTGATTTCTTGTAATAAAACTTTTCCTTCTTTCTTACAATTTATTTTGAGAAATCTACAAAGTGGGGAAAACTGCAAAGAATAGTGCAACCCCTAAAATTGGAAAGTTGGTCAGTATGTTGGCATATTGGCTTCAGGGCTTGTTTTGGTTTTCATCAAAGATATGAAACTTCTGAGATGAAAAAATTAAATTCCCCCTAATTCCACTTCTAGGCATATTATATCCAGAAGAATTGGAAGCACAGACTCCAGAGATACTTAGAACCCATGTTCCTAGCAGCATTATTTACAATAGCAAAGGGTAGAAGCTACCCAGGTTGACAGAGGAATGGATTAACAAAATGTGGCATATCCATGCAATGGAATATTACTTAGCCCTAAAAAAGGAAGGGAATTCTGACACATGCCACAACACAGATGAAACTTCAAAGCATTATGCTACGTGAAATAAGCCGGTCTTAAGAAAAACAAATACCATATGTTTCCATGCATGTGAGGTGCCCAGAGTAGTAAAATTCACAAGGACAGACCGTGGAATGGTGGTTTCCAGGAGGACTTCGTGTTTGCCATGTGGAGTTTCAGTTTTGCAAGATGAAGAGGTCTGGAGATGGATGGTGGTGATGGTCACACAACAGTGTGGACGTCCTTAATGCCACTGTCTATGCTCTTAGAAACGGGTCAGATGGTGAAGTTCAAGTCACGTGCATTTTACCACGGTCAAAGAAAAAGAGAAGTTCCTGCCGTTTCACGTTCTCAATCTCGTTCTCCTCTTAGGCGTCCAGAGGAACTCATTTTCATGAATTTGGTAAGTATCTTCCAGTCCATCTTCTATGTTTTTTACAAACATACGTGTGAATCCACGAATGATTTATAGTGTTCTTTTGTGTCTTCCGGAATTTCCATCGAAATTAATATGCTATATGGAACACTCAGCAATTTAACTTCTATTACCACAATTTAATTAATGTATATTCCTTTATTGATAGCTAAGTGCTTTTCAATTATCTTTGCAGTTTCAGACAGTCCTGTAATGAGTGTGTCTGCTTGCAGATTAGGTGCCAAAGATTCTCCGAAGTGTAGACTGGAACCGAATTGCTGGGTCACAGGGTGAATGTTTTCAATTATCCTGCAGAAAGTCAATTTGCTCTGAGAGTTACTGTCCACATTTACATTTCTCCCAGCAGGGGCTGGGAGAACCCATTTCCCTATAAACTCCAGCAAGACCAATATTGACAATTTAAATTTTCTTTGCCGATCTGATGGGCATGAAATGGCATCTCATGGTTTAATATGCCTTTTCTTAATTACTAGTGAGCTTGAATCACTTTTCATATATTTGTAAACCACTGGTTTTTCTCATCTCAGAATCACATGATCATCATCTTTGCTCTTTTTCTTAATTCCACTTGTGTTTTTATTGATTTGTAAACGTTTGTTAGATATTTTGAAAATTAATTATTTTTCTTAATAGGTATCATAAACAAGTTTTCTAGTCTTTTTTATTTGACTTTACTATGCTTCTTATTATACCAAAGACTTTAATTTTGTTGTAGTCAGATTTTAAAAAATGTGCTTTCGTTACAATTTGTGCTTTTGTCTTTTAAGAAATAACCTCCCACCTCAGCCCATAAAAATGCTATCTGATATTTTCTTTTAATTGATTTCAAGTTTTCTTTTCCTAATTTAGATTTTAATCAATATGAAATTTATTTGGGGAACCTTATGATCGCTTCATCAAGTGTGGAAATTTCAAGTTAATAGGATGAACTAAAACTTTTTTTAATGCTTAAGAATTGATGGTATTGGATAGAGGTTGTGAGTATCATTAAGTATTTGGACAGGTTTACCAACAAATCCGTAAAGATCACTGGGAAATTTTAATGATGTATCCATGTTTCATCTTTGCTTTTAATCCTGTCTGTTTTAGGGGTGAGTGTGTGTCATGTAATCCTTATGCACAGACCCACACAAACACATATGTGTACATGCACACGCACATACATGTGCAAAGAATATCTATGGCTAAAATTTGTAAATTTCTTATACAACTATACATACTACTGCTGCGTACTTTAAACTTTTACGCACTAGATTCCCATTCTCATTTCTAGTTGCTTTGTGTTTCAGAGATTGTTAAAATATCGACCTAGGACTTGCCTGTTTTGTGCTTCTGTTTTCCTTTAAAAGTTCTAGTTTTGAGTAATTCTGCTATTATTACCGCTTTTACAATGACAGCAACTACCACTTCTACCTCTTAAGATTTATGGAGCCCTTATCAATTATTCACCAGACACTGCACTTTGAGCTTTAACAGGCATTTAATTTAATTATACGACAGCCCTATAAAGACAATATTGTTATTATCCCTATTTTGCAGAGGAGAAACATGAGGAAACAGGGCACAGACAAAGTAACTAAATGTTCCAAAGTAGCAGAGTCACCTGTGTTGAAATGGAAACCCACACCCAGCCTCCTCTGAGACTCAGGGCTGGAACCCCTGCGTCCTACTCCCTGCCTTTTTATTTCCTTTTCTTTCCATTGTTTGTCTTGTTTCCATTTTTTTTTTCTGGTATTATTTCATTTCTTCTATTTTCCCATGATGTGATTTGTTTTTGTTCAAAAAGTTCTCAGTGTATGTTCACTTTTCATTCTCTCTCTCATGTTTTTACACACAGTGTGTAGGGCATTGGTTATAGTTCCTATATATATTGGAGTATTTTTCTTTTTAACATGTATTCTGAATGTTTAACTTATTGCATTGTGATTCAAAATATCTGTAAAAATTCTGCTCTTAGGTGTTTGTGGATATTTCCTTTATGATTTAGTATGTGATCATGTTTTGTTTGTAGACCAAGTAGAGACCCTTCAAATCCATATTTGTGGGTTACAAGATGTGGCGTAAGTCTATTATATGTTTAAGTAAGTCTATTATATGCTATTTTTATTGTCTTGTCTGCTTTTTCTATGTCCTCATTTAATTTCTGCACACTTGGGTCTATAATAGACAGGTAACGAACGGTCAATTATGTTCTTCCACCCAAGCGTGTTTTTGTTTCATTTCTCACATATTTTTACAGTTTCTTTACTTTCAAGTCTTGTGTAAAATTTTTATTTTTAAGTGCTATGATGTCCAGAATTAATCCTATTGTTCTTTGGTTTGAATTTGAATGGCATCTTCAAGCCCAAGAATTTAATTTATGCTTTTTAGTATCTTTCTGATGCAGAAGCATATTTTATGGGCAATTTAACACTCACTTTAAAAAATATATAATCTATAAAAATAGCTCGAGACAGGCCCCTTCGCTCCATTTTTATCATCATCCTCCGTGTTTGTCATCTGCCATCTCATTTTATATCTTCTGTCCTCTGTCTTCTCTTCTGATTTTTGATGTATTTTTGATAGATGATTATATTATACTTCATGTTCTGTCTTGAAGTGTTTTGAAAGTTAACTCTCTAATTTTACAATAAAAATGTTTGTGATTAATTTATGAGCCACCCCACTAGCACTCTTAAATCTACGATCCTGATTTTTAAACTTTCCAAACAAATAGAATATTTAGCTCTCTCATAACTGCTGAAGGTCATTACAGGTTTCGCATCTTTTCCTTTTTCCTCCTTTCTCATCCTGTTCGTGCTGGTGGAATCTGGGTTTTGATGCCATTTTCTCTCTTCCTCCCCCTTCATTACCTCTGATTGTAGCTTGCTTCTGAAGCCACGACTTTGTTCTAGTGAATAAAATCAGTTCTTGGTGGTTAATTCTGTTCTCTCTGTTCCATTATTCTCTTGTTCTTGACACTCTACTGTCATTCATGACTTTTTAAATGAGCAGGTGGACACATAGGTCCCGCCCCCAGGCATTTTTCCATTTCCGAATTTCCCTCTTCCTCCCTAATTTGGAGAGTGTCCACTGCAGAGGGTCAGTGTGAATCGAATGTCACTCGGAGGCCGGTGGTCCTGGAGCGGAACACTGTGGAACTCAGAGAGGAGCAACTGCGTGTTCATAGCGCTCTTGGTGACGCCCCGACCTTAGCCACTTCAGTACGAGCGTCGACTGTAGTCGACAGCCACAGATGAATGTGCACAGCCCGTCATCGACTGTAGTTGACAGCCACAGGTGAACATGCACAGCCCAGCATCAACTATAGTTGACATCCACAGATGAACACACACAGCCCAGCATCAACTGTAGTCAACAGCCACAGATGAATGTGCACGGCCCAGTGTTGACTGTAGTCGACAGCCACAGATGAACACACACGGCCCAGCATCAACTGTAGTGGACAGCCACAGATGTATGTGCATGGCCCTGCGTCAACTATAGTGGACAGCCACAGATGAACGTGCATGGCCCAGCGTCGACTGTAGTGGACAGCCACAGATGAATATACATGGCCAGCATCAACTGTAGTCAACAGCCACAGATGAATGTACACAGCCCAGTGTAGACTGTAGTGGACAGCCACAGGTGAACGTGCACAGCCAGCATCGACTGTAGTCAACAGCCACAGATGAATGTACATGGCCAGCATCAACTGTAGTCAACAGCCACAGATGAATGTACACAGCCCAGCGTCGACTGTAGTGGACAGCCACAGATGAACATACACAGCCAGCATCGACTGTAGTCAACAGCCACAGATGAATGTACACAGCCCAGTGTAGACTGTAGTGGACAGCCACAGGTGAACGCACACAGCCCAGCATCGACTGTAGTGAACAGCAACAGATGAATCCGCACAGCCCTGTGTCGACTATAGTCCACAGCCACAGATGAATGCGCATGGCCTGGCATTGACTGTAGTCGACAGCCATAGGTGGACGTGCACAGCCCAGTGTCGACTGTAGCCAACAGCCACAGATGAACTTGCACAGCGACTTTAGTCGACAGCTGTGATATGAAGGCGCATAGCTGAGTGTCAACTGTAGCTGACAGCCGTGATATGACTTTTCTAAGTTTTCATTTATCAAAATAAAATTGTGAACATTTAAAAATAACGTCATGAAAACATATATGTCTATGTTACCTATTCTGATTGACATGACAAGCAAAGCTGCCTGTAAAGTAAAACAAGCTTTCAGTGCTTTCAAGCTTTCCTCGTCACACAAGAGCAAAACGGACGCGTCGTCAACGCACAGCACAGACTACTGTGCAGACTGTGAGCGCCGGCTGTGGGCGAGGTGTCGCGGCCAGTGGGCGCCGGACCCAAGTGGCTTTAAGGTAGATTCCTGGGAAGAGAATTACTAGCTATTTCAGAGCCATGCTGCTCCACACGTCGGCCGGCAGACGCCTGCGAGCCCGCCCACCCTAGGTGTCCAGGAGGGCAGAACCCCCCTTTGTGCCTCCACTGCCCTGTGCAGTCTTCCTCCTGCTCCCCCCAGGGGACGGCTGGGCTCTGTCACACCTGCAGCGGCCGGGCAGGGGTCACTCCCGATCCTACCATCCTACTCTTATGCTCAAACCACCCTGCACTCTCTCCTCCTTCCTTCCTTCTTCTCGTCCTTCCTTTCACATGTAGAAAATTGTGTGTTGATTTGTGTAGTTATTTTAGATGCTTTCTGTCTCCCCCACAGACCTGTGAGCCCCATGGGAGCCCAGGCTCTGTTTTCCTCGCCACTGGGAGCACACGGCCTGGCATGGAGCAGGCACCTGTCCTGGCCCGTTTGCAGGACAGAGAATGAACACAGAACATAAAACACAAACGTGCAAAACACAAAGAAAAATGCAGACACACGTACAAATGGTTGACTCGAGTACTAATACACCGGGTCAGTTTTATTTTTATACTCTAAAAGATTAAAGTTAGTTCCTTGTACGTAACCGCCCAGGCATTGCAGCCATGGCCATAAATTCCAGAATAGCCTTAGGGAAGCAGACGTCCCCTGACTCAGAGTCTCCAGGTGGTTGCTCTAGGCGCCAGGCATAGATAAAGGACTGAGATTAGCAAGGATGGGCAAGGTGAGCCACAGGGGGCGTTTCTCATCCCCAGCTTCTCTTAGGGTGACCCCCTAAGATCTTCGGCTGAACCCCGGCAGCTGTGCCTGGCTTAGGTCGCCCCTCCCTTGAGGGGTCTTACCCGTCATTGACTAACCAGCCATCTTATGGGGTGTACGCAGCAACCACAGGAACAATGTGTTTATCGTGTGGCCTCCAGACCCCCAATGCCGTGGGGCGGGGCTGCTCTTGCTACTCGCACCTCAGGTCCTTTGTTATGCCTCTAGGCAGCGCCTTTGCTTATCACAGGGAGCCTGTCGGGAACAGATTACTTTCAAACACTCTGGGCAGAACACATACATTACTCACTAACTTTAATCCTTAAACGAGGAAAATACATGTCAGTCCCCTACAGGCACTCGTGGGCAACTGTTGAAGAAAGAGAACAAGGGAACAAAGGAACATGAGGATCCTCCTTCCCCCACTCAGTGTTCCCCTGGGGGTGAGCCCAGTCTCCCCGTGGGTGGGCCCCCTCTCCCGAATCGCCCAGAGCTGGGTTTCCAAACATTGCTCCCAGCAGGTGGAGAGTGAGCACCAATCCCTGAGTCCTATTTGGGGGACGGCGCTCCCTCTTCCTGGCTGGGCGAGAAGCTCAGATCCCCTGGGCCTTGGTCTCCCCGAGTGGAAGGGAAGGGGTGGGAGGGAGCAGGCGCTCTCCAAGGTCCTGGAGGTCTGGGCATCCTGTGACCCTGCGCCACTGCTCCTGTTTCCAGCAAAGCACAGTGGCCGTGGAGAAGGAGCAGTGGGGACTGGGGACCCTAAGAGGACCTACCCACCCTCAGACAACCACAGAGCACAGACTGGGGGGCTGGGACCCCGAGTCCCCAGATTGCAGGGGGCCAGTGAAGCTGGAGCCGGGCTTAACTGAGCCAGAAGTCCAGGGACGGAGCAGCCTGACACCAGGTCACGAATCCTCAGGCACAAGCAGGAGGATGCAGCCCCCCGTCCAATGTCTCTGGGGCCATGGGCTTCCTGTCCTTCCTCACCCCGCCCTATCCAGCCTGGTGCATCCCTGAGCCTCCCAGGCCATCCTGTGTGGACGCCGCCACCTCCTTTCAGCTTTGGCGAGCACATGGGGACAGAGGTCTGGCTCATCCAGAACAACGCCGCAGTTCAGGGAGGGAAGCGCCGTGGATTCCGAAATCTCTGCAAACACGGGATAATTAGGTCGCACGATGGCTAATGAATTTAATGCAGATAATTGCAATTTAATGCACATTGACAAAACAATCTAAAGTCCTGACACACATCGATGGCTCCTGATTCCTTGGGAACACTCCGGAGATTAAGAGCTCTGCCCTGAGCTTCAGTACGAGAGAGGTTCTGCGTCTCGGGGTGCAGGAGCGGGGTCTCCAAGGCACCTACCTGCCGACAGTGAACCCACACCCTCTGCCCCACGGCTCCCGCCCGGTGCACAATCGAAGCTGCTGGTTGACAGGGAGCAAGAGACCGGTCACTGCTCTGGGGGCTCCGCAGATTGACGAAGAAGACGTATGTATGTCCTCACGCCGTCCACACTTAACCTCGGGGAACCAGCTTGGAAGACGGGCCTGGTCCGCGGGCCTGCCTGTGAGGCCACAGTGGGTCTTACAAGGAAGAGGATCCCAGGCCTGAGAACCTCCAAAGCCAGGATTCGAAACCACTTATGCACCTTAGGAGTGAGAGGGGGGGTGTGAGACCCTCGGGGCCAGGCTGACTCTAGGGGGGCTTCAGGTGGCGGGGTGGGGGGATGGGACGTTAGAGGTCCCAGGGCCAGACCCCCCTGGCACCGGAGTGGGACGACCCCCCCAGCCCCCCGGGGCTCACCCCCAGCTAGTCACTGGTCACTGAGCGTCAGGCAGAAGCACAGAGCAGACCAGAGCCGCAGAGCCGAGGAGCTTGGCTCGTGCAGGGAAACTTCACTCGAGAGCTCCATTTCTAGATGCTCTGGAACAACACGGCAGTCTAGACGCAGCGGCCCCGCCCTCTCCCGTGCCCGTGGTCCTTGGGCTCGAGGACATCCTCTTTAGGCGAGCAGCTGATCTGCTCTCCGCATCCCGGCGCAGTTTCTGTCGTCCTCGCTCATTTGCATCACCTGCCTGGGCCCCGCGGGCACCTGAGCCGTATCACCGGGGTTACCTGGGCAGGTAACTGAGCTAGGAAGTGAGATCCAAAGGTGACGTCTAGTGAGGTCTGTCGGACAGGAGCGGTCCCCGTCACTCGCTCGGCCGCTGCGAGCGTCTGTCTGTCTGTCCCAGGAGCCCGAGCCGGAGCTGGGAACACGCGGCCGCAGAGTCCTTCCTGGGGTTCTCATGAGCGTGTAGCATCCGGGGGGAGGAGACACGTGAACAGATGGGTTTAACCGAACTCGGAGTGAGTGCTGGAATCCCTGTGGCCACGGAGGTCACGGGACACGGCCGGATTAGCGTCCCGGCCGCCCTGGGCCGAGCCGTGGGTGACACACGGTCTCTACAGCTCGGGCTGGGCGACCGGGGGGACCGGTTTCTTGCCGGCCGTGAGCAGGGAAAGTTGTTCCCCTTCCTGACAAGGGCTGCGAGATCCCTCTCCCTGGTCCGAGGGCCACCAACGCAGAGGAACACGGCCGCAAAACGTCGCCCGGTGTACTGACGTACAGAATGTTAAGGCCTGCGGGGGGGGGGGGTCATATAAATTTATGAGGCTGGAGGTATGCACCCATTCCCTGGAGAAGATGGCCACTTCTTGAGGAAATGGGAATTGACAGCTCTGAGCCATGGGCCTGGGGATGTTTATCCTGGACTTCCTGGGATGCCTGGGAGTGTTTATCCTGGACTTCCTGGGATTGTTTATCCTGGACTTCCTGGGATTGTTTATCCTGGACTTCCTGGGATTGTTTATCCTGGACTTCCTGGGCTGCCTGGGAGTGTTTATCCTGGACTGCCTGGGATGCCTGGGATTGTTTATCCTGGACTTCCTGGGAGTGTTTATCCTGGACTTCCTGGGATGCCTGGGATTGTTTATCCTGGACTTCCTGGGATTGTTTATCCTGGACTTCCTGGGCTGCCTGGGAGTGTTTATCCTGGACTGCCTGGACTGCCTGGGATTGTTTATCCTGGACTTCCTGGGATGCCTGGGATTGTTTATCCTGGACTTCCTGGGATTGTTTATCCTGGACTTCCTGGGATTGTTTATCCTGGACTTCCTGGGATGCCTGGGAGTGTTTATCCTGGACTTCCTGGGATTGTTTATCCTGGACTTCCTGGGATTGTTTATCCTGGACTTCCTGGGAGTGTTTATCCTGGACTTCCTGGGAGTGTTTATCCTGGACTTCCTGGGCTGCCTGGGAGTGTTTATCCTGGACTTCCTGGGCTGCCTGGGAGTGTTTATCCTGGACTTCCTGGGATGCCTGGGAGTGTTTATCCTGGACTTCCTGGGATGCCTGGGAGTGTTTATCCTGGACTTCCTGGGCTGCCTGGGAGTGTTTATCCTGGACTTCCTGGGATGCCTGGGATTGTTTATCCTGGACTTCCTGGGATGCCTGGGATTGTTTATCCTGGACTTCCTGGGATGCCTGGGATTGTTTATCCTGGACTTCCTGGGCTGCCTGGGAGTGTTTATCCTGGACTTCCTGGGATGTCTGGGATTGTTTATCCTGGACTTCTGGGATGTCTGGGATTGTTTATCCTGGACTTCCTGGGAGTGTTTATCCTGGACTTCCTGGGATTGTTTATCCTGGACTTCCTGGGATGCCTGGGATTGTTTATCCTGGACTTCCTGGGCTGCCTGGGATTGTTTATCCTGGACTTCCTGGGCTGCCTGGGAGTGTTTATCCTGGACTTCCTGGGATGTCTGGGATTGTTTATCCTGGACTTCTGGGATGTCTGGGATTGTTTATCCTGGACTTCTGGGATGCCTGGGATTATTTATCCTGGACTTCCTGGGATGCCTGGAATTGTTTATCCTGGACTTCCTGGACTGCCTGGGATTGTTTATCCTGGACTTCCTGGGATGCCTGGGAGTGTTTATCCTGGACTTCCTGGGATGCCTGGGAGTGTTTATCCTGGGCTGCCCAGGGATGTTTACCTTAGGCTCATGCCCGGAACTGATACAGGAGACCTGTATGGGAGACTACAGGCCCCGGTTCCTGGCCAGATCCGGGACCTCACGTGACCAGAGCATACGCCTTTTTGGCGCCCAAAGCCTTCCTTTGTTCAAACCACTGTATACACAGTATAAGAAGGTCCCCGACTTTCTTCTTTGCTGCTGCTTCTCTAAGATCTCCGTGCCGCTGCCTGCCTGCTTGATACCCCAGCGCGTTGCCTTCACCTGAGAGACTGCCCGTGAGGATCAGCCCCCCGTGTTGAGATCACCCGTGGTGATAAGACTCCGGTGCTGAGAATGGGATCCTGGTGGTATGATTGCTCTTTCGTGTTCTTCCCCTGCGGTACTTTTCTCTTCCTTCCTCTCTTTTCTTCTTCTCCCTTAATAAATGTAAGTAAAACTTGGTGTGTGTGGCTTGTGGTGGGGTGTCCTGTAGATCGAGCTTAAATTAGGAAAAGGTCTGCCACACAGAGATGGATAAAATTAATTATCAATACACCCGGTCACAGAGAGTCCCTGCGGCTGTCCCAGCGCTTTACAAAGAGAGATCTGGGAATCAGTTTGACTTGGGAGCAAAGCCTGAGTGCGGGCTGAGGCTTCGGCACCGGGCTCTGGGGCGGGAATCGGCAGGGCTGGTGCCGCGCGTGGGCAAGCCGCCGTTAAGATGGCAGAACTGTGTCCACGGATTACGCTCATACTTTGGTTAACCGCTTTGGGACGGCGCCCACCGGCCGCGAACCCTCGCCCACAGCGGCACCTGCAGTCCGCACGGCGGTCTGCGCTGCGCATTGACCACATGTCTGTCTTGCTCTTGTGTGATGAGGAAAGCTTGGAAGCCCTGAAGGCTTGTTTGACTTTACAGGCAGCTTTGCTTGTGATGTAAGTCAGAATAGATAATGTGCACATATGTTTTCATCACGTTATTTTTAAGTGTTCACAATTGTATTTTGATAAATGGAAAACTAGAAAAGTCATATCACGGCTGTCGGCTAAAGTCAATGTTCGCGTTCATCTGTGGCTGTCGGCTACAGTTGATGCTGGGCTGTGCACATTCACCTGTGGTTGTTGGATACAGTCAATGCTGGGCTGTGCACATTCACCTGTGGCTGTCGGATGCAGTCGACGCTGGGCTGTGCGCGTTCATCTGTGGCTGTTGACTACAGTCGACACCGGGCATGTACATCCATCTGTGGCTGTCGACTACAGTCGACGCTGGGCTGTGTGTGTTCATCTGTGGCTGTCGGCTACAATCATCGCTGGGCTGTGCCCGTTCATCCGTGGCTGTCGACTATAGTTGATGCCAGGCTGTGTGCGTCCATCTGTGGCTGTCGGCTACAATCATCGCTGGGCTGTGCCCGTTCATCCGTGGCTGTCGACTACAGTCGACGCCAGGCTGTGTGCGTCCATCTGTGGCTGTTGGCTACAGTCAACGCTGGTACAGAAGTGGTTAACAGACACCCAGAGTCGGTGTGCATCTGCGGCTAAGAGATCACTATCTCGGTTTCTCTTTCTGGATTGGTCCTGTGCCGTGTGGACATGTCTCCACGCGGGCGCAAGAGGTAGAAACAAGCAAGCACACACGCCGCACAGACCGACCCTGGGAGGCTGGTGGCCGCCATTGCCGCGGCCCCCACTGCTGCTCGCGGCCACCATGGTTAGCCACGTTGCGTCATTCTTGGCTTCGCCGCCTTGGGGGAGCCAATTAAACCCCGTGAGCGCCTACGTTTTTTAAAGAGGGTGATTTTTATTTCCCACGTTCTCTAAAAGAGTTGTGAAGATGAGAAAAGAACGTTCGTGAAAATCCGGGTACATTATAAACTAGAGTCCAGACGCAGGCAGCCATCATTAATAATTATGATTAATATCGCTGATGTTGTTCTGGAGCGTTCAGGGACACGGGAAAGCTTATGCGTAGCTGACACGGCCAGTTTTTCATAAGCGATTTCCAGAAAGCTCCGGCAGTTTTGGCTAAAGGCGTGGGAAGCTCTGAGATTGCTTTTCCACCGGAGTCAAGCAGCAGCTACTAAGTGGGTCTTAAGAAAACTAAAAATGAGTGAAATGAGTTGATTTCTCGGTTCGTTGAGTTGATTGCGTCTCACCCTTGGGGGGCCGGGACAGACAACGTTGCTTCTCTTCTGCCTGTTTCTAAGGGGAGGGGGCGTCCGCCGTGGCCCAGGCCGTGCTGCCTGTCCCGTGGGAGCCCACACGCGTGCAGCATGGAAGCCAGCCCGGGCCCACGGCGGGGGTGGGGGTGACCTGACACCTGTGCCCTCCCCTCTGCCCAGCCGTGACGTCCACAGGGGCCCCTTCCCTCGTCCCCCACTCTGACGGGAGCAAAAGAGGCGACGTCACGTCCTCCTGGGTGCGTGGGCCCCTGATTAATGCTCTTCTGTGACTGCCCCCCCAAATCCGAGCTCGCCCTCTGACGTTTCTCAGCCTCCATTCTATTGGGTTTTCGGGGGGGGGTGGGAGGGTGACTCTTCTCGGGCCTGCTCATCTGTAAGTGGAGCCACTCGGTGCCTGGTACCGGCTGCCCGTGTCACCCCCAAACCCGTGTGCTGAGACCCTAACTCCCCATGTGCCGGGGTTGGGGGGGCTCTGGTAGGTGAGGGTAGTGGGGTGGAGCCCCAGGGCGGGATTGTGTGTCTGCAGGAGAGGCCCCCAGAGCCCCCCTCCCCCGCCCTTCCCACTGCTCAGGGACGCCGTCCATGAACCAGGAGAGAGACCCCCCCACCTGGCACCTGTCTGCCGCACCTCTGTCTCGGACGCCAGCCTCCGGAACCGTGAGAAAGAACCGAGCACAGCTCACTTCAGGACCAGGTGAGGGCCGCCCAGGGAGGTGTCTCGGGTGGGGAGTGGGAGGGGGGGGACACAGTAGGGGCCGTGTGCTGACCTCACTCCGGCAGGTACCAGGTCATCTCCGTGGCAACCAGCCTCTGCCCCTACTCCCAAGCCCGTCTGGGCTGTGGCGAGGGCGCCGTCATCGTTCCCCTGGAGTTGTCGCGGGGCTGGGCACGCACAGAATGTCTAGGTCTCAGACTCACAGGCGGAGAAACTGCCGGCACCAGGGGGCCCTTGTTCCGAGAGAGAAACCTGGGAAAGGGCCTTTGGCTGGGGCGTCCAGGAGGGAAAACTAGAACCTCGGAGCTGGAGCGGAAACCGCAGAGTGAGGGCACAGGGGCGGTCGGCCGAGGGCGGGAATCGGGTCGTAGAGGGTGCAGGGTCCACCCAGGTCTGTCTGGTCCCGAAGCCCAGCCAGTGGCCAGCAGCCAGCGGCCCGGCTCACGCCAAAGCCCGCAGACCCCAACTCGCCTGGGATTTGCACGGATTGCTCGGTTCCCGGGGGCCTCCCCGCTCCAGTGTGCACTGGAATCATGGCTCTGTCTTCTCAGCCTCACCTGGAGGTGCTGAAAGTGAAAGACAGGCGTGGGTGCAGATGCACTCTGAAAAGTTATTTTTTATGATATATTATAATTACAAGACGTATGTGTGTTATATGTATGTTATAATTACAACATGTATGTATGTTATATCTATATTATAATTACAACATGTATGTATGTTATATCTATATTATAATTACAAGATGTATGTTATATCTACATAATTACAAGATGTATGTATATTATATCTATGTTATAATTACAAGATGTATGTGTGTTATATCTATATTATAATTACAAGATGTATGTGTGTTATATCTATATTATAATTACAAGATGTATGTGTGTTATATCTATATTATAATTACAAGATGTATGTGTGTTATATCTATATTATAATTACAAGATGTATGTATGTTATACCTATATTATAAGTACAAGATGTATCTATATCTTATCTATATTATAAGTACAAGATGTACTTTTGCTTAATGATCAAGGAAAATCACATTCCTCTGGGTCCAGCTAAGTCTATAAGTGTTGCCAAGGCTTTTCAATGTATTTATTTTCTCGCTGCTTCACTGACCTGCAGAAAATTCCCCCAAACTTCCTTTCCTGCCTGCCAAAACTTGTTTGTTCTGTAAGCCTCACTGTCAGGCACTGCCTCCTTCAGGAAGCCTTCCTTGACTGCCTCTTCCACGTGCCTCCCCACGGTCCTGGCGCTTGCCACGCTGCGTTGCCCGCGTCTCTGCGCACGTAACTAGACCCAGAGGGCTTCCCCGGGCAGGGGCCGAGGCCGCCTGTCTTCTGCCCCAGCTCGGCACACACCGGGACGCTCCAGGGACAGCTGCCGGCCAGAACCACGCACGCCGCAGGTGAGACCACCAGGCCCGAGCTTGCGAGACGCACTTCCGGCCCCAGACTCAAGGAGCAGCACAAAAGCGGCGTCCAGGAAAACCAGGCCGCCCTGAGTCCAGGCCGCGCGAGCTGCAGTTCAGCTCCGCCCTCTTCAGCCAGGTGCGCCCACCTGGATCCCCCCAGGTGGGGAAGATCCTCCTTTCTGGGGCATTCCGGGGGCCTCGGGGCTTTTTCCGTTTTAAACCCTGGGCCAGTCCCAAGCCTGCTGTCCCTGGACTTTCAGCGCCAACTGGGACAAGCTGTTCACCCACCATTCCAAGGACGCCCCTGCCGGGAGCTCATCCGCTGACCCAGCCGGTGCCGGGAAGCCCCAGTCTCAGCACTGCAGAGGGAGCACCTGCCGGGGGCGGGGGGGGGGGGACGAGCATCAGAAACGAGGGGTGGGGCTGCTGTCACAGGTGGGGACAGAGAGCCGGATGCCTGGACCCCGTTGCCCCCAGCCAGGCCCTGGGGCCGCGCAAGGCAGCTTTCTGGGACGCCGCCCCAGGCAGGCGCTCGGCTCTGGACCCGCCAGTTCCGGGCTGGGCAGGTTTCCTAGCCGCCGCTCCGCTCCCGGCTCCAAGCACAGGGAAGCCGTTCTGGGACCCTCAGCCAGCAGCGAGGGGCCGGGAAAGCTCAGGGCGAGCAATGAAGAAAGGAAGGAGGAGGAGAGTGGAAGGGGAATTTTGAAGTGTCTCGGAGAGGACGGGATGGGCCTGCTCGCTTGGTGACTGGCAAGATTCCTCAACAACTTTTCTCTCATGTCCTCCCTCCTCCTGTCCCCGCCACGGTGCTCTGTCCCCTGCTCGGTCCCTTAGGCGTTTGCCCCCTCGCTTAATAATTTGTCGGATTACTGCTGACAAATATTCCAGCTCCACTCTCTGCAGGGAGGTGCCTCCCCCTGCAAGAGGCAGGAATGTCCCTGGCTCTTCCGAGAGCAGGTGCGGCCCCGGGCGCGCTCTGGCCGATGACGTGCGGGTCCCCACATCTTGGCGAAAGTTCGCAGACTCAGGGCAGGGCTCCTCAACTCCTCCTCCTCCTCCTCCTCCTCCTCCCCCGGCGACCCTCAGCTTGCAGAGAGCCGCGGCCCTGAGAATCTAGGTCCAGACAGCCGCAGCCGGGAGATTATTGCTAAGCGCGCCAGTTAATTTCAGTAAGCTGTCTGGGCGTGCTTCCGGATTTCCTTGTGTGATCGTGTCATCTGTGACTAAAGACAGCTTTTCTTGCATTTTAATTCCCTTATCTTCTTGCTTTAGTAACTCCTTAGAAGCTCCGGGGCAGCGTCGAATACAGCGGTGGCGGCAACGCGTTTTCGATCTCAGGAAGGATGGTTAAATCCATGTCTCCTTTAGGCTTTTTGTAGATTTCTTTCATCAGATTAAGGAAGCTCTCTTCTATTCTTAGTTTTCTAAATATTATTTTTTAACATAAAGAGGTAATGAGTTTCATCAAATGCCTTTTCTGCGTGTATTGAAACGATCGTATTGTTTTTCTCCTTTTATTAAAGTTGTCGATTAAAATGACTGATTTTTGAATGTCAAATCAACCGTGCATTTCTGGGAATTAAAAA
This sequence comes from Microcebus murinus, assembly GCF_040939455.1. Taxonomy (NCBI): domain Eukaryota; kingdom Metazoa; phylum Chordata; class Mammalia; order Primates; family Cheirogaleidae; genus Microcebus; species Microcebus murinus. The sequence goes on along the minus strand of NC_134110.1, from coordinate 644,916 downwards.
AAGGTATTCTTTTTTTATGTATCATCGGGTTTGAATCGCTATATTTTATTGAAGATTTTTGCATCTGTCTTCATACTCAGAGTGACCTGTATTCCATCTTCCTCGTAATGTCCTTCTCATTTTTTCTACCGCATTTTTCCTGGCCTCATAACACAAGCTGAATTCTTTGGAATGGGGCTCGGAATTTTCTTTCTGTGAATCTGAATAAGTCTTTTGAAAGGGCAGCTTTGGTGAATTGTGTTTTCCTGGAAATTTGTCCACCTCTAATTTTAAAATTTATCGCTATAACGTCTTCAAATACCCTTTTATAATTTTGCTGGTGTTTGTAGGATCTTTTGTGATGGCCCCCTTTTTATTCCCGATGTGGATCTTGTGCCTCTGTCTCTTTTTAAATCAGTTTTCTTTGGTGCTGTGGGTGTCTTAGTATCTCTTGCTGTGTAATAAGTTACCCTAGAACTTAGTGGCTTAAATCACTAAGCAGGTACCGTGTTTCCCGGAAAACAAGACAGGGTCTTATATTTATTTTTCCTCAGGAAGACACCCTAGGGCTAATTTTCAGGGGATGTGTTATTTTCCCCTCAAAGCCTCAGCTCGCAGCACGCACAGGACGGCCGGGACCCGACAGGGGGAGCCGACCTTGCTGGTGGGGCTGCCCGCACCTTTCCGGTCACCTCTGGGACAGCAGCTGTCACAACGGGGCGGACGAGAAGGGCTGCTCGTGTTCTTTCCCGCTCCGCGACGACACGCACGGGTTGTGCAGACGCTGCGCAGCCACGCCCGTCACTAGGGCTGATTTTCAGGGTAGGGCTTCCAACCACAGAAACTGCGAAAGATAATACCGTGTTTCCCCGAAAATAAGCCCTACCCATACCACAAGCCCCAGCAGGATTTCTAAGCATGTGCGCCATAGAAGCCCCACCCCAAAAATAAGCCCTAGTGACGGGCATGGCTGCGCAGCGTCTGCACAACCCGTGCGTGTCGTTGTGGAGCGGGAAAGAACACGAGCAGCCCTTCCCATCCACCCGGGAGAGCTCTGTGGCTCCACAGGAGAGATCGGGGCCGGTGGTTCTAAAGGAAACAGAGTCGCAAGACATTCAGGACGGGATTCGGGGTCTGGAGAGTGAGGATGATGTCCCAGAAGAAGATGACTTAATTATATTTGAATAAATGTAGATGGTTGTACCGTACTTAAAAAAAAATAACACAGCCCCTGAAAATAAGCCCTAGGGTGTCTTCTTGAGGAAAAATAAAAATAAGACCCTTCTTATTTTCAGGGAAATACGGTAGGGAGGTTGGACGTCTTACACGGGGTCTGGCTTGCAAGAAGAGAAATGGAAACAGCACGACTTACTTATCCGTTGTTAAGTGCATGCATGTTAATAATTGTTATGTGTTCCTGACGGATTGACCCTTTTGCCACTAAAAGATTCCTTATCTGTCTCTAGTAACAATTTTCTTCTTACAGTCTTTTGTGTCTGATATTCGTAGAGCTCAACTTTAGCTGTCTTTTGGTTACTATTTGCATGGTATATATTTTTCCATCCTTTTACTTTCCACTTATCTGTGTCTTTGAATTTAAAGAGTATTTCTTCTACAGAGCATGCAGCCGAGCCGTGGTTTTAAAAACTCCATTCTGCCAATTTCTGCCTTTGATTGGAGGATTTAATTTGTTTACATTTAGTGTAATTGCTGAAAAGGCAGAATTTACATCTGCATCTTGCTATTTGTTTCCGGCATGTTTTGCATATTTCTGTTTCCCCATTCCTCCATTCATTCTGCCTTTTTTGGGGTTAAAGGAGTAATTTCTAGTGCACCATCGTGATTCCTGGCTGCTTGTTTTACTTTTGGGGTGCAGGTCGTGCCCCTCTCCTGGCGGCTGGTTTGTGTCTCGGAGTGGGGGGGCTGTAGATTCCCACGGCAGCCCTGCAACCTGCCGGGTGTTTCCGAGATGCTCTTTCTGTGGAATCGTGGTGGTTTCGAGCATTGCACTTGTGGGGACTATAAGAATTCAAACCCTCCCCGATTTCCTCTCCAAGCCCAGGGAGAAGCACGTTCTCAGACCAAAGATGAGAAGGGCTTGGTTAAGTCACTGAATAAATTAGGGGAAGAATTTGGACAAAAAAACCCCCAGATATTCTGACCTCCCCGAAGACAAGCCCAGGGTCTGATTCTTGCCTCTGCACCAGGATCCTTCCGGAACCTCAGTTCTGCTTCAGTCACGCGCCTCAGAGTGGGGCCGGACTTGCCGCCCTCAGTCCCGCCCTCCCCTCCCTGCTCCAGCGCAGGGGCCGGGCCGCCGCCGCGTCCGCAGGGCCGGGCCAGCAGGAGCGACCCTGGGAGACGGGAGGACCGGGCGGAGGGGACAGTGTCACCTGTGCCCCTTCTGCCTCAGGTGGGGCCGGGCCCCCAGCACGGCCGGCCGGGCTCCAGGGACACCTTCTCCTCCCCGTCCCTCAACCTCTGCGGGGCGTTTCCCGCAGCGTCTGCGTTCCGGGCGCTGCCTCCCCGCACGGCCGTCCAGCATTCCCGTCCGCAGACCTGCCGCCCCTGCACCCCCGCCTCGCTGGCCCGGGTGCGGGCCGCGGGAGCCTGGGTCTGGAACAACAAGGCAGGCAGCGCTGTGGTGTGACACACACACCGGCTGTCACTCGGACACACACGCACAGTCACTCAGACACACAGACACAATATCAGATACGCACACACACCTGGCTGTCACTCAGACACACACGCACAGTCACTCAGACACACAGACACAATATCAGATACACACACACACCGGCTGTCACTCGGACACACACGCACAGTCACTCAGACACACAGACACAATATCACATACACACACATACCAGCTGTCACTCGGACACACACACACAGTCACTCAGACACATAGACACAATATCAGATACACACACACACCGGCTGTCACTCGGACACACACGCACAGTCACTCAGACACACACACACCAGCTGTCACTCGGACACACACACGCACAGTCACTCAGACACACAGACACAATATCAGATACACACACACACCAGCTGTCACTCGGACACACACACACAGTCACTCAGACACACACACACCAGCTGTCACTCGGACACACACACACACAGTCACTCAGACACAGACACAATATCAGACACACACACACACCAGCTGTCACTCAGACACACACACACACACAGTCACTCAGACACATAGACACAATATCAGACACACACACACACCAGCTGTCACACAGACACACACACACAGTCACTCAGACACACAAACACAATATCAGATACACACACACACTGGCTGTCACACAGACACATACACACAGTCACTCAGACACACAAACACAATATCAGATACACACACACACCCGGCTAACACAGACACACACAGTCACTCAGACACACAAACACAATATCAGATACACACACACACACCAGCTGTCAATCAGACACCCCCCATCTATCACACACACACACACCCAACTATCACACACACACTATCACACACACTATCACGCACACACACACAATATCAGACACACACTACCACTCACCCACACACAATGTCACACACACAGTCACTCAGACACACACACAATATCAGACACACACGCACTATCACTCAGACACACACACAATCATTCAGACACACACACATTATCACACACACACACACCCATCTGTCACCCAGACACACGCACAATATCAGACACACACACACCCGTCTGTCACGCAGACACATACACACAATCAGGCACACACACACTATCACACACACTCACCCATCTGTCACCCAGACACACACACACTATCAGACACACACACACTATCACACACACACAATCATTCAGACACACACACAATATCAGACACACACACACCCATCTGTCACCCAGACACACACACAATATCAGACACACACACACTATCACACACACACACCCATCTGTCACCCAGACACACACACAATATCAGACACACACACACTATCACACACACACACCCATCTGTCACCCAGACACACACACAATATCAGACACACACACACCCGTCTGTCACTCAGACACACACACACATTCAGACACACACACACTATCACACACACACACACCCGTCTGTCACTCAGACACACACACACATTCAGACACACACACACTATCACACACACACACACCCGTCTGTCACCGGGACACACACGCGTGTTTTGAGCACAGATCCGGAAGGTCACAGGCTCCCTGCAGCCCTCCGTCCTGGACCCAGGACCACAGCCGCGGCCCCGCTGTGGGTGGGCGTGAGCGCTGAGCCGCGTCTCCCTCACGGTGACCTGCGTCCCCGAGCCAGCCCCGCGCTCTGCTGCTCCCTGTTCCCGCCACTCGCCCACACTTCCCCCGACCGCCCAGGGGCTGCAGCCTGCGGTCCTGGGGCCGGCTCCTGCCCTCCACGCGGCACCGAGGCAGGGCCAGGGCAGACGAGCCGCCCTGTCTGGCGTGTGGGCTGGAACGATGCCGTCTCGCCAGGCCGCGTTTCCCTGAATGCTGCCGGCAAACGTCCCCGCAAAGGACACCTTCCAAGGTCAGGCTCCGTCCTCCGGGCACAACGACAGCACCTGAGCCACGAGACGCTCCTGGCGAAGGCGAAAACAGCTCTCTGCTCAGTGTGGGGTAAGTGCTCGCCTTGCTGGGAGACACAGGTTCTCTCTGGGGTCTAAGTGACCCTTTACCCGCTGTGATCCTGTTACCCGCTGTGGTCCCCGTTACCCGCTGTGGCCCCCGTCACCCCCTGTGGCCCCCGTCACCCCCTGTGACCCCGTTACCCCCTGAGACCCCGTTACCCCCTGTGGTCCCTGTTGCCCCCTGTGGCCCCGTTACCCCCTGTGACCCCGTTACCCCCTGTGGTCCCCGTCACCCGCTGTGGTCCCTGTTGCCCCCTGTGGTCCATGTTACCCCCTGTGACCCCGTCACCCCCTGTGGTCCCCATCACCCGCTGTGGTCCCCGTTACCCGCTGTGGCCCTGTTGCCCCCTGTGGTCCATGTTACCCCCTGTGACCCCGTTACCCCCTGTGGTCCCTGTTGCCCCCTGTGGCCCCGTTACCCCCTGTGACCCCGTTACCCCCTGTGGTCCCTGTTGCCCCCTGTGGTCCATGTTACCCCCTGTGACCCCGTTACCCCCTGTGACCCCGTCACCCCCTGTGGTCCCCATCACCCGCTGTGGTCCCCGTTACCCGCTGTGGCCCTGTTGCCCCCTGTGGTCCATGTTACCCCCTGTGACCCCGTTACCCCCTGTGGTCCCCGTTACCCCCTGTGGTCCCTGTTGCCCCCTGTGATCCATGTTACCCCCTGTGACCCCGTTACCCACTGTGGTCCCCGTCACCCCCTCTGGTCCCCGTTACCCCCTGTGACCCCCGTTACCCCCTGTGGCCCTAGTTACCCCCTGTGGTCCCCGTTACCCCCTGTGGTCCCCGTTCCCCCTGTGGTCCCCATTACCCGCTGTGGCCCCAGTTACCTGCTGTGACCCCCATTACCCCCTGTGGCCCCCATCACCCGCTGTGGTCCCCGTCACCCGCTGTGGCCCCCGTCACCCGCTGTGGTCCCTGTCACCCCCTGTGGCCCCCGTCACCCCCTGTGGTCCCCGTTCCCCCTGTGGTCCCCATTACCCGCTGTGGCCTCAGTTACCTGCTGTGACCCCCATTACCCCCTGTGGCCCCCATCACCCGCTGTGGTCCCCGTCACCCGCTGTGGTCCCCGTCACCCCCTGTGGTCCCCGTCACCCCCTGTGGCCCCCGTCACCCCCTGTGGTCCCCATCACCCCCTGTGGCCCCGTTACCCCCTGTGGTCCCCATCACCCCCTGTGGCCCCGTTACCCCCTGTGGCCCCCGTTACCCCCTCTGGTCCCCGTTACCCCCTGTGGCCCCTGTTACCCCCTCTGGTCCCCGTTACCCCCTGTGGCCCCCGTTATCCCCTGTGGCCCCCGTTATCCCCTCTGGTCCCCGTCACCCCCTGTGGCCCCCCTTATCCCCTCTGGTCCCCGTTACCCCCTGTGGTCCCCGTTACCCCCTCTGGTCCCCGTTATCCCCTGTGGTCCCCGTTACCCCCTCTGGTCCCCGTTACCCCCTGTGGCCCCCGTTATCCCCTCTGGTCCCCGTTACCCCCTCTGGTCCCCGTTACCCCCTCTGGTCCCCGTTACCCACTGTGGTCCCCGTTACCCCCTGTGGTCCCCGTTACCCCCTGTGGTCCCCGTTACCCCCTCTGGTCCCCATTACCCCCTGTGGTCCCCGTTACCCCCTCTGGTCCCCGTTACCCCCTGTGGCCCCCGTTATCCCCTCTGGTCCCCGTTACCCCCTCTGGTCCCCGTTACCCACTGTGGTCCCCGTTACCCCCTGTGGTCCCCGTTACCCCCTGTGGTCCCCGTTACCCCCTCTGGTCCCCGTTACCCCCTGTGGTCCCCGTTATCCCCTCTGGTCCCCGTTACCCACTGTGGTCCCCGTTACCCCCTGTGGTCCCCGTTACCCCCTGTGGTCCCCGTTACCCCCTCTGGTCCCCGTTACCCACTGTGGTCCCCGTTACCCACTGTGGTCCCCGTTATCCCCTCTGGTCCCCGTTACCCACTGAGGTCCCCGTTACCCCCTGTGGTCCCCGTTACCCCCTCTGGTCCCCGTTACCCCCTCTGGTCCCCGTTACCCACTGTGGTCCCCGTTACCCCCTGTGGTCCCCGTTACCCCCTGTGGTCCCCGTCACCCCCTCGGGTCCCCGTCACCCCCTGTGGCCCCGTTACCCCCTGTGGCCCCCGTTACCCCCTGTGGCCCCCGTTATCCCCTCTGGTCCCCGTTACCCCCTGTGGTCCCCATTACCCCCTCTGGCCCCCGTTACCCCCTGTGGCCCCGTTACCCCCTGTGGTCCCCGTTACCCCCTGTGGCCCCGTTACCCCATCTGGTCCCCGTTACCCCCTGTGGCCCCGTTACCCCATCTGGTCCCCATCATCCCCTGTGGCCCCGTTACCCCCTCTGGTCCCCGTTACCCCCCTCTGGTCCCCGTTACCCCCCTCTGGTCCCCGTTACCCCCCTCTGGTCCCCGTTACCCCCCTCTGGTCCCCGTTACCCCCCGTGGCCCCGTTACCACAGAGACGAGAGAGCTGGCAGGGTCTGAGGTCTTCCCGTCACCTTAGGTCCCCCTTCCCTGCGACCAGCTGCCTTCACGGAGACCGGCAAGATGGAACAGAATATAAAATACGGGGATGGATCCAAAAGACGCAGCAGTCTCTAAAAAGACTGTTTGAGGTGACCGGGTTGGATCGAGGTTCCGGAGATCCGTTGTGGAAAATGAAGAGGCCGTGCTTTCTTTGCAGATTTGGGGGTTGCCTGTGAAATCTGCAACCCCGACCCAGGCTGATACGCGAAGACGACAGTGAGCTACCAGAGGAAGGCCACGGGGTGGGGTTGGTCCGAGCTGAGCGGTCCTGTGTCCTCCCCCAGGAGCTGCTGGGCCAGGGCCAGGCACGGCCCGCACCTCCTGCTTGGCCTCGTCCCCCTTACGTTAGTGAGCTTGGGTTCCGCTCCGTAGACTGGGTCAGCAGTGGGACTTCTGTAACCAGGACGGGCCCTTCCAGAAACGAGTCCATCGTCGGAGACGGCTGGTTCACGCGGCTGTCGGTGAGCGTGACGCCCACGCCAGGCGGGGCTGGAGCCGAGTCCGCAGTGAGCTGCGCCGGCCGCTGTGAAGGGCAGGCGTGGCCTTTCTCGGCATCGCTGATCCGAGCGGGGGCTGGGGCGGCTCCCCCGGCTCTGCCCACGCTGGACTCGGGCGGCGGGGCAACCGGAGCCAGACTCGCCCCGGCCCGCCTTGCAATTCCTAACGCACCCGGTTCCTCTGTGGGGGCTGCAGTGATAGGAGAGGCAGAGAGACCCGCTCAGGTGGAAACCGGCAGACGCCCTTAGCCCCGTCTCCCAGCACGGCCCTCCAGAGACAAAGATCTCACACGGGCACAGAGTGAGCACGGAGTGAGAGGGGGAGATGATCTGGAAAGGGGGTGTTGGGCTGTCCAGGGGGAGAGAACCTATGGTGTGTGTGTGTGTGTGTGTGTGTGTGTGTGTGTGTGTGTGTGTGTGACAGAGAGAGAGAGAGAGAGAGAGAGAGAGACAGAGACAGAGAAACAGAGAAACACACAGAGATAGAAACACAGAGAGAGAAACACAGAGAGATAGAAACACAGAGAGAAACACAGAGAGAAAATCAGAGAGAGAGAAACAGAGAAAAACAGAGAGAGAAACAGAGAGAGAGAGAAAAATAGAGAAAAAACATACAGAGAGAGAGATATATACAGAGATATATAGAGAGATACAGAGAGAGAAAAATAGAGAGAGAAAAAACAGATACAGAGAGAGAAAGAGATAGATACATACAGAGATATATAGAGATACAGAGAGAGAGAGAAAAATAGAGAAAAAACAGATACAGAGAGAGAAAGAGATAGATATATACAGAGATATATAGAGAGATACAGAGAGAGAGAAAAAATAGAGAAAAAACATACAGAGAGAGAGAAAGAAAGATAGATATATACAGAGATAGAGAGATACAGAGAGAGAGAGAGATTGACTCTAAGGAGCTGGCTTATGTGCCTGTGGCCTGCGGGAGTCCTGGACTAGCTGCACACACCTTTCTGAGCACCTGCTGTGTGCCGGGCCACTGCTGTGAGCAAGGTGGCGTCTCTGCCCTGCAGGAGATGGCCGTGTGGTGGGAGGATACAGACAAGGTGGAGGGACAGGGACTTCCAAGTCTGGGGACTTTCCAGGGACTTTCCCAACTCCAAACCTGCCAGGTCCAGCATTCTCCTCTGGGCTCCAGTGCTGACAGGGTGTCTGAAGCTGGGTGTGAGTGGATTGTCCACAAGAAGCGGTTCCTGGCCACGGCAGCCCCCAGGATGCCGTCGCTGTGCTCCCCAGAGACTGGGGCGGGTCCCTGAGTCGGGCTGTGCCTGAGCTCGGCCCCAGGGACGGCAGCGACTGCGTCTTGCGCCCGCACATGCCAGCCGCCTCGGGGCACAGAGCTTCACCCTGCATGCCCCACCACATGTGTGCAAAGGAGTGGGCATCCTGGTCCCCACCTACACCTGAGAAGGTGAGGCCAGAGGAAGGTCCAGGAGCCTGTCCAAGGTCACACCACTGAGAAAGGGCAGGGTCCAGGTGTGCAGGTGTGTCTGGTCCCCACCTACACTTGAGAAGGTGAGGCTGGAGGAGGTCCAAGAGCCTGTCCAAGGTCACACTGCTGAGAAAGGGCAGGGTCCAGGTGTACAGGTAGGTCTGGGTGATGACAGGTGCAGGTGATGAGTGAGAACAGAGCAGCAGGTGCTCTGCCCACCTGGAGCCTGAGCCAGGACAGAGAAGCACAGAGCAGGACAGCCATGGCCCGAGGACTTCCCTCCCGGCCCAAGGGCCCAGGACGGGGGGCGTGGGGAGGAGAGGGACCTGCCTGCCCAGCCCACTGGCCACTGCCCCCCACCGCTGCCCCTGGGTGTCCCAGGGGAAAGCCGGGCCTGTCGCAGGGACTGGTTAGGTTAACAGACAACTTCTTCCCCTTGGCCGGACCCTCCCTTGGGGATACAACAGCTCTTGGAGGGAACAACAGAGACATCCCAGGTGTCACAGATTAGACGGTGTCGTGGCCCGTTTGCAGGACGGAGGATGAACACAGAACATAAAACACAAAGAAAAACATAGACACACATACAGACGGTTGACTTGAGCAATAATACACCAGGTTCGTTTTATTTTTATACTCTAAAAATTAAAGTCAGTTCCTTGTACGTAACCACCCAGGCATTGCAGCGATGGCCATAAATTCCGGAATAGCCTTAGGGAGGCAGACGTCCCCTGACTCAGAGTCTCCAGGCGGTTGCTCTAGGCACCAGGCATAGATAAAGGGCCGAGATTAGCAAGGATGGGCAAGGTGAGACACAGGGGGCATTTCTCATCCCCAGCTTCTCTTAGGGTGACCCCCTAAGATCTTCTGCTGAACCCTGGTGGCTGTGCCTGGCTTAGGTTGCCCCTCCCTTGAGGGGTCTTACCCGACATTGACTAACCAGCCATCTTATGGGGTGTACGCAGCAATCACAGGAACAATGTGTTTATCGTGTGGCCTCCAGACCCCCAATGCCGTGGGGCGGGGCCGCTCTTGCTACTCGCAGCTCAGGTCCTTTGTTTTGCCTCTAGGCAACACCTTTGTTTATCACAGGGAGCCTGTCGGGAACAGATTACTTTCAAACACTCTGGGCAGAACACATACATTACTCACTAACTTTAATTCTTAAACTAGGAAAATATGTGTCAGTCCCCTACACACATGCACACGAACATGCATGTTCATGAGTGTGCATGCACATGCAGATCTCTTTCTCTCACACACATCGACGAGGCCCTGCCCAGTGTGATTCGCCACAGTCCTTTCCCCCAGGGAAAACCTAAGGTCACGCCTGCCACGGATCCCAACATGAAGTCGCCGGGCCCCTCTCTGTCCAGTTCACAGTCTCCAAGGGCGCCCTGGGAGAAGGGAGGGGTCGGACGCAGAACTCAGGGGTTCCCCGACTCCCGGGCCCGCTCCCCTGCTCGCCACAACCCCCCATGTTCCGGTCGGGCCCCCACATCTGGCTTTAGCTTTGAACTTTAACCTCCTAACGGGGGTTCGGTGGCAACTTTGACGGCTTCAGTTTTGCAAGAGATGTGATTGTTCGGCCCTCGGCTGACGCAGATTTCCGTGGACTCTCGTAAACAGCCTTGCTCGGCAGAACGGGAGCCTTGCTGTGCTGCTCTCCGTCAAATTTTAGGGTGGTTGTCTTGGACTAGAGCTCCTCTCCCTCATGGTGCACGGCAAAGGCTGCAGGAACAGCTAAACATGCTAAAATCCTGCAACATGACTTTGGAGTCAAGTCTCGAGACAAAACGGGCGACGGTTTTGCTAATGACGTCACAGCTGCAAAGCACGGGCTGCCGTCTTTCAGGACAAGGGTGGGAAGAGGCGCGAGTCCTTCCTTCTCTCCTCGCCACGCTCGTTTTCTCTGACCTTCCGGCGATCGAAGGTCTCCACGCCTAGCAGGAACCTCTCCGTTAGCTGGGTTTCATTTGGTCGACAATCACAGAAACGGACCACGGATAACTTACAAAGGACGCTGAGGGCTGTGGGTAACCAGGTAATGACACGGAGTCCCAGAGATCTGAACAGCCAGGCCCAGGCGCGGGCAGGACCAGGGTGGCCCCGGGGGTCGAGGCTGGAGGCTTTTGCTCCAGAGGGCTCCAACGTGTGTGGTCACGGCACTTGGGCGCTCCAGGGCCGCGTCTCTCAGTCTGAGATTTGGACTCCTGGTGGAGTCATGGCTCAGCTTCAGCCCGGGAAGCAGGACCAGGTAACACGGACATAGCCGGGGGTCTTCCCTGGAGTGTCAGGCACAGCCGGGGGACGGGCACGTGTGGAGCCAGGTGGTCACCCCGAGAGGTCTCCAGGGGCTTAAGTCAAATGAGCTTCTTGTGGCCATTGGCCTTGTTCTTTCTCGTAAATATTTACCAGACACTGCTCAGCTTTTTTTCTTCACTTTTATGACTATATTGTGTTTATAAAGAATATGGATACAAGTCGCTCGATCAATAAATGGATTTCCAAGTTCACTTCGAGTTTCTTTTAAACTTCAACTTCTCTACTCACATGTTCTATGGATGTGTCGGTCTGTGGGATATTTTTGAGCAATTTTTTTTTTTTTTTGAGACGGACTCTCGCTTTGTTGCCCAGGCTAGAGTGAGTGCCATGGCGTCAGCCTAGCTCACAGCAACCTCAAACTCCTGGGCTCCAGCAATCCTCCTGCCTCAGCCTCCTGAGTGGCCGGGACTACAGGCGTGCACCATCATGCCCGGCTAATTTTTTCTATATTTTTTTAGTGGGCCATTTTTGAGTAATTTTCACAGGAAAGGTGCCTGAGTGCTGTGGTGTACGGCCATGTGTCATCTATGACGCCGTCCTTTGCCTTCTCCTATTTACAGTTAGTGCATTTGGAGTTCCTTCAGGCCCCGTGAAAAGCTCCACGGAACTCCCTTTATCTTCTGGAATTCAATGTTGTAAAAGAAAAGGCTGAGCCAGCTGATTTTCCTCTGCTGCAGGAAACATATTTTTTCTGCCTGGGTGCCACTTTGACTTTTTTCATTATCTTTGAAGTTAATTTTTTTTCTTTTTTTGGTTAAGGGAGAACTAAGAGAGTTGGAACAAGCCTCCGCCTTCCCTTCCAGAGACCCATGGAAAGGACCGACATAAGTGACAAAAAGACAATACCCCCCCAAAAACTGGAACTTCAAACACCTCCAAACAGCTTTCTGAAAACACTGAGTGCCCGGAGTCCAGTCTGATGGCTCCACGCCCCGGGGGCCGTGTGTGCAAATGTGCGCGTGTCCCGGGTGGCCGTGTGTGCAAATGTGCGCGTGTCCCGGGTGGCCGTGTGTGCAAATGTGCGCGTGTCCCGGGGGGCCGTGTGTGCAAATGTGCGCGTGTCCCGGGGGGCCGTGTGTGCAAATGTGCGCGTGTCCCGGGGGGCCGTGTGTGCAAATGTGCGTGTGTCCCGGGGGGCCGTGCGGGGGGACCTGCGCACAAGGGCAAGCCGCCGTTAAGATGGCAGAACTGTGTCCACGGATTACGCTCATACTTCGGTTAACCGCTTTGGGACGGCTCCCACCGCCGCGACACCTCGCCCACAGCGGCACCCGCAGTCCGCACGGCGGTCTGTGCTGTGCGTTGACGACGAATCCGTTCTGCTCTTGTGTGACGAGGAAAGCTTAAGAGCACTGAGAGCTTGTTTCACTTTACAGGCAGCTTTGCTTGTCATGTAAATATCAGAACAGGTAACATAGACATGTATGTTTTCATGACGTTATTTTTAAATGTTCATAATTTTATTCTGACAAGTAAAAAATTAGAAAAGTCACATCACGGCTGTCGGCTAAAGTCGCTGTGCGTGTTCATCTGTGGCTGTCGGCTACAGTCGCCCCTGGGCTGTGCGCGTTCCTCTGTGACTGTTGACTGTAGTCCACGCTGGGCTGCGAGCGTCCATCTGTGGCTGTCAGCTACAGTCGACCCTGGGTTGTGTGAGTCCATCTGTGGCTGTCAACTACAGTCGACCCTGGGTTGTGTGAGTCCATCTGTGGCTTTCGACTACAGTTGACCCTGGGCCGTGAGCGTCCATCTGTGGCTGTTGACTACAGTCCACTCTGGGCTGTGCGAGTCCATCTGTGGTTTTCGACTACAGTCGACCCTGGGCTGTGTGCGTTCCTCTGTGGCTGTCGACTGTAGTCCACGCTGGTACTGAAGTGGTTAATTGTGCTGCTTCTCGTTTGAGGTATGGTGAGCTACACTTTTGATTTGAAATCAGACATTTCACGTGTAGTGACCTCGTGTTACGTGCCTGCCACGAGCAGATCGAAGCACAAGCCCCGGAAATGGAAACTCCAGGCTCCCGTCCAGTCTGTTGGCCACTCAGAGAATTCATTTGGATCCATAAAACGCCAGACTGGGAGGGCAGGACCTCATCCCATCCCCTTGCATTTTACCGATAAAGGGAATCCGGCACCGCCGGCTCACGGGGCAGCTGGGACCAGAACGGGGCGTGATTTGCGCAGCCTGACGCCCAGACCAGGCCCCGGGAAACCGAGACGCTGCCTGCCAGGTGCAACACCTGGGCCGGCGGCCTGGCGGAGGAGAGGTGGGAAATAACCACATCACCTGCGCGGTCCTCGTATCAGGGACGAGCCTTCGGGGCTAGGGATGTATTTTTAGCAGCGGCTAAAACTGGGTCTCGCGTAAATAGCACAGGTCTCTGTCAAAGGCCCCGGTTTCCTGTCTCTGGAGGCACCTGCTGCTGTTTCCACACTCTCACCTCCGCCCGTTGCTCCGAGGTGTGAATAACTAACGGCTTGCCAGGTGGAAATCGCTCCTCTCTTCCTCCGTGGCAATGCAAAGTGGGGCCCGGCGCACCCCTCTGCAGCCTCCTTTGGCAGGTGCAGCCAGAGCGCCAGGCTGCAGCCCGCGGCACGAGCCTCCGGTCCTCTCCACTGAGCGTGGGCCGCCCCGCCAACATCACGTTTGCGTGTGGGACAGGGAGCCAGGACAGAGGAATGTCCTGGGAAAGCAAAGCCCCTGGAGCCCAGCGACCTCAGACTTCCACGTCTGAGGCCGGGCACCTTCCTGCCTCTGGGGGAAGCAGAAGGGCGCTGGGGTGTTGGGCAGGGGGAGGGGCGGCAGCACGTCCTGGTCCTGCCGTTTGGGTCCTCACCAGTCTCTGCCCTGACTGACCGCCAGGCCCACTCACGGGAGGCGGGGTTGGCATGAAAATAAGAGGAGCAGGCCGGGCACGGAGGCTCACACCTGTAACCCCAGCACTCTGGGAGGCCAAGGCGGGAGGATCGATGCTGAAGGTCAGGAGTTCGAAACCAGCCTGAGCAAGAGCAAGACCCCGTCTCTACTAAAAATACAAAGAAAATTAGCTGGACAACTAAAATTATATAGAAAATAATTAGCCGGGCACGGTGGTGCATGCCTGTAGTCCCAGCTACTCGGGAGGCTGAGGCAGGAGGATCGCTTGAGCCCAGGAGTTGGAGGTTGCTGTGGGCGAGGTTGATGCCACGGCACTCTAGCCCGGGTGACAGAGTGAGACAGTGTCTCAAAAAAACACATAAATAAAAATAAAAAAGGGAGCAGCGTTTGGGTTCCAGCCTCGGGAACTGGGTCTCTTGGAGGCTGACTAAGGAGTCCATGAAAATGCCAGGACCTTTGTTTTCCCTGCTAGTTACTCCTTAACTGCCCGGTTGCTCCTCCATGAAACGTCAGAAACCAGAGGGGCCTGGGGGCTTGCTGGGGAGGAGGGCAGAGGAGACGGCTTCGGGGAGCCCACGCCCCACCCCAAGCGAGGGCTGGGCAGACAGCACACTGAGCGGGGGCATTGCCCTTTATTCCTCTCTGCTCGCGGACCTTGTCAGGGCCTTTGCACCTGCTCTCGGGTCCCCACGGGCCCCGCAGCACACACAGGAGCACGCGCCCAGCACAGGCATGTGCGGTTGGGTACCGGGCGCATCATCCCGTTTTTCTGAAAGCCGTGGCAGTTGTCAGCCTGGGGACACTGCAGGGAGAGCGGATGTCGCCTCTGGGGGCGGCAGGAATGAAGCTCCGTGATTCGCGGTTCATCGTCACCCACGTGATCCGTCCACTCTCACGGGTTCACGTCCCGCCGCCGGTTTGTGTAGGGTTTTCCGGCGGCGAAAGGAGCAGATACAGAGAGAGAGAGAGAGTGGGTCCGAACGAGGTGGCTTTATCAAGCGCTCCCGGGCGAG
The DNA here is from genome assembly GCF_040939455.1 of Microcebus murinus. Taxonomy (NCBI): domain Eukaryota; kingdom Metazoa; phylum Chordata; class Mammalia; order Primates; family Cheirogaleidae; genus Microcebus; species Microcebus murinus. The sequence goes on along the minus strand of NC_134110.1, from coordinate 629,564 downwards.
GTTCAGGGTCTCAAAGGAGTGGGGGCCAGGGGAGCCACAGCCGTTTGAAAGTGGTGAGGGCTTTTATGCTGTCTGAGGCGGGCCGGGGTCTTTTGGCGGGAAGAGCTGGGGATTTTCCCCTGTGGCCTCTGTCTGCTCTTGAGAAACTGGAGGGGCTGGAGGTATCTGCAGACTCCAGGGGGCAGTTGTTTTGGGCGGGTCTGGTCACCTGAGCCTTTTCTTTTTCTCTCTTAGGGAGGGGAGGGGGCCCGCCACCAGCCTTACAGTTTGAACCCATTGTTTTCGCCGTGGGATGACGGAAAAGGGGAAATGGGCTTTGTTTTCCGGGCGGCTGAAGCCAAGGCTGGCCCCAGTGCTGAGCTGCTGATAAACTGAGGCTCCACGTTCAGGAATAAACCCTGGCCGTTCGTTCCTGTTGTTTATTCACCGCTGGTCAGAGGGGACCCCGTGGTGCTGGAGGGAAGTATTGGGCTTGGTTGATAGCGAGGAAGCTAGTTAAGGCGCTGACTTTGACCACTTCAGTCCCGCGCCCGCCGGCCGCGACACCTCGCCCACAGCCGGCACTCGCAGTCCGCACGGCGGTCCGTGCTGTGCGTTGACGACGCGTCCGTCTTGCTCTTGTGTGACGAGGAAAGCTTGAGAGCACTGGGAGCTTGTTTTACTTTACAGGCAGCTTTGCTTGTGATGTGAATCAGAATAGGTAACACATACATGTATGTTTTCATTGTGTTATTTTTAGATGTTCACAATTTCATTTTGATAAATGAAAAACTAGAAAAGTCATATCACGGCTGTTGGCTAAAGTAGCTGTGCGTGTCCATCTGTGGCTGTCGGCTACAGTCGGCGCTGGTCCCCAAGTGGTTAAAAGCACAACGGGACAATATTATGCACAACTTCAAATCCTTCCTTAAATCCTCGAGCATATTTGAAATAGCTGATAAGAAGTACTTGTGTCTGCTATTTCCATAATCTCAGTCGTTTCTGGTTTCTATCCATTGATTTTTTTTTTAAATTTTTATCACATTTTCTTTCTTACATTTTTCTGCTTCTGCACACATCTAGAAACTTCTTATTGTGCACTTAACACTGCAGATGTCGCGTGAGGTCCGGCTTCTGCTTCGTGTGTCTGTCCCTCGGACAGTTTGCTCCAGGGCCGTGTGGCCTTCCGGGGGCTGCTGTGTGAGCTCGTTTAGGACCGCTCCAGAGTGGCCTTTCTCTAGGGTCCCCTTGGCCCTGCTGCGGGGATGACCCTCAGGCTGTCCCCTCCCAACGTCCCACCGGTGCGGCTGGTCACAGTTTGAACGTCTTCCCTGCCACGACTTCTCCCGTTCACGGCCACCCAGTGGCGGCTTTGTCCAGCCTCGTGGGACGTCACCAACCCCGTGCTGGGGCGTGTTCACCCCGAGACCCCAGGGGACGTGTGTGCAGATTCTTGGAGCTGCTTTAACCACTTCGGGACCAGAGGCGACTACAGTCGACAGCCACAGATGAACGCACACAGCGACTGTAGCCGACAGCCACAGATGAACGCACGCAGCGACTGTAGCCAACAGCCGTGATGTGACTTTTCTAATTTTTCATTTATCAAAATAAAATTGCGAACATTTAAAAATAACGTCATGAAAACATATATGTGTATGTTGCCTGTTCTGATACTTACATGACAGGTAAAGCTGCCTGTAAAGTAATACAAGCTCTCAGTGCTTTCAAGCTTTCCTCGTCACACAAGAGCAAAACGGACGCCTCGTCAATGCGCAGCGCAGACCGCCGTGCGGACCGTGGGTGCCGGCTGTGGGCGAGGGTTCCCGGCCGGTGAGTGCCGGACCGAAGTGGTTAACCGTGTTGTTCTCCCCTCCCCCCAGCCCTCGGCTGTCCAGGTGTCTGGGGACTCCGACCTCCGTCCCCTGGCCCAGCAGGACTGCGGGGCACTGCCGGGTCCCCTCCCCTCACTGCGCCCCGGACAGAAAGCCAGGGAGACCCGAGCACGCGCCGTGCCTGCTGCTGTCCTTTCTGATGCCACAGTCCCCAGTGCTCGCTGCGCAGTGCCCGAAAACAAGGACTGCGTTTACATCACACACTGTGTTCCGTCTTCCAGATTTTTGCTGTGGGAGAACAAACCCAGGGCCGGTTCCTGTGATGTGGCTGGAAGCAGACATGGCTCGCTCACACATGCAGGTGCACTTATCGGAGCTTTCCTTGTCACGTCCTGTGTGTCGTGCACAGAAAATCCTTTATGTTTACTCATGTTTTCTGGCAGTACTGTCATGGTTTCATGCTATTGACACTGAACTCTTGAGGCCATGTAGCATTTATTTCAGTGAAAGATGCAAGGCCTTGGTCTAGCCTTTCACAAGTGGTTTTAGCCAATCGTGCCGACCCAAGTCACTAAATAAACCGTCCTTCCCCGAGAGGCAAAAGACGCCTCTTTTATCTGCCTGGATTCGCACGCCATCGCATGTATGCCTTGACTCTGTTCTGCGCAGATGAACCGTCCATTGCTGAAGCAGCGTAGGAAGGTTTCTCCGAGTGCGGAAATGCCGGCTCACACATTGGTTGTCACGGCGCTCCGCGGGGAAGGGGCGTCCCCCGGGACAGAGACGGGTCCGCAGGCGAGGGGCTCTGCCAGCCTCTCTGCTCTGCCACCTACCCCGTTGCACACGGCGCTCAGCCACCAGCCACGGCTCCTTCAGGAATGACACGGGACACGCATTTTCCTATTTCTACTTTTCTTTTTTTTTTTGAGACAGAGTCTCACTCTGTCGCCCAGGCTAGAGTGAGTGCCGTGGCGTCAGCCTCGCTCACAGCAACCTCCAACTCCTAGGCTCAAGCGATCCTCCTGCCTCAGCCTCCCGAGTAGCTGGGACTACAGGCATGCACCACCACAGTCCAGCTAATTTTTTCTTTATATATTTAGTTGTCGAGCTAATTTCTTTCTATTTTTTAGTAGAGACGGGGTCTTGCTCTTGCTCAGGCTGGTCTCGAACTCCCGAACTCAAAGGATCCTCCCGCCTCGGCCTCCCAGAGTGCCGGGATGACAGGCGTGAGCCGCCGCGCCCGGCCTGTCTCTCCTCTTAAAGCTCCATATTCCAGCAGGACAGAGCTGGGTCCTCCTGAAACACTGCTTCCCTTCACAGGTCCCCACGCACAGCCCGCAGCGTTTTCTCTGTCTGAAACGGCTTTCCGGTTTGCTCTTGGCGGACTCCCATTCACCCTGCACGAAACAGTTCCCTGTCTCCCTGGAGCCACATAAACCGCTCGTCTCCCTGCGGCTCACCCTGCTGCAGCGGTTTCCATTGCACGTGTAGCTCCTGTGGAGGACCGTGAACTCCCGGGAAGACAGAAATCACTTTTTTCTATCATCCTCTGATCACCGGGCAGGTGGCAGGGGCGCGGGAGGCGTGGGCTGAGCAGGCAGGTGGAGGAACGGACGTTCCGTGCGGGTGCCGGGCGGGTGAAGGGCTTGGCCATCGGCGTCCCGCTCCGCCCTGGGGCAGCCCACGCCAGTCAAGGCTTTGCCTCTGTGTCCCAGTCCCCTTCTTCTCTTCTCCTTCCGGACGACGGAATCCCACCGTGTTTCCCCGAAGATAAGACGGGGTCCTCTATTTATTTTCCCTCGAGAAGACACCAGCCTAGGGCTTATTCTCAGGGGATGTGTCATTTTCCCCTCAGAGCCTCAGCTTGCAGCACGCACAGGGCGGCCGGGACCCGACGGGGGGAGCCGCCCTTGCTGGTGGGGCTGCCCGCACCTTTCCGGTCACCTCTGGGATAGCAGCTGTCACGATGGGGCGGATGAGAAGGGCTGCTCGTGTTCTTTCCCGCTCTGAGACGACACGCACGGGTTGTGCAGACGCGCTGCGCAGCCACGCCCGCCACTAGGGCTGATTTTCGGGGTGGGGCTTCTATGGCGCAAATGCTTAGAAACCCTGCTAGGGCTTATTTTATGGGTAGGGCTTATTTTCGGGGAAACACGGTAGTAGATCCAGACCCGACTCGTGTCCTGGGTTCCTGGGGTCTACACTGATGATCCTACTCGACAGGCTAAGGTGGGAGGAAACAAACGACCCACACGGAAAGCCCGACAGGAACCAGCAGAGGTGAGCATGGTCCACATGGCTCACTCATCCCAGGCAGCTGCACGCCCGCCCGCCCGGGGCAAATTGGTCTTTCCCACGGGGTCTCCTTTCCTTTCCTGCGTTGCACCCACTGCTGATTGAAATCATTTCACGTGTTTTTCTCACTTGATGGTTAACTGTGCACCCACTAGAACTGAGGTTCCAAGACAGCAAATCTAAATAACACTTTCATTCGTCCAACCAATACTACGAGGCATCTAGTACGTGCAGGACATTGTTGGTTCTGGGGCGCAGCAGGCAGCACTATTGCAGCACCAAACCCCTGCCTTGCATGCTCTGGTCGCTCAATAAATATCAGCTGGCTCAATAAATAAATGAATAAACCAAAGGGTAGGACAGAGGTTGAGCCAGAAAGACGTACATGGGTCACACACACACACGTTGCTGACGATAAAACTGAACTCACTACTGGGCAGCTACCCAGAAGAACAAAGGACAATCTACAATAAAGACACCTGCACTCAAATTTTTTTTGTTTTGTTTTTTTTGTTTGTTTTTTTTTTTTTTTGAGGCAGAGTCTCACTTTTGTTGTCCGGGCTAGAGTGAGTGCTGTGGCGTCAGCCTAGCTCACAGCAACCTCAGACTCCTGGGCTCAAGCAATCCTTCTGTCTCAGCCTCCCAAGTAGCTAGGACTACAGGCATGCGCCACCATGCCCAGTTATATATATATATGTTCGGTTGGCTAATTAATTTCTTTCTATTTATAATAGAGACGGGGGTCTCGCTCTTGCTCAGTTTGGTCTCGAACTACTAACCTTGAGCAATCCACCCTCCTCGGCCTCCCAGAGTGCTAGGGTTACAGGAGTGAGCCACTGTGCCCGGCCCTGCACTCGAATGTTTACAGCAGCACAATTCACTATCACAAAGATGTGGAAACAACCCAAGTGCCCATCAATTCATGAGTGGATTAATAAAATGTGGTATATGTATACCATGGAGTACTATTTAGCTATAAGAAACAATGGTGATACAGCACCTCTTGTATTTTCCTGGATGGAGCTGGAACCCATTCTACTAAGTGAAGTATCCCAAGAATGGAAAAACAAGCACCACATGTACTCACCAGCAAACTGGTATTAACTGAGCAGCACCTGAGCGGACACACAGGAATTACATTTATCAGGTGTTGGGCTGGTGGGGGCGGGAGGGGATGGGTATATACGTACATAATGAGTGAGATGTGCACTGCCTGGGGGATGGTCACGCTTGAAGCTCTGATTTGAAGGGGGAGGGGGAGCATGGGCAATATACGTAATCTTAAAATTTGTACCCCCATAATAAGCTGAAAAAAAAAACCGAACTTACTAAGACAGCAGCAAAGTGCTGACTCAGACAGGCTGGGGCGTCCTGGGCAAACCGCACTGGCGCAGAGAAAAGGGGCCAGGGAAGGCCCCTCGCTGGGACTGCTGAACCCAGGCAAGAACCGTGAAAATGCTCGAGCACAGCTGTGCGCGCCCAGCGAGAAAATGCCACGTGCATTTCTTCTGCGAGCAGGGTGACCGACCACTCAGTAACTTGCCCGGCGGAGTTGATGTCAAGTGCTTTCCTTGACAGATAAACGAAAGGAAACCGGATTTGCAATGGACCACACCTGCACTGCTGATTCCTAGCAGTGGTTTTGTGTCCGGGATTTAAGGACTCTTCCCGGGACTTTTACAAACAGCTAGGAGTCGAAGTCAATCTCAAAGACAGCAAAGCGACGGTGTTTGTCAGAGGCCTTGTTGCGAGGGCTGAAATGCATTTCCTGGTGCTCCTGCCCTCTTTGCAGATGCTAATCTGATTTTTGGGGGAGGTAGTGTCAGTTCTGCAGGAAGTTCCCGTGACCTCTTCCTCCTCCTTCACCTCACGAGGACTAATGAAGATATAAACCAAATCCAGGTGGAGCAAAAACCTCGATGACTCAGGCTAACTATGGACCAAATCCGTGGTAGCTATCGCAAACCCTGGATTCTAGAGCCCTGGGATACGGTGTGGGTGTTTTTAAAAAAGCATGTTCGATAATGTAAAGTAAGTAAACCTGGTATTGAATTTTGCGAGTACCTGAGGGGAGGAAGCTAAATTAATGGCAGATTAAAACGCCTTGCAGAAGCATATTCATATCGATTTATCCGCTTAGGAAGGATAAACATTTTTTTTTCCTACAACATTACTTATACATTATTTTCTTCATTAGCTTTTCTCAGAGCACTTAGGCAGAATTCAGCCTGGGTCCAGCCCAGGCTAAATGCCAACATTGGCTTTGTGGGTCTTTTTTTTTTTTTTTTTTGTGAGACAGAGTCTCACTCTGTTGCCCGGGCCGGAGTGCTGTGGCGTCAGCCTAGCTCACAGCGACCTCCAACTCCTGGGCTCAAGCAATCCTCCTGCCTCAGCCTCCCGAGTGGCTGGGACTACAGCTTCCCAAGTAGCCATGCACCACCCCTGCCCGGCTAATTTTTTTTCTATATATTGTTAGTTGGCCAATTAATTTCTTTCTATTTTTAGTAGAGACGGGGTCTCGCTCTTACTCAGGCGGGTTTCGAGCTTTTGACCTTGACAGATCTGCCCGCCTCGGCCTCCCAGAGTGCTAGGATTACGGGCGTGAGCCACCGCGCCCCCGGCCGGCTTTGTGGGCCTTAATTAATATTGCATGGTAAGCTTTGAAAGCATCCGTTCAGCTAGCGTCGTGTGGTGGCCCCAACGTTCTCCAAGACCCTGTCAGAGACTTCTTGCCGTGTTCAGGCGTTAAGGTATTCATTGCTTTTTGCACTGTGCACCTCGCGCTTGAAGCAGTCACTTTTCTCTGACGACGGGAAGGGAAGCCAGTGGCATCTGTGAGCCGTAGAAGGGGCAAAAGGAGCCAGATGCCTTCTCTCTTCTTCTGCCTCCGTGCTGAGATTCCGCACACAGGACAGGCACTAAAGCTCAAGTCGGCGACTGTTCATTTTCCCATGGTTGAGGGACGTCTTCATGCACCTGGGATGGGAAGGATTACGCTGATGCGCGTACACAAGGAAAAGATAAACAGGTTAACGGAGCAGAATAAAAAGCCAGGAAACCGTGCAGCCCTGTGTTATGTCTCAGGGGGAAAGTGATCTTTGTTAATAAATGGTGCAGGTCGATGAATATCCAAACGGGGGACAGACATATCTTAACCGCTACTTCACCCCAGGTACTCTAGGAGGAGTACGGGTTTAGCTGTGAAAACTAATGTTTCTGGAAGAAAACATGCAGCGTCTTCATGACCTTACAGTGTATAAGGACTCCTTAAACAGGACCCGAATTCTCAATCGTAATAGGGAAAAAAAATGATAAATTTGTATATTAGTTCAAGAACTTTTCCATTCATCCAAAAGACACCATCAAGAGTGTAAAAGGGTTCAACTCACAGAGTAGAAAAAAACATTTGCGATAGATAGCCGACAAAGAACTTATTTCCATACTTATATAAAGAATTTCTAGGGATCAATAAGAAAAACACACACACAACTTAAAATGAAACTGGGCAAAAATGTAAACAGGCGCTTCACAAAATAGGATGTCCAACTGTCCAACACACATACAAAAAGGCAGCAAATCTTGCTAGTCATCAGGGAAATGCAAATTAAAAACACAAGGAGACACCATCCACACACCCAGCGGAATGGCTCACGTGAAAGACAGGCACTACCAACTGTTGAATGGGAGGTGGAGAGACTGGAACCCTCGTCCACACCCCTGGTGAGAGTGTGTATTGGTAGAACCACAAATAAAAAAGTTACTGGCAGGCCGGGTGCGGTGGCTCACGCCTGTCATCCCAGCACTCTGGGAGGCCGAGGCTGGAGGATCGCTCGAGGTCAGGAGTTCAAGACCAGCCTGAGCAAGAGCGAGACCCCGTCTCTACTAAAAATGGAAAGAAATTAGCTAGACAACTAAAAAATATATACATATATATATAAAAAATTAGCCGGGCATGGTGGCGCATGCCGGTAGTCCCAGCTACTCGGGAGGCTGAGGCAGGAGGATCGCTTGAGCCCAGGAGTTTGAGGTTGCTGTGAGCCAGGCTGACGCCACGGCACTCACTCTAGCCTGGGCAACAGAGCGAGACTCTGTCTCAATAAAGAAAAAAAAAAAGTTACTGGCAGCGTCTGCTCAGGCAGAGCAGGAGCGTATCTTGTGACCCAGCAGTGTCACCCCCGAGGGGACACATGACAGAAATGCACACACACGCTTACTAACAGACACACGAGGATATTCACAGCTCCAAACCGGAAGCTGCCTGAACGTCCGTCCGTTCGGTGGTGGAAGGTGTGAGTGAGTAGTAGCATGTTGCAACGAGTCGGTGAAATTTGAGTGAGAAGACCACAGCCAGCTTGGAAAACTCCCACGAAGCTCATTCTGAACGACAGCAGCCAGCCCGAGAGGGGACATTTACATAGATCCCCAAAACGGGCAAAACTAACCTGCAGCGGAGACCAAAGAGGTCGGGATGGTGGTTTCTCTTTGCAGGGATTCGACGGGAAGGGGCGTGAGGGAGGCCGCCGGGTGCTGGAACGTTCCGCGTTTCTGTTCCCTTGTCTCTCCCTTTCCGCTCTAAGTGCCGAGGACGTGGAGATTCCGATTTGCGAAAAGCCATCAAGCCCGGACAGCCATCATTTGTGCGCAGAACCGAACACTTACCGGTGTACGCTTAAAATGAAATCTCACTGCAAGATAGTTTATATTTTCCGGTTTATTTTTGATTATATCTGGAGAGGCAGATTTTACACGACAGCTTCAGACCCACCATTGTACGTTAACCGAGTTTTACACAGGCCGTTTGAAAAAAAGATCTAAAAATGTGCTTCGTCATTGGTTTATATAACATGTATCAAGCACCAAGGCTATGCTGAGAACTGTACAACAAACATAGAAAGACACAGTTCTTGCCTCCAAAATACCCTTCCCCTGGGGTCCCCCACGTAAGGCTTCTGCACCCGGCAGTCCACACTCTTCTATTCATAAGGCATAAATAAGGAGTTTTGTTGCATTTCTCATTATTACTTAATAAATAGATATCTAATACCCTTTCCCCCAGTTATAGCAATTACGAATTATCTTTGCCTTTAAATGCAAATGTTCGTAGTACAGTGTGCAGTATGTATTGATTTGGTGTTCACACGACTGACGACAATACCCTCGCAGGTTGGTTACATGAATAATACGAAGCATGTTGAATTCCAACACCCACAAATTTTTATGCCACTTAATGGAATCGTTCCTTGTTGGCAGAGCTTTTTCTGGTTTGTTTGTTTTTTTTTAAACAAAAAAACAAACAAACAGGGTGCCACTGCTGTTGTCTGAATAAATCGTAAACAAAACCAGCGCTGCCTTGATTCCAACGGGGATATCGGAACCACTGCACAGACTCTCGGAACGGCGGTTTGAGCACGTCTACTAAGCTAGCCTTGCAGGTTGCAACCCCGTAGCCGCACGCCCTGAAGTGCTAACAGTTTGGGGTCAGCTACGAATAGAGGATGCAAGCATGACTCCCTGTATTTGCAGGTTGAAGAAGGGAGTACTGGTGTCAAATGTCTGAAATCTGGGAGCCAGGAAACTTTATTATTATTATTATTATTTTTGTTTTTCTTGCAAGGCTGTATTCGAAACGAATTCAGATTAGGAAAGAAGATGAAGCGATTCTGAACTTCATGATTGGCTAGGGGCGTTTTATTCTAAAACAATCCCTTAAATAAGGACATCCGATTGTTTGTTTTTAGAATTCGGGGAAAGCAAAGGGAGTCCTGACAGTGCAGGGACTTCAGACCCGGGGGGATCCACAGGCGGGAGCTGCTCGCCGTGGGGGGATGGGAGGCAAGTTCTAGAGGGACAACGGACGGGTGTTCCCCTCCCAGCCCGACTCCGTCTCGGCTCTTGGGAAAGCCTGGAGTGAGCTTGGGGGGCCCGAGGCAAGAAAGGCAAGAAAGGACCCCGAGACGCCCAGGCGTCACGGAGACCCACGACCTCAGCCCCGGACTCGGCTCGGTCCGGCTGAGCACGGCGCCTTCCAGAGAAAACCACGCCCCCTTTGGCCCTCGCCGTCCAGCTCCCCCCGGGCACTGCCAGGTCTGGACCTTCCCAGGGTGTGACAATGGCCCCCTCGAGTTGGGTTTTAAAGCTACCCTGGGCTTGGGGGCAAGACCGGGTTTCTGGGGCTGCCTCGCCAGGTGTGAAAAGGGCGGAGGGAAATCTCACTGCCACGTGGGTGGCGGGGCCGCGAGTCGTCCCAGCCCATTTGCAGCCCGCTCACCCCGGGGCAGTGGCAGAAGTGGTGTGGTTTGGTCCGGCCCCCCAGGACCCTGCCTGTCAAAAGCAGGAGTCAGGGTCGGATCTGACAAGGTTGTCCTTGTCCCAGGTGCATGCCTCTCCTGCAAACCGCAGAGCAACAGGGGTTGGGGACCGCCCAGCTCTGACGCTGGGCAGGTTAGTGAACCGCGACAACAGGGAGGATGGCGGGGTCGGGACCTGGCACACAAGAGTCTGTCGGTTCGGGGGGCTGAGGCGAGACAGGGCAGCTCCCAAGGGGGGGGCCTAGTGTCCTCTTTGGGATGAGAGAAACAACCTTATTTAATGTGCCCAACCCAAAACGGAGCACCGAAAGACTAAAATTCTGACGACGGACAGTGAGATATATATATGTGTGTGTGTGTGTGTAATTTTTTTTTCCATTTTCAATGATAAACCCTCAGTGTTCCATGCTAAGGCTTAAGTTTCCGGTCACCTAGTTGAAAATCCGCACGCAAACGTGGCGACACAGACAGGCAGCGTGAAGACCTCCATGAGCAAAGGTGCACCACAGGTGAAAACACCCACCCCTCGTTGGCTAACGGCATAAAAATTTACCGGCTGCTCCTCAAGGGTGGACGAGAGAACTAGACACAGCAAGCTAAGCGTTATCTGGATTTTTTTTTTTAAGAACGGATGCTGGACTCCTAGTGCCTTAAAAATTGAGGTGCTTTCCCCAAACCTCTCCTGTAGGAATTTAGCACGTCACCCAGAGCGACTGTTCTTACGGACAAAACTTTTTTTAAAATCCCACCTTGTTATCAAAAAAAAAAACCTGTTAAGGTGGCTAGTTTCCGCCGATCCCATTTTCCTCTGACCCGTAACCACACGCTAGAACCGGACGCCTGCAAGAACCCTCCCTGTGCCGTTCTCCTCCAAGCACCACTCGGCAGGCGGGAACCGAGATCGAATTCTGGTGGAACTGCAACAGCCTCCTGCACACTGGAGAGACGTTGCCCTGGGGTTGTTGAACAGAGACGACACTAAATGGACACCAGGTGCTTAGATAGACATGTGGATAGATACACGGTTAGATAGATAGTATTTTTTTTGCACTGCTGACAAGTATCCGAGACTCTGCGATCGGTGCGGGGTGGCAGAGAAGACCTTGGTGCGTCCGTCCCGTTACTGAACGAGCTTGCCAGGTCTCTCCGAAGCCCCCCGAACGTGGCCCGTGTCAGGGGTGCAGGAAGGCCACAGCTCGAAGAAGAGGTGTCCAGGCGTGGCCGCCGTCTCCGGTCTCCAAGGCACGAGGACGGACGAGTTCCAAAGTCCTCTCCGGCCCACGCCCGAGGAGCCAGCCGTCCGGCTCTCCCGAGAGACAGAGAGCCACGGAAGTGAGCCCCTCACTGCCAGGCAGGGACGGGAGGGGTGGCCGTGACCTCCCGGCGTTGGCAGGCGGCGTCGGGGGCTGGGGGCGGGAGGGTCCCCGGCCGGAACGCGGAGGCCCGCTGGGCGGCCAGAGCTCGCTCCACGCCGGCGCTGGTGGCCGGCCCCTCCCACCCTGCAGTGCGCAAAGAGCGAGGTCCGGGACATTCCCGCGGAGATCCCTGACGGGGTGGACGTCCCTGTCGTGTCGGCGGCGAAAGGTGGGTAGCCCTTGGTAAAAAGTCGGTGGAGGAGGGACAGCACCCTCCACGACGGCACACACCTGCTGTTTCCCCGGCGACGGTCTGTCAACACCGAGGAAAAGGGAACCCACGCCTGCTACTCTCGCCTCTCCCTGCCCCCCTCGGCAACTCCCAAGGAGGCATGCATTAAACACCCTCTGCATACCTTACTCCCCGCCACGAAAAACCACCCAAACGGAAAGGATCCGAGCAATCCTCCTTTCTGATTTTTTTTTTTTTTTTGTGGCTTGGCATATTCGATCCGCACTTCCCGACAGCCCGCTGCATCCCGTTGGTAGGAAAAGGGACGCTGCACGTGCACAGACGCACCGCGTGTGGTTAAGCCGCGGCTGGCACGGGCAGGCAGGTTGCCGCCGCCGGGGCGTGTCCTTCTGGAAGACCGCCGTCCGCGCCGGCGGGGGAAGCCGCCATGACTACCTCATCTCCGCTTCAGCAGCCGGTCGCCGCGTTGCCGAGACAGCGCAGGTGCAGGGGGGGCTCCGCGGTGGCGGTGGCCTGGCCGCGCCGCCGCTCAGGACTTCATTGTGCAGATGGGCACCACGATGACCAGGACCACCGTGCAGGCGGCCGCCGCGATGAGGGCCGCCATCTTGCAGACCTTGGCGCGCCTGAACTCGGCCTCCTTGCGTTTGAGCAGAGAGTCGTAGCCCGGGGTGTAGATGTCCTCCATCCAGTACTCCAGGTTGTTGGGGTTCAGGGACTCCTGCGTCTGCGAGCGGAGAGAGGGCGTTAGAGTCACGGCGAATGCCTGGGGCCACGCTGAGGGCACCCCGACAGTCGCCGCTCCCGAGCCACCACCCGGGACCTGTCTGCCGCCCGGCTGGGGGGGACGGGGTCGCCGGACGCGGCCCCACGGACCTCCCCCCTGCCACCCGCAGACCACACCGGCCACCCCCTCCCCGGAAAGGCCGCGTTGGTTGGGACGCACGGACACCCAGGGCCGTCCACCTACGGGGCCGGGACACCGAGACTCTAGGTCCCAGGGGTGCGCAGGGCAGACGAGGAAACCACTAGAAACATTCTCTGCCCACAGGCGCTAACAACCCGCGTGCTTGGAGTGGGGCCGTCCCATCACTCTGCGTCCGTTCTCTCTTCTCGGATAAAAACTTCACTGAAAATCAAAGCCACCTCCACCATCAGCAGTCCGCACAAAACGCCAACCGTTTCAGCTTCCGGCGTCTGTCGGGGCAGGCCGGGGCGCTGCTCGCGGCCGAGGTCGGCAGACCTGTGGCCGGGGGTCCGGTCCCGCCCGGGCCGCCGCCGTGGTGATGAGTCTGGACTCTGGGGGGTGACGGGGGGGGGTCCCCAGGAAAGGCCGCCACGGACGTTTGTTTCCTGGTCTCCCTGAGCTTCTCGAACCGTTTGCAGGAGAAACATCACATCTAACCCGTGCTGCCTGCCCGGGAGCCCAGCCCACGGGCGTTGATGGCTAGAATCCGTCTCGGAGAGGGGAGGCGGCGGCTCGTGTCACGGCAAACGTGTGACAGCGTGTCACGTGAAAGCAAGGACACGCTGCGACTCCCAGGGAGGCCACTGGGATCCCCAAGCATAAACGAGACAGCCACTTCGAAGACCTGCTTACGTTGGTTAACACTATCGGCATGCACACGTTAGAAATCACACGCACACACACATGCGCGCGCACGTATACAAGCACAGGCTTAAAAAGCAAATCCTTTAGAACTCAAAAAACAGAAAGTCTGGTTGCAGGTGTTACTGGCGGAACGGCGATTCTCCGCCTGCCCTTCCAGGTCCGCTCTCCGGTCTCTCCCGCCGGGACGTCCCCCAGGACGGGGACCCCAGGAACACACGGCAGGGGCGCCCACCCTCTGGCCCCACGCGGCTCAGGCAGGGGGCGGGCAGGGCGGGGCTGGGGTCTCATTTCTGGGCTGCACGGCGGCCACCGTCACCGGCACTGCTGTCCTCGTCCAAGGACGGCCACCAGGCTGGTCCGGGTGCCTGTCCGGCTCCTGGGGGCCCCCCGGCCCTGCACTCGCCGTGGCCAGCCCTCACTGTCTGGCCTGGAGCACTCACTGTCTGCCCTGGAGCACTCACTGTCTGCCCTGGAGCACTCACTGTCTGCCCTGGAGCACTGGAGCACTCACTGTCTGGCCTGGAGCACTCACTATCTATCTGGCCTGGAGCACTCACTGTCTGGCCTGGAGCACTGGAGCACTCACTGTCTGGCCTGGAGCACTCACTGGCCTGGAGCACTCACTGTCTGGCCTGGAGCACTCACTGGCCTGGAGCACTCACTGTCTGGCCTGGATCACTCACTGTCTGGCCTGGAGCACTCACTGTCTGGCCTGGAGCACTCACTGGCCTGGAGCACTCACTGTCTGGCCTGGATCACTCACTGTCTGGCCTGGAGCACTCACTGTCTGGCCTGGAGCACTCATTGGCCTGGAGCACTCACCGTCTAATCTGGAGCACTCACCCTCTGGCCTGGAGCACTCACTGTCTGGCCTAGAGCACTCACCGTCTGGCCTGGAGCACTCACCGTCTGGCCTGGAGCACTCACTGGCCTGGAGCACTCACCGTCTGGCCTGGAGCACTCACTGGCCTGGAGCACTCACTGTCTGGCCTGGAGCACTCACTGGCCTGGAGCACTCACTGTCTGGCCTGGAGCACTCACTGGCCTGGAGCACTCACCGTCTGGCCTGGAGCACTTACTGTCTGGCCTGGAGCACTCACCGTCTGGCCTGGAGCACTCACCGTCTGGCCTGGAGCACTCACTGTCTGGCCTGGAGCACTCACCCTCTGGCCTGGAGCACTCACTGTCTGGCCTGGAGCACTCACTGGCCTGCAGCACTCACCCTCTGGCCTGGAGCACTCACCGTCTGGCCTGGAGCACTCACTGTCTGGCCTGGAGCACTCACCGTCTGGCCTGGAGCACTCACCCTCTGGCCTGGAGCACTCACTGGCCTAGAGCACTTACCGTCTGGCCTGGAGCACTCACTGTCTGGTCTGGAGCACTCACTGTCTGGCCTGGAGCACTCACCCTCTGGCCTGGAGCACTCACCCTCTGGCCTGGAGCACTCACCCTCTGGCCTGGAGCACTCACTGGCCTAGAGCACTTACCGTCTGGTCTGGAGCACTCACTGTCTGGTCTGGAGCACTCACTGTCTGGCCTGGAGCACTCGCCCTCTGGCCTGGAGCACTCACCATCTGGCCTGGAACACTCACCGTCTGGCCTGGAGCACTCGCTATCTACCTGGCCCTTCCCAGAGAGCAAGTCTGCGGCCCCTGTCCTAGTGCCTGCCATTCCCCACGGCACATGGAAAGCGAAGGGACCTAGGGGTCTCTGGAACTCTCCCAGCCCTCTCCCCCACCGAGGCATCACGTCTAAGGGCTGGTGTTGAATTTTCAGGCTATCTGGCGGGTAGAAGGTTTCGGCCACTCAGAACGCCCATGATGGAAACAAGACATCTCAACCTGGGAGAGGTCCTTAGCGTGCGGGGTGCTCGGTCCAGCCCTTCAGCCTCTGCAACAGACTCCTGCTGCAACATCCTCTGGGGGGCCCAGGAGCCTCTCCCCGCCCTGCCGGGCAGTTCCACCCCGTCCAGCCTGGCTGCGGAACGGACGTCTGCCCTTCTGCTCAACCGCGGCCCTCCCCACGAAGCTCTGCCCGGCGCGGGCACTTGGGGCCGGTCTGCCGTCCTGGGCGTGAAAGCTCTTTGGCAGCTCACCGACACGCTGGCAGGGCGAGGTGGACGCGAGCTGGCGTGCTTGGCTGGGAGACGGGGGCCCAGGGCGGGTGCCGTGGCCCCCAAGGCTGAGCCGGCGGTGCTCTCTGCCCCCCGCCCGCCCCGAAGCTACCGCTCTCCTCCCCGGTCTCCCCAGGGCCGGCGCAGGAGGTAACCGTGCGTGAACCACACACGCCAGATTTCCCCCCCGGCTCAGAGAGAAGGAAACTGGCTTCCTGTCGTAGCTGTACACACTCTACTGGGGACTGGGATTCAGCCAGCGAAATAAACTGTTTTTAATTAGTTTCTTCCATAACTGCGAGATCTAACGGCACCGAGCAGCAGAGAGCTAATAGTGAGGTTTCGGGGGACACGGAAGGTGCCTGAAGATGGTCCCCCAGTCCCTGCAAAGAGATGGAAGCAAACCCTGGTCTGGCCTCCCCACCTGCCGGAAGGTGCCGGAAGGGGAGGGGCCTGGAAGGACGGGGACTGCACACACATGAGGACCCCCCATGCATGAGTAAGGGGCGGGGAGGGGCTCAGAGCCGCACCCACTAACGCCCTGTCCGGAGCCGCCCTGTCCCATAACTATTGCCACGTAAGGGCCCACGATAAAGGAATGGCGCTGAGGCCACTGTCTGTGACATGGAGCCCGCGATGTTTATCAGAAGAGAAGTGAACCCGCGTGGAGGTAACAGAACATGGGCCTTACTGTCAACGGTCCGGCAGGAATTCAGACTTGTCTGACCTGGGGCGAGTGGCTGAGCCTCCCCGGGTTCTGATTTGCAGACAGAAGTTGGTCGTAGACACCCCTGCCCTGCGGGACGCACACCTGCTCCCAGGAGGCCACTGTGGGAAGCCACAGGACGCTGGCCGGGTCCAGCACCACCCACCAGCCCGCGAGTGCCATCTTTCTCAGCCCGGGCCCAGTGCCAGCCACGTTATATACCGTGTTTCCCCGAAAATAAGCCCTATCCATAAAATAAGCCCCAGCGGTTTTTCTAAGCATTTGCACAATAGAAGCCCCACCCCGAAAATAAGACCTACCCATAAAATAAGCCCCAGTGGGATTTCTAAGCATTTGCCCCATAGAAGCCCTACCCCGAAAATAAGCCCTAGTGACGGGCGTGGCTACGCAGCACATCTGCACAACCCGTGCGTGTCGTCGCGGAGCGGGAAAGAACACAAGCAGCCCTTCCCATCCGCCCCATGAGAGCTCTAGTGCTCCACAGGAGAGATCGGGGCCGGTGGTTCTAAAGGAAACAGAGTCGCAAGACATTCAGGATGGGATTCGGGGTCTGGAGAGTGATGATGATGTTCCAGAAGAAGACGACTTCACTCTATTTGAATCAATGAGGATGGTTGTACCATACTTAAAAAAAATAACATATCCCCTGAAAATAAGCCCTAGGGCGTCTTCTTGAGGAAACATAAATATAAGACCCTGTCTTACTTTCGGGGAAACACGGAGCGTCATTTGCAATGCTCATGGTGACCCTGTGAGCTGGACGCCACGCCCAGGACGCAGGTGCAGGACGGGCCCTCACTGGGGCAGAGCGGAGGCCGCAGGCCACGCGGCAGAGCCCTGGGTCAGATACCGGAGCCGCCAGGACCCCACGTCCTTCCTCTGCCCCACAAGGCAGCTCCCGCTGTCCTAGAGAAAGGCTGTTTCGGGGATCCCTGACACACTGACCGCCCCCCCAGGCAGTTCCACCACCTGTGCTTCCTGCCCGTGGTCATTCCAGGGCCTGGCTGTGGCCGGCACCCTCAGGCTACGTGGGGCTGCACCAGCCCGCAGGTGGGGACAGGGCGCTTCCCTCGCTCCTGCGGGGACGGGGAGACAGAGCTACTCGGAGCTGCTCCCCAGAAATAAAAGCCCTGCCTGTGGGTGAACAGAGAACACTCCCTCTAGCCACACCTGCACTCCCAGAGCTCCGGGACGGCGGCTCTTACCTGGGGCTGCTCCGTACGGAAACACAATCCTGAGCTCAGCCCTCTGTAGGGGACTGACATATATTTTCCTAGTTTAAGAATTAAAGTTAGTGAGTAATGTATGTGTCCTGCCCAGAGTGTTTGAAAGCAATGTGTTCCGGACAGGCTCCCTGTGATAAACAAGGCTGCTGCCTAGAGGCAAAACAAAGGACCTGAGCTGCAAGTAAGCAAGCTGAGCTGCCCCGCCCCACGGCATTGGGGGTCTGGAGGCCACACGATAAACACATTGTTCCTGTGATTGCTGCGTACACCCCATAAGATGGCTGGTTAGTCAATGACGGGTGAGACCCCTCAAGGGAGGGGTGACCTAAGCCAGGCACAGCTGCCGGGGTTCAGCCGAAGATCTTAGGGGGTCACCCTAAGAGAAGCTGGGGATGAGAAACGCCCCCTGTGGCTCACCTTGCCCATCCTTGCTAATCTCCGCCCTTTATCTACGCCTGGTGCCTAGAGCAACCACCTGGACACTCTGAGTCAGGGGACGTCTGCTTCCCTAAGGCTATTCCGGAATTTATGGCCATCGCTGCAATGCCTGGGCGGTTACGTACAAGGAACTAACTTTAATCTTCTACAGTATAAAAATAAAACGGACCTGGTGTATTATTACTGGAGTCAACCGTCTGTACGTGTGTCTGTGTTTTTCTTTGTGTTCTGCGTTTGTGTTTTGTGTTCTGTGTTCATCCTCCGTCCTGCAAACGGGCCACGGCAGCTCCCCACAGACATGCTTAGCCCACGCTCTACACACGGAAGGAGAAATCGGCCTGTGTCTCATAGATCAGTTCGGCCCAGGCCTCGTGAGCGAGTAACAGAATCTGCCCTGGGCACGGAGGCTCAAATGCACCGTTAGCAAGTCAGGCGGCCGGTAAATGAACAGGTGAGGCAGTAAGCAAGCAGGGCTTTCGCGCTGTTCAATGTCTACAGACAGGCAGAGCCACAGTTCCCTGTTTTAAAAGGTCTCTTCTGCTCTCTGATGGATGAGAGTTCGGGACTCCGCGGCAGGACCCAGGGTGGGGGGGAGAGAAGCCGGTCTGCACCATCGGTGACCCGTCCCTGCATTTGTTTGTCCGGCCCCTGGCCGGGCTCTCCCCCTCCCCCCGCCCTGCCCCGGGGCAGCGGGAGGCTCACCTGTAGGTCCAGGGCCGCCAGCTTGGCCTTGTCGCCCGTGTTCCGGGCGTACTCCTCGAGGGTCCAGGACGGCTGGCCCCGCTTGACCTCGGCCAGGTCCGTCAGCCGCATGTCCGTGTACAGGGGGTTGCTCTTCACGTGAGCCTTGAGGGGCCCCGGGTAGGGGTGCGGGCTGAACACCTGCTCCACCAGGAAGCCGTCCTTGGGCTGCTTGGGCAGCCGGTGCTGGGGGTGGGGGTCGTACTGCCGCTCCGCCTGCAGAAGGGCACAGAGAAGGCCGGGCCAGTGGCACGGCCGGGCGGCCGGGCGGCCAGCAGCTTTTGGACACCAGGCCCTGAGGACATGCGGGCCACAAAACGCAGTTATTGGCAAATAGGAAGTATGGAAACCATGCACCCCTGGTGGGGAGGAATTCTGCAAGAGAAGCTTGTGATAATGACAGCACCAATAGGAGCTTTTGTTTCTGCCCCAGGAGGAATTCATTTAACCCAATCCTTACGCTGTCGATACTGTGATGAGCTCCCATTGTGCAGGCAGGTAAGTAGAGTCAGAAGGACTCAGCGGACTGCTCAGAGCGCCCAGCCGGCAGGGCAGGACCTGGGGGTTAAACCCACCGCCCGGCTTCAGAGAGTCTGTGCTCAACTAGTGATCCCAGCGCCCAGCCGGGGTGGGGTGGGGACCGGGTGGCAGCCGCTGCCAGCATCATCACAACTAGCCGGGGCTGATGTCGTGTCCACCGCTGCCCAGTGCTGGACACGCAGTGCCTCCCCTCACCTTCTCATGAGCACGCCCAGGTCACGGCTGTCACTGTCCCCGGTGTGGACATGAAGGCTCAGGCCAGAGGGCCTGAAACACTGACCCACTGTCGGCAGTGAATGGCAGAGCCAGGATTTGAATCTGCTCTCTCTCGGAAGATGGAAAGTTAATCGCTGCCCACACCTGTCCTATCTAACACTGAGGAGTCGGGTTCTAACTACCGTGTTTCCCAGACAACAAGACGGGGTCTTATGTTTGTTTTTCCTCAAGAAGACACCCTAGGGCTTATTTTCAGGGGATGTGTTATTTTTTTTTTTTTTTAAGTACAGTACAACCATCTACATTTATTCAAATAGAGTGAAGTCGTCTTCTGGAACATCATCCTCACTCTCCAGACCCCGAATCCCATCCTGAATGTCTTGCAACTCTGTTTCCTTTAGAACCACCGGCCCCGATCTCTCCTGTGGAGCCACAGAGCTCTCACGGGGCGGATGAGAAGGGCTGCTCGTGTTCTTTCCCGCTCCGCGACGACACGCACGGGTTGTGCAGACGCGCTGCGCAGCCACACCCGTCACTAGGGCTGATTTTGGGGTAGGGGCTTCTATTGCACAAATGCCTAGAAATCCTGCTAGGGCTTATTTTATAAGTGGGTCTTATTTTGGAGGAAGCATGGTAGGCAGGAACCCAATATTTATACGCAACATATATTTTAATGCAAGTTTGTGTCCACTACATCTGAACAAAGAGGACTACAGGCAGATCAGCAATAATCCCCAGGAAAAGACCCCAGAGACATATGAATTCAGAGACCCTGAGGGGAACTTGGGACTGGGGTCCACGCAGAAGAGGTGGCCCAGACGGTCCTGGTGGAAGAATGGGGAAGAGAAGTCTGACAGTGGAACAGGGTCTGGCTATAACAGGTGCTCAACTAGCATGTACCGAATGAGAGACTGAATGCATCACCATGGCTGCTGACGTCTTGAGTGAGGACAGGTGGACCCGTCAGGGCAGAGCGGGACCCAGCCGGGGGTACAGAGCCTCCCACGTGGGGAGAGGTACGTGGACTTCACAGGGGCCCCGAAGGCCTGGCTGAGAATGTTGGAACTTCTTTCTGTGCACAGGGAAGAGTTGAACATAGAAGGCTCTGCAGACCCGCGACCCACGGAGCGTGGAGTTCCAGGAACGTGGATGCAGCCGTGGCCAGTGAGGGGACAGGGAAGGTGGCCGGTGGCCCAAACATCCCAGGTGGGCCGTCCTGAGAGCTTGGACCTGGGGGACAAACCCACAGGGTCTGGGAGCTACCCTGGACAGGAGGGAGCCAAAGAGGGATGTCAGGGTGGGAGGGGAATTGCTGGAACGGCAGCCCCTCTGCACAAGCGTAGTAGACGTCGTGATAAGTAGCAGAGGAGTCCGGTTTGGGGACGCTGGGTTTTGACACGCAGACAAGACTTTCGGGGGGGCCAGCCTTTGGCAGTCGAGCCGTGGGACCGAAGCCCAGAAGGTGGGCCTGGGCCGGTCACCACCACGGGAATCTCAGCCCGGAGCTGGGAGAGCCACAGGCCGGGAGGGAGAAATGGGGTCACAGGAGGGGGACAAGATTAGGAGGGCTTGTGGCACACAGAAGGCACTTTTGCCAGGCATGTCGGGCAGATGTCACTTGAGCTTGCGAGTCTTCCTTCAGGTTCCATGAGGCTCTGACACTTTGCAGGCGGTAGGTGCGGTCCGTTCAGCGTGACCCGACATTTCCACAGAAGCACCTGCCCATCTGCACCTGCTAAACGCTACCTGAGACCCAGGGCCCCAGACACCTGGCAGCTGAGAGACAACAGCCATGGAGCCAGAGGCCGGGGACCGCGTGGAGCATGTTGTCGGCGTGGCGGCACGTGCCGGGCTGGCTCCACCCTATGAGTGGCCGCAGAGAGACACAGTGCTGCAAGGCCAGGTGCTGGAGCTTTCTCTGGGGTCAGAAAAAAGACACGGCTTCTTCTCTTTTCCCTGAAACTTTCTTAGAACCCGGTTTCCCAAGGGTTCCCTTCCCAGCACCAGGCGAGGAGCTCGGCCTCCTTCCTCCTCTGGCTTTGCGGTTTCTGCAGCCCGCACCGCTGCCGTCACCCTGCCCGCTGCCAGCCCCGACCTTGGAGACCTCAGGAGGCCCTGTGGCCTGTCCGGTGGCCTTGAGACGCAGGGGAGGGAACCTAGCTGAGCGACAGACTGACACTGCCCGCCTTGGCCGGGGCCGGCTCCCCGCAGCCTGTTGGGAACGGACAGGGGCAGCCGCAGCCACAGGCAAACGAATCGTCCCTGCTACAAGGGACACGAGAAAGACAGCATTTGAGTGTGTGTGCGTGCAACGCTGGTTCTGGAACCGGCACGGTGACGTCCGCTGCAACCGTGCAAGTCACTCGCGCCCGCGGGCAAAGAGCACACAGCACACGCCGGTGCAGGGGAAACACTAAAAACGAAAGGAAGACACCACAGCAAGAGGTGCTGCTGCCTTGGTTAGTAGAACCACAAATAATTTCCTCATTTGTCTTCTTTCCTTGCCGTGTGTCCCCCAAAATAAGCCCTACCCATAAAATAAGCCCTGGCAGGATTTCTAAGCATTTGTGCACCATAGAAGCCCCACCCCGAAAATCAGCCCTGGTGACGGGGGCGTGGCTGCGCAGCGTCTGCACAACCCGTGCGTGTCGTCGCGGAGCGGGAGAGAACATGAGCAGCCCTTCCCATCCGCCCGTGAGAGCTCTGTGGCTCCACAGGAGAGATCGGGGCCGGTGGTTCTAAAGGAAACAGAGTCGCAAGACATTCAGGATGGGATTCGGGGTCTGGAGAGTGAGGATGATGTTCCAGAAGAAGATGACTTCACTCTATTTGAATAAATGTAGATGGCTGTGCCGTACTTAAAAAAATAATAATAACACATCCCCTGAAAATCAGCCCTAGGGTGTCTTCTTGAGGAAAAATAAATATAAGACCCTGTCTTATTTTTCGGGGAAACACGGTACTAATCATCGATTTATCTTATAATAATAATAATAATAATAAAACTCATGCTTGTACAGGGGAACACCATGCATCCAGTGGAGCGCTGGAAAGGGGCTCAGGGCCAGCACTCTTCCAGTCGTCTCCCCGACTGCGCGGCCTGCGCCTGCCTGTCAGAGAGGCCGGGGAGCCGCCGTCCCTGCTGGGACAGAGTCCCCTTCTGCACTTCTGCGCGGGACACTCTGCTTTCCCACCACCCGCGCAGTGCGTCCCCGCGCCCCCGCGCCCAGCACGCGCCCTGGCTGATTGACGGCAGCTCCGCGGAGCGCAGCCGGCCCAGTCCCGTCCCCCCAGCGCGGAGAGCCCGCCCCGTCTACACAGCCCGGGCCTTCTGTTCTCTTTAACGCAACCTTCTAGGCTCTGAAACTGCGCCAGGGCTGGGATGGCAAGCCGGGCACCCGGCTGCGTGACCCGAAACGCGAGTTACCTCTTTGGGTTTCCGCGGCCAGTCCTTGTCGTCCGCGGGGCCCTTGACCTCCTCGGCGAGGCCCGCGCGGCCGGCGGCGTAGGGCACCGTGCGCCAGTCCCGGGGCGAGTTGGAGGTGCTGGCGATTTTGGACTCGGTGGCGCTGTTCTCCTCCGTCAGGGACCGCGAGGACGGCCTGGCCAAGAGGCTCTTCTTCAGGGCCTTGACGCGCAGGCTCGCGCTGTTGCTGCCGCTGGCGTCCGAGCAGCCCCAGTCGCTGCCGCCGCCGCCGTCCAGCCTGGGCGCGCAGGGTCCGTGCGCGCGGCACGGCCGGGGCGAGGCGCTGTCCTCGTCCTCGTCGGACGCCGCCTCGCTGGTGGAGGAGTTGGGGTCGGCCCGCGCGCGCCCCTGGTCCGCCGGCGGCTGCTGCATCCGCTGGTCCAGCCGGCTCAGCTTGCCCAGCACCTGCGAGATCTCCTCGCGCACGCCCGACAGCGACTCCAGCTTCCGCTCGATCTCGCCGATCCTCAGCACCAGCCGGCACACGCTGGTCTTCAGCTCCTCCTCGGCGCGCTGGCTGCCCTTCTCGCCTGGGCCGCCGGGGGCCCCGCCGGCCACCGAGCCCACGCTGCGCTCCGGGGAGCTGTCGCAGTCCGACTTGGGAAGCTGGGACAGGGACCCCGTGCTGTCGTAGCAGGACGACTGCACCACGCCCGTGGAGCCACTGACGCTCATGTCGTCCAGAAAGCGGAAGATGTCGCTGATGTCGTCGCTGACCACCCCCTCCGAGTCGTCGTCCGAGTGCTTCAGGGCCAGCCTGTCGCTGTACTTGCCCCGCGCCGGCGGCGCGCACACGTCCCTGCGCGCCCGGGGCTCGAGCGCGCGCGGCTCCGTCTGGGTCCCCACGCTGCTCGTGTCCGAGCTCAGCTGCTGCCCGCCGCCGCCGCTGCAGCCGGTGCTCTTGTCCTTGAACTTTTTGGCGGGCTCGTGCTTCTCCAGGTCGACCGGGGACGCGATGTCTTTAGCTTTGAGCCCGCTTGGCTTCGCGGCGTAGCCCGCGGGCAGCAGCGGCCGTGGGTCTTGGGGCGCGAGGTACGCGGGGCGCCGGTCGGGGGCCGGGAAGCCGGGGCTCTGGGCGCCGGGGCTCGGGTAGCGGAGCTTCTCCTCCGAGGGGTTCCTGTGGAAGAAGGACCGCTCGAAGTCGGGCACCTCCTCCGTGTTCAGGCTCCAGCTCTTGGCGGGCCACGGGGTCTGCTTGCCGGGCCTCCCCGCGCAGCGCCGCGCTTCCTGGGCGCCCGGCACGGGGGTGGGCCCGAAGTACGTGGACGCCTGCAGGTCGTCCAGGCTCTCGTGCTTCGCCCGCCTCTTGTCGGGGGCCGGCGCGTAGCCGGGGCTCAGGTACTGGCTGTGGTAGGGCATCTCGAAGCTGTGGTTGAAGAACGGGGACTTGCGCTGCTCCTTGCGCCCCGTGGGCTCCCCGCGCTCGCCCTCGGCCTGGCCGGCGGGGCCGGGGGACACGGCCATCAGGTTGTGGAAGTCCTCTTTGAAGATGGTCCTTTTCTGGACGCAGGACGGCACGGCGAACGGCTCCTCGCTGGAGGCGAAGCCGTCGCCGAGGCCCTGCGCGGGCAGGGAGTCCTGGTCCGAGCCCGCCTCGCCGCCCGCGCTCATGGGGAAGTAGGTGCGCTGCATCTCGCAGGGCGGGGGCCCGGCCGCGGGGTAGGGGTCCGGGGGCTGCAGCCGGTCCAGCGATGCCGCGCGGCTCTGCGCGCCCTCGCCGACGCCCAGCAGGAAGCCGGGCTCGCAGGCGGGCACGAACTGCTGCGGCCGGTCCCTGGCGTCCACCGCCTGCCGGCACCGGGGCCGCGCGGGGCAGCCCCTGCCGAAGGGCCTCGCGCCCGGCTCGCACGCGCCGTCGCAGCCCGCGGGGCCGCAGGCGTCGGAGGGGTCCGGCGCGCGCGCCTTGGCGCGGCCCGCGGGCGGCTTCTCCCTGGCGGCGGCGGCCCCGCTCACCTGGAGCAGGTTGAACATGGTCACGATGTCCGCCGCCACCATGAGCTTCTTGGACTGCGGGCCGCCCGCGCTGCACTGCGTCTTGTCCCTGAACAGCGCGGCCGGGAAGCCCGGGTCCAGGCAGGCCGTGTGGAAGAGCGCGCTCCGCAGCCGCGCCAGCTGCGCCAGGTCCAGCCGCGCGCACAGCGACTTGCACAGGTCCTGGTAGGAAGAGGCGCTCGGCCCGCCGTCCAGCTCTTCCAGGAGCCTGGCCAGGAGCAGCGCCGCCTCCGGGCCGGCCTCCATGATTGCGCCGTGCCCCCGAGCCTACGGTGACAACATGGGAAAAGAGAAGAAGAGGGTTATTAATGAACACCCAGTGGACACATAGGAATAACATTCATCGGGTGTCGGGCGGGTGGGAGGGGGAGGAGGGGAGGGGTGTATACAAACGCAAGGAGTGAGATGTGCAACGCTTGGGGGATGGTCACACTTGAGGCTCTGACTCGAGGGGGGAGGGGGGCATGGGCAATATAGGTAACCGTAACACTTGGGCCCCCATAATACGCTAAAATAAAATAAAAATGAAAAACACCCAGGGGAATTTAAGTCACACCTGTTACGAACCACATTACAAATACAAGGAAGAACCTTGATGATTAAAAATGCATTAAGGTCATTGAAAATATTCATAATGTTTGACCTAGTAATTCTCTTCCCGGGAATCGACCTTAAAGCCACTTCAGTCCGGCGCTCACAGGCCGCGACCCCTCGCCCACAGCCGCACTCACGGTCCACACGGCAGTCTGTGCTGCGCATTGACGACGAATCCGTCTTGCTCTTGTGTGATGAGGAAAGCTTGAAAGCCCTGGAAGCTTGTTTGACTTTACAGGCAGCTTTGCTTGTCATGTGAATCGGAATAGCTAACATATACATGTATGTTTTCTTTATGTTATTTTTAAATGTTCACAATTTTATTTTGATAAATGAAAAATTAGAAAAGTCGTATCACGGCTGTCGGCTAAAGTCGCTGTGCGCGTTCATCTGTGGCTGTCGACTACAGTCGATGCTTGTACCGAAGTGGTTAAAGCAATCACCCGTGACAATGAGTGTGCATGAAGGAATTCACGGTGTTTATAATAGCAAAACATAAAACATCTTAAGTATCCAAATAATGGTAGAATGCATAAACGAAGCATGCTATGATAGTGAAGTTTTAAGACAGGAAAATTACACGAATGCATATCCTTACAATGGGACGCTGGCCGTAAGTAACGAAGAACTAGGCTAAGCCCAAGACACGATGGCTGTCAGGGCATTAGCCTGCATGAGGGAAGGGACCCAGTGTCGTGGGCGATACCAGTCAGAGACCCTCCGGAAAACAGGTCGGTGGCTGCAGGGGCTGCATGTGGGGGGAGGGGTGACCATGAAGGGGCAGAGAGAAATTTTCTGAAAAGATGGAATTATTCTGCATCTCAGTGGTGGTGTTTCTGTGACTGTACACGTGTCGAAACCCACAGAACTATACGCTAAAAAGTATGAGTTGTCCGGGCGCAGTGGCTCCCGCCTGTAATCCCAGCACTCTGGGAGGCTGAGGTGGGAGGATGGTTTGAGCTCAGGACCAGCCCGAGCCAGAGCGAGACCCCATTTCTACTAAAAAAAAAAAAATAGAAAGAAATTAGCTGGACAACTAAAAATATATAGAAAAAATTAGCCGGGCATGGTGGCACATGCCTGTAGTCCCAGCTACTCGGGAGGCTGAGGCAGGAGGATCGCTTGAGCCCAGGAGTTGGAGGTTGCTGTGAGCTAGGCTGATGCCATGGCACTCTAGCCCAGGCAACAGAGTGAGACTGTGTCACCCCACCCAAAAAAAAGTGTTTTTGAGTTTTGCTGTGTGTAAATGAAACTGTAATTTATCACTTACATAATAAAGACTTTTCACAACAAAAGAAAACTATGGTACAATATTGAGTGAAAAAACATGAAAACAAATCTAAGATCTTAGTGATATAAAATGATAAATTTTTGGAAACAAAAATGAAATAAAATAATGTACACTAAAATGTTAATAGTGGTTAAATTTGTATTGTAAATATGGAATTCTTTTCTGAATTGGTAAACACTTTTCCCCAATATTTTATCATGCAAATTTTCGAATACACAGCAAAGTTCTATGTTAAGTCACTATGCAAGGATTTTATTAGTGAACGAACACCCACATCCCCACCATCTGGATTCTGCCGTTAACATTTCACGTCAGCTGCTTTGTCTCATGCCTACCCATCACTCATCAGCAAGCTGCCCGACCTCCTGATGCCCATGAGAGCCAATTGCAGACATCTGTGCACCCCCTAAATACTTCTTCATGCATGGCATTGACCTAGATCAATAATTGTTGACAGATTTTCTTTCAATATAAAATTTACATACACTGAAGTGCACAAATCTTTTTTTCTATTTCAGCATATTATGGGGGTACAAATCTTAAGGTTACATATAATTGCCCTTGCCCCCCTTAAGTCAGAGCTTCAAGCGTGACCATCCCCCAGACAGTGCACATCTCGCTCATTATTTATGTATGTACTTATCCCGACCTCCCCCTCCCACCTGCCCCACACCCGATAAATGTTATTCCTATGTGTCCACTCAGGTGCTGATCCGTTAATACCAATTTGCTGGTGAGTACATGTGGTGCTTGTTTTTCCATTCTTGGGATACTTCACTTAGTAGAATGGGCTCCAGCTCCATCCAGGAAAACACAAGAGGTGCTGTATCACCATTGTTTCTTAGAGCTGAATAGTACTCCATGGTATACATATACCACATTTTATTAATCCACTCATGTATGGATGGGCACTCGGGTTGTTTCCACATCTTTGCAATTGTGAATTGTGCTGCTATAAACATTTGCATGCAGGTGTCTTTTTCATAGAGTGACTTTTGTTCTTTTGGGTGGATGCCCAGTCATGGGATTGCTGGATCAAATGGTAGATCCACTTGTATCACTTTGAGGTATCTCCAAATTGCTTTCCACAGAGGTTGAACTAGTTTGCAGTCCCACCAGCAGTGTAGGAGTGTTTCTATCTCCCTCCGCATCCACGCCAATATTTATTGTTTTGGGACTTTTTGATAAAGGCCATTCTCACTGGGGATGAGTGATATCTCTTTGCAGTTTTGATTTGCATTTCCCTGATGATTAGAGATGTTGAGCATTTTTTCATATGTTTGTTGGCCATTATTTTGTTGAAGTGCACAAATCTTAAGTGTGCATTGGCTGCGGTTCTGACAAGTACGTATGCCTGTGTAGTAACCAAAACCCCTGAAAAGATCCAGAATGTTCCGATTGCCCCAGAAGTTCCCTCATGCCCTTTCCTGTCTGACCACTGCTCTTCATTTTTATAGGTTGTCTTCCTTTTCTCTGTGTCATTTCCCATCTTTTCTATAATTCCCACAGTGGGCACACGCTATTTTGTCCTCGCCAAACAAGAATAAACCTTACTCTGAAATGGAAAGAAAAAGCTATGTTTCCTGATCTGAGGAGACAATTAAATACGACAAACGTTTAACAAAATTTCCTAAGAGAAGGTGAAGCCCCTCGTGGGTAGCATGGATACAGGTTCCAAGACTTGTAAGCACGTGCCAGATCACGCAAAGCGTTTGCTCCTCACACGATACTTAGAAAAGGTATTTTGATAATTGACTTACTGATTTTAAAGTTAACTTGGGGGCTGGGCATGGTGGCTCACGCCTGTAATCCCAACACTCTGGGAGGCCGAGGCGGGAGGATCACTTGAGGTCAGGAACTCGAGACCAGCCTGAGCAAGAGCGAGACCCCATCTCCACTAAAAATAGAAAAATTAGCCGGGCATGGTGGTGCATGCCTGTGGTCTCGGCTACTCGGGAGGCTGAGACAGGAGGATCGCTTGAGCCCAGGAGTTGGAGGTTGCTGTGAGCTAGGCTGACGCCACGGCACTCACTCTAGCCCGGGCAACAGAGTGAGACTCTGTCTCAAAAAAGAAGAAATTAAAAAAAAAGAGTTAACTCAGTCCACACAGCTCCAGCCCACGTTCTAGGAGAACGAATATCATCTCTGGATTAAATTTTAGCCTCCAGGCGATGGGGCTGTCTCGCCCCCGGGGGTAGCCGCCCCAGTGGGCTGCTAGAAACCTCGCCTCCCCCATGAATATCTGCAGAGCCAGGCAGACACCAGAGGCCTGCATTTTCTTGTGTGGAAAAGGAGAGGAAAAAGAAAAGGCCTTCTCAGCTTCTGTTCGTGCCCAGGGCAAGTCCCGGGAACCCCCTTCCCCCAGGCTGTGCCGCCCTCCCCGCCCGGCCCCGGCACCGTCTGGTCGGAGTGTTCTGGGTCAGGATGTTCCGGCTGGCCCACGGCAGGGACAGCCTGGCACGCCCGGGCTCCGCGTAAGCCAGCAGGCACCGAAGCCGGGGCACAGGACAGATGGGCACGGTCCAGGGAGCAGCGACGGCCCACGCACGCCGAGTTTCAGGCTTTTGTTGGCACAGCCCACGCCCGTGGACTCCCTTTCCTTTGATCCTTGGTGACGGCCCCTTTCACGTTTGCGGTGACTCTCTGGCGTGAGGAAACCAGCCTGCAGAACCCAAGGCTCTGGCGGCAACTGGGAGCACGAGACTCGAATCCCGCGCCGACCCCCAGCCCCACCACGCCCGGCACCTCCCGGGGAAACCCAAGCGTGGCCTCCCCGGGAGCTTCCTCAGCTCCCCACCCCAGGTCAAAGGAATTATTTGGAAAACCAAGGCCCGGGGTCTCCTGAAGTGAATGAAGGAAACGCAAACAGCATGGTCAATCTGAGTCATGTCACATCAAAACTGAAACTGAGGGGTCCGTGGATGGACACGTGTGCACATACGTGTGTGTGCGTGTGTGACAGCCGCTCACTGCGGGGCCGCGCCATGCAGACTCCCTACGGCACACGGGTGAGGACCAGTGAACAGGGGTGCGGCGGGAGGGGCCGACTAGAAACCAGGTCTCCGGGCTCTGCCCAGGGCAGCAGGTCCAGCCTGCAGCCGCTGGCACGGGCCGGCTGCCAGGGAGGAAGAGCACCTGCACTTGACAGATGAGGAAACCGAGGGACCGGCAGGGAATAGCCTTACAACGCAGAGGCGACCCGAGTTGCCCGGGGTCCAGCGTGGGGTTCGGGGCCCAAGTGGACGCCACCCCGGGCCTCCTGGCTCGGTTAAGGCTCAAGCTCGTACAAGGGAAGCATCCACCAGCCCATGATGGCGGCGGGGGCGGGGCGGGCTGTGGATGGCCGCGTGCACGGATGACACACAGCTCGGAGGAGGCGGCACCGACACCCCCCCAGTCTATTCAAGATGATGGAGGAAAAGGAGGCTGGAGAAGCTGCAGGGAGCAAGAGGCCAGCTCTGAGGCCGAGCCTGGGACTCCAAAGCCCAGGCTCCCTCTCAGGGACAAAGGAGCAGCGTGGAAACGTCAGCCCAGAGTCTCTGGGGACTGAGAGAAACTGCTGTGGTGCATGCATGTGCGCGCACAGCCAGACACACACGGGCTCACACTCACGGACTCGCCCCCCCACACACACACAGACACATGCACACGCAGGTTCAGGCTCACACAGACACGCAAACGCTCACAGACACTCACACAAGTACACGTATACATTCACACCGGACCTACACACACACCCATGTGTGCACACAATTCACATACATATGCAAGCTCCCACACGCACACACACTGATGCACACATATGTGGGCACACTCTCACCTGCACCCTCTCCCTCCTGAGCGTCTCCCATCTCCGTCCTCAGGGCGCAACGCTCCAAAGCCCTCAGCGCGTCTCCACGCACAGAGACGAGCTGCAAAGCCTTGCCCCAGGCGCCCGGCAGGTGCGGGAGACCCTGCTCAGCACAGCCCAGAGGGGAGGCTGCCTCCTCCGTGCAGCCCATTTCACAGACGGGCAAACGGCCTCAAGGAGAAAGCAGGCTCTGGAGTCAGGGCTGGAAGGGAGCGCAGTGGACACCAGCCTCAGCCCTCATTTCATGGGCAAGAAACTGGGGCCCGGAGAGTGCTGTGGCTTCCCAAAGGACACGTGGAGTTGGTGGCAGGGCGCACAGTGAGGAGCCGGGAGCCCGGATGGGCGGGGGGAGATGGATTCCAGCCACGCGGAGCTCTGGCCTCAGAAACCGCAGACGGGGTGGTCTGAGGGCGTCCAGGCAGAGGGCAGGGCACAGGGGTGCAGGGGCACGGGCGGGGGCGGAGGGCGCAGTGGCGGGGGTAGGGGGGGGAGGCCCGCAGGGTGGAGGGCGGGGGCGGAAGGCGGAGGGTGGGGTGGAGGGCGGAGGGCAGGGCGCAGGGGCAGGGGCAGGGGCAGGGTAGAGGCTGTGTCTGGCCAGGATGGAGCGAGGAGGTGGTGCTGGACACACAGGTATGATTTAGATCGGACACGCGTGGTCTGAACGTGCCCCCCCCAACACTCAGGTGCTGCTAACACAACAGCAGTGAGAGGCGGGACCTTCAAGAGGTGACCAGGCCTCCCCCGTGAATGGGACCGAGGCCCCTAGGAGAGAGGTTCCCGCCGGGCTCTGCTGGCCGGCTCTTCTGCCGTGGGAGGCCACAGCACGACACCCCCACCAGGCACCGGCGCCTGATCCGGGACTTCCCAGTCCCCAGAACCGTGCCCAATCAACGCCTGCTCCTCATCAGTTGCCCGGGCTCGGGAATTCTGCTACAGCACCACACAGACTAGGCCGGGGCCATGCACACAACTCTGGGGTGGGGGTCCAGACTCGGTTCTGCAGGGCGTGGGAGCTGGGAGCACTGACTGGGCAGGGGCGGGAGCACTGAGGGTGCAGGAGCTGGGAGCACTGAGGAAGCAGGAGCTGGGAGCACTAACGGTGCAGGAGCTGGGAGCACTGAGGAAGCAGGAGCTGGGAGCACTGACTGGGCAGGAGGGGGAGCACTGAGGAAGCAGGAGCTGGGAGCACTGAGGAAGCAGGAGCTGGGATCACTAACGGTGCAGGAGCTGGGAGCACTGAGGAAGCAGGAGCTGGGAGCACTGAGGAAGCAGGAGCTGG
The DNA here is from genome assembly GCF_040939455.1 of Microcebus murinus. Taxonomy (NCBI): domain Eukaryota; kingdom Metazoa; phylum Chordata; class Mammalia; order Primates; family Cheirogaleidae; genus Microcebus; species Microcebus murinus. The sequence goes on along the minus strand of NC_134110.1, from coordinate 597,454 downwards.
GAGCACTGAGGAAGCAGGAGCTGGGAGCACTAACGGTGCAGGAGCTGGGAGCACTGAGGAAGCAGGAGCTGGGAGCACTGAGGAAGCAGGAGCTGGGAGCACTGACTGGGCAGGAGTGGGAGCACTGAGGGAGCAGGAGCGGGAGGACTGATGGTGCAGGAGCGGGAGCACTGAGGGAGCAGGAGCGGGAGCACTGAGGGAGCAGGAGCGGGAGGACTGATGGTGCAGGAGCGGGAGCACTGAGGGAGCAGGAGCGGGGGCACTGAGGGAGGAGCAGGAGCACTAATGGAGCAGGAGTGGGAGCACCGCTGGAACAGGAGCGGGAGCCGGGCAGGCCGGGTGAAGGTGAGCGCCCAGCCCACAGGTGCCCGGCGGGATCCCAAAACCTCCTGCACGTGCACAGCCGAGGGGGGAGTGTAGGCTCCTCTCGCCGCTGCCCCGCGGTCCCCTCCGCCAGACAAGAGTCTGCGCTGTGGGAACCAGACGCTCGGCTGTGCTTCCCGCCACCCTGCGGCCGGTTGCTCATCTCTCGGCCAAGCTCGGGGAGCGATGGACGCTGTTACCGCCCAGCCTACCAGGCTAGACCGAGTGTCCACCCTTTGACCGTCTCAGGAGTTTTTAACTGCCCAAACCGCTGACATCGGATGTTAATAATCAAAGCGGAGCAGAAGGAAGAGAGATGGGAGTCGGGGACACAATTTGCAGTGCTGCTGCTCGAATCTCTGCATGGAAGATGAGCCCTGTGAATTTCATTTCCACCAACCCCCTTAAAGTCCTAGCCTTCCCTTCCTGCACCAGCCTCCCCACAATCTGATAAGAAGGAGCGATATAAACCTCGAACTGTATTAGCAAAACTCCAGCTTTCCCAAATGCCATAATACGTCGAGCTTGCAAAAGCCGAAATGAAGTGCAGAAATGTGACATGGCCACAGTGTCCTCCCTCCACGATGACAAAACACACCACTGCAGGAGAATTTGTCTGCAGCGCCCGGGCAATTCCTGGCTTGGGGTTGGCCTGCTGGTTCTGGATTTTGCTTTTTTTTTTTTTTTTGCTTTTTTTCTGTTCCAGGGTGGCGGCTGCTACTATGATTTAGTGAAACTGTAACAGGAGAAGAAATCAATCTTAGGTGTCTAAAAATTGCGATCGAGAGTCTCCTGTTGTTGCCTCCAGTGAGATTTCAGACTGAAGGGAGAACCTTTCACTACCCCCAGAGACAGCCTTCCTCCAGAGGAAGGTGCATAGGAGCCCCTTGGCACAAAACTGCCAAGAAGGCAGCAAGGAGCTGAGAATGGGGTTCTGCTCCTGTTGGTCAGGATGTACCCCGTGCAGCTCAGCCCCGGCGCAACGCCCTTGATCGAGACGTCGAGAAATTACGAGGTGGTTTGCAGATCCGGCACGAAGACAAGCTTAGAAAGCGTGAACAACCTCCCATTATGAACACCTCCGAAATGCTGGATAAGATGGATTTTTTTGTTTTTCTCCTTAATGGGCACAGCGAAGCCTGCAAGAGGACAAGCTGTACGCCCGGCGCCAGACGCAGAGAAGGGACTGGAAGTCACGGGAGTGAGCAGGAGCCGGCTCTGTGGCTGCCCTGAGCGGGTGGGGGTGTCCTGCCACGGGCAGCAGTGGAGGAAGGCCCCCCCAGGGTGGAGACAGAGTGGACACAGACGTCTCCATAGAGCTGGGAGCCCTGAAGGACCGACTCTTCTCTAGCTCAGAGGTCCTCAAACTTTTCAAACAGGGGGCCAGCTCACTGTCCCTCAGACCGTTGGAGGACCGGACTGTAGCTTTAAAAAAAACTATGAACAAATTCCTATGCACACTGCACATATCTTATGTTGAATTAAAAAAAAAAACAAACAGGCAAAAATGTGGCCCGCGGGCCGTAGTTTGAGGACGCCTGATCTAGCTCTAAGTGAAAGGATGAAATAGAAAAAAAAAAAAAAAAAATCTGCTCATCAGCCCAGGGAGAAATAAGAACACTTGTCAGTTGCTACTTGGGCTCTATGTTAAATAAAGTAAAAATTACCCCCTTATAAATATGAAACAAGGCCGACGTCTTACATATTTTAGGGCTCGAATTTACAATTCGACAGAGTGCAAAGGCTCCTGAGCTAAGAAGTTAATGGGAGAATTGGTTCCATGCTGCTACCACTGCTGGGTGCAGGCAGGAATAAGTAGCAAGCTGCTCTGAAAAATGAGAGGTGCATAGGAGCCCCACAGAGAAAAGCCGCCACGATAAAGGTGAGTTGCATTTCTAAAAAATTACAGCACGCAAGAGAAAATATTCTACAAGGAGTAAGAGTCAGCAGACAGAAATTAACCGGCAGGAGCAGAACTTCAAGAAATGCACGAAATGCAACCACAATCTAAGCAAGGTATAAATATATTTTAAATAAGCAAAGGTATGAAAATTAAAGGAAATCCGGCCGGGTGCGGTTGGTCACGCCTGTCATCCCAGCACTCTGGGAGGCCGAGGCGGGAGGATCGCTCAAGGTCAGGAGTTTAAAACCAGCCTGAGCAAGAGCGAGACCCCGTCACTACTAAAAATAGAAAGAAATTAGCCAAACAACTAAAAATAGAAAAAATTAGCCGGGCACGGTGGCGCATGCCCGTAGTCCCAGCTACTCGGGAGGCTGAGGCAGGAGGATCATTTGAGCCCAGGAGTTGGAGGTTGTTTTGAGCTAGGCAGACGCCACGGCACTCTAGCCAAGGCGACAGAGTGAGATTCAGACTGAAAAAAAAAAAAAAAATTAAATTAAATTAAATCCAAATAAAAGAAGACATCATGAGAAAAGAAAATGCAGATCCGGAAAAGAACTAAGTAGTACTTCTAGGGGAAACAAATCTAAATGAAAAACACAATGGACAGGCCGGGCGCGGTGGCTCACGCCTGTAACCCTAGCTCTCTGGGAGGCCGAGGCGGGCGGATTGCAGAAGGTCAGGAGTTCAAAACCAGCCTGAGCAAGAGCGAGACCCTGTCTCTACTATAAATAGAAAGAAATTAATTGGCCAACTGATACATATATAAAAAATTAGCCGGGCATGGTGGCGCATGCCTGTAGTCCCAGCTACTTGGGAGGCTGAGACAGGAGGATCGCTCGAGCCCAGGAGTCTGAGGTTGCTGTGAGCTAGGCTGACGCCACGGCACTCACTCTAGCCTGGGCAACAAAGCGAGACTCTGTCTCAAAAAAAAAAAAAAAAACACACAATGGACAGATTAAATAAGAGATGTAAGTGAGGAGAAAATTAGTGAACTAGAAGACAGATCTAAGGGAATTTAGCAGAATGCAGCACAAAGAGATACAAAGATAAAAGATACGAAATTGAGCTTAAGAGACATGCATATAGAAGGACAAGGTTCAGCAAATACCTGCTTGGAATTCTAGATAAGAGAACTGCAGAAAGACAATAATCAAGGCAATGGTGCCTAGAGATGTTCCAGAATTAAAAATATGGGCCAAGCGCGGTGGCTCACATCCGTAATCCTATCACTTTGGGAGGCCGAGGTGGGAGGATGGTTTGAGCTCAGCCTGAGCGAGAGCGAGACCCCGTCTCTACTAAAAACAGAAAGAAATTAATTGGCCAACTAAAAATATATAGAAAAAATTAGCCGGGCGTGGTGGCGCATGCCTGTAGTCCCAGCTACTCGGGAGGCTGAGGCAGGAGGATCGCTTGAGCCCAGGAGTTTGAGGTTGCTGTGAGCTAGGCTGACGCCACGGCACTCACTCTAGCCTGGGCAACGAAACGAGACTCTGTCTCAAAAAAAAAGACATAAGAATGCCTGGAAAAATAACCCTGCAAATAGATCTATCATATCATTGAAGGCGGCATTTCAACTCAACGAGAAAATAAACATAAACATTCGTTCATTGGTTAAGGATTATTGGACTAATTGGCTAACCAATTGGTAAAAACTTGTGAGCCCTCACTTCTTCCCATATACGAACGTAAGTTACAGATGAAATTTAAAATAGAGACTTTAAGTCAATATGTAATCTGAGGTTGTGAAGAGATTTTCCATGTAGGATCCCAGAAGTTGAAATCATTAGGGAGATCGATCCGTTGGGCCGACTTACTTTGCCCTGTCAACAAACACCAAAAAATCGGAAAAAAAAAAAAAAAAAATGGAATGCAGAAAATTCTTGCATCTTATTGAAAGCTCTTAAAAGTTAATAAGGAAGAATGAACAATCCGAGAGAAAAACTGTCAATTTATAAAGAAAGAAAGGCAGAGGAAAAAATTTACAACGTCGTAATAAGAAAGCAAAGTAAGACGGCCATTTCGCTTGCTTGCTTTATAAATCTAAAGAAAACAAAAATGCTTTCTTTCTAAAGTGGAAAAGCACTAAATACCGCAGAGATTTGCCTTATTTTATAGCCGGTATGCAGCATATTGGCTGTCCCGTGTATGACCAGGGCTGCCCTAGGGTTTCGTGGAAGGCGTGAGTCTCACGCATGAACGTGAGGGAGGATCGACCCTCCCCCTGCCTTGCGGGACAAGTGGAGATTTTTGCGGCTGTTACAGGAAATCAGCAGCAACAGAACTTGAAGATATGCATATTCTTTAAACGGAGCAAATCCGTACTTCTGTGCATTTATCTAATGCGTGTAAACAGAGTGTTACAAATATATTCTCTTCGGCGTCGCTTAAAATAAGAAAAAATCAGCAATCATTTTTCGATCCAACAGTCAATGATAAAAAGTGCAGCACACCAATGTGATAGGATGCCACGTGGCCGCCAACACTTCAGTGGTCAAAACATACACGTTGGCGAATTTAACTTTTAATGACGTATTTATTCCTAAGCGAAAACGTTCGCTACTAAATGGCATGTTGTAGCGTGATATAAAACACACACACACACACTCGCTACATACTAAAATGTTGATAACAGTTCCCTGGGTGGCTTCTTTCTATCTTTCATTTCAGGTCTGCATTACTTAAAAGTTCTAAATATGTGATTTTCTAATAAAAAACTTAACAGGAGGCCGGGTGCGGTGGCTCACGCCTGTAATCCTAGCCTTCTGGGAGGCTGAGGCAGGAGGATCCTTTGAGCTCAGGAGTTGGAGACCAGCCTGAGCAAGAGCGAGACCCCATCTCTACCAAAAATAGAAAGAAATCAATTGGCCAACTAAAAATATAGAGAGAAAAAATTAGCCGGGCATGGTGGCGCATGCCTGTAGTCCCAGCTACTTGGGAGGCTGAGGCAGGAGGATTGCTTGAGCCCAGGAGTTTGAGGTTGCTGTGAGCGAGGCTGACGCCACGGCACTCACTTAGCCCGGGCAACAGAGTGAGACTCTGTCTCAAAAGCAAAAGAAAAAAATTTAAGGGGAAAGGATTTGCAGGCAAATACTGAGAATTGGGAACTTAGGGAAGTAAATTATCCTTAACCTTATCCCTAACCCTCAGGGTCATCACGAGGAAAGGACAACGGCAATTCCTGCTCCTGGGGTCACTCACAAGGTCAAGTGGGACGCCCACCCACCCACTCACTCAGAAACGTCTACCCTGTACCTGGATCGTGTCTGGCCCGGCTTTGGCTGCTGGCACGGCAGGGGATGAGGTGGACAAAAACCAAAACCAAACTGCGCGCAGGAGCTACCGTGTTTCCCCAAAAACAAGCCCTCCCCACAAAATAAGCCCCAACAGGATTTCTAAGCACGTGCGCCATAGAAGCCTCACCCCGAAAATAAGCCCTGGTGATGGGTTCCGGACCCCTCCGGGCTCCGAGGACAGAGATTAGGATTCGAGAATCACAGCCCAGACCCAGCGACTGTCCACTCACTCCCACACCCACTGACCTCCCCCCTACACCCTGCACTGCCCATCACAGCCCAGACCCACCGACTGTCCACTCACTCCCACGCCCACTGACCACCCACCCTACACCCTGTACTGCCCATCGCAGCCCAGACCCACCAACTGTCCACTCACTCCCACGCCCACTGACCTCCCCCCTACACCCTGCACTGCCTATCACAGCCCAGACCCACCGACTGTCAACTCACTCCCACACCCACTGACCACCTCCTACACCCTGCACTGCCCATCACAGCCCAGACCCACCGACTGTCCACTCACTCCCACAGCTTCTGACCACCCCCTACACCCTGCACTGCCCATCACAGCCCAGACCCACCGACTGTCCACTCACTCCCACACCCACTGACCACCCCCTACACCCTGCACTGCCCATCACAGCCCAGACCCACCGACTGTCCACTCACTCCCACACCCACTGACCACCCCCTATACCCTGCACTGCCCATCACAGCCCAGACCCACCCACTGTCCACTCACTCCCACACCTTCTGACCACCCCCTACACCCTGCACTGCCCATCACAGCCCAGACCCACCGACTGTCCACTCACTCCCAAGCCCACTGACCACCCCCTACACCCTGCACTGCCCATCACAGCCCAGACCCACCGACTGTCCACTCACTCCCACACCCACTGACCACCTCCTACACCCTGCACTGCCCATCACAGCCCAGACCCACCGACTGTCCACTCACTCCCACACCCACTGACCACCTCCCTACACCCTGCACTGCCCATCACAGCCCAGACCCACCGACTGTCCACTCACTCCCACGCCCACTGACCTCCCCCCTACACCCTGCACTGCCCATCACAGCCCAGACCCACTGACTGTCCACTCACTCCCGCACCCACTGACCACCTCCCTACACCCTGCACTGCCCATCACAGCTCAGACCCACCGACTGTCCACTCACTCCCAAGCCCACTGACGTCCCCCCTACACCCTGCACTGCCCATCACAGCCCAGACCCACCGACTGTCCACTCACTCCCACACCCACTGACCACCCCCTACACCCTGCACTGCCCATCACAGCCCAGACCCACCGACTGTCCACTCACTCCCACACCTTCTGACCACCCCCTACACCCTGCACTGCCCATCACAGCTCAGACCCACCGACTGTCCACTTACTCCCACGCCCACTGACCACCCCCTACACCCTGCACTGCGCATCACAGCTCAGACCCACCGACTGTCCACTCACTCCCACACCCACTGACCACCTCCTACACCCTGCACTGCCCATCACAGCCCAGACCCACCGACTGTCCACTCACTCCCACACCCACTGACCACCCCCTACATCCTGCACTGCCCATCACAGCCCAGACCCACCGACTGTCCACTCACTCCCACGCCCACTGACCTCCCCCTACACCCTGCACTGCCCATCACAGCCCAGACCCACCGACTGTCCACTCACTCCCACGCCCACTGACCACCCCCCTACACCCTGCACTGCCCATCACAGCCCAGACCCACCGACTGTCCACTTACTCCCACGCCCACTGACCACCCCCTGACCACCAACTCCCATCCCCCACGCCCACTCACCACCTCCGCCCCACCCCGCCCCCACGTTGACAAGACTCCACTTTCTCCACTTCGACTCCCTGGACAGATCCCTCTCCTTGTTTCTCCAGGTTTTCCTTCTTACCGCTATCTGTCAATCATACAGCCTGCCAGGATGTTCTAGAGGCTTCCATCCTCTTGGCCTGTTGATCTTTTCTTGTTTGTTTTTTCTCAGCCACCTGCTACTTGAAGCCTCCTGAAGTCACCCTAAAACGTGCAGTTTTAGCATCTTCCATAAAAGTTTCTTTTCCCCCCCTCAAAATCCCAGGATTATCAGAGAGGCTGCAAAAGGGGAACCACACCCGCCACTGCCGGTCGGAACTGCTCACCAGAACACAGAGGAAGTGGCAGGAAGGGAGGGCCGGGGACGGAAGGTACACTGAGGCAGACGCTCGAGTCAGAGTTGGGTGAGGATCGGCAGCTAGAAGCTCTGAGTCCCACTGGCCACCGCCCGTCCTGTCCACTCACTCCACGCCGAGGGCACGGGGCAGAGCTCAGAGCACCAGGAAAACCCGCAGAATCGTGTTCAGCAAAGCATGCTCTGGGGGCGGTATTAAATAACACACGTGCACACGCGTGTGCTCCACTGAGCAGGCGGTTTTCTGACTTGGATAACTGATGAAAGAGCAGCACGCCACACTGCCGTGACGCTGGCCGCTCAGCTCATTCTGCTAGCGCCCCTGGCCTCAACCGCAGGCTCGCAAAGCACCTTGCGTTTATCGCCTGGATTTTAACGGACATTTCTCCCCGACCAGCGAGCACATTTGTCAGCTTCACTGTCTTCTCATTGAACTATTAAGCCAGCATTTTTTTAGCTAACACACCAGGCTTTGGGTTGTCACGCGCCCTTCCCTAAGGGACTGGCCTGAGTATGCTAACAAAGGAGCTCTCCAACCGGTCAAAATGACGGCCACGGTCCATCACGCCGAGGTCCCAGCTCCCGGGAAGCCCGGTCTCAGCACCCACGGGCTTGCTGGATAATACTGCCATCCTGACATGTTCTGACATGATCAAAACCCAGTGTGCTCCAAAGTCCTTCCCGTGATGCATCAGCCAGGGTAGGCCAGGTTATGCTGCGACAACAAACAGTCCCTAGGTTTCAGCGACTTAAAGCATCAACGGTTTGTTTCTTTTCCGAGCCACGTCCAGGGTGTGTCGGCTAGAAGCTCTGCTCCACGCCACCCTCGGTCTGGGCTCAGGCTAAGGAAGGAGCCACTTTCTGAAGCTTTGACTCTCACCGGGGCAGAGGAAAAGGGAGACACTGGTGAGGCACCTGCTAGCTCTCAAATGCCCCTACCACCTGCCCGGAAGAAGACAGAGCCGGACCTTTATGAACAGAATCAAAATCTACCACATCCGTATCCCTTATTCCCTCTTGAAGCGATCCACTCCCAGCGCTAACTTGAATTATTTTAAAGGTTTTCTTACGATGAGCCAAAACCCGCCTGCACCAGGCAGTGTTCTAGGCTCCGTAGACACAGCAACGAATAAATCGAAGTCTGAGGTTTGCACCATGGTGGACCCATCCGTCCTCGTTCTTCCAAAATCGGTTTACTCCCTCTTCTTTTCCTCGTCCGTTCAGCAAGCAGTTACTGAGCACCTGCCCACACGCCAGGCTCCATTAAGCTCAGAAGGTCCAGGACCGAAAAAGTTACGGCCCTTCCGGAACCCACATCGTAGGGGTTTAATTAGCCATCAAGGAAGACCAGACGCAGGCGAAAGGTAACGTGGAAATTTATGACACAGAGCCAGATGACCGTGACATTTCACTGGAAACACTCAAAGAGGGACTATGCCCTGTTGCAGAGAGGCGCGTTCCGCTGGTTCTCAAACTGAATCCGGAAGCGCCCTGCGGGGTTCCCTAGAAGCCGCACTGGCAGGGGACAGGCTGCCATGGCCCCCCGGCTCTTCAATCCATTTCACACACTTAACTTTTACAATACGTTTCATTTGAAGGGCTCTACTCTCGAAGGGGAAAAAAGTCAATGACCTAGTCTGATGTCCGCTCATTTTCTATTATGGGAAAACAAACAAGCAGGACAGGGAAGTCACTTTCCAAGGTCATGCAGGGAGTCAGGAATACGCCTGAGTCTGGAAGCCAACCGCCCCTGCCTGCCGTCAATTCTGCATTCCTCTTTCCTTTCTTCTTTCTTTTTTAACCACTTCGGGACCGCGCTCACCGGCCACGACACCTGGCCCACAGCCGGCACTCACAGTCCGCACGGCGGTCTGCCCTGTGCATTGATGACGCGTCCGTCTTGCTCTTGTGTGACGAGGAAAGCTTGGAAGCACTGAGAGCTTGTCTTACTTTACAGGCAGCTTTGCTTGTGATGTAAATTGGAACAGGTAACATACACATAAATGTTTTCTTTATGTTATTTTTAAATGTTCACAATTTTATTTTGATGAATGAAAAATTAGAAAAGTCATATCACGGCTGTCGGCTAAAGTCGCTGTGCGCGTTCATCTGTGGCTGTCGACTGTAGTCGGCGCTAGGCTGTGCAGGTTCATCTGTGGCTGTCAACTACAGCTTCCACTGAGCTGTGCATGTTCATCTGTGGCTGTCAACTACTGCTGTCGCTGGGCTGTGCAGGTTCATCTGTGGCTGTCAACTACAGTCGCCACTGGCCTGTGCAGGTTCATCTGTGGCTGTCAACTACAGCTTCCACTGGGCTGTGCACGTTCATCTGTGGCTGTCAACTACAGTTGTCACTGGGCTGTGCACGTTTGTCTGTGGCTGTTGACCGTAGTCAGCACTAGGCTGTGCAGGTTCATCTGTGGCTGTCGACTACAGCTTCCACTGGGCTGTGCAGGTTCATCTGTGGCTGTCAACTACAGCTTCTGCTGGGCTGTGCACGTTCATCTGTGGCTGTCAACTACAGTCACCACTGGCCTGTGCATGTTCATCTGTGGCTGTCGACTACAGTCATCACTGGGCTGTGCACGTTCATCTGTGGCTGTTGACTACAGTCGGCGCTGGTCCCAAAGCGGTTACACTTGGAGTCTGCAGGACAAGCTCCCTAAACAAATATTTGAACGTCCGTGGGAAAAGCTCGTCTGGGCGTGAGCACCGTGTCCACAGAGGACTCCGAAGCCTCCTGGCTAGAGGGAGGATGCACATCGCCCTGCCTGGAGCAGACAGCAGGGCCCCCCTTCCTCCTCCTGCTCAGCAAACCCCTGCCCAGCAGGTGCAAGCAGAAACTGCAACACTGGCCCATCTGGGGAACCCTCGGTGAGAAAACCCCAGACGGCTTCCGCGTGCTGTGCACAGGGGCGGGAGGGCGCCTCAACCTCATAGGAGCATAAACGTTTCAGACAGAGGATCAGAGAGTTAATAAACACAGAGATTTTAGAGAGACACATCGATTTTGCCTCAAGCACTGGCCAGGAAAAAAAAAAAAAGGACATTACATATCCAAAATTCCACAGGAATGTAACACCAGCAAAGCAATCTTTGTTCTTCCAGGGCTTCCTCCCCAAATCCATCAGAAATGCCAATAAACTGCTTGATCTGGCCTTTCACTGTCAACTGACATCTGTTCTCATGTAGTCCCAGACCTACACAAATCTCTCAGACACAATAAAAAAAATAATAATAAAAATTAAAAAAAGCTTTGTTTACGAGACGTTTAAGGTTTTGCCTCCAGGCTCCAGTAACCCAAGAAAAATCTCTAAATTTGCTCTTCCTGCAGACCGGACACCCTCTGCCCATCCACCCTCCTCTGATGTACGCGAAGGAAAAGCCCTTAAAGGGCCGCACGGTTCCAGCCGTCCTAATCTCTCCAACCCACTTATCTCTCATTTCAGCAATCCCAGAAATATCGCTGACCGGCTGGCTCTGGGTGAGCCGCAGCCTGGAGCTCAAAGGCGTCCTGTGGCCTCAGCAGCCAGCGCGCTCCTACCTGCAGGGCGGGCTCCGCGGTGCCGGCGGGCGTCGGGGACGCGGGAAGGAGGCCCCCGTGCGGCCCCTCCACCGGGCAGCCTGCGCGCTGCAGGAGGGGCGCGTAGCTGGCCACCGCGGCGGCTGACAACTCTTCACGCCATGCGTAAAGTCACAGCGGAGCCCAGCGATGGAGCCTCCAGTCCCAGCCGCCTCCCAGCCAAATGGTCCTCACGCACAAGGGAAACGGGCGTGGAGGCTTTGAGGTAGCCCTGTGCCGCTGACAGCAGACTCTGGACTTTTCCTCTCCCCGTAGGTCCTCACCAAGGTGACTCGGTCCCGCGCACAGAGCTCCGGATCCCAGCTTACCTCCCCACTGTGTACACAATCTTCCAGCAGGAGCGCGCTGGCATGGGCGCCAGCGGAGTTGCGCGCTCCAAGGCCGCGGGAAGCGCCCGCGCCCCGGAGGGTGGACGCGTGGCTACCGCGGTGGATTCCGAGCCCCCGGGGGTGGGGGGGCCTTAGGGGTGGCGGCGGGGCGGGGACGCTGCATGCGCACGTGCACGAGTTGGTGTGAGCGCGCGCGCGCTGCCCGCCGGCCGGGCCCCGCGTCCGTGTTTTCGGGCAGGTGAAGCTGAGCGTCCTTATCTATCCTCGGGAAGCAGAGCGCCCCCACCCCGTGTCAGCGTGGCGGGAAACCTCGCTGTAAGAACTGGGTGCCCCGCCGGTCCATCCGAAGTCTGTCCAGCTTTCCGTCCGCACTTGGTGCCTCCCCCGTGTCTGCGCGCACCGCTTGCTGGGAACTCAGGACGCGGCTTTCCGGAGCGGATTCGCACGCAGCCAGGGAAACTTGCCTCATATTGCACGGTCTTTCCGTGGCTTCTTTCCCCGAGTCCTTGCTCTCTCCGCACCAGTCGCTGGCGGGCAAGGCCAGCGCGGCGCACACCTTTTCCGCCACCGCCCGAGCGCAAGGAAGGGCCGGCGGCTCCGCGGCCCGCAGTGCTCCAAGCCCAGGCAGGGAGGCGCGCCCGCGGCCCCCGACCTCACAGCCCCGGCGCGTGTGCACCGAGCCGCGGGCACCCCGCGCACACCTGCTCACACGCACACGTGCGCTCCCGCCCCCCGCCCGCCCGGAGCTCCCCGAAGTTACCTGCGAGGCGCTCCCGGCGCAGGGCCCACGCCGCCACGGTCTCGCCTGCCCCCGGCGGTCCGCACGGCCTGCTGCGCCGCGCCCGCGGGAGGCTCCGGAGCCCGCGGAGCCCTCGGGTCCTGGTCGCCGGCAGCCCTGGTTCCGCGCTCGGGGCTGCACCCCAGGGACTGGGGCGGCTTCTGCCTCCGCCGCCGCCGGGGGTCGGGTCTGCCCTCACCTGCGCCGCGCCCACCTTAACCTGGCTGCAGCCGGGGCCAGGGCCGGCGCGGCGCGGCCGGGGCGCGCGCTCAGACTCCTCCGGGGCGACGGGTAGCCGGCGCGGGCTCGCATGGCGCTGCGACTCGGGGGGCGGGGGGGCCTCCGGTATGCGGCCTCACACCGCACCCCCAGCGGTCCCAGCCTCGGCCTTTGTGTCTCGGCGGGCACCCCCGTCATCGGCTCGGAGGCTGGGAGCGGTGCGGGCCGGGCACCAGGCGGCGGGGAGCCAGGCGCGGCTGCTCCATCGTCGCCCGCCCGGGGCGCGCGGGCTGTCGGCGCGCACCCTGGGGACCGAGGGGCGGGCCCGGGGAGGGGCGCGGCCGACGAGCCAAGGGGCTGCCCTGCCAGAGGCTGCAGCCGCCGAAAGCTGGAGTCGAGCGCCACCAGCCCCGGGGAGGGGGAGGCGACGTCCGCTCGTTCCTGGTCGCGGCCACAGCGCTGCGGGGAAAGAGCGGAGGCTGCGCGCTGGAGGGGGGTTCGCGTCTCCCCACGCCCCTCGGCCGAAGGTGACTGCGGCCCCCGGCGGCCAAGCAGGCCCGGGCGGTGTCCTCAGCAATCCTTCCCCGGTGCGCTCTGGGGCCTGCGCTCTGCAGCTCTTCTCCAGGCCGGGACGAGGTGGCCACTTCGCTCATCGATTTCCCCTGTTGGCCGGTTAAGTGCTACCCACGTTGGAAAGACCGGGGCTCGCCCGACCGCCCCTCCCCAAACACACACACGCACCCGAGCCCTGCGAAACCGGGGTGGTGCGTTTCCCAAAGTCTGCTGGATACGCGGCTCAGAGCTGCCTCTTTGCAAGTCACCCGGAGCTGCAGTGGGGCCGGAGCCCGGCGGCCGCCTCTGGGGGCACCGTCTCTACGGACCCTGTCCCTGCGGGTGGGGACGCGCACGCGAGCAGCACTCGGGGGTCCCCGTGGCGAGGACCACACAGACTCAGAGTTTCACACCCCGAAATCGCATTGCAAAAGGGAAGCAAAACCTTCCCCGCACCGAGTCGCGGAACGGAGCGCACCGCCGCGGGGACAGACCCGCGCGGGCCTCCCTCCCCTCCCGCGCTGTCTGACGGGGCTGGCGACAGGGCCCTGAAAGCGAACCTGCTAACGAATGGATACTTTAAATACTGCCTCGTCAGCGTGATGAGCGTTGACACCAGGTTTTCCCAGAGCTCCTCTCTGCCCGAGCCTTAAAATCCATCTCCTTTACTATTACCTTGTTGTGAAGCAAGCTCGAACTCAGCGGGGAGGGCAGATGGATTTGGAAAGGCGACCTGGCTAGGAAAGAAGGTGACTCGCTGCACCTGGCCCCAGGCTGTGACCCGGTGGCCCTGAGGCTTGTGGGCAGGGGGGCTGGAGCCCAGGAGCAGGTGCGGCCTGCCCAGGTAACCAAAGACCCTCAGGCTCTCCAGGGGCCTCCTTGCCCTCCGAGTTCGCAGAACAGGTTATCTGAGACCTAAACAAGTACCTATTTCCTCCAACTCGGGGGAACAGTCGTTCCCACGTGGAGCAGCTAAGGACAGGAAGCCGGGTGGTGCCTGCCTTGGCCCTCCTCGGAGTTTTACCGTCCTTGTTCTTTTCCCCTGTTTGTTCATGAACCACGACCACAGAGACCAAGTTCTAGAAGGAAGAAAACACATCGTTTTCTAATGCTCAGCATGGGTAAAAATCTGCTTGTTCTCCCTTAGTTCAGCTGAGGTAGGTAGGCTAGAGGTTTACTTATTTTTTTTTTTCTGGAATAGCCCTTTTGGAAGACAACTTTTTAAATTTCAAACATTATAAAAGGAAGACGCAGAGCGTGGCTCCCCCGCCCTGCAGTCGGTCACCTGCAGCCGGAGGTTGTCTGCTGGTGCTCACAACTGGAAAGGCTCGCCCGGCTGCCCTCATCCTCCCAGACACCCGCCCCGCCCCGAGCCCTAGGAAGCAGCCCCTCACCTTCTGCTCGGCCGCGCACCCCACTCCGGGAGAGACCCAGAGCACCTCAGCCAGGTGTTCTCCGCCCGAGCCTTCTCTGGGAAGCGGGTGGGACCGACTCCCTCCACCTTTCCGCACACGCGTGGGCACCCTTGTGCCCGGCCCACCCTGCCCTCCCGGGGAAAGGTGAGGGTTACCTCGCTGCGCTACTCACTGAGAGAGAATGATAACACATTATGTTCTCCATTTATCCACAGACCACGGCACTGAGTTTGGGAGGGGCGTGGAGGGATGGTGCACGTTTGTGGCACTGTGCTCCCCCCAGGATAAGTGACTGTTTTTGGTCTGGGGGACAGAAAGGGACAGAAGATGATGTGGGGGCTGGGCACTGGGCCATAAAGACAGGAATGGACTCAATATCCAGAAACCTCCCAGCCTCCACTTTTCCCTCTACTTCTGGAGGAAATTCCACACAGTTCCCCAAATTTCACTTTATAATATCACTTCCTCCCCTCCCTCCCTCCCCTCCCTCCCTCCCCTCCTCCCTTCCCTCCCTCCCTCCCCTCCCTTCCTCCCCTCCCCTGCCTCCCTCCCCTTCCTCCCTCCCTCCCCTTCCTTCCTCCCCTTCCTCCCTCCCTCCCCTTCCTTCCTCCCCTTCCTCCCTCCCCTTCCTTCCTCCCCTTCCTCCCTCTCCGTCCTCCCTCCCTCCCCTTCCTTCCTCCCCTCCCTCCCTCCCCTTCCTTCCTCCCTGCCCTTCCTTCCTCCCTCCCCTCCCTCCCTCCCCTTCCTTCCTCCCCTCCCTCCCTCCCCTTCCTCCCTCCCTCCCTCCCTCCCCTTCCTTCCTCCCCTCCCTCCCTCCCCTTCCTCCCTCCCCTCCCTCCCTCCCCTTCCTTCCTCCCCTCCCTCTCCTCCCTCCCTCCCTCCCTCCCTCCCCTTCCTTCCTCTCTTCCTCCCCTCCCTCCCTCCCCTTCCTTCCTCCCCTCCCTCCCCTTCCTTCCTCCCCTCCCTCCCCTCCCTCCCTCCCTCCCCTTCCTTCCTCCCCTCCCTCCCTCCCCTTCCTTCCTCTCTTCCTCCCCTCCCTCCCTCCCCTTCCTTCCTCCCCTCCCTCCCTCCCCTCCCTCCCTCCCTCCCCTTCCTCCCCTCCCTCCCTCCCCTTCCTCCCTCCCTCCCCTCCCTCCCTCCCCTTCCTCCCTCCCTCCCCTCCCTCCCTCCCCTTCCTCCCCTTCTCCCTCCCTCCCCTCCCTCCCCTTCTCCCTCCCCCTCCCTTCCTCCCCTCCCTCCCTCCCCTTCCTCCCCTTCTCCCTCCCTCCCCTCCCTCCCCTTCCTCCCCTTCCTCCCCTCCCTCCCTCCCCTTCCTCCCTCCCTCCCCTTCCTCCCTCTCTCCCCTTCTCCCTCCCTCCCCTCCCTTCCTCCCCTCCCTCCCCTTCCTCCCTCTCTCCCCTTCTCCCTCCCTCCCCTCCCTTCCTCCCCTCCCTCCCCTTCTCCCTCCCTCCCCTCCCTCCCCTTCCTCCCCTCCCTCCCCTTCTCCCTCCCTCCCCTTCCTCCCCTTCCTTCCTCCCCTCCCTCCCTCCCCTTCTCCCTCCCTCCCCTTCTCCCTCCCTCCCCTTCCTCCCCTCCCTCCCCTCCCTCCCTCCCCTTCCTTCCTCCCCTCCCTCCCTCCCCTTCCTCCCTCCCTCCCCTTCCTCCCTCTCTCCCCTTCTCCCTCCCTCCCCTCCCTTCCTCCCCTCCCTCCCCTTCTCCCTCCCTCCCCTCCCTCCCCTTCCTCCCCTCCCTCCCCTTCTCCCTCTCTCCCCTCCCTCCCCTTCCTCCCCTCCCTCCCCTTCTCCCTCCCTCCCCTTCCTCCCCTCCCTCCCCTTCTCCCTCCCTCCCCTCCCTCCCCTTCCTCCCCTCCCTCCCCTTCTCCCTCCCTCCCCTTCCTCCCCTCCCTCCCCTTCTCCCTCCCTCCCCTCCCTCCCCTTCTCCCTCCCTCCCCTCCCTCCCCTTCCTCCCCTCCCTCCCCTTCTCCCTCCCTCCCCTCCCTCCCCTTCCTCCCCTCCCTCCCCTTCTCCCTCCCTCCCCTTCCTCCCCTCCCTCCCCTTCTCCCTCCCTCCCCTCCCTCCCCTCCCTCCCCTTCTCCCTCCCTCCCCTTCCTCCCCTCCCTCCCCTTCTCCCTCCCTCCCCTCCCTCCCCTTCTCCCTCCCTCCCCTCCCTCCCCTTCCTCCCCTCCTTCCCCTTCCTCCCCTCCCTCCCCTCCCTTCCTCCCTCCCCAACAGCACCCAAGCATCCAACCACGTCCAGGTGAGTTGGGCAGCAAAAGGGCGAATCCAGGCACTAAAGCAGGGCCTGACACAGCGGGAGCCCAGGACACCTGCCAGATGACCCGAAGTTCCCGTGAAAATCGCTCCACAGGATCTCACCCGTTGCCAAGTCCCCAAAACTCACTGCCAGGCCCGGCACACAGCAGGCGCTCGGCACGTGTTTACAGGGCCACCTCTGCACGCCCAGGGCATTTTACCCGGGCAGTTCCCAGCCCCAACCCGACACTGACCTTACAGCACCCTCTCCGTGGAGGAGGGATGCGGCTTGTTTCTTTGTTTACCGTGACTCGATCGCCACTTTCTCCACGGGACTGGGCGTCACAGGGAAATTGGCTCTTAACACAGCGCAGCGGAACGGTGCCGGAACAGCGGGTGCAGGGAAGGAAGGGAAGCTCGGTGGAGAAAGGCACTCGGGAGAAACCCACGGGCGCCGCGCTTGGATGGCTGGAGCTGCGGGCGCCACTTTGTGATCAAAGCCGCCTCGCTCCAAAGTCTGGTGACGGAGCCTCTTCTGAGATTCCCGCGGTCTCCCTGGAGGGGTCTGGATTTCCGGGATAAACAGGGATATTTTTCAGGGTTGGCACCCAGGGGCACCCCTCCGGGCGTCTGCCGAAATAGCCGTCTCCCGGATCGTGCGGGGAACGTAGGCTGCTGGGCAACCAGAATCATCTAGAATTATCCCCCCTGCTAAGCAGAGGAAAGACAGGTTTGTCGGCACCGACGGGGCGTGGCGTGCGTCCGTGAAAACGGTGAAAACTCCGGGTGCCGTAGCTGTGCCAGGCCCGCTCTCGGCTGCTCCTGAACGCCGGGACGTCCACGTTCTCCTGTCTCCTCCCTGTGCAGAGACCCCACGCTGCTCACGGGGCGGCCTCCCCTCCACGCCGTCCCCACGACGGGTGCTCGCTGCGTAGGGGCGTCCCAGCCACTGAGACTCCACCACCGCCCCCCACGTCCCGCAAGCTTCAGGCAAGCTCTGACCACCAGGCAACCCTCCCTCTTCTCTTTCTTCCAAACAGGATTTTTTTTTTTCCTTTGAGACAGAGTCTCACTTTGTTGCTCAGGCTAGAGTGAGTGCCGTGGCGTCAGCCTCGCTCACAGCAACCTCAAACTCCTGGGCTCAAGCGATCCTCCTGCCTCAGCCTCCCGAATAGCTGGGATTACAGGCATGCGCCACCATGCCTGGCTGATTTTTTTCTATATATTTTTAGTTGGTCAGTTAATTTCTTTCTATTTTTTTTAGTAGAGACTTGGTCTTGGTCTTGCTCTTGCTCAGGCTGATTTCGAACTCCTGAGCTCAAGAGATCCTCCCTCCTCGGCCTCCCAGAGTGCTGGGATGACAGGCGTGAGCCACCACGCCCGGCCCCAAACAAGGATTTTCAACGTTTGCTCCAAGGATATGCTGCCCTCCTTGGGGAAGGGCCCCAGACTTCCCAGGCGGGTGTCCCTGCTCGGGGTCCCCTTCACCCCATTTGCCTCCGACCACCTTCAGACCCCCCCCCCCATTCACTTTCCCCTGGTTTCGTCAGAGACGGATTCTGTGTCGATTTGTCCGTTATCTGAGTCCTTATAGGGAGGATCGCTCCGGATCAGGAGTTCAAGACCAGCCTGAGCAAGAGCGAGACCCCGTCTCTATTAAAACTAGAAAAAAATTAGCCTGGCATGGTGGCGTGAGCCTGTAGTCCCAGCTACTCGGGAGGCTGAGACGGGAGGCTAACGTGAACCCCGGGGTCGAGGCTGCCGTGAGCTGTGGTGATGTCCTGCACTCCAGCCCGGGTGACAGAGTGAGGCCCTGTCTCTACAAAAATAAAGAAAAATAATAATAATAAAAAAAAGATTTTCCTTCACTTCCTTCTTTCATCCAGTGTCCCTGAGGCTAAACGGATTCTCATTCATGCACAAATACTCCATCTTTAGTCTCTGGAAGTTTTTAGAATTTTTTTTCTCTTTATCTTCGATGTTTTAAAATTCCAGTGCAATTTGTCCAGGTGTTGTTTGTTGGTTTGTTTCTAATCCATCATGCTTGGCAAACAGCAGCCTTTTCAACCTGGAGATTAAGGTCTCTCCATAAGACAATTCTTAGCTTTCTCCCCCAGATCTTGGGTTCCCCGCACCCCCATTCTTCCCAGTCCTACCTGCTTAAAGCGCTGCTATATGGATCTCGGAAGCTTCGGGTTTATTCTTCACGTCTCTGAACCTTCCCTTTGTGCCCCGTCTTTTTTCCTTTTGTCTGTGGCTTGAGAGCCTGCCTGGTTCTCAATGAAAGTTCAATCTTTTACAGCTTATTAATTCCTCCTTCCATTCTAGCCGTCCTTCTCTCTATTCAGCTCGCTTTTAGCATTCGTGTTTTTATTTTTTTATTTCCAAGACCTTCTTTGCTCTAAAATGCCTTTCCTACACCCAACTCTCTGCTGCCTGGGGGAGGGGTGGGGACGGGACACAGTTGTGCAGAGAGGCAGGACGAGGCCGGGCCTTCTCACCACGGAAGGCTGCAGGGGTGGGGGGTTACCTGCGCAGCCGAGAGTCTCGGGGGCAGCTGCTGAACCCAAGTCTCTCCAGGTCCCGCCTGAAGTCTGGCAACACCCCCTCCCCATGATGGTGGCTGTCCCCTCCAGTTTAAATATCGGTGGAGACCGTTTCGAGTGGCGTGGCTTCTGAGAGTCCCCCAGGACTCTTCTGGGAGGAAGGGGTCCTCGTGAGTGTAAAGCTGGCAGAAAGAAGGGGAGAGGCAGAGAAACACTGAGGGAAGCAACGTGGCTCTGTTGAGCGTTCCCGGGCGAGGTCCGCGGGTCCCGGGAGAATGGGGCCCGAGAAGTCATGCCCGTTTGACAGGGGTGAGGGCTTTTATGGTGCCTGAGGCGGGCCGGGGGCATTTGGCAGGAAGAGCTGGGGAATCTTCGCTGTGAATCCATAACTGGCGGTTATCAAGAGATGGGAGGGGCTGGGAATCCAGGAACTGAAACCCGGGTGCCGGCTCCAGGGACCGAAACCTCTCTTATCTGGGTGAACGTCCAGACAGGAGTGGCTATCCTCTACCTTAGCTGGGCCTGGCAGTTATTTTCGTGGGTCTCGTGGGCTTCTCCCTCTTTCTTTAGGGAGGGGAGGGGGTGCCCGCCACCAGCCTTATGATGAGGAGCTTTTATCAGCGGAGTCTGAGGACAACACAGGGGCAGGGGATGTTCTCAGGGGCCCTTCACGGATGCAGGACCGAGGGGACCCGGTGTGGCCTGCAGGGGTGACCGCTTTGTGAAAGACTGTGTTCTGTTGTTTATGTGGAGTTCGGGGACAGGCAGGGGCTGAAACCATCTTTACTGCAGTGTCTTTGAAGGACAGTTTATGCCTAAACGCCTTGTTTAGGCACCGTCTGTTTTTAGCTCTTAACATTACACTTCCCTTGGCCGGGTGCGGTGGCTCACGCCTGTCATCCCAGCACTCTGGGAGGCCGAGGCGGGAGGATTGCTCGAGGTCAGGAGTTCGAAACCAGCCTGAGCAAGAGCGAGACCCCGTCTCTACTATAAATAGAAAGAAATCAGCTGGACAACTGAAAATACATAGAAAAAAATTAGCCGGGCATGGTGGCGCATGCCTGTAGTCCCAGCTACTTGGGAGGCTGAGGCAGAAGGATTGCTTGAGCCCAGGAGTTTGAGGTTGCTGTGAGCTAGGCTGATGCCACAGCATTCACTCTAGCCTGGACAACAAAGCGAGACTCTGTCTCAAAAAAAAAAAAAAAAATTACACTTCCCTTGTGGCTTTGGGCAAACATTTCACCTCTCTGATTCCATTTTTTTTCACCCGGGAAAATGAAGAATCTGGGCAAGATAACATTTACACTTCTTTCCATCTCCACTCTAACTGCAGCTGCGTGTGACCGCCACCGCGAGTCCCCTCCTCCGCCCAGTTCCCATCAACAGCTCACAGCCTCCCCCCGTCCACTCAGCGTCACATGACCAGAGCCACCCCTGCCCAGTGCCCGCACCTGCCCTTGACATGACAGGAAAATCTCGTGAGCTCGCACGCTCGGCGCTATTTTAGAACGTATGACGATTCCACGACTGCACCAAAGTTTATCTTTGCTCGGTAAAAATCATGACTTCGTGGGCAGGGCAGCCCCTCTGAGCGCATGCTCAAAATCCCTTACCAGGGCCGGGCGCGGTGGCTCACGCCTGTCATCCCAGCACTCTGGGAGGCTGAGGCGGGCGGATCACTCCAGGTCAGGAGGTCGAAACCAGCCTGAGCAAGAGCGAGACCTCGTCTCTACTATAAATAGAAAGAAATCAGCCGGACAACTGAAAATACATAGAAAAAAATTAGCCGGGCATGGTGGCGCATGCCTGTAGTCCCAGCTACTTGGGAGGCTGAGGCAGGAGGATCGGTTGAGCCCAGGAATTGGAGGTTGCTGTGAGTAGGCTGATGCCACGGCACTGTAGTGCAGGCGCAGAGTGAGACTCTGTCTCAAAAAAAACACACAAAAAAATCCCTCCTGAAGTAGCTGGGTTTCAAGTCCTTTGTGAGCATTTTCTTTCTTTCTTTTTTTTTTTGAGACAGAGTCTCACTCTGTTGCCCTGGCTAGAGTGAGTGCCGTGGCGTCAGCCTAGCTCACAGCAACCTCAAACTCCTGGCTCAAGCAATCCTCCTGCCTCAGCCTCCCGAGTAGCTGTGACTACAGGCATGTGCCACCATGCCCGGCTAAATTTTTCTATATATATTAGTTGTCCAATTAATTTCTTTCTATTTATAGTAGAGACGGGGGTCTTGCTCTTGCTCAGGCTGGTTTTGAACTCCTGACCTCAAGCGATCCGCCTGCCTCGGCCTCCCAGAGAGCTAGGATGACAGGCGTGAGCCACCGCGCCCGGCATACGAGCATTTTCGACACACGCTTTTGTGCCTGCCAGGAACCAGCTTTTAACCCAGAGCATCAAACCAAGTAGGCTGGTGTCCGGACTCTGCTCCCAGCCCTGCTCTGTCCCCCCCTCCCCGCTCTTCCCCCCCACAGCCCTGCCAGGTGAGTCTGCCCCACACCTGCAGAGATGAGAGGGTGGGGGACCACACTCCGCAGGGGATGAGACAGCAAGACGGGAAACCCCGGTCCTGCAGCGGCAGACGGAGGGCGTCTAACCACACGGTGGGAATCGGCCAAGGAGGAGCTCTCTGGTTATGAAGGAGGAGGACCCCCTTCCGGGTGGCATTTGCCATCCAAAGCCAGACACCGATGCACCATTTCTGCCTGGCACTTTGGGGGCAAGGCCTGCATTCGGGATCCGTGTGCAGAAGGGAAAACAATATTTGCTATTATTTTCCATAAATTTTTTCTTTTTCCTTTTTTTTTTTTTTTTTTTGAGACAGAGTCTCACTCTCTTGCCCAGGCTAGAGTGAGTACCGTGGTGTTGTTGTTTTACCAGTGGCCTATTTTTGTTTTCTTTTCTTTTGTTTTTTGAGACCAAGTCTCACTGTGTTGCCTGGGCTAGAGTGCCTTGGTGTCAACCTAGCTCACAGCAACCTCAATCTCCTGGGCTCAAGCGATCCTCCTGCCTCAGCCTCCTGGATAGCTGGGACTACAGGCATGCGCCACCATGCCCGGCTAATTTTTTTTTTCCCTTTTCTGTTCCTAATTTGCTGGGGAATTTTTTTTTTTCCATCATGAATAGAGTTGAATTTTGCCAAACGCCCTCTCTGTATCTAATGAAATGACCGTACGGCTTCCCCCCTTTTATCGTGCCAATACGTGCACCACGGATTCCGCCGGCTGTGGTTTTGTTAGGGCCGAGCTGTGTCTTTCCTCCCTGCTCTCTCACCATAATAATCATCAGGGCAGAAGACGGCGTCTGTGACCAGAAGTGGGTGGGTCTTCCCTGACACATCACGGGAACTCGCATTAACTCACGGGAGCGGCCCACGGAACTTGGGGAGACGCACTCGAGCGCGTGCCGGTCTGTTAGGAAGGACTTCACGAACCGTGCAGATTCTGACATGCAGCGCAGGGCGAGGTGCAGGCAAGGGCATGGAGGCCCCCCGTGCCCGGCCTGGGCACCGCCCGCTGGGAACCCCTGGTGCTCCGCTGTGGGGAAGCTCTCGGGCCCGTCCTCCTGGGCGTGTACGGGCGGCATGTCACGGAGTGATCAGCCCCTGGCCTCCAGGGCAGGGGCAGGACCCTCTCCGGAACGAGAGTCTTAGGACCCGCAGTGGGAAAGGCAGGGAGGAGCGGAGTCCTGCCTGGGGGTGGGTGAAGGAGGGCGGGGACGGCCAGAGAGACTCTGCTTCCTAAACCCCAGCACCCCCAGAATTTAGGGGTGCAGCAAAAGACTGCAGTGACGACCCTGGGAGCTATAAGCAGGAACTGTGAGTGAAAACACACACACACACACTACAATTCCCCATCCCGTCAACGGCAACCTCAAAGATTCAGCCCATGCTCTCTGAACACAGGGGCGCTACTGGAATTTGCAGCTTAGTTTTCTCAGCCTTGCCGGAAAGCTCTGCGTGTTGTCTCAGACTGGACGTGCTCGAGTTGTAGGCGCCTTCGGGGGCCCCCGGGTGCTGGCTTGGGGCGCTCAGCGTGTTTGTCCTGGACCGCAACGAAACCCCCAGGGGGTTTCCACATCCCCCCACCCCCGGCTTGACGGGGTCTGACTCACCCCTGAACTCGGACTGCGCCCGCAGACACACACAGGCGCACAGTAGGGCCTCAGGGAACATTTACGACGTGAAAACGGCTGGTTCCCCGGGAGGCCGCAGTACGGCCCCGGCACGCTAGAACCCCCTCCCGGCAACTGCCGTCCTCGATCTCACTCCCGCGCTGTGGACCCCCCGCCCCTATTCTGAGCACCGACACGCAGTTCAAACGACAGTCCCCCTGGGGCGCCTGCCTCGGTTTGCCTCTTGCCTGCAGCTTTCCGCCCTCCCCGCCACTCTCACGGCTTCAGCCCCGGCTACATCGCACGCCTGGGCGTAGCGTCCCTTTTCCGTTTCGCTGTTTACGCGTTCCTTCCAGGAAAATTGCCGAGCATTTGCTACCCGCCGTCCTCGTGGGAAGAGAAGGCTCAAAGGCAGCCGTGCGAGTAGCCGAGTAGCCGGACGCTTGGTCCCGGGGATTCAGTGCAGAGGTCTTAGCGTACGGATTAGGGACTCCCCGCATGGGATCTCAGAATCTGATTCTGGCTGCCTCGAGAGCAAAGAGAAATTGCTGGAAGGCTGTGGAGTCGCTCGCAGGAGAGGAAGGAAGACAGGAAAGCCCGGCGTGGAGAATCCGAACGTCCGGTGGGAACAGGTGCACGAACCCCAACGCTTGCCGTCCTTTTGCTTCGCCCCTGGTAATGCACATTTGGGGAGGGGCTGCGCGGATACCCCACGTGCCCCACGGCTCAGCCGGAAAAGGGCAAGATCCAGTGAAACAGCCCCCAGGGTAGCACCCACGGAGGACAGTGGGAGCTGGCTGCCGTTCTCCGTAGAGCATGGTTGGGGCGCCCGGCAGCCACAAACCACCGGTGTCCTTCACGGTGCTGAGTGCCCAGAGACCTACCGGACGTCAAAACAACCTGGAGGGTCCCATTCCATCGCCGAGTCAGACTTGCCACCTGGAAAAGTCACGGCGGGGTTGGCGTTAAGCCGTCCCCACCCCTGGATCACGCTGGGACAGGCGCTGCCCGGGACTCAGGTATGCCTCCTATCCCACCTGTGGTAGCTCATGAAGTTCTGCTAGGTCAGGAGCGACCTGAGGTCCGCTCCCGTGTCCCCCGTACCTGGCTCAGCACCTGCACTCCAAACATCCACCTTCCATGCAGCTGGATTTGGGCAGGGGAAGCTTCTCGCCTGGACGGCAGTTCAGGCAGTTCTCACTGCAGACATCACCCAAGGGGGTCCCTCCCTCAGAGTGAGTCCTGTGTCTCTAAAAAAGACAAAAACAAAAATGAAAAGCTCAACCAAACACGGCACTGTGTTAGGACTTGGTGAAACGAGGGCAGTAGGCACAGCAGCATCATCGGATCACTCCGTTCTGGGCCGCGTGCTCGAAGATGCTCAGCACAACAAACGCAGCGGAAGGCAAGACGGGCAGCCCTCCCCACCCCGGCCCCTGCGCAGGCTGGTCCCGGCCAGCCTGTGAGCGGCGGGAGGGCGCCTTCCACTCACGTTTCCCGCACAGCGAGGAGCCGGACTGGGGGCCCCACGCGCCGGGAACCACTCACCGCTCCGCCAGCCGGGAGACGCCACGGTGCGGGGTCTGTTCGAGGACGGCCTCCTCCCGCGCGGCTTCAGGAGACCCTGGGTGGCACCAGAAGGGCGAGTCAGTCCCGCGGCCCAGCCCTCCCCGCCAGAGACGCAGCCTGAGCCAGGAGAGACGTGTGCCCCTGAACACGCGGCTGTCCCGTGAACACGCGGCTGTCCTCATGAACACACAGCTGTGCCCGTGAACACGGCTGTGCCTGTGAACATGTGGCTGTCCCGTGAACACACTCTGTGCCTGTGAACACACGGCTGTCCCCGTGAACACACCACTGTGCCCGTGAACACACAGCTGTCCCCGTGAACACACCACTGTGCCCGTGAACACACGGCTGTCCCCGTGAACACACCACTGTGCCCGTGAACACACAGCTGTCCCCGTGAACACACAGCGGTCCCCGTGAACACACGGCTGTCCCTGTGAACACACAGTTGTCCCTGTGAACACACGGCTGTGCCCATGAACACACAGCTATCTCCATGAACACATGGCTATCCCCGTGAACACACGGCTGTCCCTACAAACACATGGCTGTGCCCGTGAACACATGGCTGTCCCCTGTCCCCGTGAACACATGGCTGTCCCCTGTCCCCGTGAACACATGGCTGTCCCCATGAACACACAGCTGTCCCCGTAACCACACGGCTATCCCCGTAACCACACGGCTATCCCCATAACCACACGGCTGTCCCCGTGAACACAGGCAGCAGCGGGCACCCTGCGGGAGGCGACCCTCTGTAGGGCCCACAGAGCTGACTTTCTGACAGTCTGGGGGAAAATAAAACGTTCTCTGTCGGCCCTGTGGTCTCCGCCTTCACACACCTTACCGTGTTTCACTGTGGAGTCTGAGGGGTGGCGGGCGCATCCCGCTGTCCTGCAACAGCAGGGCTCTAGACCTTTCTCCTTCTTGCGGAACTGAAGCTCCGTCCCCATCAAAGGCTGAATTCTCCTCCCTCCAGCCCCACCCCAGCCCCGCACAGGCACAAACCACTTCTCTTACGCCTGTCTTCTCCCCCCTGCTGCCTCTGAGCCCAGCCCCTGGCATCTACATTTTCATGCAAATTCCCCCCGGGTCTGGTGCCTGAGACCCTGAGACCGGGGTGGCTGAGAGCAGGGACGGTGGACCTGCCCGGCAGCCCCCGCCCCCCACCCCCCGTGTGTGCTCTCCCAGCCTCTGTTTCCCCACCTGCAACAAACAGTGCCCCCCTCACGAGGATGGCTGCGTGAATCAACCGTGCATCTTAAACTCATATACAACAACAGGCGGGAACAAGCACTAAATACATATTAAGGTGCGCTGGTGGGGACCGCTAGCTAACGCGGGCTTCAGTTGCTAACGGGGCGCTCACCTATAGATTTATGGGGTTTTTTGTGGGAAAAGGACACACCAGGGAGAACCAGACGGCCCGTTTCGGTCCAGCACAAGAGCGAAGAGTGGCTTTTACATTTTTTAACATAAAATGCAAACAAGACTGTTAGCCTTTCAACAGAAACAGCTGGTCAAAGGGCCGGGGATGCTGCCTTTTGCCAGCAAAGCCCAACACGTTTGCTGTCTGGGTTGCGCAGGGAAATCTCGCCTGCTCCCGCGGCAAAGCAACCGAGTCAAAGTAAGCGTGTGGGTGGCGGCCCGCCGCGGCCTGGCAACACGGATCGGGGAAAGCGAGGCTCGAGCCCGACCTCCTCCCTCTGTGGGTGCCACACCCCACACACCTCCTCCTTATCCGGCACATGGAGCATTCTAGAACCGGAGACCCCAAACCGAGTCCCAGCCAGGGTTCCTTACGCTCTCCTGGTGCTGTCGGCATGTCCCAACGACATTCCCGACTCCGGAAGGTGGGGCCACGGCGGCACTCCCTGGGCCCGGGTGCAAAGTGCCACCGAGCTCACTGTCACCCACAAGCGACGCCGACCAGCTGCGCAGACTCCCCAGGCGCCTCCAACCCACGGCCACGGGGCAGCACGAGCCCTCAGAATGTTTCTCGCCGGCCCAGGGCTTGGCGTCACGCGTGTGCTTCACTAAAATACCTCGATGTAGGGGACTGACACGTATCTTCCTAGTTTAAGAATTAAGGTTAGTGAGTAATGTACGTGTTCTGCCCAGAGTGTTTGAAAGTAATCTGTTCCCGACAGGCTCCCTGTGATAAACAAGGCTGCTGCCTAGAGGCAAAACAAAGGACCTGAGCTGTGAGTAGCAAGAGCAGCCCCGCCCCACGGCATTGGGGGTCTGGAGGCCATATGATAAACACACTGTTCCTGTGATCGCTGCGTACACCCCATAAGATGGCTGGTTAGTCAATGACGGGTAAGACCCCTCAAGGGAGGGGCGACCTAAGCCAGGCACAGCCGCCAGGGTTCAGCCGAAGATCTTAGGGGGTCACCCTGAGAGAAGCTGGGGATGAGAAATGCCCCCTGTGGCTCTCCTTGCCCATCCTTGCTAATCTCGGCCCTTTATCTATGCCTGGTGCCTAGAGCAACCACCTGGAGACTCTGAGTCAGGGGACGTCTGCCTCCCTAAGGCTATTCCGGAATTTATGGCCATTGCTGCAATGCCTGGGCGGTTACGTACAAGGAACTAACTTTAATCTTTTAGAGTATAAACATTAAACGGACCTGGTGTATTAGTACTCGAGTCAACTGTCTGTATGTGTGTCTGTGTTTTTCTTTGTGTTCTGTGTTTCTGTTTTGTGTTCTGTGTTCCTCCTCCGTCCTGCAAACGGGCCGCGACACCTCGACTTATCCCTTTTGTGTAGTTCTCTGAAGAAACACATATGCATTTGTCAAAAATTTTAAATAAAAACTCATTATATCAAATTGTAAATTTCTAGTTGCCTATGACTCAGATTTGAGTGTAAGATTCAGATTCAAGCATAAATCAAATGCATCTCATTTTTAACTTACACACATTTTATCCCACAGGTATGTATACCACATTAGAAATGTGTGAACCCCCGATTTAAAAATCCCTCACAGAATGAGTCAGGCGGATGCCTTGAAGTTCCTTTCAGCTGCATGAGTTGGCTGGTGAAAAGAAAAAGAAAAAAAAAAAAACCTCGATTTGATCATTTCACAACCTACACAGGTAACAAGACATCAGTTTGCACGCTGTAAACGTGTGTCGTTTTTATTTGCAATGAGAATTTGATAAAGCCGAGAGGTGAGGAAAGAACATTCTCGGGACAGACAGTGGTGTGTGCCTTAACCTGTTGTTGATTTTAATCTCCATTATTTTGCTGTTAAAAAAAAAAAAAAAAACCTGTGACCACGTGTGAAATGTCTTTACTGAGTTCTGTGAGTTTTTCTAGTGAATCGCTGAACCGGAGGGATGGTCTTGGAGACCCCCCAAACCTGCAGAGCCCCGGCCGCATGCATTTCTTTTCTCCGTCTACGGGCACGATGGGCCAAACAGGGACAACCTTCCACATCCTCGAAAATACCAAACTGGCACCCGCAGTGGACGCAAGGCTCTGGGTGGTCCCTGGAGACAGAGGAAGGGACTGGTTACCAGGCAAGCAAGGGCTGGTCCAGGTGAGCGTGGGCGAGGCTAGGAGCTAGGTGTGCCGTGGCGGTGAGGCTGCTGGGAGGGCGTGGTTGTCCGTTTTTGGAAAGCCGAGCCCCAGGCAGCACCTGCAGGGGCGTGGGGGGTACAGCAGTTGGAACAGGTGCATCCCGGATGTCGACTCCTGAACCCATCCTGGTGGTCTTGGTGCTGGTGAAGCTCTGGCATTCTTGGAGAGAAGACGTAAATCAAATCTTAGGGATGCCCTTGTAGCTGACTCTGGCCAGTGGGAAGAAAGGACATATTCTTGTGGTAGGAACAAGGGTCTCCGGTACCCGTGAAAGAGAAGTTCCCTTGTCCCCATGTGTGCAAACACTACTCAGTAAGCAGGTGGTCTAGCCAGAATTCAGGATTAGGGGTGGCAGGCAGGACAGGTGTCTGGAAACACCACTAGCTATGCTGGCGGAAGTTTGGGTGAAGCGGAGTTAGGACACAGAGAAAGCAGGGGTACAGGGTTCCTGCCAGGAGCTGTGGGGATGGAGACTGTCAGCTTCTAAGCCAGAAGAGGGGAGCACACACAGGAACTGTGCCGTGCGGAGCAGACAGGACAACTCTGGCAGTTTGGTGATGCCCGAGGGCCACCGTGGCCGGGTGCTGCTCGCCGGCCAGGCATCCCCTGGGACAGCAGGTGAGCCGAGCGAGCTGGCAGGGCGCTGACGTGGGCGTCGCAGGTGGCAGCTCCAAGCAGGAGCTCAGTTTACCCTCACAGAGACCTGGCGAGCCCTGCAGACTGACACAGAGCCCAGGCAGCCCGTGGTGCTCTGGCTAATCAATGCAAGAGTCACCCGGGAAGACCGCATTTCGAATTGTCCCCTGTGTGGCAGCCCACACGCTTGGACAGCTCAGGGCAATCACAACAGCGAGAGTCAGGGGAAAATGAGGGTGCAGCTCTGACGTGGGCGTCCCAGGTGGCAGCTCCAAGCAGGTACAGCCGCCAGCCAGAGAGGGCGGGGCCGGCCAGGGCTGTTTTGTGTCTCGGGAGATGAATCTTGGAGGACCGGCGGGGGGTCCGGCCAGCTGTCGGCCTCCCTTCCGGGGGCGACGCCCGCTCAGCTGCTCGCTTCGTTTCGGCTCTTGAGTCAAGAGCGAGAGCCCAGCAGGCCAGTGAGCCCACGCGTGGCCACACGGGAGCTTGCACCCTGGCCGTGGCGTGCACCTGCTCCTGGGCAGACCTGCCGTGCGAGGCGCTGAGACCCTGAGTGACTCCATGTCCCCAGCTGCAGCACACAGACCCAGGCAGGGCGGGGCTCCTTCCTGCAAAACCCAGAAAACTCTGAGCCCTGGTCCTGGGGGAGGTGTGGAAGGGAGAGCTCCTCCCAGGCAGCGACTTTGTATACAATGCCAGTGACTTTGCAGATTGGGAAACTGAGGCTCAGAAAACTAAATTGTTTCCTGGTTGGTGGCAGAACTGGGCACCTCTTGGCTGTGGTGCAATGTGCTTACCCCACAGGCTGCTCTGACAGCCCCGAGGGGCCGGGGAGCTCTGGGAGGGAGGGGGGAGCTCTGGGAGGGAGGGGGGAGCTCTGGGAGGGAGGGGTGGTCTCTGGGAGGGAGGGGTGAGCTCTGGGAGGGAGGGGTGAGCACTGGGAGGGAGGGGTGAGCTCTGGGAGGGAGGGGTGAGCACTGGGAGGGAGGGGTGAGCTCTGGGAGGGAGGGGTGAGCTCTGGGAGGGAGGGGTGAGCTCTGGGAGGGAGGGGTGAGCACTGGGAGGGAGGGGGGAGCTCTGGGAGGGAGGGGTGAGCACTGGGAGGGAGGGGTGAGCTCTGGGAGGGAGGGGTGAGCTCTGGGAGGGAGGGGTGAGCTCTGGGAGGGAGGGGTGGTCTCTGGGAGGGAGGGGTGAGCTCTGGGAGGGAGGGGTGCACTCTGGGAGGGAGGGGTGAGCTCTTGGAGGGAGGGTGAGCTCTGGGAGGGAGGGGTGCACTCTGGGAGGGAGGGGGGAGCTCTGGGAGGGAGGGGGGAGCACTGGGAGGGAGGGGTGAGCTCTGGGAGGGAGAGGGAGCTCTGGGAGGGAGGGGTGCACTCTGGGAGGGAGGGGTGCTCTCTGGGAGGGAGGGGTGAGCTCTGGGAGGGAGGGGTGCACTCTGGGAGAGAGGGGTGAGCTCTGGGAGGGAGGGGTGCACTCTGGGAGGGAGGGGTGAGCTCTGGGAGGGAGGGGTGCACTCTGGGAGGGAGGGGTGAGCTCTTGGAGGGAGGGTGAGCTCTGGGAGGGAGGGGTGCACTCTGGGAGGGAGGGGGGAGCTCTGGGAGGGAGGGGGGAGCACTGGGAGGGAGGGGTGAGCTCTGGGAGGGAGAGGGAGCTCTGGGAGGGAGGGGTGCACTCTGGGAGGGAGGGGTGCTCTCTGGGAGGGAGGGGTGAGCTCTGGGAGGGAGGGGTGCACTCTGGGAGAGAGGGGTGAGCTCTGGGAGGGAGGGGTGCACTCTGGGAGGGAGGGGTGAGCTCTGGGAGGGAGGGGTGCACTCTGGGAGGGAGGGGTGAGCTCTTGGAGGGAGGGTGAGCTCTGGGAGGGAGGGGTGCACTCTGGGAGGGAGGGGGGAGCTCTGGGAGGGAGGGGGGAGCACTGGGAGGGAGGGGTGAGCTCTGGGAGGGAGAGGGAGCTCTGGGAGGGAGGGGTGCACTCTGGGAGGGAGGGGTGAGCTCTGGGAGGGAGGGGTGCACTCTGGGAGAGAGGGGTGCTCTCTGGGAGGGAGGGGTGAGCTCTGGGAGGGAGGGGTGCACTCTGGGAGAGAGGGGTGAGCTCTGGGAGGGAGGGGTGCACTCTGGGAGGGAGGGGTGAGCTCTGGGAGGGAGGGGTGCACTCTGGGAGGGAGGGGTGAGCTCTGGGAGGGAGGGGTGAGCTCTGGGAGGGAGGGGTGCACTCTGGGAGGGAGGGGTGAGCTCTGGGAGGGAGGGGTGCACTCTGGGAGGGAGGGGTGAGCTCTGGGAGGGAGGGATGAGCTCTGGGAGGGAGGGGTGCACTCTGGGAGAGAGGGGTGAGCTCTGGGAGGGAGGGGTGCTCTCTGGAAGGGAGGGGTGCTCTCTGGGAGGGAGGGGTGAGCTCTGGGAGGGAGGGATGAGCTCTGGGAGGGAGGGGTGCACTCTGGGAGAGAGGGGTGAGCTCTGGGAGGGAGGGGTGCTCTCTGGAAGGGAGGGGTGCTCTCTGGGAGGGAGGGGGGAGCTCTGGGAGGGAGGGGGGAGCACTGGGAGGGAGGGGTGCTCTCTGGGAGGGAGGGGTGAGCTCTGGGAGGGAGGGGGAGCTCTGGGAGGGAGGGGGAAGCACTGAGAGGGAGGGGGAGCTCTGGGAGGGAGGGGGGAGCTCTGGGAGGGAGCGGTGAGCTCTGGGAGGGAGGGGGAGCTCTGGGAGGGAGGGGTGAGCTCTGGGAGGGAGGGGTGCACTCTGGGAGGGAGGGGGGAGCTCTGGGAGGGAGGGGGAGCTCTGGGAAGGAGAGGGAGCTCTGGGAGGGAGGGGTGCACTCTGGAAGGGAGGGGTGAGCTCTGGGAGGGAGGGGTGAGCTCTGGAAGGGAGGGGTGAGTTCTGGGAGGGAGGGGTGAGCTCTGGAAGGGAGGGGTGCACTCTGGGAGGGAGGGGTGAGCTCTGGGAGGGAGGGGGGAGCTCTGGGAGGGAGGGGGGAGCACTGGGAGGGAGGGGTGCTCTCTGGGAGGGAGGGGGGAGCTCTGGGAGGGAGGGGGGAGCTCTGGGAGGGAGGGGGGAGCACTGGGAGGGAGGGGTGCTCTCTGGGAGGGAAGGGTGAGCTCTGGGAGGGAGGGGTGAGCTCTGGGAGGGAGGGGTGAGCACTGGGAGGGAGGGGGGAGCTCTGGGAGGGAGGGGTGAGCTCTGGGAGGGAGGGGGGAGCACTGAGAGGGAGGGGGAGCTCTGGGAGGGAGGGGTGAGCTCTGGGAGGGAAGGGGAGCTCTGGGAGGGAGGGGGGAGCTCTGGGAGGGAGGGGGGAGCTCTGGGAGGGAGGGGGGAGCTCTGGGAGGGAGGGGGAGCTCTGGGAGGGAGGGGGGAGCTCTGGGAGGGAAGGGGAGCTCTGGGAGGGAGGGGTGAGCTCTGGGAGGGAAGGGGAGCTCTGGGAGGGAGGGGTGAGCTCTGGGAGGGAGGGGTGCACTCTGGGAGGGAAGGGGGAGCTCTGGGAGGGAGGGGGAGCTCTGGGAGGGAGAGGGGAGCTCTGGGAGGGGGGAGCTCTGGGAGGGAGGGGTGCACTCTGGGAGGGAGGGGGGAGCTCTGGGAGGGAGGGGAAGCTCTGGGAAGGAGAGGGAGCTCTAGGAGGGAGGGGTGCACTCTGGAAGGGAGGGGTGAGCTCTGGGAGGGAGGAGTGAGCTCTGGAAGGGAGGGGTGAGCTCTGGGAGGGAGGGGTGAGCTCTGGAAGGGAGGGGTGAGTTCTGGGAGGGAGGGGTGAGCTCTGGAAGGGAGGGGGGAGCTCTGGAAGGGAGGGGTGAGCTCTGGGAGGGAGGGGGAGCTCTGGGAGGGAGGGGGGAGCACTGGGAGGGAGGGGTGCTCTCTGGGAGGGAAGGGTGAGCTCTGGGAGGGAGGGGTGAGCTCTGGGAGGGAGGGGTGCTCTCTGGAAGGGAGGGGTGAGCACTGGGAGGGAGGGGGGAGCTCTGGGAGGGAGGGGTGCACTCTGGAAGGGAGGGGGGAGCTCTGGGAGGGAGGGGTGCACTCTGGAAGGGAGGGCTGAGCTCTGGGAGGGAGGGGTGCGATTGCATAGGTAGGGGTGTGCTCTGGGGCCAGGAGGGGCAGCTCTAATCGCGTAGTCGAGGGTCTGGGCTGACTTGGGGATCACCCAGCACCCAGGTCCCTCAAACCAGCACAGGGATCATGGGCAAATGGAGCCGCCCATCACCCGGGGCCAGCAGAGCCAGGTGAGCGGCCGCAGCAGCACCTGTCCTCTCTGCCCCTGTTCTGGGGGGACCAGACCCGGCCGCCCAGCCTGGGCACCCTGGGCAGGGAGCAAACCTCCGTGACCTGTTCCAGACACAACTGCCCCCAAAGGGCTGGAGATGCACCGGAGTCCCCAGAGGGGACAATCAGGAGTGTCCCTGCAGGTCACCTGCTCCCTTCCATGGCCCCAGAAGACCTTTAACCTTCATGCTGGTCTGCTAAGGGCGCATCCCCGTGCCTAAGTGAGCAGGAAACAAGACTAAGAGATGTTCGAAGTAGCTTCTGCCCAGTGTGGGGTCTTCTCCTTTTGTTTCATGGGGTGCTCGGCCCCATTCCTTCAAGGCTTTGAAGGTTCCTGATTCTCCGGTATTTCATCCTCGCC
Organism: Microcebus murinus; assembly: GCF_040939455.1. NCBI lineage: Eukaryota > Metazoa > Chordata > Mammalia > Primates > Cheirogaleidae > Microcebus > Microcebus murinus. Next base: position 563,547 of record NC_134110.1, on the reverse strand, counting down.
CGAATCCCACCCGCAGCTAGGCAATGCTGCCACCTGGCGGGGCACTCCTGGCACAGACACCCAAACCAGGGGTCCCAAGTGGCGCTACCTAAAAGAGGACTTCCTGCAAGGACAGCCCCTGCACAGAGATTTGAAAGAGAACCAGTTCTACCGCGATTCCCCGAAAATAAGGCAGGGTCTTATATTTATTTTTCCTCAGGAAGACACCCTAGGGCTTATTTTCAGGGGATGTGTTATTTCTTTTAAGTAGAGTACAACCATCTACATTTATTCAAATATAGTGAAGCCGTCTTCTTCTGGAACATCATCCTCACTCTCCAAATCCCGAATCCCGTCCTGAATGTCTTGTGACTCTGTTTCCCTTAGAACCACCGGCCCCGATCTCTCCTGTGGAGCCGGAGGGTTTTGCCACCGCTGCCTGTCCTGCTTAGCAGCCGACTCGTCCCGGGCCCACAGTGCACGTGTGTGGAATGTGCTCTGCACCCTCCAACGGTCCTCCAACAGTCTGGGGGACAGTGAACTGGCCCCCTGTTTTAAAAGTTTGAGGACCCCTGCTTTAGAGTCTTGTGGTCATAGGAAAATTGTTAAGTTTAATTTCCACATCTATTCACAGTTCTGATATAGAGATTTTTAATGGAGTGATCAATAAACATAAAAAGTATTACAGTAGCCTAAAATTGTGTAATAGAAGGGACATGGAAAAATGAATTCAAGAAAATAAAAGGATGATATAAAATTTCTTAATGTTAAAGAAGAGTTTGTTCGTGCACAGTTTTTAACGGTGATGGTTTGCCATAAATTGCTACCAGAGTCTCCTCTGCTACTACTTTAAAAATGCGTAAGACTTTAAAAACTTGGCCAGGGGTGATGGCTCACTCCTGTAATCCCAGCACTCTGGGAGGCTGAGGCAGGAGGATCGCTAGAGGTCAGGAGTTTGAGACCAGCCCGAGCAAGAGTGAGACCCTATCTCTACTATAAATAGAAAGCAATTAATTGGCCAACTAAAAATATATAGGAAAAATTAGCTGGGCACGGTGGCACTTGCCTGTAGTCCCAGCTACTCAGGAGGCTGAAGCAGGAGAATGGCTTGAGCCCTGGAGTTTGAGGTTGCTGTGAGCTAGGCTGATGCCATGGTAGTGTAGCCCGGGCAACAGAGTGAGACTCTGTCTCAAAAAAAAAAAAAAAAAAAAAAAACTTACATACTTAAATATGTCTAAAAATGGTTATGAAAGCGTGAATTAACAATCTGAAGTATCCGTGACTGCTTTCGCGTCTGCACGATTAGTGGTGTTTACAAAACACAGGCTCAAAGCACAGCCGGAGGACACCCAGCGCAACGTGCTTGCAGGTGCAGAAACGAAAGCGAGTCAGCTAAAGTCAGAAACACGAAGGCTCCGTTCCCACCCGTCCCCACCGTCCGATGGGTCCAAGGCTGGCGGTGAGCTGGGCCTCGAAGAAACCCACATAGAAACACCCAGAAACGGTGGGTCTGCTCTTTACAGCTGCTCAGACAAACGGGGAGAAAGCTCACTTTTCAGACATAACCTGAAATTCGACCTGAAGAGACTGGAACACACCGGGCTACATACTGCAGAGGCTCGGACGAGAGAGGGCAATGCTGACTCTGTTCAAGTTTGATCACCGAGCCGGGAAACATAACCCAGGGTCAGGCTGGGGAGAAAAGGGACAGGAGGAGGAGTCCCGGAGGTGTGGACGGAGACGGGGAGCTGGCAGAGCAGGTGAGGTTCCCCAGGACACTGCGTCCGTTTCACTCCATTCAACACACCTGGATCACACCTATCATAGACTCCACACCTGGATCACACCCATCACAGACTACACACCTGGATCACACCCATCACACACTCCACACCTGGATCACACCCATCACAGACTACACACCTGGATCACACTCATCACAGATCCACACCTGGATCACACCCATCACACACTCCACACCTGGATCACACCCATCACAGACTACACACCTGGATCACACTCATCACAGATCCACACCTGGATCACACCCATCACACACTCCACACCTGGATCACACCCATCACAGACTCCACACCTAGATCACACCCATCACAGACTTCACACCTGGATCACACCCATCACACACTCCACACCTGGATCACACCCATCATACACTCCACACCTGCATCACACCCATCACACACTCCACACCTGTATCACACCCATCACACACTCCACACCTGGATCACACCCATCACACACTCCACACCTGGATCACACCCATCACACACTCCACACCTGGATCACACCCATCACAGACTTCACACCTGGATCACACCCATCACAGACTTCACACCTGGATCACACCCATCACAGACTCCACACCTGGATCACACCCATCACAGATCCACACCAGGGTCACACCCATTACAGATCCACACCTGAGTCACACCCATCACAGATCCACTCCTGGATCACACCCATCACAGATCCACTCCTGGATCACACCCATCACAGATCCACACCTGGATCACACACATCACACACTCCACACCTGGATCACACCCATCACAGACTCCACACCTGGGTCACACCCATCACAGACTCCACACCTGGATCACACCCATCACAGACTCCACACCTGGGTCACACCCATCACAGATCCACACCTGGGTCACACCCATCACAGATCCACACCTGGATCACACCCATCACACACTCCACACCTGGATCACACTCATCACAGACTCCACACCTGGATCACACCCATCACAGACTCACACCTGCATAACACCCATCACAGACTCCACACCTGGATCACATCCATCACAGACTCCACACCTGCATAACACCCATCACAGACTCCACACCTGGATCACACCCATCACAGACTCCACACCTGGGTCACACCCATCACAGACTCCACACCTGGATCACATCCATCACAGACTCCACACCTGGATCACATCCATCACAGACTTACACCAGGATCACACCCATCACAGATGACACACCTGGATCACACCCATCACACACTCCACACCTGGATCACACCCATCACAGACTCCACACCTGGATCACACCCATCACAGACTCCACACCTGGATCACACCCATCACACACTCCACACCTGGATCACACCCATCACACACTCCACACCTGAATCACACCCATCACAGACTCCACACCTGCATCACACCCATCACAGACTCCACACCTGGGTCACACCCATCACAGATCCACACCTGGGTCACACCCATCACAGACTCCACACCTGGATCACACCCATCACACACTCCACACCTGGATCACACCCATCACAGACTACACACCTGGATCACACCCATCACACACTCCACACCTGGATCACACCCATCACACACTCCACACCTGGATCACACCCATCACACACTCCACACCTGGATCACACCCATCACAGACTTCACACCTGGATCACACCCATCACAGATCCACACCAGGGTCACACCCATTACAGATCCACACCTGGGTCACACCCATCACAGATCCACTCCTGGATCACACCCATCACAGATCCACTCCTGGATCACACCTATCACAGATCCACACCTGGATCACACACATCACACACTCCACACCTGGATCACACCCATCACAGACTCCACACCTGGGTCACACCCATCACAGACTCCACACCTGGATCACACCCATCACAGACTCCACACCTGGGTCACACCCATCACAGATCCACACCTGGGTCACACCCATCACAGATCCACACCTGGATCACACCCATCACACACTCCACACCTGGATCAACCCATCACAGACTCCACACCTGGATCACACCCATCACACACTCCACACCTGGATCACACCCATCACACACTCCACACCTGGATCACACCCATCACACACTCCACACCTGGATCACACCCATCACAGACTCCACACCTGGATCACACCCATCACAGACTTCACACCTGGATCACACCCATCACAGATCCACACCAGGGTCACACCCATTACAGATCCACCCCTGGGTCACACCCATCACAGATCCACTCCTGGATCACACCCATCACAGATCCACTCCTGGATCACACCTATCACAGATCCACACCTGGATCACACACATCACACACTCCACACCTGGATCACACCCATCACAGACTCCACACCTGGGTCACACCCATCACAGACTCCACACCTGGATCACACCCATCACACACTCCACACCTGGATCACACCCATCACAGACTTCACACCTGGATCACACCCATCACAGATCCACACCAGGGTCACACCCATTACAGATCCACCCCTGGGTCACACCCATCACAGATCCACTCCTGGATCACACCCATCACAGATCCACTCCTGGATCACACCTATCACAGATCCACACCTGGATCACACACATCACACACTCCACACCTGGATCACACCCATCACAGACTCCACACCTGGGTCACACCCATCACAGACTCCACACCTGGATCACACCCATCACAGACTCCACACCTGGGTCACACCCATCACAGATCCACACCTGGGTCACACCCATCACAGATCCACACCTGGATCACACCCATCACACACTCCACACCTGGATCAACCCATCACAGACTCCACACCTGGATCACACCCATCACACACTCCACACCTGGATCACACCCATCACAGACTCCACACCTGGATCACACCCATCACAGACTTCACACCTGGATCACACCCATCACAGATCCACACCTGGATCACACCCATCACAGATCCACACCTGGATCACACCCATCACACACTCCACACCTGCATCACACCCATCACAGACTACACACACACCTGGATCACACCCATCACAGACTACACACACACCTGGATCACACCCATCACACACTCCACACCTGGATCACACACATCACAGACTCCACACCTGGATCACACCCATCACAGACTACACAACTGGCCGGGACCCCCAGTCCCACCTGGCTTCACCATCCCTCTGGGCCGATGCACCTTTGGCTTACTTCGGCAACTTCCCTCCCCACGCCAGGCCCAGGGTCCACCTCTCTGCCACTTCTCACCGTCACCCCAAAAGCGGCCGGCCCGACCCTCCAGATCAGAGGCCTCTTGTGTGGGTTTCATGAACACAGTCTCGTGTGCAAAGACTCAGATGTGAGATGCATTCGTGTACATCACAGCATCCTCCAAACCTACCTGGGGAGCTCGACTTTAAAATGTGCGCCCTAATTCATCCCAATTTTCTGTGTGCTTGGTCCTGCTGAAGCAGGGCCCCGGGGCGAGGTACTGGGCGAATGGAAAGACACGTTCTTGGGGATTTTAGGGCCCGACACTTGCAGGAATTTCAATGCGGGCAGGTGAATGCTCTTTCAGTCTGATCGTGGTCAAAGCGTGAACAGTTTGGCTGCCGCCCGCCTGGAGAAGTCGGCTGGGAAAATGTCGCCGATGCCTGTCTCGCGCCCTGCGGCCGGGCAGGGCCAGCACCAGCCGGGCGGCGTGGATCTGCGGGCGGCAGCTCAGGAGAAGTGCGGGGCAGGCGGACGCTCACGAGAACGACTGTTGCAGCCACAGACGCACGAGAAGCCCAAGCAGATATTCTGTAAAAAAAGACACCTGCACTCGAATGTGTGTAGCAGCACAGTTCACAGTTGCAAGGGTGTGGAAACAACCCAAGTGCCCGTCAATCCATGAGCGGATTAGTACAATGTGCTGTATGTGTAGTAGGGAGTTCTACTCAGCCACACAAAAAAAAAAAAAACAACGGTGATCTAGCACCTCTCGTATTATTCTGGATGGAGCTGGAGCCCATTCCACTAAGGGAAGTATCCCAAGAATGGAAAAACCAGCGCCACATGTACTCGCCAGCAAATTGGTGTTAACTGACCAGCACCTAAGTGGGCACATAGGAATAACATTCATCAGGAGTCAGGCAGGTGGGAGGAGGAGGGCGGAGGGGATGGGATATTCACACCTAATGAGTGCGGTGTGCACCGTCTGGGGGATGGTCACGCTTGAAACTCTGGCTCGGGTGGGGCGAGGGCAATATACGTAACCTAAACATCTGTACCCCCGTAATATGCTGAAATAACCAAAACCAAATAAAATGTGCAAAAGGGGCCGTGGCTTGAGCGACTGGCATGCAGGGGCTCCTCCACCTGCTTCCCTGACGGCAGCCAGGGATATTCCTAACACCTGCACCCACACCTGCTCCCGACCTGAACCCTCAAAGATGGAGCTCGGCTCCCTATCGCGGGAATCTCTTTATAGTACAGGGATTTCTCTGCAGCACGGGGACTGTCATAGCACGGCCAAGCCCTGCAGCCAGCCTGTCACCTCTCGGCTTCACTGACGTCACAGCCCCCTTCCCATCCCACCTGCTCCTCCGGCCGTCCAGCCTGGCCAAAGTCCTCGCCTCTCTGAGCATGCATGGCTGAGTGCGTGATTTTTGCTGATGTCGTTCTGGCCAGGAGTTTGGCTCATTAGAAAATGAACGTACCAGGCCGGGCGCGGTGGCTCATACCTGTAATCCCAGCACTCTGGGAGGCTGAGGAGGGAGGATAGCTCGAGGTCAGAGGAGTTCAAGACCAGCCTGAGCAAGAGGGAGACCCTGTCTGTACTAAAAATAGAAACAAATTCATCGGCCAACTAAAAATATATAGAAAAGATTAGCCGGGCATGGTGGTGCATGCCTGTAGTCACAGCTACTCGGGAGGCTGAGGCAGGAGGATCGCTTGAGCCCAGGAGTTTGAGGTTGCTGTGAGCGAGGCTGACACCACAGCACTCACTTTAGCCTGGGCAACAGAGTGAGACTCTGTCTCAAAAAAATAAAATGAATGTATCAATGAAATGAGTGGGGAGGGGGGTATCACTTCCAAGTCACATCACAATTGCGATGGACGGGGAATGGCCATCATACTTAATGAGAAAAGGCTAGAAAATAAATCCTTTGCATTTGAGTCACCTGAGTAGCAATTACAGCTAACACTCACCGACTGTTTGCTACCTGCCAGGTGTGTTAGCGATCTTTTGCTGCGTAACAGATCATCTCCAAATCTTTTAGCAGTTCGCCACTAGGATCCTGGACTATTGCAGCTCCAGCGAGTCAGGAATTGGAGAGAGGCTTACCTGGGTGCTTCTGGCTCAGGGGCTCTCGTGAAACCGCAGCCAAGACGTTGGCTGGGGCAGAGGAGGTCGGACTAGATGCCTCTCAGTGACGAAACTCCCGTGACACTCTGCGACCCGTCGACCGGCCCCCCGACATCCCCACAACCCCACTTTCCCGCAGAGACACCTTCTCCCTGCCCGGGACCAGCTTCCTGCGCAGAGCCGGGGGGTTCCTGCCAGCCCCAATCCTGGGCGGAAAGTTGAGCTTCCTCGGTGTTTCCGGACTGCCCTCCTGTGGTCGTTCCTCATATTGCTGCAGCTCCAGGGGAAAGACGGAATCCAAGCGGTCACAGGAAAAGCTAATTACGGCACTAAATAGAGCACTTTGAATGGGTGTTTGCCAGGAGCAGGGGGGAGGTTCGCATTCATGCCGTTTGCCCTTGGAGGGTTTGGTCTTACTAGCAGTGAGACACTCGGCAGCGTGCGTGCATGTGTGTGTGTGTGCGTGCGTGTGTGTGCGTGCGTGTGTGTGCGTGTGTGTGTGGCACAAAGCTAGGCTGCTCCTTACCCACATCACCGTCACCATGACAACCAGGACCACCAACCCCGCCCTAAATGCCCACCAGCAGTGGCGCCTCCCCCATCCCGGCCAGCAAATACCACCATCGCCGCCAACGCTGCTCAAATTTGGAGCTTTCGGACGATGCAGACTTTTGAGATGGAAGCTAATAGGATCGACAGCAAATGAGACAGACCAGCTCGACGCCTCGTGTCTGTACAGAGCTGTTCATTTCACAAAGACAGTTCACGGATATTTCGTCCCTGACACCTGGCAGTGGCCCTAAAGGAGCGAGGCGGGTGCGATCGGCATCCTTTTACTGACTTTGAGGTTTCTCGTGCAGAAAAGCACAAAAAGCGACTCAACAAACACTCGCAGATCTGCCACGCAGAGCTCACAGACGCTGGAATTTCGTCCGCGTGAGACGTGTTGAAGAAGCGAGAAGGAACGCTCTGCAGGTAACACGGAGGACCCTTCGCACCTCCCTCCCTTTCCCGCCCCCACCCTCCTCCCACAGCTTGCATGCAACCCGTGTGTGTCTTCATAATTTTGCCGTACACAATGCACACGTTATATGGTTTTCCCATGAGCTACACAAAATAATGTTTTTCTGCGTGTCCCTAGTGCCATGTAAGTGGCATGGCACCGGAACGTTCTGCAACATTTTTTTCGCTCTACGGCATGTTCTCAGCGTCATTTCAGATTGCTGTGCGGGGAGCTCCTCCATCTACTTCCAGCTGTTATGAAGTATCCCCACACACAAGCACACTGTATTTCGTATACCCACTGCCCCAATATTTGAGTCATATCCACAGCTCTGTCACCGTGCACAGTGCTGCAGTGAATGTCCCTTAGCAGGAGTGGATCAGATCGCTGATAAGCCGCTGGCATCTTCCTGGCCTCAATTGATCCTCCCACCTCAGCCTCCTAGAATGCTCAGAGTACAGGAGTGAGCCACGGTGCTCAGACTTTGTCTTTTTGTTGTTGTTGTTGTTGTTTTTGAGGTAGTATCAGTATTGTTTGTTTATTTACCCTTACTTGAAGCACAGCAACTTTACCAACTTATATCTGTGCTAATCATTTGTTAATCATTCAGGTAATAATGCCTGAATTTTTCCTGAAATGCAAGGTGCCTTTATAAACTGAGGATTTAGTCATCCTTTAGTTTTGCAAAAGCTTTCTCTTTTTTTTATGTCTCTGAATCTGTCGTGGTTCCACTTCCTTCTCCATGAACACCACGTATCTGCACCTGTGGGTGGATATTCTCTGTGCTGCGGATCTCTCTGCTCTCCCTCACGACCTCGGCTCTTCGTTCCCTTCTGTTTCACGTGGGCAGCTTGCCAAGCCGCTCTTCGGAGCCCCGGCCTGAGACCCCCGCCACTCTTGTTCTCCTCTTGGCATCTCCAGCTTGACTCTCATTTATGTAACGGCTTTTTTCCCTTCCACGTGTTTCCTGAGATTTGGCAGCTCCAGTTGATCTCTTTTGTTGCATTCTAGCCTCTTCTACAATTCCTCGTAACCTGTCTCTGAAGTCCTGTTGCCTTTTCTTTTAAGACTACGGAGAAAAAACAAAATGTGTCTGCACAGTTCAGCCTCCTGGAGTGATCCTCCTGAAAACAACGCACTCTCTGCGAGCCTTCTGATTGTCGCTTGGCTCTCCTCCTGGTCCCAGATTGCCAGCCCTCCTTTTGTCACCCGGGCCGCTGACTTGCAGGGTGGTGGCACCCGCGGGCCAGGCAGCCCCCCAACACGCACACACACCCTCCCGCACCTGCCACGTCTCGAGAACCCTTGCCCCCGATGCTGCCCCTCCAACCTCACTGGCCCGGCCGCCCTGGGACAGGACAAGAGCGGGTGGCCTCTGCTGCTCACACGCGGCCCCGCAGCCATCCCGGGCTCCACCGCTTGGCCACTCAGGACCCGACCTCCTTCTAGAAAGTTCTTAACCCTAGAACTCCCCTCGGCCCCTCCCTCCCTCTGGTTCAGGTATCACCACCTGGACGGCCACTCCTCAGAGGCTGCCCGATGTGTGCTTGAGCCTTCTTCCCGGTTTCGGTGATTTATTAAATTCTGTTCTATTTGCTCAGGCCGATTATAAGGAGCCAGGGGAGGAGGGGACAGAGAAGGGGCTCTCCCTGCTTTCGTCAGCGGTCCCGGATAATTATTTTCGGGCAGTTACTGTTAAGCTATTTGCGCTACGACGTGTCTCTGCTGTCTGTGAGGCGAAGTCCTGTGTCATGGTCACACCAGACCCCAAACGTTTAGGAGACGTGGTTTCTCCCATCTGTTAGGGCTGAGGCGAGGGTATGCACATTATTTAAAAAGTTGGCTTCAGCCGGGCGCGGTGGCTCACGCCTGTAATCCTAGCTCTCTGGGAGGCCGAGGCGGGCGGATTGCTCGAGGTCAGGAGTTCGAAACCAGCCTGAGCAAGAGCGAGACCCCGTCTCTACTATAAATGGAAAGAAATTAATTGGCCAACTAAAAATATATACAAAAAATTAGCTGGGCATGGTGGCGCATGCCTGTAGTCCCAGCTACTCGGGAGGCTGAGGCAGGAGGATTGCTTGAGCCTAGGAGTTTGAGGTTGCTGGGAGCTAGGCTGATGCCACGGCACTCACTCTAGCCTGGGCAACAAAGTGAGACTCTGTCTTAAAAAAAAAAAAAAAAAAAAAAAGTTGGCTTCAACACAAACCCTGTTTGAAGGAGGAGCTCCCTGAGGGCAGCCCTGCCTTAATTGCTCAATCTGAAAATGTCATATTGTCACTCAGGGGCTCCTTCCGGCTCATCCCAGTTAGTTCACGCAAACAGCAGGCAGGCTCAGTCACCTGAGTCGCTACTTAACTAACGCAGTGGAGCCGGGACTTTTCTAGGCGCCGTCAGAAGCTGAAAAGACACCAGGGAAAGATGTCAAGGGTCTGATCGAGCTCCCGAGAGAACCTGCAAAGGCAGTCACCGGTGAGGAAGCCATACTCCAAGGGGATTTTCTCCTACGATCAGACCCTGGAACGAGAAACGCAGACCCGCAGAAGGAAAACAGCGGGAAACCGTGTTGGCAGCTGCAGGGACGAAATACGCAGCAGTTTTCGGGGTATAAGACGGTCGACGTCTCTCTCGAGTCACCTTCAGAGAAAGGCGGCTGGTGTCCACCTGACCCGGACGCTCCCGTCCACAGCTGGGCAGTGAGCTGGGGCCTTAACGCCAACCTGGTCTCGGGCGGCAGGGCTGGAAAACCGGGCTGTCCCTAGACTCGTTCCAGAACCTGTCACTCCACGGCTGGATTCTGCCGGCCTGTGGGCCCGCCAAGAACGCTATCAGCACCCTTACAACTCTGCCTGAGCAAATGCCGGGGGCTCGGTCTCCCCAGCGGATCCGCCCCGGGAAAGCTCCGGCACCTGTGACCCCGGCCTTGGCTCAGGGCCGCAGGCTCCACCCACCTCAGCCACGTTGTCCCTCCTCCGGCCGGACAGAAGATAAACCTGAAACTTTGAAAGTGAGAAGGTTAAATCGCTAGACCCCATGCCCCACGCCAGGCCCCACGCCATGCCCCACGCCAGGCCCCACGCCATGCCCCACGCCATGCTCCACGCCATGCCCCACGCCATGCCCCACGCCAGGCCCCACGCCATGCCCCACGCCATGCAATGTTAAAGCCCAGGATGCAATACCCTGACTGCTAGATCACACTGCTTTTGTTCCGAGCCTCCCCCAGTTGTGTTCCAGGAGAGAGAGAGAGAGAGAGAGAGATAAATACACCAGAATCATCAGGGCCAGGCCCAGGCCAGGAAGGAGCACCCCACCCCCGTCCCCCACTCCACCCCACCCCCGTCCCCCACTCCACCCCACCCCCATCCCCCACTCCACCCCACCCCCATCCCCCACTCCACCCCACCCCCGTCCCTCAATCCACCCCACCCCATCCCCCACTCCACCCCACCCCCATCCCCCACTCCACCCCACCCCCGTCCCTCAATCCACCCCACCCCATCCCCCACTCCACCCCACCCCCGTCCCCCACTCCACCCCACCCCCGTCCCCCACTCCACCCCACCCCCATCCCCCACTCCACCCCACCCCCATCCCCCACTCCACCCCACCCCCATCCCTCAATCCACCCCACCCCATCCCTCAATCCACCCCACCCCATCCCTCAATCCACCCCATCCCCCACTCCACCCCACCCCATCCCCCACTCCACCCCACCCCCATCCCCCACTCCACCCCACCCCATCCCCCACTCCACCCCACCCCCATCCCCAACTCCACCCCACCCCCATCCCCTACTCCACCTCACCCCCATCCCCCACTCCACCCCACCCCCATCCCCTACTCCACCTCACCCCCATCCCCCACTCCACCCCACCCCATCCCCCACTCCACCCCACCCCCGAGCCTCTGACACTCAGCACCAAGTGTGACGGGCCCGTCCCGGCTCAGCCCAGGCTGGACTCTGAGGTGTGGTCCCCGGGCCCAGGGACTTGGAGGAATCTCGAGCCCTGGCCTGCAAGAGGGAGAGATGACAGACACTCCAGACACTCAGCAAGTGTGCGTGAAGAATTTACCACGAGCGGCCGGGCGCGGCGGCTCACGCCTGTCATCCCAGCACTCTGGGAGGCTGAGGCGGGAGGATCGCTCAAGGTCAGGAGTTCGAAACCAGCCTGAGCAAGAGCGAGACCCCCGTCACTACTACAAACAGAAAGAAATTAATTGGCCAACTTATATAGAAAAAATTAGCCAGGCATGGTGGTGCATGCCTGTAGTCCCAGCTACTCGAGAGGCTGAGGTAGGAGGATTGCTTGAGCCCAGGAGTTTGAGGTTGCTGTGAGCAAGGCTGACACCATAGCACTCTAGGTTGAGAAACAGAGTGAGACTCTGTCTCCAAAAAAAAAAAAAGGATTTGCCGCAAGCAAAGATCAAGTGTGCAAAGCGGAAGCGCATTCCCTGAGGGGAAGGGGTCCGTCTCCTTGCGTGGAGAGGACCCTGTCTGCTTCTGTGTTTTCCTTTTGATACGCTTTGCATTCAGGCAAAGGTTAGTTGTGATTACTCATAACCATACGCCACTGCTTAGGGACCGAGTTCTTTCCAGGTGTGGCCATGCCTGAAAAGGGGCATGTTCCCATGACTGTTTCTAGCGTTTTCCGCTCTCTGACCTGCACCCGGTGTTCCACGGCCTGGTCGCCCCGTCCCGTTCGACTGAAATAGCCATTGCCTCTGTTCGGGTTTCTGCAGCCATTTCCTCCTTACTGCTTCTCTACAACTTCTGTCTCCCTTCTCTGTCTCCCTCTGCCGTCCGGCCCCTCTCGCTCGTCCTTCGGCCCCTGCAGGCCCCGGCAGGTTTTGACTCGTCCAGAAAGTCCCCAGCCCTGCCCCACCGCGCCCGCCTGGCCTCTCCGAAGCCGGGTCACGGTGAACCGCCGGCGACTGCCGTCCGTATCTGGGCTTCATGGGCGTCATGACCGAGGACCGTCCTCAGGAGAAAGTTTCACCAACACTCTGCAATGTCTTGGAGGAAGGAAGATCCTGGTAAATCAAAAGCCTGAATGTGCCCACCTCTCCTCCACTCTCCCCCTTCCACCTCGCCCGTCTCACGGAGCGGAAGAGCTTTTGCACCACCGGCTGCTCTGCACGCGCAAGTGAGCGAGCCAGCTCCACCGTGCAGAGGGCTCGGACGGCAGGTGCGCAGGACGCTGCCCTCCTGGGCCCGGGGACAGTTCTGTCCGCCCCTCCGTGTCCTTTCACACTGTCACTAAACTGCATCACCGGTGGCCTGGTAACTACCCGCTCCGCTGCTCACCTCAATAGTTCTTTTAGCGTTCGTACGCAACATACCTAGCGAGCTGATTTGCCCTGAACTCTATTCTATCAGATGCTGTGACCGTTACCTCCTCATCCCTGAAAGAAAACGCACTGTTCGACTTCACATTTTTTATCTCATGTGAGAGTCCTTGCCTTTTTCCATCGGTTATGTTTGTTGCGGTTGTTCTTTTATTAGAATTGAACACATAGTCTACGGCCACACCACCCTGAACGCGCCCGATCCCGTCGGATCTCGGAAGCTAAGCAGGGTCGGGCCTGGTCAGTACTTGGATGGGAGAATTGAACATGTACATTTCTACCATTCGATTCCCTCTTTTCACTTACTATCCTGTCTTGTTTTCCTTTTTTTTTTTTTTTTTTTTTTGGTATTTCATTGGATAGATCTTTTTTTTTTTTTTTTAGTATTTCATTGGATAGATTTTTTTTTTTAGTATTTCATTGGATAGATTTTTTTTTAGTATTTCATTGGATAGATTTTTTTTTTAGTATTTCATTGGATAGATTTTTTTTTTTTTAGTATTTCATTGGATAGATTTTTTTTTTTAGTATTTCATTGGATAGATCTTTTTTTTTTTTTAGTATTTCATTGGATAGATTTTTTTTTTTTAGTATTTCATTGGATAGATTTTTTTTTTAGTATTTCATTGGATAGATTTTTTTTTTTAGTATTTCATTGGATAGATTTATATTTTTTAGTATTTCATTGGATAGATCTTTTTTTTTTTAGTATTTCATTGGATAGATTTTTTTTTTTTAGTATTTCATTGGATAGATCTTTTTTTTTTATTATTTCATTGGATAGATTTTTTTTTTTAGTATTTCATTGGATAGATCTTTTTTTTTTTTTTACCAATTTCAAAATTATTTCTTCTGATTCTGTCCTTATGGTGATCATGCTTGACTACTCATTTCTTAGACGCGTCAAGATCAGTCATCTTTCCCCAAATGAGGAGAGGGCTTTAGCGCATCTTCGTACGCTCTGGACTTCCTGCGCCGTGAACGCGCTTTGCAGGCCTTGTTCGGAATGGGAGCTCTTGGTTGTCATGTGTGTGTTTTCTTTCTTCCTTTTCTCTGATCCAGGATTTTTTTTTTTTTTTTGACAACAATAAACATTATTAAGATGTTTGGTAACTGCTAGTTCTCCTATGTCTAAACCAGCCTCCTAGATTTATTTCTCTTCTCCACTCCCCTCCTTCCCCCACCTGCCGGGTGGCCCTGAGTCCTGAGATGAGGGGTCATGGGTATCCTGCAGCTGCCGGCGGAACGTTCCGTAAACGTCTGTCAGGTTCATCTGACCTGTGGTGTGGTTTAAACCCAACGTTTCTTTGTTCATTTTCTGTCTAGACAATCTTAATCCAACGCTGAAAGTGGGTGTTGAAGTCCCCAACTATTATTGTATTGAGGTCTATCTCTCCCTTTGGAGCTAAAAATATTTGTTTTATATATCTGGGTGCTTTGGTGTTGGGTGCACATAAATTTACAAGTGTTACGGTCTCTTGCTGGGTGCATATACATTACAATTGTTATACTGTCTTTTGCTGGATTGATCCTTTTATTGCTATATAGTGTCCTTCTCTGTCTCTTTCTACAGCTTCTGAGTTGAAGTCTGCTTTGTCTGATATATTAGTAAGTATACCTACCCTTGCTCCCTTTTGGTTTTTGAGTGGAATATTTGTTTCCATTCCTTCACTTTTGGTCTCATGTGTGTGTTTACAGGTGAGGTGAGTTTCTTGTAGGCAGCATATTGTTGGGTCTTGAATTCCCCCACCCCCATATAATCAGCATAGACTTTTAAATGGGAAATTTAATATATTTACTTTCAGGGTTATTATTGATAGGTGAGGACTTATCATTTATTAATTGCTTTCTGATTGTTTTATATATCCTTTGTTCCTTACTTCCTCTCTTGTTGCTTATTTTTGTGTTTGGGTGGTTTCCTACAGTGATGAGGTTTGATTCCTTTCTCTTTCTCCTTTGTGTACCACCAGCTCTACCAGTGAGTTTCATAGTCCCCTATGTTTTCATGATGGTGGTTGTCATCTTTTCACTTCCAGATTAAACAAGACTCCCTTGCGCTTTTCTTGTAAGGCTGGTCTAGTGGTGATGACTTCCCTTAGATCTGCTAGTCTGTGAAAGATTTTATTTCTCCTTTATTTCTGAAGAATAGCTTTGCTGGGTATAATATTCTTGGCTGAAAGTTTTTTTTTTTTTTCTTTTTTTCTTTCA
The DNA here is from genome assembly GCF_040939455.1 of Microcebus murinus. Lineage (NCBI taxonomy): Eukaryota > Metazoa > Chordata > Mammalia > Primates > Cheirogaleidae > Microcebus > Microcebus murinus. The sequence goes on along the minus strand of NC_134110.1, from coordinate 547,865 downwards.
GTACTTAAATATATTACTCCATTCTCTCCTGGCCTACAGGTTTCTGCTGAGAAATCCGTTAGTCTAATGGGGATCTCTCTTATAGGTGACTTGGCATTTTTCTCCTGCTGCTTTTAGAATTCTCTGTCTTTGTCTTTTCACAATTTGATTATAATGTGTCCAGGAGAGGACCTGCTTGGGTTGAATCTATCTGGGATTCTTCGAGCTTCCTGAATCTGTATGTCTATCTCTTTACCAAGACTTAAGAAGTTTTCGGCTATTATTTCATTAAATATGCTTTCTACACCTTTTCCCTTCTCAGCTCTTCTGGAATGCCCATGACATGAATCTTTGTTCACTTAATGGCGTCCCATAAATCCTGTAGGCTTTCTTCATTCTTCTTGAAAGGCTTGTGATCGGATAAAATGAACCATCCCTCAAACAAGTATAGCACATACCACAAACTCCAGGAAGAAGAAAATAAAAACTGTTGAACTGCCAGTTCCAACAAGGAATAGCATTAATGTCTGACTATAACTTCTCCCAGATGGATTTAGATGGTACCATTACATGGATTCGTTTTTGTAGTGTTTTATTTGGTGTGAGTAGAGAGCAGGAAATTAGCATTTGTTTTAAGCCACTATGGTACTAGGCATACTCACATACATGATCAAACAGCAGGGCTAGAGGAAAGATGCACCTGTATGCTCTCAGGGTCTACTTGTTAGAAGAACACCTAGCCTTTTCCCAGAGCTGTCCATCTCAGGGGTGATTATATATGTGCTTGCAGTTCTGTTCTAATTTTGTTTCCTACTGTCTTACTTTGTTTGGGCTGCTATCACAGAATACCACAGACTGGGCCAGGTGCAGTGGCTTGCACCTGTAATCCCAGCTACTCAGGAGGCTGACACAGGAGAATAGCTTGAGCCCCAGAAGGGTGAGACCAGCCTGGGTAACATAGGGACATGCCATGTCTAAAAACAAAAAATAGGCCGGGCACGGTGGCTCATGCCTGTAATACTAGCACTCTGGGAGGCCGAGGCGGGCAGATTGCTCGAGGTCAGTAGTTTGAAACCAGCCTGAACAAGAGCGAGACCCCGTCTCTACTATAAATAGAAAGAAATTAATTGGCTAACTAATGTATATAGAAAAAATTAGCCAGGCATGGTGGCGCATGCCTGTAGTCCCAGCTACTCGGGAGGCTGAGGCAGGAGGATCGCTTGAGCCCAGGAGTTGGAGGTTGCTGTGAGCTGGGCTGACGCCATGGCACTCACTCTAGCCTGGGCAACAAAGCCAGACTCTGTCCAAAATAATAATAATAATAATAATGCCACAGTCTGTGTGACTTATGAACAACAGAAATTTATCTTGCACAGTTCTGGAGGCTGGGATGGCCAAGATTAAGGCACAAGTAGGTTTAGTGTTTAGGGAGATCCCACTTCCTGGTTCATAAATGGGTGTCTTCTCGTTGCACCCTCACGTATCAGAAGGAGCAGGGGACCTCTCTTAGGCCTCTTCTATAAGAGCCCTAGCCCCATTCAGGAGGGCTCTGCCCTCATGACCTTATCATCCCCCAAAGGTCCCACTCCTAATCCCATAACCTTGAGGGTAGGATTTCAGCAAACGAATTGGGAGGGAGAGAATGCAAATACTCGACCTACAGCAACTTGAATTTTCAACAACTGATTTCTTCCTTCTTCCCTCCCTCCTTTCTATTTTAAGTTGAGGAGGGTTCAATGGAGCGACTATTTACAAAGATAGGGCAGGGTTAAGAGAAGCAACAGTAAAAGACTGAAGTGAAGCCCCGAGACTGGCAATGGCTGAAAGACGTTCCCACTCCAGGCCTAAAGAGGCCACAGGATGAGCCTCTGTGGACCCTGAGCAAACACAGAACAGCTGGTCTTACTGTTAATTAAATCGGAAATCAATGCCACTCCCCGGGTGGTATGACAGCTCAGCAGCCCTTCTGAAATTGTAAAAAAAAAAAAAAAAAAAAAAATTGTTGTAATAAAAAACTATGCATTTCTGGACACCCCTCCAGGCCATGAGAGTCTAGGCCAGGGGTCCTCAAACTTTTTAAACAGGGGGCCAGTTCACTGTCCCCCTGACCGTTGGAGAGTGCACACTGTGGGCCCAGGATGAGTCGGCTGCTAAGCAGGACAGGCAGCGGCAGCAAAAACACCCGGCAAGCCGGATAAATGTGCTAGGCGGCCCGCATGTGGCCCGTGGGCTGTAGTTTGAGGACGCCTGGGACTCTAAGCCTTGTCTTTGAGCTATTTCTGCGACTATGTTTTCTGCACCTGGCACTTCCTCCTGGGTTACTGGCTCTCGCCTGGCTGGATGTCTTTGAGCCATTTTGCAACGCTGCATGGCTCTCTACGAGATGTGGCTGCTCTACGAATTCTCCTCTGAACCTCTATGGCATTTGCCTGGATAATGAGTGAAGGAAAATCTTTAGCACGTGTCCATTTTACATCCGTATGAGCCTTGGGACTGTATCCTTTTTTTTTTTTTTTTTTGAACATTCTCTCCTAACAAAGAGAATGTTCTCTCCCCGCTGGTGGTCATCCAGGAGAGGGTGGACCTGCAGCAGAGTTGCCGGGACCGAGTGTTAAAGCTCTTTCACACACGCACAGGCATGTGACTGCCAGACGGGGCACCCCCAGGCACCCCCAGTCGGCACCACAGCCCGACTCTGGGTCTGGGAGCCGGGCCAGCTTGCACGCCCAGATTCACAATCACTCTACGGGGATTCTGGCCCAGAAGCTCCACTGCCTTTCTTGAAATCTATGGTACGGAGCAGACCACACTCCACAATCTCTCTCAATAATCCAGGACCTCACTTAGAGCCAGAGGCCCTCTCCCTCTTTTTCCCGGGGGGACTCTCAGTGTCCTAGGCCAGGCAGTCGATGCGCCTCCAAACTCCACCTGTTGTAGCATCGGGCCTCAAACTCAAATGGATTTTACTAGGGACACAGTGAACCCTCATTCTGCTCACCAATGACTCATACGCCCCAAGTCCCTGCCCAGTGAAAATACTCCCTGATGTCCCTTTTTTTTTTTTTTTTTTTTTTTTGAGACAGAATCTCACTGTGTTGCCCAGACTAGAGTGAGTGCCATAGCATCAGCCTCGCTCACAGCAACCTCAAACTCCTGGGCTCGAGTGATCCTCCTGCCTCAGCCTCCCGAGTAGCTGGGACTACAGGCATGCACCGCCATGCCCGGCTAATTTTTTCTATATATTTTTAGTTGCCCAGCTAATTTCTTTCTAGAGACGGGGTCTCGCTCTTGCTTAGGCTGGTCTAGAACTCCTGACCTCGAGCAATCCGCCCACCTCGGCCTCCCAGAGTGCTGGGATTGCAGGCGTGAGCCACTGCACCCAGCTTTGAAATTCTTATGTTGAGTGCCCTGGTGTATTTCTCTATAACAAAAAGTCTTTAATAACTTGTATCATCCATTCTCACTGCAAAGTGCTAAGTGTTAATGAGTGGGGCAAGGTCTCTGTCCTCCCGATGAGTCTGCATATTTATAGAGAAACGATCACCACGTTATATAAATTAAACAGGCATCACTCTTTTTTTTTTTTTTTTAAGGCTGGAAGAAACTCGTTCTCACAGAAAGTGGGAGGCGACAGGGGTTTTAGTAAAGCCATGTCCCTCCACTCTTCGAACTCCTGTCTCAGTGCTCGACACACAATGAATTGGGCTGGTGGTGCCCTGGGAGGCTGGGGGAGGGGACAGAGCTGGCGCGGGGCAGTGAGGGAGCGGCCAGGAAGAGCCGGTCACGTTCTGCTGCTTAATCCAGTTGGCGGGCACAGGGGCACGTGTGTAGCTTTTCACTCTACGCTATACACATATTTCATGAGTCGTCTTTTATACATACTCAGCACTTAATTTTAAAATGAGATGAAAAACACCATCACAAACCTATGAATCCCAAGAATGGAAAAACAAGCACCACGTGTACTCACCAGCAAACTGGTATTAACTGAGCAGCACCTAAGTGGACACATAGTACTACAGTAATAGGGTATTGGGCAGGGGGGAGGGGGGCGGGTATATACATACATACTGAGTGAGATGTGCATGGTCACGCTGGAGACTCAGACTTGTGGGGGGAGGTGGGAAAAGGGTATTATTTGAAACCTTAAAATCTGTACCCCCATAATATGCTGAAATAAAAAAAAAAAACCATCGAAGGGAAGCAGCATTTACCCTTTAACCACTTCGGTACCAGCGTCGACTGTAGCCGACAGCCACAGACGAACGCGCACGGCTACTGTAGCCGACAGCCGTGATAGGAACGCGCACAGCCGAGTGTCCGACTGTAGCTGACAGCCGTGATAGGAACGCGCACAGCCGAGCGTCGACTGTAGCCGGCAGTCGTGATATGACTTTTCTAGTTTTTCATTTGTCAAAATAAATTGTGAACATTTAAAAATAACATCATGAAAACATACATGTCTATGTCACCTGTTCTGACTGACATGACAAGCAAAGCTGCATGTAAAGTAGAACAAGCTTCCAGGGCTCTCAAGCTTTCCTCGTCACACGAGAGCAGAACGGACGCGTCGTCAACGCACAGCGCAGACCGCCGTGCGGACCGTGGGTGCCGGCTGTGGGCGAGGTGTCGCGGCCGGCGGGCGCCGGACCGCAGTGGTTGATCAAGCCAAGTGAGGCTTGCGGGGGATCTTTATACCGGGACTGTTTTACCCCCTGTCCTGCAACGCGCCGTTAGCCCCTGCCGGCCAGCTCGGGACTCCAGGTCTCCCGGCAGGCCCCCCCCTCAAGGCAGACACACCCGCCAACCCCCAGCCCTACTGCGCGTACGCTGGATCAGCGCGCACTAGGTGCTCCCAACCAGCCAAGACCGCTCCCGGGGGGCAGGTGAGACGGTGCCGTCCTGAACACAGTGGCCGGACACACTTACCTGGCATGACACCTGGTCAGAGGGAGGTGGCGGGGCAGGTGGTGCAGGTGTGGGGGGGGTGTGTTCTCACGGAGGAGCCAGCCTTCACACAGACCTCCACAGGGCCTGGGCGGGGCACAGAGGCTCCCTGCCTCACCGCTCTCCCCACCCGGGAGGAGACCCGTTCCCCGCGCCTGGGCACGGCTCTGCACACGGCACGCACACGCGCCTCCCTGGGCTCGCTCTGTCGCGCTAATCATTCACATGCACACAGCCGTGCACAAGGGAGCTCCCTCGGGGCAAAGAAGGCAGGCAGAAGTCTGCGGGGTGCTCACGTGAACCTAGTTTTTATTTGCCACCCGGGAAACCCACAGCTAACGAAGGTGCCCGTCACGGCCCTGGCCCTGTGTGCACTGCTGACACCGCCGCTCACCTGGGGCGGGGAGACCTGCAAAGCCACGTTGGGAGGTCTGGCTTCCCCAGGTACACGGAGCCCCTCCGGCAGGACAGGCTAGAATGGAGAGCCCCGCACACCGGCCGGGATGCACGAGCCCAGCGGCCCAGGCGTCGGGGAGCAGAGGCCGGTCCCGGAGCTGCCCTGGGGGCCTGGGCCCTCAAGCGCCCTCCTGCCAACCAGGCCGCCAGCTCCCTGCCTGCCCCCCTCCCGCAGCGGCCACCCCCCTGCCAGCCATGAACACGTCTCAGTGTCGCACGCACACGTAACGCCGTCCAAACGACCGGGCTCTGCGACCTTCGGCTGCCATGACCCGGCGTCCACACGGAGGGCAGGACCCTTCGCCCCTCTCCCAGCTCCCGGCCCCCAGCCCTTCACCCAGGAGAGCCGCCGCCCGGGGCGTGCGGGGCCTGGGTGGGCGCCGGGCTAGGAGTGCACGGCCCGGCTGCCGGGCCGCTTCTCCGTGAAGAAGCTTTTCAGCAGCAGCACCTGGCCGAGGCTGGCCAGGAACAGCACGACCGTCTCGCCCACGGACCAGTAGGAGACCCGGCTGTTGAGGTCTTCCGCCCGGGCCCGGTCCTGCGCCTCCCGCAGCCGGTAGTGTGTCTGGGAGTCGATCACCGTCTTCAGGGCTTCTCGGATGGTCACGCAGGCGGACTCCATCTGCGCGGGAGACAGGACAGGCGCGCGGCCGGCGCCGAGGTGAGGAGAGGGGGCCCGGCAAGCGGCACGAGTCGACACCCTCCGAGACAGCCGCCGAAGGCTGCCGTCTGCGCTGAGGGCCTCACGTGCGCTTTTATCTAGTCCTTGTGTGAGGCCTAGCCGAGGCTCAGAGAAGTTGAGTGACCTGCCCAGGGTCACACAGCACGTGGCCGAGGAGGACGTGGCCCGGCCGTGCGAGCCCTGAGCCTGCGCTTTCGAGCACTGCTCTGGGTCCCCCCGCCCAATCCTCACGGTACCGCGGACATGCGCGTGGTCGCGGAGCGGGAAAGAACACGAGCAGCCCTTCCCATCCGCCCGTGAGAGCTCTGTGGCTCCACAGGAGAGATCGGGGCCGGTGGCTCTAAGGGAAACAGAGTCACAAGACATCCAGGACAGGATTCGGGGTCTGGAGAGTGAGGATGGTGTTCCAGGAGAAGACGCCTTGACTATATTTCAATAAACGTAGATGGCTGTGCCGTGCTTAAAACAATAACACATGCCCTGAAAACAAGCCCTGGGGCGTCTTCTTGAGGAAAAACAAATGTAAGACCCTGTCTTGTTTTCGGGGAAACTCGGTATATATAAATCCAGAGCCTTTGTGTTTAAACACCAGGAAAGGGCTCATCCGGCTGTCCAGGCCGGAATCCCGCCCCCCAGGTTTATTTCCATCACAGGTTCCTGCAGGAGCCGGAGGGGGAGGAGGAGGGGAGGAGGAGGAGGGGGAGGAGGGGGGAGGAGGAGGGGGAGGAGGAGGAGGGAGAGGAGGGGGAGGAGGAGGAGGGGTAGGAGGGAAAGGAGGGGGAGGAGGGGGAGGAGGAGGGGGAGGAGGAGGAGGGGGAGGGGAGGAGGGGTAGGAGGGGGAGGAGGAGGGGGAGGGGGAGGGGAAGGGGAGGGGGAGGAGGGGGAGGAGGAAGGAAGAAAGGAGGGGGAAGAGGGGGAGGAGGGGGAGGAGGGGGAAGAGGGGGAGGGGGAGGAGGGGGAGGAGGAGGAGGGGGAGGAGGAGGAGGGGGAGGAGGAGGAGGGGGAGGAGGGGGAGGAGGAGGAGGAGGAAGGGGAAGAGAGGGAGGGGAGGAGGAAGGAAGGAGGAGGAGGGGGAGGAGGAGGAGGGGGAGGAGGAGGAGGAGGGGGAGGAGGAGGAGGAGGGGGAGGGGGAGGAGGGGGAGGAGGGGGAGGAGGGAGGGGGAGGAGGGAGGAGGAGGAGGAGGAGGAGGCGGGGGAGGGGGAGGAGGAAAGAAGGAGGAGGGGAGGAAGGAAGGAGGAGGAGGGGGAGGAGGAGGAGGGGGAGGAGGAGGAGGGGGAGGAGGGAGAGGAGGAAGGGAGGAGGAGGGGGAGGAGGGGGAGGAGGGGAGGAGGAGGAGGAGAGGAAGAGGGGGAGGAGGGGGAGGAGGGGGAGGAGGGAGGAGGAGGAGGAGGGGGAGGAGGGGGAGGAGGAAGGGAGGAGGAGGGAGGAAGAGGGAGGAGGAGGAGAAGGAGAAGAGGAGGGGGAGGAGGGGGTGGGGGGAGGGGGAGGAGGAGGGGGAGGAGGAAGGGAGGAAAGGGGAGGAGGAGTAGGGGGAGGAGGGGCAGGAGGAGGGGGAGGAGGGGGAGGAGGGGGAGGGAGGAGGAAGGAGGAGGAAGAAGAGGAGGAGGGGGGAGGAGGACAGAGGGAGGACCCAGCAGGTGGAGTCCCCGGCAGCAGAGGAGAGGCCAGACGCCCGTGTGGGTGTGTAGGGGGTGGGACCACTTGAAAGGCCTGATCAGAGGCCACAGGCCAGAGACCAGCCCTGAAGCCGCACAGCAACGCCCCAGGCCCTTGAAGGACCAATCTCTGACCCCATCAGGGACGGGGCCAGGGCCAGTGCCCGGAGCCAGAGCGGCAGGTGCCGCCACCACTCTACAGCCTCCCCGGTGCCCACAACCTGCAGAGCCCGCAGGCAGGACCTGGCACAGGCCCCCGGGAGACCCCAAATCAACACACCGCCAAGAGCCACGGGGGCCGGGACTCCCGCCCTGGCCACAGAAACGCACTGGTTCCCTCCCGCAGAGATCAGCCGCTACACGCGCCAGTCTAAAAGCAAGCCCCGGCCGGGCGTGGTGGCTCACGCCCGTCATCCCAGCACTCTAGGAGGCCGAGGCAGGAGGATCGCCCGAGGTCAGGAGTTCGGAACCAGCCTGAGCAAGAGCGAGACCCCGTCTCTACTATAAATAGAAAGAAATTAATCAGACAACTAAAAATACATAGAAAAAATTAGCTGGGCATGGTGGTGCATGCCTGTAGTCCCAGCTACTCGGGAGGCTGAGGCAGGAGGATCGCTTGAGCCCAGGAGTTGGAGGTTGCTGTGAGCGAGGCTGACGCCACGGCACTCACTCTAGCCTGGGCAACAAAGCGAGACTCTGTCTCAAAAAAAAAATAAAAATAAAAATAAAAGCAAACCCTGCGGCCTGCACCCCAGAACCTCAGTGGGGCACCTCCAGCCCCCCCTCGTCCTGGGGAAAACAAGCAGAGCCCCTGCCTCACAGCCCTGTCTCCCCGGGGTCTGGTCCCCAGCCTCCTGGCCTGGGACTGTCATCCCCGCCAGGGCCACCCAGGGTCCTAGAGCCTCACAAGGACTGTGGTCGCTGCCCCACCATGACAGCCGGTCTCTGAGTCACCCCAACTCACCCCTGTTGCGGGCCACCGTCCCCTCCCCCATTCCCACACAGGGCACCGCCCCTCCCCCATTCCCACTCGGGCCACCGTCCCCTCCCCCATCCCTCGTGGGCCACCGTCCCCTCCCCTATTCCCACACGGGGCACCGTCCCCCCCATTGCCATGCAGGCCACTGTCCCCTCCCCCATTCCCACTCGGGCCACCATCCCCTCCCCCACCCCTCGCGGGCTACTGTCCCCTCCCCTACCCCTCGCAGGGCACCGTCCCCTCCCACACTCCCATACGGGTCACTGTCCCTTCCCCTATTCCCACGCAGGGCACCATCCCCTCCCCCACTCCCATGCAGGCCATGGTCCCCTCCCCCATTCCCACGCCGACACCCCTCCCCCAGTCCCACACAGGGCACCATCCCCTCCCCGAGTCCCACACAGGGCACGTCCCCTCCCCCACTCCCACACAGGGCACGTCCCCTCCCCCACTCCCACACAGGGCACGTCCCCTCCCCCACTCCCACACAGGGCACGTCCCCTCCCCCACTCCCACACAGGGCACCATCCCCTCCCCCAGTCCCACACAGGGCACCGTCCCCTCCCCCACTCCCACACAGGGCACGTCCCCTCCCCCACTCCCACACAGGGCACCATCCCCTCCCCCAGTCCCACACAGGGCACCGTCCCCTCCCCCACTCCCACACAGGGCACGGCCCTCCCCCAGTCCCACACAGGGCACCATCCCCTCCCCCACTCCCACACAGGGCACCATCCCCTCCCCCACTCCCACACAGGGCACCGTCCCCTCCCCCACTCCCACACAGGGCACCGTCCCCTCCCCCATTCCCACGCCGACACCCCTCCCCCATCTCCACCACCCGCTAGCGTGGCCGTGGACAAACTCCTCCGGCGCCACGCCCACCCCCCCAGGCCCCGCTGCTCAAGTGCCCAGTTCCTTATGTGCCTCCAGGCCCGAAGGCAGGGCGGGGCTGCCCTCACAGCAGCCGGGGAAACCCTCGTCCTGCCCAGACCGCCACTGGGGTGGCCCCTCTGGCCTTGACCTTGGCCAGAGACCCTCAGCCTCCGCCGGCGCCCGCCCCCGTTTGTAGGGTGCCTCCAGCCCGGCTGCCCTGAATTAGCCCCGGCCCGGCCGCGCCCCCTCCTGGGAACTCGGTCCCTGAACTCGGAGCTCACGCGATCCACTGGCCTGAACCCCCGCCCGGCCGCGGTGGTTGGACCCCGCTCTTGCACCCGAGCATTTATCTTGGTGCCGGAGCATGTGGCGCCCGGCCCCCCCGGGGACCTGCATGAGGCTGGGGGAGGGAGGCAGCAGCTGCCCACGGAGTCCCGGCCACACAAAGAGGAGCGGGGGGAGGCGTGCAGGGTCACAGCCCGCTGATCCCACCCGCTCTCTCCTGGGCCACCCCCACCCTGCCCCCCTGTTTAGCTAAAGCTGTCCCTGTGAAGCTTCCTGACCCCCCAAGAAAACTCACCCACGCCCACCTGAGACCCCCGACCCCCAGTCTATGGCCACAGCGCCCCGAGGGTAACCGGCTCCCGGGGCTCCTCAAAGGGTACCCCACCAGGGATGGCACCTTCCGGCACCTTCTGGCACCTTCCGGAACCTTCCACCTATCCTTCCTCTCCCGGACCCGGATTCGACTGAGCGAACGCCGGCCCCAGGGGAGCAGCTCCCGACGGCAGGCACAGCCAGGTCGGGGCAGAGGAGCCCACGCTACAGAAGAGGAAGAAGCCGCCTCTCCGAGGCCGAGCAGAGCGAAGGGAAGAGGTTCTGAGAGGTCCGAGGCGGCGGGAAACTCACTGTTTCCTGCAACAAATCAAACTCCCACGCTCAGGCTCCGGGGAAGCATCTCCCCCCTGTGGACCCGATTCCTCAACCACTTCGGTACCAGCACCGACTACAGCCCACAGCCGCAGATGAACGCGCACAGCCGAGCATCGGCTGTAGTCCACAGCCACAGATGAACATGCACAGCCGGGCGTCGACTGTAGTCGACAGCCACAGATGAACGCGCACAGCCGAGCATAGGCTGTAGTCCACAGCCACAGATGAACACACACAGCCGGGCGTCGACTGTAGCCAACAGCCGTGATATGAACACATACAGCCGAGCGTCGACTGTAGCCGACAGCCCTGATGTGACTTTTCTAATTTTTCATTTATCAAAATAAAATTGTGCACACTTAAAAATAACGTCATGAAAACATATATGTGTGTGTTACCTACTCTGATCTTTACATGACAAGCAAAGCTGCCTGTAAAGTGAAACAAGCTCTCAGTGCTTTCAAGCTTTCCTCGTCACACAAGCAGAACGGATTCGTCAATGCGCAGCACAGACCGCCAGCACAGACCGCCGTGCGGCTGCGAGTGCCGGCCGTGGGCGAGGTGTCGCGGCCGGTGCCGTCCGAAGTGGTTAAGCCTTTTCTCCACCCACTCACTGTCTGCGGTAAAAGAGGAATTCCTTCAGCTCGGCTTTCAGGGACTTACAAAACCCCCGGGGCGGGGCGCGGTGGCTCACGCCTGTAATCCTAGCACTCTGGGAGGCCGAGGCGGGAGGATCACTTGAGGTCAGGAGTTCAAAACCACCCTGAGCAAGTGCGAGACCCCGTCTCTACTAAAAATAGAAAGAAATTAATTGGCCAACTAATATATATAGAAAAAATTAGCCGGGCATGGTGGCGCATGCCTGTCGTCCCAGCTACTCGGGAGGCTGAGGCAGGAGGATCGCTTGAGCCCAGGAGTTTGAGGTTGCTGTGAGCGAGGCTGACGCCACCGCACTCACTCTAGCCTGGGCAACAGAGTGAGACTCTGTCTCAAAAATAAATAAAAAACACAAAACCCTGCGCACGGAGGCTATTTCAACAGCGGCCAGCAGAGCCGTCAGTTGCGGAAGATCTTACCCGCGTGTGTGGCCGGTTCTGCCAAAGGCAGCCACGTGGCCAGGCTCCGCCCTGGCGTTGCCCGGTGGAACTGTACGTGCACGGTCTCTAGACACCAGTGACGACCGGGTATTTGCAACGTTGCTATGGTGCACGAGGCAGTGAACTTCTCATCTCATTTCGATTAAACGGGCAAACGCAGACAGTGGCCACTGCCCTGGACGATGCAGCTCTAAGCTGCACCCGCTCAGGGCGGGTGGCACACGGCGCCAAGGAAGCCGCCGGCGTGCGTGAGCGAGCCCAGCAGAGGTGTGGAGCGTGCGGCCACCTCGGAGAGCAACCCGGAAGGTACCCTGGCCTCCTGAAAAGACACAGGACGCTCTGGCTCTGTCTGGAGCAAACACGGCCACAGGTGGCTGCTTCTGTCCCCAGGTTTCCCTGGGCCCTGAGGGGCAGTCATGTGGCAACAGAGAGCCGAGTCCTTTCTGTGCCACGCCTCACGCTCTGGGGCACTGAGGACGCAGGGAAACCACCCGGAATCCCAGCCCGGGAAGATCCCGGCCGCACACAGCGGGGGAAGGCAGGGGCGGGAGGCTGGGATCAGGCAACAATGACTTTGAGAGCCGGGTCTCCGAGCCAGTCCCCAGGGAGCCCGATTACCTCCCAGGTGGCCTCCGAGGCGGCCACGTGCCCATTCCTCTGCAGGACCACGCCCACCGCCCTCCCTCTGCCCGGAGCTGCCACATGGCTCGTTCTCACCAAGGCCACGTGAGCAGGGGTGCCGTGTGTGACTACGGAGCCCGGCCTTCCTCACCCCTCCTCCTTCCGGTGGCCAGGGGTGGAGGCTGCGGAGCCCCGAGGGAAGGCAGGAGGGTGACCAGACAGAGAGAGCCCGCATTCCTGGGTAACACCACGGGGGAAGCTCCCCACGGCCTTCTCCAGGCCAGGAGAACAACTTCAGCTGTTGACCCCTGTGTCATTCTGCTCTGTGCAGGTCTCACTGTCTTTTTGAAGACAGAGTCTCGCTCTGTTGCCCAGGCTAGCGTGAGTGCCGTGGCGTCAGCCTAGCTCACAGCAACCTCCAACTCCTGGGCTCAGGCGATCCTCCTGCCTCAGCCTCCCAAGGAGCTGGGACGACAGGCATGCACCACCACGCCCGGCTGATTTCTTATGTATATTTTTAGCCGTCCAGCTAATTCCTTTCTATTTTTTTTAGTAGAGACAGGGTCCAGCCTTCATGTGCTGAGCCTTCAACACGCAGAGAGCACACGTCGCAGCGGCCTGTGCTACTTTCGCCCGTACACCGCCACACGCGGCAGGACACGGGCACACCGCGTGAGCAGACAGGCACGTGGCACAAGGGCCCAGGAAGTGGCCTGAGGGGCCACGGGACAGCCCGGGCGGGGGTGAGGGACCATGGGACAGCCCAGGCAATGGTGAGGGACCACGGGACAGCCCGAGTGGGCGTGAGGGACCATGGGACAGCCTGAGCGGGCTGGAGGGAGCGGAGGGAGCAGGTGTCAGAGGAGAGCCCTGCAGGGAGCCGGGAGCGGTCGGAAAGGAGGACCGGAAGGAGAACATGGCGTCCTCCGGGGTGGACGTGGAGACAGAGGCCAAGCCCACGCCAGGACCCGCGCGACCGGGAGCAGGGCCACAGCGAGGGGCTGTGCCCGTCCACTCACCTGGGTGAGGGCGGTGACCCTGTTCCCCATGTCCGGCAGGATGGGGGGCTCCTCGCCCACCTGCAGGTCGAAGTACACCGTCTTGTGCGAGAAGGTGGAGAACTCGTTGCTGAAGCAGAACAGGTAGACGCCCTTGACCTCCGCCCGGTGCGTGAAGCTGTCGTACTGCTTCTTGGTCTCCCGGTAGATGACGTTCCCCTGGGGGTCCTCCACGTAGCAGTCCACGTCATAGTGGCCTCCGGTGATGACCTGCCGGCCACAGAGCGTCCGCGGTTACCAGGGGGACAGCCACCACCTGCCCGCCGTGGGATCTCCACAGCCCTCTACTGCGGGCGCCCTCCCAAGTCTGGCTCTGCGGGGGAACGATGGCCAGCCTGATTCTCCCCATTTCACAGGAGAGAAAACCGAGGCTCCCAGGAACGTGGCGGAGCTGGGATTCGGCCTGGGGGCTCCCGGGCCCACATCTAACCACGGCCGCACGGTTCTGCCGTGCGAGTGAGCACGCCCAGGAAGACCGATCCCCGCCGGACGGGCTGCCAAGGCTTTCCAGGATGGGAGGCAGGACGAAGGCCGGGACGCCCACAGAACCGCCCCGAGGCAACCGGATGCCACTGCTTCTTTCTCCGTGTTCGACAGCTAACACAAGACACAGGGCAGGCCACCTCTTTGGGACGTTGCCACCACTAGCCGCGTGACTCTGGACGGGCAACTTTACTCTCCAAGGATGTGCACTCCACGCACACAGCCAACAAGCGCCGGCCAAGCGCCGGAAATCCGCAGGCTGCAGACTGGCCCGCGGGTGGGGTGCGGGGAGGGGGGGTGATGGGGAGGTGGGACCGGATTTGGGGCCACCCTGGAGCAAGACCAGGGCAGCCACGCTACAGGACTGCTTCTCCCTTCCACTAAGAGACCAGAGCTCCCAGCAACCGCCACTCCTGGCTTGCAGGGTGGGTCCAGTAACCGTTAGCAACGTTATCACCGATGGAAGGAAGAGATAAACACAGACTGAAGCATTCCACAGAATCAGGAAGTCAGAGGTGGGCGAGAATCATTTAGTTCAAACTCTCCGTGTAAATGCTTGAAAAGTAAGGGCCGGGCGCGGGGGCTCACGCCTGTCATCCTGGCACTCTGGGAGGCCGAGGCGGATCACTTGAGGTCAGGAGTTTGAGACCAGCCTGAGCCAGAGCGAGACCCTGTCTCTACTAAAAAAAAATAGAAAGAAATTAGCTGGACAACTAAAAATATATAGAAAAAATTAGCCTGGTGTGGTGGCGCATGCCTGTAGTCCCAGCCTCTCGGGAGGCTGAGGCAGGAGGATCGCTTGAGCCCAGGAGTCTGAGGTTGCTGTGAGCTAGGCTGACGCCACGGCACTCTAGCCTGGGCAACAGAGCGAGACTCTGTCTCAAAAAAAAAAAAAAAAAGACAGACCCCCACAGAGCAAAATGACATGGGTGGTCAAAAGCTGTACCCAAGATCCACCAAAAGACAATCAACAGCCTCCATCTGCTGCCAAACTTGAAATGTCCCTTGTCCAGACAAAAGCTACTAGTCCTGTTCAGCAAGCTTTGCTACTTGGAGGTGTCTAAAACCCTGCTAGTACCTCCCGACAGGGGACTCTGCCCTGGAAATGACCAGATGGCATCTCAGTGCCTTCCGGCCGCACAATTATCACTTTTTTTTTTTGTCATGGCACCTAGGTTGCCAGTGTTAACCCAGCCGAAATGCATGTTGTCCACACAGATGTCAAAGTAGACAACTCAGTGCCAGCGCCCAGGGCCATCACACTTGAAGCTGTCCCCAAGCACAAGCCTTCCCCAGGGCTGCCAAGCACAGAAGGGTGGCCAGACAGCGCGCCCCACTCCGCTGCCCAGGCCACCCCATCGCAGAACGCCAGCGCGTCCACAAGCAGGTGGCTGGGCAAGACGCCCACTCGGGTCCCCTGCCCTGGATCTGCTGGTTACCCCCTAGACCTGCTCCCCACACCTGCCAGCGCTCTCGGAGGTACGGGGTGCGGGAGCTGGCCCTTTCCATATGGCAGGGCCGAGTGCTGCGGCCACACCGCCCTGCCACTCAGGTACCAGTGCCAGGACTGGGGGCTGCGCTGCGCCCCCTCCCTTCCAGAGCGCCCTTCTCGCCGCTCCTGCGCTCACCCGACTCTGGCTTTAAACTGGGGTTGGGGGTTGCAAAACTAGGATCCCACTTCCTCTCACGGCCACTTCCAGTACCTGCGGGAACGAGGTGGCCGGAGACTCGGGCCAGACTGGGCGCCCGGGTCCCAGCAGACGAGCGTGAGTGTTCCAGGGGCCCGGAGGAGCCCATCCCACTCCGGCCACCCCCAAGTGCCCAGGACCGTCCCTCGCTGGCACCTGCCACCCCAGAAGCCGGGCCCGCCCCGCGCCGCACCTGCCCCCCCCACGCCGCACCTGCCTCCCCCCCACGCCGCATCTGCCTCTCCCCCCCACCCCCCACCCGCCCCGCACCTGCCTCCCCCCAACCCCCGCCACGCCACGCCACACCTGCCCCCACCCCCCCACCTGCCTCCCCCACCCTCCGTGCCCGCCCCACGCCACACCTGCCTCCCACCCCACCCCCCGCGCCCGGCTTTTGCGGGGAGGAGCCGGCCGGCTTCCGGGGACCCCGCCCGCAGCCCCCCTCTGGCTCCCGGGCGCCGGGCGCGCGTGCGCACCTGGTAGTCCAGGGAGAAGGTGGCGCCCTGCTCCACGTCCTCGTGGAAGCACTGCCGGGCGCTGTCGGGCAGCTCGAAGGTGAGCTCGGCGCCCCGCGGCTGCCCGGCCCGGAGCAGCAGCAGCAGCAGCAGCAGCGGCAGCAGCGCGCAGCCGGGGCCGCGCATGGCCATGCTCCCGGTGCGGTCCGCGGCTCCGGCGCTGCGCCCCGACTGGCGCGCTGGGGCGGGGCGTGCGGGGCCGGCGGGGCGTGCGGGGCGTGCGGGACCGACGTGGCGCGAGCGCGCGGGCGGCGCTTCCGGGAGGGCGGGCGGCCCGGCGCGCAGCCGCGCTCGGGGTGGCCGGGTCTCCGCCCCGCGCGTGCGCACTGGCTGGGGACGGGGACCGCGCTTCGGCTGGCGGGAGCCCGGACACGCCCCCCGGACGCTTGTCCCCAGCCCGCCTGGCCCCGGGGACACAGGCGACCCGGTGTCGCCACCTAAAAGGTAGCACATAGCACCTTTTAGTCCGGCTTCTTAAATCCCGCAAGATCATTTTTGCATGCACCCACGTTTAGCATGAGCCAATCGTTCATCCCTTCGTGTTGCTGAGTAAAATTCCATTGTCCACAAATGCATGAGTCTGCCTCTGGTCTCAGTAGTCTGTTCGCTGATCTGTTTGTCCGTCTTTATGCCAACACTGTGTTGTCTTGGTTGCTGTGGCTTCATAATAAATCTGGAAATCATTTGCAAGTCCTCCAACTCTGCTCCTTTCCAAAGTTGCATTGGCCACTGTGGGTGGGTCCTTTGCATTTCGAAGTGAATTTTTGAATCGGTTTCTTTAACGTCTAGAAAAATGCCTGCAGAAATAAACCTAACCATATGCACGGACAGCTGATTTTTTGACACAGGTGCACACTGGCGACCCATTCATCAAATGGTGCCAGAAAAAAGTTGGGTATCCGCATGCAAAGAAATGAACTTATATCCATCTATCACACCATAGATAGAAATTAACTCAAATGGACCCAAATTGACCTAGACATAAAACCTAAAGCTATAAGACTTCTAGAAGAAAACACAGCACAAAGTCTTGGTGGCCTTGGATTAGGCAAAGATTTATCAGCAAAGACGCCAAAAGTACAGGCTGTAGAAAAGCACAAGCTGATAAATTAGACCTCACAAAATTAAAGAGTTCTGCTCTTCAAAACCTCTGTTAAGAGGATGAAAAGACACGCTACAAAGTGGGATAAATCTTTGCAGAGCACGTACTGATTGAGAATGTGCCTGGGTTATATGGAAAGTTGTCAAAACTTAATAAATGAGAAAATAAATAGCATAATTATTTAAATGAGCAAAAGATTTGAACAGACACTTAGCCAAATAAGATACAAAGATGTCAAAAAAGCACATGAAGGCCGGGTGCGGTGGCTCACACCTGTCATCCTAGCACTCCAGGAGGCCGAGGTGGGAGGATCACTTGAGGTCAGGAGTTCCGAGACCAGCCTGAGCAAGAGCAAGACCCCGTCTCTACCAAAAATAGAAATAATTAGCCGGGCATGGTGGCACATGCCTGTAGTCCCAGCTACTCAGGAGGCTGAGGCAGGAGGATTGCTTGAGCCCAGGAGTTTGAGGTTGCTGTGAGCTAGGCTGATGCCACAGCACTCACTCTAGCCTGGGCAACAGAGTAAGACTCTGTCTCAAAAAAAAAAAAAAAAACCTTGTATATGAATGTTTGTAACAGCTTTATTTGTAAAATCCCTCACTGGGAACAACCCAGCTGCCCAATTTGGTAAACAAACTGTGGGGCAGCCAGGCAGGGGAGCCGTCCTCGGCAGTCCTTGGAATGAACTGTGGACACGTGAAACCTCGTGGGTGGATCTCTACACCTGTGCCCTGTGAGAGGCGCTAGCCACGGACGAGCACATACTACACGACTGCACTTGTGCAAAACTCCAGGAAATGCAAACTGGTATGCAGTGACAAGAAGCAAAATGAGTAGCTGCTGAGGACTGGGAGGAGGAGGGCGTGAGCAAATTTTCGGTGGCGATGAAAATGTTCATTATCTTGTTCGTGGTGACGGTTCACAGGTGCAAACATGTGTCGAAAGCGTCAGATTGTACATGTTAGGTATAATTTATTGTATGTCCATTACACCTCAATAAAGCCGTTTAAAAAGTAATACAACCACAGCGAGTAAGATGTGCAACGTTTGGGGGATGGACATGCTTGAAGCTCTTACTCGGGGGGGAGGGGGGCATGGGCAATATAAGTAACCTTAACACTTGTACCCCCATAATACACTAAAATAAAATAAAATAAAATAAAAAGTAATACAATGAATCATTTTATGCCAAAAAATCATAAACTGGGGAAAATGGATAATTTATTGGAAAAACATAAGCTTCCAGATCGGACTGCAGACGCAGCGGGAAACCTGAGCAGCTGGGCGAGGTGCCCGCAAGGACCCCCTTTACCGCCACTGTGCTGACCGCTGACTCTTTACAGCTTCCCCTTCTCCCCTTCTCCCGGGGATTACCCTAAAATCATGGTCAGAAAAAAATAGCTTCTTGCTAGCCCACAGTCTATGATAGACTAAAGCAAGAGTAAAAAAATAAAATGTGAGGTGAGCCCCCTTGCATCAAAGAGGGACAATTCTCTGCCAGCTCTATTCTCTGCAGACCCCTCCTCCGGGATCAGGCTGGACTTTGCCCGAGATCCCGTCCTCTCGGGGCTCTTCCCTTCTAATTCCGGACCGACCTTCCCTAGAGGTTTTGCTGGAAGCGCCCTCAACGAATCGCTTTCCCAGATGTTGATTTTAGAGAACCCAACCTGAGAAATCCTATAACCGTTCAAGTGAACACGATTAGTATTTAACCACTTCCGTACGGCCCTCACCGGCCGCGACACCTGGCCCACAGCGGCACTCGCAGTCCGCACGGCGGTCTGTGCTGTGCATGGACGACGCGTCCGTCTTGCTCTTGTGTGACGAGGAAAGCTTGAGAGCACTGGAAGCTTGTTTTACTTTACAGGCAGCTTTACTTGTGATGTAAGTCAGAATGGGTAACATATATGTTTTCATGACGTTATGTTTAAATGTTCACAATTCTATTTTGATAAATGAAAAATTAGGAAAGTCACATGAAGGCTGTCGGCTAAAGTCGACACTCGGCTGTGCTCCTTCACGGCTGTCGGCTAAAGTCGCTGTGCGCGTTCATCTGTGGCTGTCGGCTATGGTCGACACTCCTACCAAAGTGGTTAAACTCTGGAGTTCAGTACGTGATGGAAGACAGGGCTCTAGACCAAGATGCCTGAATTCCAATCCCTTAGCAAGTCAGCGATTCTCGCTATGCCTCAGTTTCCTCATTTGCAAATGCAGATGCACATGCACACCTGCTTGTATGTATGGGAACACACACACACACACATAATCCCACCTGGCACAGACAGTCTCACCAGCAAGATCTACTTATATATTAAAAAAATTAATAAAACCAACCACTTGTTAGTGAGTGCTCAGTCAAGAAACATCTCACTCCAAGCAAACTTTCCCAGAGAAAGTCTATACTCCAGTGGAGTATAAAATGAGGCGTCACGCTCCAGCTCATTTCCTGGGGCCAGAATAAACCCAACATCAAAGCCAGACAAAGAGCATGAAAAGGGAAAACCCCAAGCCAATCTCATTCATGAGTTCAAATGCCAAAAATCATAATCAAAAATATTAGTCTTGGTTTTTTTCGTTTAGATTTTTAAGACGTAAGCTATGAAATAAGGATCCAGTTTCACTTTTCTTTCATATCTAAAACAGATTGTCCCAGCACCACTGACTAATATGCAACGTGACCTCTACCACGCCTAACATTTCCATGTCTGGGAGGCCCTTCGTTCTGGTTCTGTGGGTCAGTTCACCTTTTACTGCGTTTTATCACACTGTTTTAGTTATCATAACTTAAAAAAATCTTTGTCTTCCGATGCCATAATCCTCCCAATCTTGTTGTTATTCCTCAAATTTATCTTACCTATTTTCAGCTCTTTGCTCTCCCATATGAATTATAGAATCCTTTGTCGTTCTTAATGAAAAATCTCATGGGTATTTTCCCTGGAATCACTTTAAGGAAAACACAGTCTTGCCAGAAGCCAGTAGCATCTCATGGGTGTGGGAAAGGGTATCATCCTCATGGTAGCAGCAAAAATACATAAAACATATTAAAAAATATGTAAAATGTAAAAAAGAAGAAAGGTCTAAATCTCCATGCAGAAAACTAAATACTTCAATGAGGGATTACAGTGAGGTGGGCGGATTGCTCGAGGTCAGGAGTTCGAAACCAGCCTGAGCAAGAGCGAGGCCCCGTCTCTACTATAAATAGAAAGAAATTAGTTGGCCAACTAAAACATATATAGAGAGAGAAAAAATTAGCCGGGCATGGTGGCTCATGCCTGTAGTCCCAGCTACTCTGGAGGCTGAGGCAAGAGGATTGCTTGAGCCCAGGAGTTTGAGGTTGCTGTGAGCTAGGCTGACGCCACGGCACTCACTCTAGCCTGGACAACAGAGTGAGACTCTGTCTTAAAAAAAAAAAAAAAAAAAACTCAGCATATTATACAGACAATATTTCAGGTCAGTGAGTGACATAAGGACGTTTTTGATTTTAAGTAAATGAAAGACCAACTGCAACTAGATTAAACAGTGCATGAATGTGCTGCTTTGCACACAGGAGGTCCAAAGCAGGTGCGGGCTCAGGCTCCCGGTCCCCTCTCCGTTCTTCTCCCGGCCCTGCCCTCCTCTGCTTTACTCTCGGACTCCACTCTCCCTCTGTCACGAGAAGGTCGCCAAGCCGAACGGCAAATAAGCAAATAGCCCGTGTACGTGGCAGAGTCCGGGGGAAGACAGAGAAAGTCTGGGCTCCGTCCGGGGATGCACCCTTCCCTCCAGTCTGGGCTGGCATGGGTCACGCACCCGTCTCCGGGCCAAAGGCCTTGAGCAGGCCCAGCCAGGTGCGGACGGCGTGTGCAGGACCCTTGGACCAGTCGCCGGCCGGGAGACAGATCGCCATGCTAACTCAGCACTGCTCCCTGAGCCGGGGACGGGGCCAGCTCCCCTCGGGTCGAAAGGTCCCTTACAGATCTAGGGGGGATCCATGAGCAAAGTCGGGACCTGGCAGGCAGGAGGAGAAGGAAGGAATCAAACCGTGCAGGCAACCAACAGTGCACACTGCGGCAAAAACAAACACACAAGAGGATTAGACACTCAACTAAATTGTAGTGCAACAATAAAACGGTAATTGAAGCCCTTACCTCTCACCCCGAGAGAAATCCTTCCTGCCCCAGATCAGGAGATCCGTAACTCTGGGTCCATCGTGCCATGTGGACCTCGGCCAGCGGGGACAGTGGACTCTGGGGTGGTGGTGGTCCTGGCGGCCTCCTCTCTCTAGAATGTGTGTCTGGACCGGATGGCATGGTCAGCACCTCCACCTCGTCTGTTCTATCTTTCCTTCTCCCTCTCCTCTTCCACTTCCCCCGAACCCTCATGCGCAAGGGTTTCCCTCTTCCCCAGCGAGCGCCACTAGATTTGCACGCTGCGGTTTCAGAAGACCCTTCCACAGTCCGTCTGCCTTGAGGAAACCTTGCAGTTTACATAACGACATTAATAACTGCAGTGGCATGGTCACTAACCAGCATGAGAAACATGGGCTTCCCGAGGCTGAACGGACCTCGGAAAACCCCGGCCGGCCGAGGAGTCCAGGTGTGCGGACCGTCGGCTCTTTCACCTGCGTTGGTTGCGCCGGTCGGCACCGACACCCCCTTCCCCCGCTTTCTGGGCCCCGTGCTGGTGGTTAGCGCCCATCCCCCGGACCAATGGGAGTGTGGTCATGTGGTCACGCCTGCCACTCCTGCTTGTCCGCCTGCCCTTCTGAGACTCGGACTCCAGAGCACACAGAGTCCTGCGGATTTCCATGCCCGACCTTCAGGTGCAAGAGGTGCCTTTACTTGCTTTACTTCTCCCAGTGAAATTTAAACTGATCCTCATCCCAGCCCCTTTTTACAAAGACGCCGGGAACCTCCACCCAGTTGTTGTGGAACTTCTCCCCTCTCTGCTCTGTGAGGTCTGAACGGGTTCAGGGCGTTCAGCCTCGGGAAGCCCATGATTCCCATGCTCGTTAGTGACCATGCCGCTGCGGTTATTAATGTCGTTGTCTAAGCCCCACGGTTTCCTCAAAGCAGGTAACTCAGACGCCTTCCCGCCATGCCAGACCCAAGCCCAGCCCGCCGAGCACCACGCAGTCCAGGTTTTCTCTCTGGGAAGGGGCGACCTCCATTCGAGGGACATCAAACTCCTAAGTCCTTTGTCCATCTTGGGAATTCACTCCCTTGGCCCAGGCCAGCCACCTGGCCTCATCCCCTCTTCGTTTCTCCTCCCCCCATCCCCTCCTCCAAGTCCTTCTCCGGGGCGGCTCCTTGTAATCTGTCCTCAGAGGACCCGGAAACGAGATCATCCGCCCTTTCCTAAAATCAGACATGGGGAACCGACATGCTGAAACTCGTCCCCTTTTTTGTTTTTGTTACCTGAACCTCACCTCGGTGGTCTAGGGGGAGACCCAAGGGTAAGGTGTGGAACCAAGGGGTCTGGTAGAATTGTGAGCACAGAGCACTAGCGGGTTCCTCTCGTGCGGGTGCCCTGCCCCTGAGCAGGGAGAGCTACTGGAAACCGGCTTATGGGACACTCACCAACACTCACAATAGGGCCAGGGAAGGACATGCAGTGACCGGGAGTTCCCGCTACCTGCCCATGGCAGGTGCAGCCCTGGGGGGTCCTGAGTGGCAGGACCGAGTGAAGAAACAGCCCTCACCTTGGCAATGCACCTTCTCATTCACTGTGTGTGGCATTTTTAAACCGAGAGACAGACCCCGTTAGACATGTGCAATTAAAATGTAATTTCAAGGCTGGGCGCAGTGGCTCACACCTGTCATCCCAGCACTCTGGGAGGCCGAGGCAGGAGGATCGCTCAAGGTCAGGAGTTCAAAACCAGCCTGAGCAAGAGCGAGACCCCATCTCTACTAGAAATAGAAAGGAATTACCTGGACAACTAAAAATATATAGAAAAAATTAGCTGGGCGTGGTGGCGCACGCCTGTAATCCCAGCACTGTGGGAGGCCAAGGTGGGAGGATCGCTTGAGGCCAGGAGGTTGAGAGAAGACTGGGCAACACAGCAAGACCCCATTTCTAAAAAAGGAAATTTATTACAAAAATTAGCCAGGCATGGTGGCACACGCTTGTGGTCCCAGCTACTCGGGAGGCTGAGGCAGGAGGATCGCTTGAGCCCAGGAGTTGGAGGTTGCTGTGAGCTAGGCTGACGCCACGGCACTCACTCTAGCCCGGGCAACAGAGCAAGACTTTGTCTCAAAAAGAAAATGTAATTTCAAAAATTATGTATAGATGAAATATTGGACGTTTCCTAAAATGGATGTTACTAGGCAGTCATGCCAATGTCATCTTAAGGAAAAGGTGATGTATACGACTGAGATTTCACTGAGAAAACTGGGGAATGCTATGGAAGGGTTGCAACGTGTCTTTTATTGACATATCAGGAACATCTAAAGACGGTTTCATGACACGCATTTCCATACGTCTGTGAGCCCGCCGTCAGCTGGAGCCCGGGGCACAGCGCACGGGGAGCCAGGTCAGCGGCACACGGCACGCAAGGGAGGAGGTCAGACGCCACCCGCATGCGCCGGGCACCGTCCACCTGGTGCACCGTTCACCTGGTGCACCGTTCACCTGAGGCACCGTTCACCTGGGGCACCGTTCACCTGGTGCACCGTTCACCTGGTGCACCGTTCACCTGAGGCACCGTTCACCTGGGGCACCGTTCACCTGAGGCACCGTTCACCTGGCGCACCATTCACCTGGCGCACCGTTCACCTGGGGCACCGTTCACCTGGCGCACCGTTCACCTGGGGCACCGTTCACCTGGCGCACCGTTCACCTGGGGCACCGTTCACCTGGCGCACCGTTCACCTGGCGCACCGTTCACCTGGGGCACCGTTCACCTGGGGCACCGTTCACCTAGGGCACCGTTCACCTGGCTCACCGTTCACCTGGGGCACCGTTCACCTGGCGCACCGTTCACCTGGGGCACCGTTCACCTGGGGCACCGTTCACCTGGCGCACCGTTCACCTGGGGCACCGTTCACCTGGCGCACCGTTCACCTGGGGCACCGTTCACCTGGCGCACCGTTCACCTGGCGCACCGTTCACCTGGGGCACCGTTCACCTGGCGCACCGTTCACCTGGGGCACCGTTCACCTGGCGCACCGTTCACCTGGGGCACCGTTCACCTGGCGCACCGTTCACCTGGGGCACCGTTCACCTGGGGCACCGTTCACCTGGCGCACCGTTCACCTGGCGCACCGTTCACCTGGCGCACCGTTCACCTGGCGCACCGTTCACCTGGCGCACGGTTCACCTGGCGCACCGTTCACCTGGCGCACCGTTCACCTGACGCACCGTTCACCTGGCGCATCGTTCACCTGGGGCACCGTTCACCTGGGGCACCGTTCACCTGGCGCAGTTCTAAGAGAATTGACAATGGGGTTTTTTTTATTTAAAAAAAATTTTTTTGGAATGTCTAGAGCAGGGGTCCTCAAACTTTTTAAACAGGGGGGGGTTCACTGTCCCTCAGACCGTTGGAGAGAGCGGCGCACATTCCACACATGCGCACTGTGGGCCCGGGACGCGTCGGCTGCTAAGCAGGACAGGCAGCGGTGGCAAAAACACCCGGCGGGCCGGATAAACGTGCCAGGCGGCCCGCATGTGGCCCTCGGGCCATAGTTTGAGGACGCCTGGTCTTTAGAGATTAAATGGAAATTCCAGACTTTAAATTTCAGGCTCACACCAGGGCACAGATTTCGTTACTCGGTCCAGAGAACCTCAAGCAGGTGGATTATGGAAACTGGAGTTTGCAGCCGGTTTATTGAGTGACTCTAGGAGTCCAAAAGGACAAGCTAACCTCTGGTCCGGGAAGCATGTGTGAATCTAAAATCGGCTTTTAAAAAAGCATCCTTGGGCCGGGCGCGGTGGCTCACGCCTGTAATCCTAGCTCTCTGGGAGGCCGAGGCGGGCGGATTGCTCGAGGTCAGGAGTTCGAAACCAGCCTGAGCAAGAGCAAGACCCCGTCTCTACTATAAATGGAAAGAAATTAATTGGCCAACTAAAAATATATACAAAAAATTAGCCGGGCATGGTGGCGCATGCCTGTAGTCTCAGCTACTTGGGAGGCTGAGGCAGTAGGATCGCTTGAGCCCAGGAGTTTGAGGTTGCTGTGAGCGAGGCTGACGCCACGGCACTCACTCTAGCCTGGGCAACAGAGTGAGACTCTGTCTCAAAAAAAAAAAAAAAAAGAAAAAGCATCCTTGCGAGGTTCCCTGACATGGGCAACGCTGCTGCATGTACGCATACGCCATGATAAAGCGTTTTGGTCGTTGCACCAGTCTGGAACAGTCTAATTCAGCTAATGCATCGTCAAGCGGTGATGAGATAAGGTACTATCCCACGACTGTCTACAGAAAGCCACGGATGACGGACACAGGCAACGCATGACACGCATGCCTGGTATCCCGCGTGTGTGCAGGGGACCGGCTGTCCTGGGAGGGGCTTGTCACGCCTGGCGTTCGCCTAAGCTAATGACCGTGCAGGAACCACGCTCACTGCGTAGGACAAATTAGGCTTCCAGATCGCAGCTAAAAGTTTAGGAAAAACAAATGTTCCTACCCAGCTTCTTGCTATCTCCACGGCTAGATATTACCGGCAGAGGTTAGTTTCAACGGACACGAACAACAGCTGGAAAAATACCCTGAAATGTGTGGTGTGCGTGTGCACACGCGTGTGTGCATTTAATGAGCTGCTGGGAACGGTGGCTGTGTGTGCGATTCTCTCTTTACTACCGTGTTTCCCCGAAAACAAGATGGGGTCTTCTATTTATTTTCCCTTAAGAAGACACAATACAGCTTATTTTCAGGGATGTGCTATTTTCCCCTCAAAGCCTCAGCTTGCAGCACGCACAGGACGGCCGGGACCCGACACGGGGAGCCGACCTTGTTGGTGGGGCTGCCCGCACCTTTCCGGTCACCTCTGGGACAGCAGCTGTCAGGACGGGGCGGATGAGAAGGGCTGCTCGTGTTCTTTCCCGCTCCACGACGACACGCACGGGTTGTGCAGACGCTGCGCAGCCACGCCCGTCACCAGGGCTGATTTTCGGGGTGGGGCTTCTATGGCGAAAATGCTTAGACATCCTGCCAGCGCTTATTTTATGGGTAGGGCTTATTTTCAGGGAAACACGGTATGTGCTGTCTGAGATATTGCTTGGGCGCTCTCAAGAAATAAATTAAAACGAGCTGCCTCTCATCCAGTGACTTCCACCCTTGCCGGACACAACAGTGGGCATTTTCACACTCGGCATCATTCGACCTTCACCGCGACCTTACGGGACAGGCGTCACTAACTCCGCTGTGCAGAGGAGGGAGAGAGGCTCAGAGAAATTAGGCCGCCGCCTCGAGGCCCCACAGCAGGTCAAGGGTGAAATCGGGATGCAAATGCAATACCTGTCATGCAGCCTTCCCTCTTTCCCCTGCTTCTGCCCCCAGGAACCGCTGAACCTTCCAACCACAGAGCAGATAGGTTGCATCAACAACAGAGGGAGGGGAAGTGGGGAAACGTCCAATGACGTATTCGCCTAACATGTGGCCACGTGATGCCACGCGTGCTAAGTCTCTGCTGCCTTCTGGCGTCTGCTCAGAGCGGCTTGGAAGGCTTGCACGAGCTCTGGCCGCAAGTCTCCCGTTATCCCCTTCATCCAGGCAGAGAGGAAGTCAGGTGTCTCTCGGATAACCCAGATAACCGAAGTGGGAGTGACAGCTTGCATCCCCTGAAATCTGCAGGCTGCCGAGCGAAAGGACCCTCCTGCTTCCGGCCTGAGAACCACACAGGCCCTCTTTTAATCTCCGCAGCACACCCCTCGGTTCTCGCTCTGGGTTTGGTAGGTCTCACAGAGTTGGGGTTTTTTGTTTTGTTTTTGTGTTTTTGAGACAGAGTCTCACTCTGTTCCCTGGGCTAGAGTGAGCGCCATGGTGTCAGCCTCACTCACAGCAACTCACACTCCTGGGCTCAAGCGATCCTCCTGCCTCAGCCTCCCGAGTAGCTGGGACTACCGGCATGCCCGGCTGATTTTTTTTTCTCTATATATTTAGATGTCCAAGTAATTTCTTTCTATTTATAGTGGAGACAGGTTCTCGCTCCTGCTCAGGCTGCTCTGGAACCCCCGAGCTCAAACGATCCTCCCGCCTCGGCCTCCCAGAGTGCTGGGATGACAGGCGTGAGCCACCGCGCCCGGCCGATCTCACGGAGTTTTAAGAATAATCGGGAAGTGCTCCCTACAGGTCTGCTCTACAACCGGGTCAAGTCCGGCTCCTAGGGTGTCTTCTTGAGGAAAAATAAATATAAGACCCTGTCTTGTTTTCGGGCAAACACGGTATCTTACACAAAACGGAATAAAGTCCAGCTGAAAACGTCAAGGATTAGCGAACCTCGACCGTTCTCACGAGATTCCGGCACGGAGCCCGCGTCCCCAGGGTCAGGACAGGGCCTGGGGAACGTCTCACTTCCGGAGCACGATACGTCTCCAAGGCCACCGGGACACAGGTCAGAACCCTCGGGCCACGCAGATGTGGCATTCGGGTCCTCGGAGCACGTACACACACGCGTGTGAGCAGAGCGTGTCGCCGCAGGGCTGAACGACCCCACCGGTGTCACGCCCGGCAGGGGCCCGGCACAGAAGCAGGACCCGGGGGCCAGAGCCACGTTGACCGGGACTTCTGGGTCTGCCCTGCCACGCGGAGCCCAGACACCCGGATTCAGCGGCCCGGGGGGTTGGTTTCGAGCTTCTGCACATCCTGACAAAGGTGAAGGCCTCAATCTCCACGTAGGCACTTTCCAGACTTATTGCAAATAACTCACTCCCAACTCCCTCCTGCGGCTTGGATGCCCGTGTCCTGTCCGTCCGTCCGGTAGAAAGCGACCGGCGACCGCAGCTTAGGTCGTGGTACTCGCCCCGTCAGGCCCCAAAGGCCTTCTTGCTTTATTTAGAGAATTCTTAAAGTCCATCTCCCAAACCTGGTCATCCCGAGCTCTTTCCATACCGGCCTCTGGAAACCGGGGGATCATACCGGACATGAAGCGGCACCCGTTCCTCCCCTTATATCGTCTGCCGTGGCCCCATGCCAGCATTGCGGAGCGTTCCAGAAGCAGAGAACACGCACGGCCGTGGTGCCGGTCTGGAGATCTCTCTCGGTCC
The DNA here is from genome assembly GCF_040939455.1 of Microcebus murinus. Taxonomy (NCBI): domain Eukaryota; kingdom Metazoa; phylum Chordata; class Mammalia; order Primates; family Cheirogaleidae; genus Microcebus; species Microcebus murinus. Next base: position 519,614 of record NC_134110.1, on the reverse strand, counting down.
CTTCCGTAACCTACAGAGATTTTTAAAAAAGCCTTTGCAAAAGCAGATTCTAGGCCATGATCTCTTGGGAGTCGGAGAGCTGCCTCATCTGCTCGAGCTGCATCCAGTGCCTCCGGAGAACCTTCCTCAGACTGCTCAGGTCGACCCTCTTTGGAGAACTCGGAGCCACGGGGACCATGGCCTTGAAGCCCCCAGCGGCTGCAAGCGGTTAGGAAGGTTTGCCCCAGATCTGACGTCCCGCACGGGCGGGTTCAGACTCGCAGGCAGCGGCGGGAGGAAGCCGGGCCTCATGTGCCCCGCACCACCCAGACCAGGAGCAGAGGCCCCGATCCCCGACTCTCCAGGAGATGCAGCGGCCGGCGGAGCCCCCCACCCTCCCAGAGCCAAGGGCCGCACCCGGCACGGCGTCCGGGGACTCCCGAGAGCCATGGAACAGGGCCGCGTGGCAGCTGTCCGGCTTCCTCCTGTCCGAGGGTCCTCTGCCGGGTTCCAGGCAGACGCAGCCGGGAGGGGCGGCCCCCGGCTGCTGCTCCAAATCCTGGAGGCCGTTCTCCACGATTTGGGTGGGCCAGGCGCGGGTGGGGAGCCTGGCCCTTCCCCCGGGCGGCTTTCCATGACGCCGGGGCGGCCAGGATCTTCAGCAGCTGCTCCGAGGCGGCCGTGGGGAAGAGGGCCAGCGGGTCCTTGCTGTCCATGCTGCTCGTCCTGGAGAGGGGCCCCCTCTTGGGGAGGGACAGGTCCCCGATGCTCTCGAGGACCTCCCTGTCCGTGCCCGCGCTCTGGGTCCCATCCTGGCACCCCGAGGCTGCCAGTATGGAGGGCGCAATCAGGCCCCAAGGCTCAGACTGGAGCCTCTTCAGCTGGGGCAGATGGGCCCGTCTGAGCTCTCCCGCCTTCCTGGAGGGAGACCAGGGCTCCTTGCAGCTGCAGCCGCTGCAGGGGTGCCCGGCCTGGAGGCCAGAGAGGCCGTCCTCCTTCTTGGCGGGCAGAGGCTGCGGGGGAGAGCCTGGGCCCGCAGGCTTCAGCCGGACGTCAGAGGGAGACGCACACGGCGGAGGGGGCTGCCTGTCCCCCCCCCCCCGCTGGGAGACGGGGGGTCGTTGAGGTACTGCGTGGTGGTCTTGGTGCCCTGTTGGGAGCCGTCCCGGACACGGGAGAGTTAAAGTGGGGTTGCTGCCCGGAACACCGGGGTCCTTGAGACACAGCACCTGGCGCCTTGACTCAGAGCTCTGACATTCTTGGCCTTTCTCCCGGCTCACGGAGGGTGCTGGAGACAGCAGGAGCAGTTACGGAAGGTCCCTGAAGTCATCCCGTGCACGCGGCCCTCGCAGCTTATAGCCCCCCAGGCCCTGCACGCTCCTTTCCCAGGACTGTCAGTCACGCTCGGGCGCTCTTTTCCTCGAACTGTCTGAGTGATCATACGTATTTGTAGCTTTTTGATATCAGAAGAAAGTTAAGTTGTGGATTAGAAAACTTCTTAAGCGAGGGAAAGGGCTATCACAGTGACGCAGGGTTGAGAAAAAACAAGGACTGTTTTGCTCTCTGGTTTAATGAAGACATGCACCGCCTGTTCCATTGCATTTCGCGTCTCCTTTGTTCTTATCTGTATAAACACAGCAACTGAAATAAACAGGGCACGGCAGTCACCAAGGACTCCGTCCTCCCGCCCCCATCTGTTTGTTGTCTCTTCATTTCTCAGCCTCGCCCCTAACTCCAGGTGCCACATGTCGCTGGCTGGCTCCGGCAGTGCCCGAGGAGGAGGTGTCCGTGGCCATGAGGATCACCTCCTAGCCTTTGGCTCGGCAGGCGTCCAGCAGGTGCCTCGGGGCGTCCTTGTAGACCAGAGCGGAAGCCCCCGAGCGGTCCTCCAGGCTGGGTCCGCCCCGCCCGCCAGCAGCAGGGAGACCACCTCCCCGCCCGCCCACCTACCCGGCGGACGCAGGCGTTCATGAGCACCGTCTTGCCCGACTTGTCCTGGATGTTAGGGTCCACCTGCTTGTCCAGCAGGTACTTCACCATCCAGGGCTTGCTGCTGCTCTGCCGGTCCGCGTGCCTGGAGGAGCAGGCCGCCATGAGCGCCGTCTCGCCCTTCCCGTTGTTCTCGTTGATGTGGGCGCCGCCTCCAGCCGGAGCCTGCCCAGCCGCGCGGCCTGCAGCAGGGAGTTGCCACCCATCCTCAGCTCTGAGGCCTCCTCCTCCATCCTGCCGGCCTCCCAGCTCCCCCCCCCAGGCAGTCACACCTGGCAGGGGAGGAAGAGGGAGGCAGGTCAGGTGGCTGCAGCTGATGTGGGCAGCGCGGTTCTCACGGGGCCCCCGATTCCCCGCCAGGGTACCTTGGCCAAGCTCGTTCGCGTCTCTGGGCTCAGTCGCCACCCCATGACGTGGGGGGGGGGGACGGCGGTGACCTGCCTTGGCAGAGTCTCCGTGAAGGTTGCGTGAGACGGTCTGCGTGAAACGCTTACCCACGTGGAGGGCAGTTAACGTGGTGCCCAGCATATCGTCCGTATTTTTTTAAATGCAAAATACTAACGCGTTGCCCGCGGAACTCCAAGTTCCTTTTAAATATTTTTTAAATGCAAAATACTAATGTGTTGCCTGCACAGCACTTATCACAAATGCAGAACTCCAGGTTCCTTTTAAATATTTTTTAAATGCAAAATACTAACGTGTTGCCTGCACAGCACTTATCACAAATGCAGAACTCCAGGTTCCTTTTAAATATTTTTTAAATGCAAAGTGCTAACTAATGTGTTGGCTGCACAGCACTTATCACAAACGCAGAACTCCAAGTTCCTTTTAAATATTTTTTAAATGCAAAATACTAACGTATTGGGTGCATAACACTTATCACAAATGCAGAACTCCAGGTTCCTTTTAAATATTTTCTTAGATGCAAAATACTAATTGGGTGCACATAACTTATCACAAATGCAGAACTCCAAGTTCCTTTTAAATATTTTTTAGATGCAAAATACTAACATGTTGCCTGCACAGCACTTATCACAAACGAAGAACTCCAGGTTCCTTTTAAATATTTTTTAAGGGCAAAATACTAACATGTTGCCTGCATAGCACTTATCACAAACGCAGAACTCCAAGTTCCTTTTAAATATCTTTTAAATGAAAAATAGTAATGTGTTGGCCGCACAGCACTTACCACAAACACAGAACTCCAAGTTCCTTTAAAACAAACCAAAAAAATAAATAAATAAATAAATGTATACCTGTCTTGCCTGCTGCTGTATCCTCCGCATCTAGCAACAATTCACAGGTGACGAACAGGCCACCTCATAGACGTGGCATTGTTATTGGTGCATGTCTAAAAAAACTAGTAAGAAATGCACCAGAATGTTCACCCTTATTCTGCGTGACGGGACTGTGAATGGTTTCGTCTTCTTCTTTGTGCTGTTTGCCCACAGCAAACACGCATCACTATTGTGACGGGGGGGGGGTACGTAAGAGAAAACACACGTCATGAACCAGATCAGTGGGGCTCCCCCTTCCAGGTGGCGGCCCCCGCTTCCCCGCAGCACTCGGAATCCTCACTCTCTGCCGGGCGCGGCGGCTCACGCCCATAATCCCAGCACTCTAGGAGGCCGAGGTGGGAAGATCGCTTAAGGTCAGGAGTTGGAGACCAGCCTGAGCAAGAGCGAGACCCCCATCTCCACTAAAAATAGAAAGAAATTAGCTGGACAACTAAAAATATGTATGTAGAAAAAATTAGCCAGGCGTGGTGGCGCATGCCTGTAGTCCCAGCTACTCGGGAGGCTGAGGCAGGAGGATCGCTTGAGCCCAGGAGTTGGAGGTTGCTGTGAGCTAGGCTGACACCACGGCACTCACTCTGGCCTGGGCAGCACGTCAGGAAAGAAAGAAGGAAAGAAAGAAAGAAAGAAAGAAAGAAAGAAAGAAAGAAAGAAAGAAAGAAAGAAAGAAAGAAAGAAAGAAAGAAAGAAAGAAAGAAAGAAAGAAAGAAAGAAAGACAGAAAGAGAGAAAGAAAGAGAGAAAGAGAGAGAGAGAGAGAGAGAGAGAGAGAGAGAGAGAGAGAGAGAGAAAGAAAGAAAGAAAGAAAGAAAGAAAGAAAGAAAGAAAGAAAGAAAGAAAGAAAGAAAAGAAAGAACCCTCACTCTCCCGTCCAGAACAGCTCTCATGACGCTGAGCTGTGTCCCGCCCTCTGGCAGAGCTCACAGGGGGCAGAGGAAGGAGAAGGAGATTGCGTTTTGTCCACAAACACTGGAAACAAAGCTCGAGCCAAAGCTTCTCAGCTGAGGTTTGTCCAAACTGGGTTTTCTGCACGGGAATCACTTCCCCGATTCCTGCACTCAGACCTCCGACATGTGGGTCACCAGACAGCCCTTCCATGTGTGGGAGGGGTGGGGGCCCGCCCGGACACCCTGCCGGCCCGTGGGTACCACGGCGGCCCTGTCTCCGCCAGCGTGGCCGCTCCACAGGCTCCTGCACAGACGGTCTGTGCAGCCCACTGGCCAAAGCCCCTGGGTCCCCTCTGCATCCTTCTCTTATTCTGCTACTCTGAACCGTCATCTATTGATGCAAATTCTTCCCTTAAATTGGAAGGCAAAAAGCTTTTCCTGATTGACGTTGAGAGATGGATATATTTATCTCTTTTTAAAAGTCTTGATGCATGAGTAGATACTTGCTATTAAAAAGAAAAACCCAACCTCCCCATAATATATAAAAAGGGGCTGGGCTCGGTGGCTCACGTCTGTAATCCTAGCATTCTGGGAGGCCGAGGCGGGAGGATCGTTTGAACTCAGGAGTTCAAGACCAGCCTGAGCAAGAGCAAGACCTTGTCTCTACTAAAAATAGAAGTAAATTAATTGGCCAACTAATATATATAGAAAAAATTAGCCGGGCATGGTGGCGCATGCCTGTAGTAGCAGCTACTCGGGAGGCTGAGGCAGGAGGATCGCTTGAGGCCAGGAGTTGGAGGTTGCTGTGAGCTAGGCTGACGCCACGGCACTCACTCTAGCCTGGGCAAGAGAGTGAGACTCTGTCTCAAAAAAATAATAATAATAAAAATAAGTAAAAAGGAAGAGGTCTCCTTTCCCTCCCTGGACACTCTCCCCGGTCCACAGTCTAGTTGCAGCTTTCTGCCTCAGGTGATTTCCTGCTTGTTCAAATGCGTCATTCTGGCAGCTCTTTGTGTCTGAGCTGGTTGCGATGATGTTTACGTTTCTGTTAGATTTTCTGCAAAACTTCCACAGTAGTCCGAGGACATGGTGTGAGTACGAAACATACTGACGACAGGTCTCTGTTTCTGTCTCTCCATTCCTCCCTTCTTTCTACCTTTTATGGATTTGCGAGAGAGAGAGAGAGAGAGAGAGGGAGATGGCCATTCTCGCTCTTCTCCCCTGCATTTTAATCACTTGTCTCCTCTGTGGTCCTCCAATGACTGTTGTGTTCGAGTCCCAGGCGTCAGTGAGATCACCGGTCTCTAAGCTCCGTAGACTCAGAGCAGGACGTCCGAGCGCCGCACAAAGGCCAAGGAATGTCCGGTGGAAACCCGCCTCCTCCCACCCCCAGGAGGGGTCCTCCACCTCCCGGCCCCGCCCGCCTCTCCATCTCTTCCCAATGCACCTGTTTTTCTTCCTCTCCTCTCGGCGCTGTGCACGCTTCCAGCTCCGAGGCTCTTGCCCTTCCTTAATCATTCATCAGCCCCCAAACCTTGGCCCAGACAACGCTTCCTTTGTGATCAGGAGGAAAATCGCTCAGATCGCAGAGGGGGACCTCAGCGAGACGGCCGTGACTCACCGCAGGCTATATAAAGAACTCCTGCCATTCGCTTCCTCCTGAAGAGGACACACAAACGACCGAGGAGGCCATAAAAAGACACCGGCCTCCTCGGCACTCGGGGAAAACACAATTAAAGCACGGGGAGAGCCTCGCCCGCGTGGCTAAGTTTAGACCAGCCGGCAGCGCTGAGAGGGGCGAGGGTGAGGAGCAACAGGCACCCGTTGGGGCACGAATCCGTGCCACGGAGCTGAGCCGAAGCCGGCGCGGCAGCCCCGCGCCCGGTTTGCAGAGCACGGCCACGCAGCCCCGACCGTGGCTCCTGTGGGAGGAGTCAGCCTCGAGACTTGCTCTGGCCGGTAAAGTGGCGGAAGGGACTCGGCGTGACTTTTGAAGCAAGACCCCAGCAGCCCTTGCAGCTTCCCGGCTTGCTCTCTCGGAGCCGGCGGCTGCTGCGGAGGAGGAGGTCCGGCCTCCCCTTCCAGAGGGGCGCGGGGCTCCGGCTGGCAGCCCAGCCACGGCTGGAACATGGCCGAGACCGTCCTCGCGGGCCCAGCCCCCCGCTGCCCCCAGACGGCAAGGACTGCATGGGGGGCCCAGGTGACACACCAGGGCCTGGGCCAAATTGCAAAAATAGTCGGCAAATAAATGATTATCGTCTTAAGCCGCTCACGTAGGGATGGTTTGTTCCCTGCGATTGATGGCTAATGAATGCATGTACCAAAAGACAGCACCGTTCATAAAAGGTGAGCACTGGAAACAACCCATCAGGAAGAAAATAGACAAAGAAATCATAGTCTCTCCATACCCTGGAATACCGACTGTGCACTGTCTTTGTGTTTCCCCCTCTCTTACACCCATGCAAGCGCACACACGCATGCACATGCACAACACACGCACACACATGCATCGACACACAACAAGCACACACACATACACTCATGCGCACACACAACACAGCACATGCACGCACACACACTTGCATACACTCACACACATGCACACGCACACAGATGCACTCATGCACACGCATGCACACACGTACACATGGACATGCACACTCACACGCATGCACACATATCCACACATAACACACACACTCGCACACATGGACACACACACACACAACACAGCACACACATGCACACACGCACATGCATGCACTCACACACATACACACATGAACATGCACACACAACATACACATACACACGCACACACACGTACACACGCACACAACACAGCACGCCAAAGAAAGAACCGGATGCTGCATCCTCCGGGTTCCTCGACACTTTGCACCGTTCTCTGCTGGGGCGTTGATCTCATCAGTGAGGGGGGCCAGCCTCCCACGGAACTCGGGGCTCCCGGGCGGGAACTCTGTCCGTCCCCTTCCGGCTGTGCCACAGAGGCTGGGAAGACAGGACGCAGGGGACGGCGGGGAGAGAGAGAGGAGGAGGAGGAAAGGAAGGTGGGAAGGGGGGAGGGTGGGCAGCTGCATTCCCTCTTGTGCTGCGTGTGGAGCAAACCACACACCTTCCGTCTGCCCCAAAGTCCAGGGCAGGAGGAGACTGGAGGGCGGGGAGAGAAGAAAGCCGGGAGGAAACCAGCCGGCAGGTCGAGGAGGCTGCCTTTCTCCCTCACTCGGAATCGGTGGGCGCCTCCTCCCGTGGGCTCGGGCCTTGCCCCTCATCAAGCCCCCTGGGTGCCACGGCGGGAGCAGGTGGGGGGGCGTCCACATGCCTTCTGTGGCCTGCACTACCCAGCCCACCCCCAGACACGGCACTCCGTGCACGCAGCGGGCTCCTGGGCCAGTTGTCTGTTGCCATTTCTGCGCCACAGGCCCTCCCAGCTGGATCCCTTCGATGAGGAAGACTCGAGACCTCTGTCTGAGGTCAGAACCTCACTCTGGCAGCCTCGATAGAACGTGCCGGACTAGCAGTGGCGGCTGCAGGCAGCGTTCCACTTACCCTTCTCCTTTCCCAAGACTGGATTTAAAAGACCGCAGTTTACACGGCTGGTCGACGACAGCCAACAAATGACACCATCCTCACTTCCCACTCCATCCTGGACGTGCTCAGCCACGTGCCCGGCCCCGTCTCTGAGCGCTGGCCACCATCCCCTGCCTCTGAGCACTGGCCGCCGTCCTGGCTTCCCTGCCTGAGTGGCCTTAGCAAAGGCAAACCTTTCCGACAGTCTCGGGGTCCGGTCACTGCTGCACATGGCTTCCGCCGACCGGGCGGGAGAAGCTGGCCCTGGCCTGACTTTCTCCAGCTGCTGCCTGGGGGGCACAGGTCCCTCAGCTCAGAAGTGCGGGGCAGTTAACCCTCTGCAGAACAGACGTTGACCAGTCGGAAATCGGGGATGTCAGGTGGACTCTTCCCTTCTCCCACCTGCCTGTCCCAAGGTGCAACCGATTGTGCAAATTGCACGTGACGGAGGGATCAGCGTGCTCGCGTTTGTGAGGCTGCGTCTGGCTCCGGGACAAATCCCCTCGTATTTCTCTTTCCTTGAATTTGCCTCGCTTTCCACTTCCCGTCATTCCTGCTCCCCGGGGATTTACAACCAAAGCAGGTATTAATACGTACGTTTCTGCCCCAGACTGACGCCAGCTGCCTTCCTTGAACCATAAAATGCTCCCCCTTCCAGAAGGTTCTCCCCCATTTCACAGAGGAGGAAACCGAAGCCAAGATTGAAGGAGTGGCGTGTCCGTGGCCACTCAGAGACCAGTGGGTGGCTCTTTGGAGATTTCTTGCAAGTTACAGTGACCCCTTCTTTCTAGTGTCTGTCCCCCCTCCACCCCCGATACCGTGGGCTGACGAGTTCATACTCTTTGATCTGCCCCAGGTGCTTGGCCGGCTCCACCTTAGGTGGGATTTGAAACGGAGGCTGCAAGACGCCAGGGATCATGAGCCGACTGTGAAAACTGCAGTGTTGGGAATTACGAGGAGGCTGCATTTGTGGGTCAGCCATGTGCTGGGAGAAGCAGAGAAGACCGTGTGCAGTGGGAGAGAAATGAAGCAAACACTCTGAGACCCTGAGAGGAGAGAGGGACAGGGAGTTCCTCTCCCTCCTGAGTTTTGGCTGCCTTTGGAGTCCATGAACACCCTAGAAGGTTTTGAATAAATTAGCAAACATTTGTTTGTGGTAGCTTGAGTTCATTGCTATGACTTACAACCAAGTCAACTTTGACTAAGACACTGGCATTACTTGCTCATTCATTCATTCATTCATACATCATTGTCAAACCAGTATTGACTGTCCACTCCATGCTAGTGTTAAGGATAAAGAGATGCATGAAATTCAGAAATAGCTGCTGAGTTATCTGCAACCTAGAGGGGAGGCAAACATGTATTTGAATCATAATGCACATGCGTGGCATGCTCGCCATGTGCCAAGAAACGTGCTGAACGCCTGTACACATTATGTCAGTTATTCCTTACAACGACGCTATGGGGTGGGTACTATTATTATCCCATTTCATCCCAAATGAAACTGAGTCTCAGGGAGGTAAAGTCACTCACCCCAGGCCCCCTGGGCAGCGTGCTGTGGAGCTGGAACTCAAACCCAGGCATTCTAACGCCAAAGCCCACGTTCTCAGCCTATACGTGGAATAACCGTCGTGAGATTAGAGAGTCCCGGAATGGAAAGAAAAAATGCAAAGCAGGAGACGTGAGTGCCCCGAGGGGTTAGGGGTGCAGAGAGGGAAATAATTCACAGGAGAGGAAAATGTATCCAGCTCTTGAAAAGAACATGACCCAAGTGTTGTTGGCCCAGAATGGGGAGGGTCTGCAAGTTCAAAGGCAGAAGGTGGCGCAGCACAGGCATTTCGAGGGTGCTGTGGTCAGCATGTGGTCCTGGTGGGAGAAGGGGAGGGCTCCGGTGGAAAAAGAAAACATGGGAGGTTTATCTACAGAGACCAGAGTCAGCGTTCCTTGTAGCTTGTGCTGCAGGTTGGTGCTCGTCATGTGGAAATGGGGAACCTGTGAAGAGTTTTAAGGGAAAGAGTGACACAGTCCCTGGATGGATGGGCAGGCTGGGAGGTCCCCAAGGAGCCCCAGGAAGAGGAAGAGGACCAGGACCAGCACCGCAGGGAGGTTGAGGAAGAATCAAGCTGGGGAGGTGTTTGAAAGGTGGACTTGAATGTTGTCCATTGGATATGAAGGTTGGCCAAAATCTATCGTACCTTAATTTGAGATGTTATCTCCCTCCCTGTCATGTCCATCCACCCCTTTCGTCTCCCTGGGCTGCTTTCTGTTGGACTCACTGCCACCGCGGTGGTGGGAAACCTACCTCCCAGTGGCAAAGAGGCTGGAAGGGAAATGCTAAAGACTAAAAAACATCGCCAACACCAAAACGTAAAGATGATGCCTTCTCTCCTGGAGCCGGTGGGTGGGTGGAAGTGTCTGCCCACTCTTCCTGAAGCCCTGCAATTAATTATTTTATTGTCCACAAAACTAAAGAAGTCTTATATTTCTTGAGCTGCAAGAAGCCATCTTGTTGATCTCTCTCAGTTTAAGAACAGAAAGTCTAGAGAGAAGAACTGAGCCTTTTATCTCCCTGAATCTGGGGCCTTTCACTCCCTGGGCCTTTCCGGGTCCTTGACCTGAGCCATGTAGACCAAGAATGTGTGTTAAGGCTTGACCACCAATGGGGCCCAGTCAAGTACTGTTTGACCGGCACAATGTTTTAGGTTTTCTCATTTGAATGTTTCAAGATGAATTTATTCGCTGCTCAGTGTGAAAAGGCTTTGCCATTCCCTGAAGTCTTACCTGGCCCTATTCGCACAGTCATTTACCTGGACCATGCAGGGATATAGGTTTGTGCATAAAAGTACAACACGTGAAATATAAGTCATGATGCTGCGATTTTGTCCTTCCTGCCACTTCTCAGCTACTTACCTGTGCAGAGTGGATGGGAGGCCCAAATAAGCCAGTGGATGTAGAAACCCTTTTGCAAACTTTAAAGTGTGGTGCACACATGTGGGTCATTGTGAGTTATGCAACTGACAACAACTTTGGTGCAGACACAATGCCATTCACTCCATCCCCCCTTTTTTGAGTCACACTGACATTGGATTTCCAGCGACACTTCCCCTTTCTGGCACCTTCGCTCAAAGGATTGAAGGACTGCACTATGCAAAAAAAAAAAAAAAAAGAATCTATAGACTTCTGCATACGAAGTTCCTCAGACCCCACCCAAAGGGGACTTGTATATACATTTACTAGCACTAGTGACCCAGAGCAAGTTTCTAGGACTATATTGCATATATACATATATATTTTTTTCTGGCTATGACCTTAATCTTGTTTCTCCTCTACTTCCCCAACTACTTCTAGTATACATAAACCTGACATCTTGTGGATCTTTATAAAGTGCTTTAAATTCTTTGTGGAACAAAACAGAATATAATCAACGAACACTTATTAGGTTGACTCCCATGAAAGTATTATTTCTATAGGTCAAAATGGTTTCCAAAGATCATTAATTTCACCTGTTTATAATTCTTGTGTAAATACACTTTAATGCTGTGATTGCTATGTTATCCAAGCTCCTGAGAGTGCCCCAGTCCCTGGTGGAAGGATTATGGGACAGAGGCAAGAGACCTGGGTTCCCATCCCAGCGCTGCCTCGAGGTACCTGAGCAGTTTGGGCAAGCATCATTTTGCCAAGTGAGCAGAATGACCTCAGTCCTGCCTACCTTACAGAATAGTTGTAGGGAATAAGTGATAGGCGTTGTGTGAGCATTCTCCTTAAAGTCCTGGGAAACACCCAACGGATCATCGGGCTGAGCAGAGCTCACCCAGAATTCCTACCTTCGAGACACCCTCTGTGCCCAGCCCCCTTAGTGGTGCCTGGTGCTCCTTATCAACCCTCCTCTTCCTCCCACTACCTCTCCCTCCTCTCTAGCCCCCACTCCCGACTCAGCCACAGTTCTGTTTGCTGTGTCTTTCCACACACTCAATCTCCTGGACCACCTCCTCCTACACTTGTGCAAGGAAAACTTTATTGTCCTGATTTTGTAGATACCTAAAATCTGAAGTTCAGGTGCGTTTGGTTATTTCGTCCCAGGCACACATTTGTAAGAGGCACAGATTTGATGCAAACTCTATTCATCATACTCCAAGTTCAGAGCCATTTCACAGAGGGAATTCGGCCCCGGCACATCTTCCCCTGACCAGGAGCTGGCCTGGAGGGTAAGGACATGGCTGGTCATGCACATGAGGGTGAGTGACTCTCTTGCTTCGGTTTTCTCACCTGTGAAATGGGACAGTAGCGGTCCACGAGTGGGCGGCGTAGGGAACAACAGAACTAGCTCATGCAGACCGCTCAGCACGGGGACTTGGCACACATGCTGAGCACTAAATAAATGCTAGGGTTTTGAAGAAGTTTGGCTACACCCTCCAGACCCAGGGGGGGCATGCCTCCGTTCAGCTTCAGTGTCTGCAGGGGCTGGGGGTACCTTTACACTCCGCCTCTTCCTCCTGCAGTCACAGGAAGCAGTAAAAACCGGATCAGACACTGAACTCCACGTTTGCTTTTGCAATTCGAGAGAGCCTGTCTCGCGCAGTGAAAGCTGCCTTGTGCAGCCGCTGCCAAGACAGAACGAGGATGGCCTGGGCCAGGGAGCCAGCCTGCTCCAGGGTCGCCAGACGCCTGGTGGGGGAGGGGAGGGGAGCCTCGGTGCGCTGCCCGCGGTGCTGAACTTGGGCATTTTGACCTCGCTGGGTGGGGGCTGTCCGCGGTGCTGAACTCAGGCATTTGGTCTCACTGGGGGGGGGCGCTGTCCATGGTGCTGAACTGGGGCTCCAGCGGCTGCTCGGCGCTGTCCGCGGTGCTGAATCCGGTGCTGAACCGGGGCTCCAGCCACGCCCGGGCAGCGTGTCGCGTCCATTGTCACCAGAGTCCGTGGGCATCTTCCAGAAGGCCGAGTATTGGGGTCAGGTGAGACCAGGGCGGTAAGTGTTTCCTTCTCCCACCATTTCTCCAAAATGCTTAGATGCATACTCTAACAATTTCGGGCACATTTTCAGGAAAATAAACTCTCACCACCCCTTCATCACAGGTTTCTGCAAAAATTTGAGATTCTGCTCCCACCTTCAGTTCCTGCAAAAATCCAGACACCTATCACCCAGCCCGGCTCCGCAACCGTTTCCTACAAAAGTCCAGGCCCCTACGCATCTCATCCCCACGCGACAATGCAAAAATAAAAAAAGCTAAATCCGTTTTCCATTCCTGTCTCCTCCAGTTTCCTGTGATAAAAGCAGGCTCAGATGCTCCTGCCCGCTCTCCCACTCCTGCCTGTGGCTAGACAGCATGCACTTACCTCTTGGGAGCTGGAGGCCCCCCAGGTGACCAACAGAGAACCCCAGGGGTGCACTTACCTGGTGGGGAGGTTCACCGAGAGAGGCCATCTGGGTCCAGGCCAGGGCTAGGGTCATCATTCCCAAAGCAAAGTGAGGGGTGCCTGTACCCCCGCCTGCGGCTGCGAGTCGACTAGCAGAGGGCACTGCCAGGCTGCACCGGTGCCCGCTGAGAGCTGGGGCTACTCTGGGCCTTGGGGGTCCCGTTGAGTCACTTGCCCAGAACTTCTTCAAGGTTCGTAAATAAAACCTCTATGTCAGTTCCTTGGAGTCGCTCCCTGCTCCTCCAAGTTGCAGTGGGAACAGGGGAGTCCTTTGTTTCTTTGCTTTATTTTTGTAAGAGAAAGAAAGAAGCATGAAAGAACGCCCGCTGGTTTGCAGGTCTCCTGCACAGCCCCAGCCTCTAGCGCTGTGGGTCCTGGCTGGCTCTCTGGGCTGGCAATTCGCTGCTGCTCTGTGCCGACTGGAGACTGTGTGTGGGTGTGCGCGGGGGGAAGGAGCGGGGAGGCACCTCAGGGGCGGGAAGTGCTACCTGCAGCCGCCCCTGCCCCTCGCCCCCAGCTTGTGGGTCTGGAATGTCGCCACAACTTGGAAGGAGCCTCCTAGAGCCCCCCTAGGGTGGGCGCGGTGCCGCGTGGGGTCCAGAGCAGCCAGCGGATGCTCCCAAAGTCTGACACTGCCAGTCTCAGACAGTGGCGGGATTCGAACTCGTGTCTTCTCTGTTCTTTCTGCGGCGCTGCCTTCCTCAGGTTTCCTGCATGTACACCTTGGGATCTCGGGGTGTCTGCCTGCAACGTAAGGAGAGGGAGGGAAGAGGGTGTGGACGTGCTCCCAGACTTGGGGGCCATCTGACTATCAGAGCTGGTCCTCAGGGACCCCGTTGGATTTCATCACCTCCCACCTATTCCCGGCACTTCCCGTAGAGTTATTCGCCAGCAATTTTTGTTTCCTTTTTACAAAGGAGTTCATGGGTGTCATATAGGATTGAAAGCACCTGGCATTATATTTAGAAAGTGAGCGCCCCCTTCTTCCCTGCTGCAGTGCCCTTTGCACCCTAGTCGGGTTCCCAGAGGTAACCTGCATTTTTTAGCTAGATCCCTGTGTGTGTACACAGGGCTTCTGTTTGTCCTATAAAAAATCTGCCTACTTCTTCTTGAGTCAATTTTAGTCATTTATATTTTCATAGAAAATTGTCCATAGAAAAATGTCCATTGTATATTTTCAAATTTTCTGGCACAAGGTTACAAATATTACATATATATATATATATATGTATATATATATATATATCTGCCTTATGGTTCTTTTTCATCTTCCTCTGATACTGTTCCCTATCTCCTTTTCATTCCTGTTATAGTTTATATGCATTTTCCACCACCCCACCCCCAATTTTTAAAATCAAACTCGCTGGAGGATGATCAACTTTCTTGCTCTTTTAAAAGCAAAAATGTCATTCTGTAATTTGCCTTGATCATTTAGTGCAGGGGGTCCTCAAACTTTTTAAACAGGGGACCAGTTCACTGTCCCTCAGACCATTGGAGAGCCGGAATATAGTTTAAAAAAAAACTATGAACAAATTCCTATGCACAGTGCACATATCTTATTTTGAAGTAAAAAAACAAACAGGCAAAAACACCTGCATGCGGCCAGCGGGCCGTAGTTTGAGTACGCCCGATTTAGTGTTTCCATAATATCACTTATGGAAATGTCTCCATGCAGTAGCTCATTATTTGTAATAACTGCAACTGTCTGTGAGGTTTTTCCATTAAAAGTTTCAAGGTGTATGTGTTCAAATCTGCAACTCTTATCTTTGAGGGCTTCTAGATTTCCCACCTTCCTTAGGGAGGTTTCCTACCCCAGAGTAGCTCCCTAAATGTCCTGGTAGTTTACAGCTGTGCTGTTGTTTATATCATGAATTCATCTGGAAAGCACATCAGTGAGTAGGGTAAGATAAGGCTCTGACAACAGTGAGAGGCCAACTTCCCTAATACCAATTCTGAGAAGCCCTTTCTTCTCTTACTGATTTGAAACGCCACCTTGAACGAGAATACTTTATATATCCCAAACAAGCCCCATATTTACTTAATGTATGTTCTTTTATACAAATGCACTGTTGGACTGGTATCATTTATTTATGTGAAGGTGGAATTTATTCCATCTATAATAATAAATTGTGTTTTTTCCTTTTTACGAGATAGTGGGGTTCTTATTCAGCTTTGGTATGAGGTGTTAACCTTCTAGAATGATTTTGGAAGCATTCTGGTTTTTCCTACACTGCAGAATATTTAAATTATCAAATAACTGCCTGTTCATTGAGGGTTAATAGAACACACCCATAAAACCATCTGGGCTGGATGGCTATTAGAAGGATAGAGCTTTGACTGTCTTTCCAAATTCTTTGATGATTATTGGAGGATTCATTTTCTGACTCTTAGAGTCAATTTTCAGTAATTTACATTTGCCCAGATAATATTTCATTTTATTTACATCTTCAAATGTATGGGCATAAAGTTACAAATTATGCCCCTTATAACTTTTTCATTGCCTTTAAGTCTGTTCTTATTTCCCCTTTTCATTCCTGACATTATTGTGCCCATTATTTTTGGTGTTTATGTCTAATGTTGTTTTGCTGTGGTTGAATTATATGATTTATATCATTTCCATGTTGTGGCCTATTTTACAGCCAATTAAAAAATACTCAATGAGCATTTTCCCTCATACTCAACGAAGGAAAAAAGAAATGTGCATTTCGTGTTTCTGGATACACACAATACAAGTATCCCTGCGAAGTTAACTGCACATTGCACCCTGTATATCCGTACTTTGTTCAGGAAGGCAGAACACCGTGCTGCTTAAAAGCACAGACTCTGGAATCAGACCACCTGTGTTTACATCCCAACTCAACCAACTTACCAGCTATGAAATCTCTGGCGAGACACTAAACTTCTCTGTGCCTCAGTTTCCCCCTCCATAAAATTAGATTAACAATAGCATCTACTTGGTAGAGCTGGGATGGAAGGCCGCTGAGTCGATACTTATGGAATGCTTAGTGCAGTGTCTGGTAGTAGGGAATGAACATGATATATGTGTTAGTTGTATTTGTCTGCCTGATCTCTTAGCATTCAAATTAAACTGTTACAGTCTCCCAGGATGCTTGAATTCACTTTGTCAGCAAAAATTTACTGGGTCTGGGCTACGTGACCCGATCTGCCTTCTTCGGGCCATGACATCTTACCTCTTAAGTGTAGACAGCCAACAAGGCAATAATCCAGCTCCGATCTGTTGCACTTGCTGATTCTCGATGTAGATTCTTTCATCCCGGTTCATTTCAGCCTCCTGAGGAACCTCCCCGAGTGTGGAGCTGAGAGGAGTTGCAAACTGTACATGGTGTCCCAACCACATCGGTATGATAGGCCTAAAAGCCTTGAGAGCCTATACAATAGTAAAATGCATGAAATAATTAGGAAAGGGTGAGCTTTGAGTATTTATCACCTTGTTTTTAATACAATTTATTTAACTTTGAGTTCACATAACAATTTTATGATTTTTAAAAAACTCCTTTTGTACGGATGGGGTCTCACTGTGTTGCCCAGGCAGGTCCTGAACTTCTGGCCTCAAGCGATCCTCCCCTTGCAGCCGCCCAGAGTTCTGGGGTTACAGGCATGAGCCGCCACACCCAGCCAGTAATTTTATTTTTTTTTCTCCATTTGCCATTTTTAATAGTAATCATGTAAACCAGCAAATTCAGAAAAGATCCAGTAGGTAAAGAATGCACACTAGGTTACTGAGGACATGGCTTTGGATGAAAGTGTTATTACTCTTGTAAACAAAATTGTCCATTCTTATTAATGTTAGTACTATTTACCATTCTGTTACTTTTTTTTTGTTTCGGCATATTATGGGGGTACAGATTTTAAGGTTTCAATAAATGCCCTTTCCCCCCTCCCCCCACAAGTCTGAGTCTCCAGCATGACCATCCCCCAGATGATGCACATCTCACTCATTATGTATGTATATACCCGCCCCCCTCCCCCCTCCCCCCTGCCCTATACCCTATTACTGTAGTACCTGTGTGACCACTTAGGTGCTGCTCAGTTAATACCAGTTTGCTGGTGAGTATATGTGGTGCTTGTTTCTCCATTCTTGGGATACTTCACTTAGTAGTATGTGTTCCAGCTCTAACCAGGAAAATATAAGATGTGCTATATCGCCGTTGTTTCTTAGAGCTGAATAGCACTCCATGGTATACATATAACACATTTTATTAATCCATTCTTGGATTGATGGGCACTTGGGCTGTTTCCACAGCCTTGCAATTATGAACTGTGCTGCTATAAACATTCGAGTGCAGGTGTCTTTTTTGTAGAGTGTCACTGGATCATTTGGGTAGATGCCCAGCAATGGGATTGCTGGATCAAATGGTAGATCCACTTGTATCGCTTTAAGGTATCTCCATGTTGCTTTCCACAGAGGTTGAACTAGTTTGCAGTCCAGTAATTTTAAATTGTGGCCGTGTTTGACAACAGGCTGGCAAAGCACCAGCGATCTTAACAGTCAGTTCTCGCAAGCTGTTACAAGCCGGCTCCAACTCACTGCTCAGAATCCCCCGAGTTGTAGAAAGGCTGAGCTCGGAGCGCCCTGAGCAGAGGCCGGGGCCAAGTCATATTTCTTATTTTTATTTTTATTTTTTTGAGACAGAGTCTCACTCTGTTGCCTGAGCTAGAGTGCCGTGGCATCAGCCTCACTCACAGAAACCTCAGACTCCTGGGCTCAAGCGATCCTCCTGCCTCAGCCTCCCGAGTAGCTGGGACTACAGGCATGCGCCACCATGCCCGGCTGACTTTTTCTATATATTTTTAGTTGTCCAATTAATTTCTTTCTATTTTTAGTAGAGACGGGGTCTCATTCTTGCTCAGGCTGGTCTCAAACTCCTGACCTCGAGCGATCCTCCCACCTCAGCCTCCCAGAGTGCTAGGATCACAGGTGTGAGCCACCGCACCCGGCCCAAGTCACATTTCTTATAGGCGGAGCAGCCACAGCCCGAGGCCCATCTAAGGTTGTAGACAATGAGAGAAACCCCCGGGTTCCCAGCAGCGAGTCCCGCCTGTGCCGCTCTGCATCCTGAGCCCCCAGGTGCGATGCCAGCAGCATCACTGGGGGGCTGGTCAGACACGCAAACCTCGGCCCCCTCACCAGACCTTCCGATCAGCGCGACGAATCTCTAGGTGACTCCTGTGCACAGTAACATCTGAAGGGCCCTGAGTCCCAAAGCCCTGATTCTGGTGCAGGTTGTCCTAAAACTACAACCACCTGGAGTGTTTATTAAAAAAAAAACAACCCCCCACACCTGGGTCCCACCCTCAGCAATTGTGGAGTCAGGCGGGATAGAGTCCAGGCGTGGATGGGTCTCAAAAGATCCCCGGATGATTTTAACACGGGGTCGGGAACTAAGATCCTAGCGGTACCACGTTGCCTTCCTGACACCCCAAGCTGCCGGGGGCGACTGTTCCGGAAAAGCTGGTGACAGTGACCACACCTGGCAGGTGGCACAAGGACAGAGGTCTGGGTGGCTGGAACCCACCTTGGGCAAGCTGGCCCAAAACCGAATCTCAAGACCTGGAAACACCCAAACCTCCAAAAGCCTACCGTGTTTCCCCACAAATAAGACAGGGTCTTATATTTATTTTTCCTCAAGAAGACGCCCTGGGGCTTATTTTCAGGGGATGTGTTATTCTTTTTTTTAAGTACGGTACGACCATCTACATTGATTCAAATAGAGTGAAGTCGTCTTCTTCTGGAACATCATCCTCACTCTCCAGACCCCGAATCCCATCCTGAATGTCTTGTGACTCTATTTCCTTTATTTCTCACGGGGCGGATGGGAAGGGCTGCTCGTGTTCTGTCACGCTCCGAGACGACACGCACGGGGGGGGGGGGTTGTGCAGACGCGCTGCGCAGCCACGCCCGTCCCTAGGGCTTATTTTCGGGGTGGGGCTTGTATGGTGCACATGCTTAGACATCCTGCCAGGCTTGTTTCATGGGTAGCGCTTATTTTCCGGGAAACGCGGCAATTTCCTCCAGAACAGAAGGGGGGGTGAGACCCCTCGGGATGTCTCCGCCATGACCCTGTTTGTCCGGGAAGGCATCGCGGTGGGGAGTCTGCGCTGCCGTCTCTGGGCTTCCTCTGCCACCTGCTCCCGAGGGACGGAGCTGAGGGCGTCCCCAAGACTCCCAGACGCGCAGTGTTGTGATTTGCCGTCTCCCCAGCCTCCCCCAGGGGCTCCTGCAGAAATTCTTACTGTCTTTTCAGATGTGAAGGACTTTATATAAATGCTCAGCGAATATCTCGGCAAAAATAAATGTCCCCAAATAGCCGCTCCACCGGGGGTGAGGCATGATCACCGGTGTTCCTCGGAGACGCTCAGAATAGCAGCCCCGTCCAAGGAGCGTCCTTGTTTAGCTGACCCAGTTAGAAGCTGTGAGCTTGCGCTTGCTTCGGGTCCTGTGAGAGCCCTGCGTCTTTAAAATGGTCTCGTCTGAAATCCCTCTCTTCTCCCTAAGGAGGTTCAGGATACGCAAATTTCCAGGAATGGGGAGGGGGGAGAAGATGGGCCCTGTTTGGGGAGACGCAGCCCAGGTTTGCAAGGGACGGGGGCGGGGGGGGCACCGCAGGGGCAGGATTGGACACAGGAGAGCCCTCCCAGCCCCTCCGGGATGCCACCTGTGGGCGGCATTTCTTGGCGGGTAGCGTGGGCAGGGTGCAGCCGGCCGAGTCACCGTGCTCCGAGGACCCTCCGTCCCCCCTCCTGACCTCTCAGTCCCTCCCTCCAGGACGGCAAACGTGCGGGGCGGTGCCTGCACTTTGATCTGGTTCCGTAGCGATCTTGGAGGGAAATGGGCACGTCCTGCCCCTGCCGCGGGGAGAGCCGGAGTCTAAGAGAGGGAGGAGAAACAGGCCCCCGTCACGGCTGAGCTCGGGTCGCGGGCACAGTGGGGTGAAAGTGTGTGCTTGGCTCCTGCAGCGGCAGCAGCGACCAGCTCATCCTGATCTGCCAGGGACGTCCACGGTTTTAGCACCGGCGTGCACGGTGTCCCGAGGACCCTCTCCGTCCCGGGCAAACCAGAGAACGGGTCACCTGAGGTAGCAGCCGGAGCTACCGCTTCTGACACCCCGAAGAGTAGTCTCGGCTGATGAATTATGGTGGATTCTTACAACGTTTAGAATGGAAAGCAAAACAAAGACTTCACGTGCACAAGCCAGATGGGCTCAAACCCCACTTGGAGGAGGGGAGGGGAGACGGAGTGGAGACCGGACCCCCCAGGCAGCTGCCGAGCACTGGGGAGGGACAGGAAGCTCGGACAGAGCTGGGGGACAGAGCCAGAGCCAGGCAGGGTCACCGCTGCCGGGACCGCGATGAGTCAGGCAGCTGCCCACTGCTGCTCACAGACAGGAGAACTCGGAAAGCAAGTGCTCCCTTCTTACAAAAGTAACACGGTTGTGATGGAGAAAAATAGGTAAAGTATGGGAAAATAGAAAGAAGGAAATAAAAGTATCATGCAAAACTACCGTCCTGAACGAGCCATGGTTAGCATTCCTGTACATCTCTTTCCTCTGAAAAAATGACAGGAATCCATGTGGTCCCAGGCTGGAACCGTTTAGGCAAAAAAACAAAAGAAAAATCTCTCTGCAAAAGTAATCAGAAGCAATTGAGATCTTCCCTGGAGAATCTCAAAGAAAATCAAAGGGAATCTGACATAACAGAAACACTTATAGACTTCTCACTTAACTCCAGTGAGAATGGCCTTTATCAAAAATCCCAAAACAACAAACGCTGGCGTGGATGCGGGGAGAGACAGGAACACCCCTACACTGCTGGTGGGACTGAAAACTAGTTCAACCTCTGTGGAAAGCAATATGGAGATACCTTAAAGAGCTACAAGTAGATTTACCATTTTATCCAGCAATCCCATTACTGGGCATCTACCCAGAAGAACAAAAGACACTCTATAAAAAAGACACCTGCACTCAAATGTTTATAGCAGCACAGTTCACAATTGCAAAGATGTGGAAACAACCCAAGTGCCCATCAATACATGAGTGGATTAATACAATGTGGTCTACGTATGCCACGGAGTTCTACTCAGCTATAAGAAACAACGGTGATCTAGCACCTCTTGTATTTTCCTGGATGGAGCTGGAGCCCATTCTACTAAGTGAAGTGTCCCAAGAATGGGAAAACAAGCAGCACATGGACTCACCAGCAAATAGGTACTAACTGACCAACACTTACGTGCACATAGAGTGGTGACATTCATCAGGTGTCAGGGAAGATGGGAGGGGGGAGGAGGGGACGGGAATACTCACACCTAATTAACGGGTGCCGTGTGCACCGTCTGGGGGGTGGACACGCTTGAAGCTCTGACTGGGGCGGGGCAAAGGCAATTCATGTGAGCAAAGCGTTGTATCCCTATAATACACTGAAATTAAAAAGAATGAAAATTTTTTTAAAAAGTGAAAAAAAAAAACCCTCTTTTCTTTATAAATTACCCAGCCTCGGAGATTCCTTTGTAGCAACACAGATTGAGACAAAAGAACTGAGTGGAAGCTGGGTAACGGATACATGGGGTTCATTGTGCTCTTCTCTCTCTTTTTGGTGAGTTTTGAGTTTTCTGTGATAAGTAACTTTTTAAAAAGAGGCCATTCCTTTCACGGGGCTGTGGACACGTCTATCCGCACAGGCCCTCCTGTGACTGCAGGGCCTGGGGCCAGACAGGGGACAGTTCTCTGCAAGCAGCAGGGGCCACCTGTTTCCACGGATGTCTCGGGATGGGGTGTGTGGAGTGACAGGGAGCAGTGCCAGGTCAAAGCCCCCACCTGGGCCCCCAGCTCCCAGGCACTGGCAGAAGTGCCCGTGACAGCCATGCCTGGTGGCCCCAGAACAGTGACACTATAAGGGGAGGTGGGGAGGTCTGAGGTCCCCTCTGCTCCACGGGAAATGAGGACCACAGCCAGACCACGTGGTCTTGGAGAGCTCTTCCAGCTCAGGCGTTCGGCGCAAAGCGATCGATCAGCCTGGTCTCACCAGCTCCCGCTCGGGTAGTGACGGCGAGTGTCCGCTGTCTGTCATGCATCCGGTCTGCCTCCCACAGCAGAACGTGAAGCCCAGCCATGCCTCCATTTCTGTGACCGGGAGGCCCGGCCGCCCCCGCCTGCCCCGCTGCACTCTCACGCCAAAAAGTCAGCCACTGACGTCATTTCTGCCTTGATTCCTTCTGAAATGAGTCACCGACAGCTTACCGGGGACGCAGTTCTGACCCGGTCCAAAGATAGAAGCCAGAGGGGGAGGGCCGGGCCCCTGCAGAAGGCGCCGGATTCAGGCTGAGACGCACAGGTTTGGTGGCTCAGGGGTCGTCCTAGCCGAGGGGTCCGGTTGACCGAGTGGGTCTGAGCGCAGGAGAACAGCTGCAGTCAGGACAGAGATTGGGGATGGTCCCCAGCGACAAGCAGTGAAGACATCGGAATGGGGTGGGGTCAGCCGGGGTCTCAGGGAACAGAAGGAAGCAGGGAGAAGACTGGGAACGGCACATTCAAGGAGGGAAACACACGCAAGGAGACCAGGAGAGAGTGCAGTCAGGGCAGGGGCAGGAGAGAGAGGGGCCAGGGCAGGGACAGGAGAGAGAGGGGCCGGGGCAGGGGCAGGAGAGAGAGGGGCCAGGGCAGGGGCAGGAGAGAGAGGGGCCAGGGCAGGGACAGGAGAGAGAGGGGCCGGGGCAGGGGCAAGAGAGAGAGGAGCCAGGGCAGGGGCAGGGGAGAGAGGGGCCGGGGCAGGGGCAGGAGAGAGAGGGGCCGGGGCAGGGGCAGGGGAGAGAGGGGCCGGGGCAGGGGCAGGAGAGAGAGGGGCCGGGGCAGGGGCAGGGGAGAGAGGGGCCGGGTCAGGGGCAGGGGAGAGAGGAGCCAGGGCAAGGGCAAGAGAAAGAAGAGCCAGGGCAGGGGAAGGAGACAGAGGGGCCGGGGCAGGGGCAGGAGAGAGAGGAGCCAGGGCAGGGACAGGAGAGAGAGGGGCCAGGGCAGGGGCAGGGGAGAGAGGGGCCGGGGCAGGGGGCAGGGAGAGAGGGGCCAGGGCAGGGGCAGGAGAGAGTGTGTCCAGGGCAGGCAAGAGGGAGCAGCCGTCAGGGCCAAACGCACCTGGCCAGGCAAGAACAGAGACTAAAGGGCGCCTTGTGGGCTTGTCTACCGGGAGGTCACTGGTGGCCTCTTCCCCCCCCCCCCCCAGGTTGTGGCGGGGCAGCCTCCAGGCTGGGGTTGAGGAAGGGGAGGGAGGGAGTGAAAATCACGGGCATGAACAACACACAGGAAGTTCGGCCGACCAAGAAAGGCGGTCCCGGCCTTGGGCACGGAGTCTTGCTTACTTGTTTAAGCAGGAGAGAGGTGAGCGGTTCAGGATTCAACGTCTAACTGGGAGGAAGCCAAGGCGTAGAAGTCGAAGGGACTACGAAGACGCAGGTTATCCGGGGATGCAGAGGCTGAAAAAGCAGAGGGCAAGAAGTTCAAACGACCAGCCAAGGACTGCCAATCCGGCAACAGTGAGACACTGACTTTCACCAACCAATTTGACCTTTTGCAGACAAGGAAACTGAGGCACGGGTAGGTTAAGATCAACATTAAAACCCAGGCAATGCAGCTCCAGAGTCTGTGCTCCCAACCACGATATAATGCCAGTCTCTAAAAACAGCCGTGGTATAAACATGTGCATTTCTATAAATCAATTCATGGACACACGTATGGGCGTGCGTAACACACACTAATATCCACTGAGAAAAGACCAGATATCAAAATATTGAGAGTGGTTATCTCTGGGTAATCGCATTATAGCTCGCTTTCCTTTTCTTTGTGCTTCTCTATGTTTCGAGATTTCCTACCAAGGGTAAGTCACTTGTTTTAGAAGAAAAAGAGAAGTTATTTGGCCGAGCGTGGTGGCTCACGCCTGTAATTCTAGCACTGTGGGAGGCCGAGGTGGGAGGATCGCTCCAGGTCAGAAGTTCAAAAGCAGCCTGAGCAAGAGCGAGACCCTGTCTCTACTAAAAATAGAAAGAAATTAATTGGCCAGCTAAAAATATATATACAAAAAATGAGCCAGGAGTGGTGGCACATGCCTGTAATCCCAGCTACTCGGGAGGCTGAGGCAGGAGGATCGCTTGAGCCCAGGAGTTTGAGGTTGCTGTGAGCGAGGCTGACGCCACGGCACTCACTCTAGCCTGGGCAACAGAGTGAGATTCTGTCTCAAAAAACAAAAAAGAGGCCGGGCGCTGTGGCTCACGCCTGTAATCCTAGCTCTTGGGAGGCCGAGGCGGGTGGATTGCTCAAGGTCAGGAGTTCAAAACCAGCCTGAGCAAGAGCGAGACCCCGTCTCTACTATAAATAGAAAGAAATTAATTGGCCAACTGATATATATATAAAAAAATTAGCCGGGCATGGTGGCGCATGCCTGTAGTCCCAGCTACCCGGGAGGCTGAGGCAGAAGGATCACTCGAGCCCAGGAGTTTGAGGTTGCTGTGAGCTAGGCTGACGCCACGGCACTCACTCTAGCCTGGGCAACAAAGCGAGACTCTGTCTCAAAAAAAAAAAAAAAAAAAAAGATAAAAACGAGAGAAACAGGTTATTTTTACAAACAAGCCTGGGAAAGAGAGGAAGATGAAGGCAGGGATGGCTCCTGCCCGGAGCCTGGAACCCCTGGCCTTCTCTGGGACCCCCGACGCCTTCCTCCTCCCAGAGGGGAAAGGCAAGAGCCCCAGAGCAGGCCTCCTGGCAGGTGCGTGCTCCCAGCCACTTTCTCAAAGGGCCCGGCAGCTGGCTCGGGTCTTTGAGCCTCGGCATCCTCTTGCCCGAGGTGGGGCTGCTGTGGGCACTCGGTGGAGGTGATGGTGGAGGCGATGGCGGAGCCTTCCCTCCCCCCACCGTCCTCCCCGCACACCGGACTCCAGTCCTTGCAGCTCTTCTCACCCTCGGAAGTCGCCTCCCCGGCCCGGGGTCCCCTAACGTCAGCGGGGCCCGGCGCCGGCGCAGGTGGACAGGTGAGAAGACACGGAGACGCGCAGTCCCCGCGCTCCAGGCGTGGAACCCAGCGAGGGCGCAGGACGCAGGACGCAGGACACAACCGCGACGCAGTGGAGGTCTGAGCGCTCCGTGCGGCCGCCAACGCCCACGCAGCCTGGAGGATGGGGGGAGGCAGGGGCGCCCCGAAACCTGGAAACAGGGCAAACACGCCCGACATCACCAAGGACGTCGGCGATGAAAGTGAGTGGGGCTGCCCGGGTTCCCAGACTCGTGGACGTGCGTCCACCAAATGCCGAGAGGGGTCCGCAGGGGAGCAGGTGGGTGTCCCCGGGTGACTCAGACCTGGACGACAGACACTGACCACGGGGCGGCCGCGCTTTCCAGCTCCTTAATAACCTGGTTTAGCCCCGACAACAGTCTCAAGAAGGGAGTTTTCTTTTTCTTTCTTTCTTTTTTTTTAAATTAACCCCCCGCCCCCCCACCCTTTGCAGCCGAGGAAGCGCGCGGAGAAGCCCCGGCTCCGGATCCGGCAGTAGCGGGTGTGGATTTGCAGAGACCGTTGGGCTGCGGCGCACAGCGGATTAAGCGAGGGAGAGGGCGGGCGGCCGGGCATCGCGGAGGCTGTCAGAGAGGCCAAGTCTTTCCCCGCGGTTCTCGCGCTGCCATGGCGACAGCCAGTTAAAAATAGTTCAGTGGCGAGTTGAGGGATCAATGCGCACTGACACCCGGAATGCTCCCGGCGGCCCATTACGCCCCAGGACCGGGGGCTCCTCACCAAGGGGGCCGCAGGCCCAGGGCGCCCTGGCAGGTTTTCTTAGGGAAGCAGAGACGGGCTGACGCCTTGGGGCTGGGACCCCACAGCAGCCCCTGCCGGCCTCCCCGCCCCCCACGTGTCTCGCACCTGTAGCCCCTACCTCGGTCCGCACCGTGCGCGGGACTCCTAGAGGGCCCGGCCCAGGCTGTGCGCGCTCCCGTCTCCCCGCGCCCTGCTAGCCCTGCTCACCGAGCCTTCGAGGGCATTTGACGCGTATTTACTGAATGAATAAAGAAGGTGGTGAAAAATTACCATTTTAACTCCTTGCTTTGAACTATGTTTCAGTATTTCTGATTCGTGCACCAGCCAGCCGTGGTGTGTTTTTGTTGCCTAGAATCATGTCCTCCCGGGTCTGGGCTGGGGCTCCAGGGCTCTGCCGGGCGCTAGGCACCTGCATTGCACGGAGATGCGGAGGGAGGCGGGTCCCAGGTCACACGCGGGCTGTGCCGGTCTTACCCGCTTCCCTCACCGAGACCTTAATGGGGACCCGCACGCCAGGATGGTTCTGAGACCGTTCTGAGCAGCGAGACCATTGCTTAAGCTTCCGGACGCCCAGCGGGACACCAGGGCCGAGCCCTGCAGCCCCGGGCAACTCCAGACCCGGGGGTGGGGGAGGAGAGACCATGCGCGGATGACCCGCCTGGCCTGTGGGCGCACGACTGGCTCTCTGCATAATGAGCCCGGGGCGCGTTCATTAGCTCCTGAGCGCGCCATCCTGAGAAGGTCGTTATGCGTGTCATTCCATCTAGAACTGGGTCACACGAGAAAGGACAGACTGCGCATGCTCTGAGGACCCCACCCTGGTGCGGCCGGTCCAGCCACCAGCCCCGCCCCTGGGAGGGAAGGACCAGCCGTCGCCTCGCCCCTGGGCTGCAGCCCCTCCCGTTGTCACCAGCGTCCTCCACCTGGGACTTGGAGGGTGAGCGACACCCAGGCATTTCTCTCCGGCCTGCATTTGTCCCCCAAGTTCCAGACCCCCAAGTCCTTGCTGTCCCCAGAGCCCAGCAGCACATCCGAAGCCACACACGTCACCTCCCCGAAGCCACTTCCCTTCTCACATCCCTGTTGGGGACGGACATCATACTTTCCTGGTTTAAGAATTAAATTTAGGCCGGGCGCTGTGGCTCACGCCTGTAATCCTAGCTCTTGGGAGGCCGAGGCGGGCGGATTGCTCAAGGTCAGGAGTTCAAAACCAGCCTGAGCAAGAGCGAGACCCCGTCTCTACTATAAATAGAAAGAAATTAATTGGCCAACTGATATATATATATAAAAATTAGCCGGGCATGGTGGCGCATGCCTGTAGTCCCAGCTACCCGGGAGGCTGAGGCAGAAGGATCACTTGAGCCCAGGAGTTTGAGGTTGCTGTGAGCTAGGCTGACGCCACGGCACTCACTCTAGCCTGGGCAACAAAGCGAGACTCTGTCTCAAAAAAAAAAAAAAAAAAAAAAAAAAGAATTAAATTTAGGGCCGAGAGAGGTGGCTCACGCCTGTGATCCCAGCACTCTGGGAGGCCAAGGCGGGCGGATCGCTCAAGGTCAGGAGTTCGAAACCAGCCTGAGCAAGAGCGAGACCCCGTCTGTACTATAAACAGAAAGAAATTCATTGGCCAACTAATATAGAGAGAGAAAAAATTAGCCGGGCATGGTGGCGCATGCCTGTAGTCCCAGCTACTTGAGAGGCTGAGGCAGGAGGATCGCTTGAGCCCAGGAGTTTGAGGTTGCTGTGAGCTAGGCTGACGCCACGGCACTCACTCTAGCCTGGGCAACACAGTGAGACTCTGTCTCAAAATTAAAAATTAAAAAAAGGATTAAATTTAGTGAGTAATGTATGTGCTCTTCCCAGAGAATTTGAGAGTAATGTGTTCCAGACAGGGTCCTTGTGACAAACAAGGTTGCTGCCTGGAGGCATAACAAAGGACCTGAGTTCCTGCAAGTAATCAAGAGCGGCCCCGCCCCACGGCAGTGGGTGTCTGGAGGCCACACGATAAACACATTGTTCCTGTGATTGCTGCTTAAGCCCCATAAGATGGCTGGTTAGTCAATGACAGGTAAGACCCCTCAAGGGAGGGGCAACCTAAGCCAGGCACAGCCACCAGGTGTCAGTCTAGAGGAACTGGGGACGGAAAATGCCTCCCGTGGCTGCCTTGCCCATCCTTGCTAATCTCGGTCTATGATCTATACCTGGCGCCTAGAGCAACCGCCTGGAAACCTTGAGTCAGGGGACATCTGTGTCCTTAAGGCTATGTGTTCCGGAATCTATGGCCATTGCTGCAATGCCTGGGCGGTCATGTATAAGGAGCTAACTTTGATTTTTTAAAGTATGAAAATAAACTGACCGGTGCACTGGGCACTTGAGTCTTGTAACCGTCTTTGTGTGTGTCTGGGTCTTCCTTTTGTGTCTCTTTGTTCTGTGTTCATCCCCCGCCCTGTAAATGGGCCATGGCACATCCTTGCCTGGCAGTGGCCAGTGCCTCCTCCCCAGGACCCTGCGAGTCCCCCCAGCCACACGTGACCCTCAGTCGACCAGCCGGTCACTGGGTCCTGCCCTCGCTCCTCTTCCTCCCCAGAGCTGCATCCGGGTGGTCCCGGCAGCCCCTGGCACGGTCTTGGCCTCTACGACCCCCATCCTGGGCGTCCACGTGCGCTTCCTGGCCCAACCGTGACATCTCTCTGCCTGATGTCTCTTTTGGCTCCCTGGGGCTACAGGATGGAATCTCCCGTGAGATGGAGCCCCAGCCTGCTGGCCCGCGGAGCCCTGTGACCGCTGCCTGCCCGCCCCCCAAGTCACTCCCAGGACCGCCCTTCCTGCACAAAGGCATGGCTCCCGTGCCCGGACTTTCTCTCTGCCGGCCCCGAAATATGCCCTGCTATCTCTCACCTACCTCTATGTCTTCCACGCTTTGCCCATGGCTGGAGCCTCCCGAATACCAAAACCCTCGCCGCATTTAAACATTTAAACTATAAGGAATTTTATATTTTCCTCCACTCAGGGTTTCAAAACCTGGCAGCATATTTTAAATGTTTGCAACTAACCCACTAAT
Source organism: Microcebus murinus (assembly GCF_040939455.1). Classification (NCBI taxonomy): domain Eukaryota; kingdom Metazoa; phylum Chordata; class Mammalia; order Primates; family Cheirogaleidae; genus Microcebus; species Microcebus murinus. The sequence goes on along the minus strand of NC_134110.1, from coordinate 490,596 downwards.
GCCTTTGTGCCGGTCGGAGGGTCTCTCAAGGGTTTGCAGAATACAAGGACGCACGCTGCCCTTCCAGCCTGCGGTCTGAGTGGGGTGACCGCCCACCCCGACTCGCTCGGGACTGGGGGGGGTCTTCGGGAAGGAGGGCTTTGGTGCTAAACTCAGGAAAGTTCGGGGTGAGGCGCCTGTCGCCCGGGTGTGGAATAGCAGTTCCCCGTCGTGCGATGTTCCTCTTCTTTCAAACCTGCCCGTGCGCCCCTGTGGCTGTCTGTCCCTCTGGCACGGGAGATATAGGGCCGGCTCCGGGCACCTGCTGGTGGGAAGCCAGAACTGCCCGGCCGGCTCCCTGCTGCCAGTTCTCCCTGCGCCTCCTCCCCGAGCCGTCCCCGCCCCCGTCCGGCTCGATGCTCCCGGCCCAGCTCTCCCCAGCGCGGGGCTGCCAACCACGCCTTCCGCTGCCTCCTCCTCCGCATTCCCCGTCCGGCTCCTTCCCAGCACGAGTCTCGCTGTGTTGCGAGTCTCTGCTCACCCGTCCGTTTCTCCCATTAGGTGCTGAGCAGCTTCCGGGCCAGGCTGACCCCCAGACCCCCAGCGACCGGGCAGCAAATGGAGCCGTCTGCGCAGCCCACCCCTGCAGTTCCCCCTGAGCTGCCGGGGGACGGACAGGACGCTGGGCCCGGACGCCTGTGCCGGCGTCCACGACATGGGTGGGCAGAGGTGGCTGGAGCTCAGCGCACGGAGTCCAGCTCCAGCTCTGTCTCCAGCCACTGGGCACGACCTACGCACGTCCTTTCGCCTCTCGGAGCCTTAACTTTCCCATCTACGAAATGGGCTGCCGTGAGGGCGGGCTGGGTGTGATCGTGGGCGTGGGCAGCTCCCCTCACGCGGCGAAGGTCCGTGCAGGTGGCAGGTGGTGATCGCGGGAACTGTCTGCAGAGGCTTGTCTGTTGCTGCGGGAAGCCGCCGGCCGGACCACGTTCTCACCTTGCGCGGGCGGCTGGAATCACAGCTCACGATCCCCGCGCCGTGACGCGGCTCGACTCAGTTTCCCAGAGTGAAGTGTCTCGACGGTGACTGATGGAAAATGCGAAGCCCTCGTCTGCCAAGCAGACCTGGCCTGGTAAGCCCCTTCCCGGGGCCGCAGCTTTCCGCAGGGCTGACGGGCGGCGAACGCTGGCAGGCGCGAGTTCTGCACCAGGCTGGTCCGCAGGTGCCGACCCGGCGCCACGCCGCACCTTTTCCTGGGCCTGCGTGTCACCTGAGCCGTCTCGTCAATCCCCACGTGAATTCTGTGACGTAGGCACTGTCGTCCTGTTGCACAGAGGGGGAGACCGAGGCACTGTCGTCCTGTTGCACAGAGGGGGAGACTGAGGCACTGTCGTCCTGTTGCACAGAGGGGGAGACTGAGGTACTGTCGTCCTGTTGTACAGAGGGGGAGACTGAGGCACCGTCGCCTGTTGTACAGAGGGGGAGACCGAGGCACTGTCGTCCTGTTGTACAGAGGGGGAGACCGAGGCACTGTCGTCCTGTTGTACAGAGGGGGAGACCGAGGCACTGTCGTCCTGTTGTACAGAGGGGGAGACCGAGGCGCCATCGCCCTGTTGTACACAGGGGGAGACTGAGGCACTATCGCCCTGTTGTACAGAGGGGGAGACTGAGGCACCGTCGTCCTATTGCACAGAGGGGGAGACTGAGGCACCGTCGTCCTATTGCACAGAGGGGGAGATCGAAGCACCGTCGACCTGTTGCACAAAGGGGGAGACTGAGGCACCGTTGTCCTGTTGTCAAAGGGGGAGACCAAGGCATTGTCGCCCTGTTGTAAAAGGGGGAAACTGAGGCTCAGAGCTGCTGTTAGTGCACACACCTGGGAAGGGGCAGAAGCACAGTTAAGCCCGCCTCTCCTTGTCCAACTCACCTGCTGTTTTGCGGCACCCCAGACCCCCTGCGGCCCCCCGTAAAGAGGAGTCGGGACAGGTGGGACCTGGCGTTCGGGGAGCCAGCCGGGACGGTGACAGACCGAGGCTCACACGCATACAGCGGCTCCGTCAAACGTCCGCCTCCCCTGGGACCCGCGGCTCAGCCTCCTCCCCGGCTCCGGGCAGCACTGGGGGCCCCTGCGGCCCCCGGACCCACCTGCTGCCTCCCGCTCCCGGCCACACTCGCCCGGGCGCTCCACACCTGGCCGCCGCCTCCCCAAACCTCGGCTCTGACCTGCTGGCTCCCCACCTGCCCGGCCCGTCTGGGGCGGGACTGGGGCTCTGCGTCCTGGACCGGGGCGGCCACGGCTCCCCGCACCCCGGGGCAGGCGTCGGGCAGCCCAGGACGTGGAGGGGACACGCTGCGGCTCACACCCTGTTCAACTTTGAGGAAATAACTGGGTTTCTCAAGCGTGGTTCCCATGTTATCAGGAAGTCGAGAGTCACGGCCGTCCCGAGGTTGCCGTAGGGACTGAGATGGAGGTGTGTTCCTGTGGCACACAGCAGTCACCCCGCGAGAGACGTTTCCTCCCTGCCCCTCACTTCCAAGAGGGTCGGCAAGTGGCGAATTCTGCACTACGCTGCGTTTCCCTGCGGCTTGTTGTCTTTAAATATTTGACTTTGATTTTGGCGGACAGGGTAAGGTGTGAATCCAATTCCTTTTTCAAATCCAGCGCTCGGTATTCCAACAAGATTTATTAAATCTCCCATCCACACTGCTTGCTGACGTGCGGTTCGTCGTACGCTGTAGTCCCTCATGTAAGTTGAGCTGGGTCTGGGTCCTCTTTGTGTGATTTCCATGCAGTTTTCTCTGTGCATCTGCACTGTAGCTGTTCTTGTTACTGTCGATTCAAAACAGGCTTTTATAGCAGGCAGGTAAGTCCTCCCCTCCCCCAGGACTGTTTGTTCTTCCAGCCGCCCTGTCCCATAAAGGCTCAGGGCAGGGTCTGAGCTTCAGATTGGGATTTTCTGGGCTACACAGAGGGTGTGAGGGCCAGCAATTACTTTCAGAACTTGCCTCTGCATCCCGGAAGCTTTGAAACCTCGAGTGCTCAGATATACACACACACAAACACACATGCACACACATACATTCAAGCACACACTAACACGCATGCACATGCACACACATGCACACACAAGCACACAAACATACATGCATACACATGCACACACACAAACACACACAAGCACACAGAGACACATGCACACGCACATGCATGCACAAACATACATGCAAGCACACATGCACACACATATGCAAACACAGGCATGCACATGCACATGCATACACACGCCCATACATGCGCACGTGTGCGCACACATGCACGCACATGCACACACATGCACATGCATACAAACACACATGCATACACACGCTCACACATGCGCACATGCATGCACCCACATGCATGCACAAACACACATGCATACACACACGCGCACACATGCACGCACATGCACATGCAGACACACACAAGCACACAGACAGCCCTGCCTGCCTTCCAACGCGTCCCACTGAGCAAGCTCAGGCAGAGGCAGTAGTAGGGAATGACAGCGCCCGGCCGGGCTGCTGCCCGTCGAAAGCCGTGGGGAGGAAGCTGGAGATCAGCTCAGATTCAGGGGGTCCCCAGAGCCCGAGAGCCCAGCGGGTCTGCCAGTCCCCCTGCACTGGCGCGTGGCTCCCCCGGTGGTTCTCAAAGTGGAGTCCCCCCCACAGCAGCGTCAACAGCACCTGGGCAGGTGTCAGACATGCAGGTTCTCGGGTCCCGCCAGGCCTCCAGGTGATGCCAGCACACGCTACCTTTGAGAGCCACGGCAGCAAACACGCCCAGCTCGATGAGGCCTCCCCTTATTCCTGGGGTTCCAGGCACAGCTGCGTAGCAGCAGGTTGGGGGGTCGCCGCAGAAGCCCAACGGCAGCCGCAAACCCGACACGCTGCCCTCGGGCCACGTGCAACCTGAGAACCGGTGTGAGGACAGTCCCTGTCTCCAGGCTCCTATCCCCACTGGCCACGGGGACGTGCAGTTCTCCGATTCTGTGTCCTGCAGTCATCAGGGGACTGTGGCTTCTCTGCCGGGGTCGCACACGCCCCGCACGGGGTTATTCCAGCGTAGCCAAAACACTCTGCTCCTGGGGGTGGCCGCTCTTCAGCTGTAGATTCCTAACCGAGTGTGCCTGGTGTTCACTGGGAGTCCTGAACTCTTCTTGGTAGTTAGTCACTTTTCTAGCCTCTTGATTTCTTGTTATTTTTAGCAGCTGATTTGTTAGTTGTCTTTTAAGGACTAACACAACTGACCTCAGGGCAGAGCCGGAAGCGTGTGTGTGGGGGGGGCGGTCATGCCTGACCCCTCCCAGCCTTCCTGACGCCCCCGGCAGGACTCCCGGCCCACGGTCCCTCGGGACAACTCGTCTCCGGTGTTTCCATCGCACTCTCAAGACTAAAACCCGCCTTCGTTCTCACCCGAGTTAGAATCTGTTTGCATAGAGTTATGCAAACTGCTCTGTAATCATTCTTTTAATATCGCTCTAATGGTTCCGCGTTTATATTTGGCTCTTGGATCCATATGGGATTTATTTGCACATGAAGAATGAGGTAAGAAATCCACATCTTTTCACCTTCGGATAACTAACCAGTTTTCCCAGCGCCATTTATGGAACAACCCCGTCCTTGCTGATAAATTTAACGATGCAGGTTTAATCAAACACTCAATTTCCATATGTGCTTGGACTTCGTTTTTGGACTCTCCGTTTCCTTACATTAATCTCTTAGTCTATTTCTGCTCCAGAATCATATTGTAATTAAATATCTGTAGCATTAGACAACATATTTTTGTTTTGGTTTGGTTTGGGTTTTTATTTGTATGGGTTTTCAATGGTGTTTTGATGCCTGATAGTACCACAGTCATATTCATTATTCTTATTGTTCAGGTGTTTTCCTAATTCTGATCATGTGTTTATTCCACCAGATGAAATTCAGTTTTTTTTTTTTTTTTTTTTTTTTTTTTTTTTTTTTTAACCTGGGTCCTCTAGGCTACGAAATTCAGTTTTAAGCTGTCAAATTCCAAACAAAATTTTGTCGGTAACTGTATTGGAAGCACACTGAATTAAAAGTACTTTATTGAATAGTCTTCCAGAGAAAATGAAGGGAGATTTTTCACTTACTAAACTATTTTCTCTGGCTTTTAACACATTCACTGCCACACTAGAAAAAAAGAAAATTTTCCCTGGGGCTACAGTGTTTTATGAAAACAAAACGATCCTTTCTAATTTGTTATTGTTTCTGTGTGCGAGTTATATGCAACCCAATCCATGTTTTTAGAATTAAATTGCCAGTATTAATCGTGACAGTAAGAACATCAACAAGTAAGATTTTCATGAACCGTCTGCAGGGTTTTGCTTCATGAGGCCCCAGGCTCAAAACTAGTGTGAGTTAAATACAACTCACGTGGCAGTCAGCGTTAATAGGAATGACGGTTTTTAGCGTAAGACCCTAACATTTATGATGTGGTTTGTCCCTGAGTCGTTTGTTTATATTATACGGAGCTTCTTCTCTTCCATTAAATTTTCTCTTCGGTTACTGTTTGCAATCGTGAAGGTTTGATTGTTAGCATAAATTCTATGACCAGATATTCTTCCTTTCCAGACTGGGCCTTTCTCATGTGCGGTAAGAGGAGCTCTCGTTTCTGACCGCAATGGAAATGCTTGTGGGTTGTCACACTGCATTGTCACAGCTTTGGGGTAGAGGATTATTACTTTATTAACTTTTAAAAAAACAAATGAAGATTCAATAATGGCAAACACATTCTTTGGTGTAAGATTTCTTTCTTTCTTCTTTTTTTTTTTTGAGACAGAGTCTCACTTTGTTGCCCAGGCTAGAGTGAGTGCCGTGGCGTCAGCCTAGCTCACAGCAACCTCAAACTCCTGGGCTCAAGCGATCCTCCTGCCTCAGCCTCCCGAGTAGCTGGGACTACAGGCATGCGCCACCGCGCCCGGCTAATTTTTTCTATATATTTTTAGCTGGCCAATTAATTTCTTTCTATTTTTACTAGAGATGGGGTCTTGCTCTTGCTCAGGCTCATTTGAACTCCTGACCTGGAGCAATCCGCCCGCCTCGGCCTCCCAGAGTGCTGGGATGACAGGCGTGAGCCACTGCGCCTGGCCCATAAGATTTCTTAACATTCTCGGGCTTTATTTCTCTTCTCGTGTCTCTGCTGTGACATCCTTCTGCTCTGTCTCTGCGCATACTTGTTTAGGGTGGCTATGTGTTGGTCATGATGGAGAATGACCTGTAGATTTTTTCCCTTTTCCCCTTTCTTTTTACTGTTTCCCATGGGCATCACAATTTGGTACACGGCAGTGCGAGATCCTCCTGCCTCTAGAAACAGTTTAAGTAGCACTGTAATCGTCTGTTTCTTAGACATTTTTTTTTTTTTTTGAGACAGAGTCTCGCTTTCTTGCCTAGGCTAGAGTGAGTGCCATGGCGTCAGCCTAGCTCACAGCAACCTCAAACTCCTGGGCTCAAGCGATCCTCCTGCCTCAGCCTCCCGAGTAGCTGGGACTACAGGCACAAGCCACCATGCCCGGCTGATTTTTATATATATATATATTAGTTGGCCAATTAATTTCTTTCTATTTTTATGGTAGAGACGGGGTCTCGCTCAGGCTGGTTTTGAACTCCTGACCTTGAGCAATCCGCCCGCCTCGGCCTCCCAGAGTGCTAGGATTACAGGCGTGAGCCACCGCGCCCGGCCTGGTTCTTAGACATTTGAAAGAAGTTATCTGTGAGACCGTAAGAGCTGGTGCTTTGGGAGAGGGTAGCACTATCACCATTCTCTCGACTGATTTCTGTACCTCAGCATCTTTGGAAGGTCATCGTTACTCCCCGTATTTGACATATGAATGGAATCCACCTACAAACTGGCCTCGCGCTCTATGGGTCAGGGTAGGCAAGATGGTCTGAGACCTTTCTCAGTTTCCTCTAGGGTCTGACTCTTCCTTAGTAAATTTCGATAATTTTTTTTTTTAGAAAATTATACCTATAGGCCAGGCGCGGTGGCTCACGCCTGTAATCCTAGCACTCTGGGAGGCCGGGGTGGGCGGATCGCTTGAGGTCAGGAGTTCGGAACCAGCCTGAGCAAGAGGGAGACCCCGTCTCTACTATAAAGAGAAAGAAATTAATTGCCCAACTAACATATATAGAAAAAAAAAAATGAGCCGGACATGGTGGCACATGCCTGTAGTCCCAGCTACTCGGGAGGCTGAGGCAGGAGGATCGCTTGAGCCCAGGAGTTTGAGGTTGCTGTGAGCTAGGCTGACGCCACGGCACTCACTCTAGCCTGGGCAACAAAGTGAGACTCTGTCTCAATAAAATAAAAAAAAGAAAAGAAAAGAAAATTATACCTGTTGTCTGGATCTTCTAATATTGAATCATAGAGGTGGTGCAAAATACTCTATTCCTTAAATCTTAAGTTCTTCCCTTTTTCTGAATTCACATTCCGTTTGAGTTTTCTCCATGGGCCAGATGGTGGTTTCTCATGGTTCAATAATTCTTTCAGAAAGCCTTGAATTTATGTCCTGAGTCTCCGTATCAAATTTTGTTTTTCTGTCTCCCACTTAGCTGCTGTCTGCTTTTCTCTTCATTGGTGTCTTCCCCCTGCTTTCCTTGGGTTTGCTTCCTATGTCCATTCTATATTCTTGAAGTAATTGCTTAATTTTACTTCTTTTCGTTTGTTTCTTACCTAGTGGCACAAATATTTAAGCTAATTATTTTTATTCCGAACACTGCTTAGCCATATTCTATAGTGTTTGATGTATAGCGTTTATTGTATCATTATATCTTATTCTTACAGATATTCTAGAGCAGTGCCACTCAATAGAAATGTAGTGTAACCAGACGTTGCATCTACACTAAAAAAAAAATTAAAAAAAAAAAGAAAGAAACAGCTGGAATTAATTTTGATAATATATTGTATTGAGCCCAGTACATTCAAAATATTATCATTTCAATGTCAATAAAAATATATTAATGAACCATTCTACATTGTTTGTTCATTCTAAGTTTTGGAAATCAACGTCCACACACACAGCAATTCCATTCCATGCTAGCAGCACCTCAAGGGTTCAACCTGTGGCCAGTTGCTACCACACTGGGCAGCATCACTAAAATTTCAGTTTTGGTTTCTTCTTTTAACATAGAGTTGTTTAAGAAAGATAATTAAAGTTGAAATATAAGCAGAGTTAGGATTTTTGTCTATGTTTTCAACTTTGATTTGTCGTTTTATTGCACTGGGACCAGGAAGGCAAACTTCAACCGTGCATTTCTACCATGAAAGCTGCTTCTGAGCGGTGACTTCATATAACTCAGGGCCCAGCCTGTAACCCTGACCAGCTGCAGAACTCAAATAGCAGGTGTTGCTCAGCCAGAGGTACACCTGTGTCCTGGCCAATCAGAGGAGACTGCGGAACCCTGCCAGGGGTCTCACCAAACAGTGCAGCCCAGCCAGCTGGAGAAGCCAACGGCAAGCCCCACCTGCCCAGCATCCTCACCAGCTGGCCCGGCCAGAATCAAAGGTTAGAGTTTGAAGTCTTTCTCTGACAAAGGACACCTGTAAAGGCTGGAAAAGGTGACAGTCTCCTCAAATGCACATACACCAACTGAGACATGTCTTAGTTGATTTGTGCTGCTATAACAAAAGCACCACATACTTGGTAATTTAGAAAGAACGTAAATGCATTTCATACAGTTTTGGAGGTGGGAAATTCAAGATCAAGACTCTGGCATTGGTGTCTGGTGAGAGCTGTTCTCTGATTCCAAAACGGCACCTTATTGCTGGGTCCTCATATGGCAGAAGGCAGAAGGACAGGAGGGTGGCTTTGTGAGCACTTTTCTAACCCATCACAACTTAATCACTCGCAAAGACCACACCTTTTTGGAGATTCAGTTTCAACATGAATTTTGGAGGGGACACTATCATTCAAACTATAGAGGTACACAGGAACTACAAAAAATCAGGGAATAATGACTCCTCTAAAAGAAATTAATAAAGTTCCAACAATGAACCCTAAAGAGAAGGACATCTATGACATGACTGACAAAAACATTTAGAATCATTCTCCTTAAAGAAGTAAGTTCAGTGAACTACAAGACTATATGCATAGAAAATTAAGTAAAATTTGGGAAACAATACACAAACGAAATGGAAAGCTTGACAAAGAAATAGAAACAATAAAAAAAAAATGGAAATCCTGGAGATGAAGAATACAATGACAACTGAAAAATTCAATAGAAAGCTTCAACAGCAGGCTTGATCAGACAGAAGAAAGAACGAGTGGACTCAAAGACAAAATATTTGAAATTATTCAGTCAGAGAAGCAAAAAGAAAAAAGAATGGGAAAGAAATAAGGGAGACTACAGAAATTATGGGATACCACCAAGAGACCTAACATTCATATAATAAGGAAGAGAGGGAAAGAGGGACAGAAGGCATATATAAGGAAATAATGGCTGAAAACTTTCCAAATACAGGGGAAGATGCCAACATTCAGGTACAGGAAGCACAGAAATCTCCGATCCAATTCAACCCAGAAAAGAGTTCATCAAGATACATAATAATTAAACTATCAAAAATCAAAGACGGGCTGGGTACAGTGGCTCATGCCTGTAATCCTAGCACTCTGGGAGGCCAATGCAGGAGGATCGCTCAAGGTCAGGAATTTGAAGCCAGCCTGAGCAAGAGCGAGACCTCGTCTCCACTATAAATAGAAAGAAATTAATTGGCTAACTAAAAATATATAGAAAAAATTAGCCGGGCGTGGTGGCACATGCCTGTAGTCCCAGTTACTCGGGAGGCTGAGGCAGGAGGATCACTTGAGCCCAGGAGTTGGAGGTTGCTGTGAGATAGGCTGACGCCATGGCACTCACTCTAGCCTGGGCAACAAAGAAAGACTCTGTCTCAAAAAAAAAAAAAAAAAATCAAAGACGAAGAAAAAATTCTGACAGCTGGGTTTTGATTCAGCTGATCTGTATAGTTCAAACAGCCGGTTAAACACAGAGAAAATGATCATAGAAAAACAAAATGGTTTTTCCCTTCTAGTAAACACACAGCTCTCTGCGGAAGGAGGATAAGGGATTCTACATATGGAGAAGGATTTGCACCTTGGAACTGTTGGCATTTGGGGCTGGAGAATCCTTAGCTGTGGGATGGTCTTCCCTGTGCCTTGTGGGACGTTCAGCAGCATTCCTGGCCTTGATCCGCCAAATGCCAGCAGCACACCCCAGACCTCGAGTGCGTCAACCGAGAACGTCCCCAGACACTGCCCAATGTCCCCGGGGGCGCAAATCTCTCCTGCTGAGAACCACTGATCCAGAAAGGACATTCCACCTCTTTCTCCTGGGCTTCCCCTCACCTGGGCTTCCCCTCACCTGGGCTTCCCCTCACCTGTCCCCATCTGTTCCCTCCGAGCAGAGGTTTCAGAGTGGCAGACAGGCTGCACCATAGCAGTGGAGAAAACCCGCCACTTTGGCTTCTAGAAACTTCCACCTCTGATGACACCTCGCAAACTTAGGGCGGGAGATTGCAATGCATCATTTGCTGGAATGCTACCAACTTCGTCCCTGGCAGCTGTGTCTTCTCTTTCTGCTTTCCGTTCGTTAATTTTATGGAGAGGAAGCTCCGCGTTCCTCTGTATCCCGCTGTCTTTCCGCGGCTGCCTCCTGCCTCCGTCCCAGCCCCCGAGTCCTCTTCCTTCCGCGTCTGACAGAGAGATAGATGTCGGGCGACGGTAAAAATCATCATTAAATCTACAGTCAGTGCTTATCAGTTGGCATTAAACAGAGGAACCTGGAACAAGGAACACTGTTCTCTAAAGGGAGAAATATTTTTACAGGAATATTTTGGTATTTGCTAATGTGCTGCAGCTAACGGGGAGGTGTGGGAGGTGCCGCGCAGAAATCCAATTTGTAGTGATTATTTCCAAATTAAGATCGGTGCAGAAGCCTGTCTGGAGTGGGAGGTGAAGTCTGCCGTTCCGGAGAAGAGGTTTCAAAGGTGCGGGTGGGGAGAGTGAGGGAAATGGGGCATGAATGTTCTCGTGGCGGCGGGGAGGAGCGGCAACAGGTGCCCTGACAACCGGGGCATCGGTCGGAAGGCAGCCCGGCAACCAGCCCCGAGGGCACCGGCGAGGGTCCTTCCTTCCCCTGACCTTGTGGACGTCCTTGAAAGGCACCCTGGTGGCCCACAGTTTCCAGAGAGCTCTCGCGTGCTTAGCATTTTAAGTGAAATGAGTAAATGCACGTGATAGCCCTAATGACGAGAGTCGTGATGGGATTCCTACTAGAGAGATTGAAACAACCCGTCCAAGTGAACGCTTACTTTTTCCCATAAATACCTACGGAGCACCCTACAGGGTTTCACATACCACCTACGACGCAAAGATACACTCTCCCCAATCTGTGCCCTGAAGAGGTTCACAGGTGCGGTGGCTCACGCCTGTCATCCCAGCACTCTGGGAGGATGAGGTGGGCGGATCCCTTGAGGTCAGGGGTTCGAGACCAGCCTGAGCAAGAGGTAGACCCTCGTCTCTACTATAAAATGGAAAGAAATTAATCGGCCAACTAAAAATATATATAGAAAAAACTAGCCGGGCATAGTGGTGCATGCCTGAAGTCCCAGCTACTCAGGAGGCTGAGGCAAGAGGATCGCTTGAGCCCAGTAGTTGGAGGTTGCTGTGAGCGAGGCTGACGCCACGGCACTCTAGCCCCGGAAACAGAGTGAGACTCTGTCTCAAAAAATAAAATAAAATAAAATAAAATAAAATAAAATAAAATAAAATAAAATAAAAAGGAGCCCATCTACTAGCCTGATGGTGGCCCCTGCTCGGGTCTTGGGCCTGTGGCGGGAGTTCCCGGTGAGCATGTACAGACGGAGGTGTGGACACATCGGCCCTAGGCTCAGGGGCCCAAGGATGGGGTCCTCATCCTTCACCGATGGCCACTGAGGACTCAGGTGGGAGTCCTGAGGGAGCAGACTGTCCTCATGCAGCAGAGTGTCCTCATGCAGCAGACTGTCCTCATGCAGCAGACTGTCCTCATGCAGCAGAGTGTCCTCATGCAGCAGACTGTCCTCATGCAGCAGACTGTCCTCATGCAGCAGACTGTCCTCATGCAGTAGAGTGTCCTCATGCAGCAGAGTGTCCTCATGCAGCAGAGTGTCCTCATGCAGCAGAGTGTCCTCATGTAGCAGAGTGTCCTCATGCAGCAGAGTGTCCTCATGTAGCAGAGTGTCCTCATGCAGCAGAGTGTCCTCATGTAGCAGAGTGTCCTCATGCAGCAGAGTGTCCTCATGCAGCAGAGTGTCCTCATGCAGCAGAGTGTCCTCATGTAGCAGAGTGTCCTCATGCAGCAGAGTGTCCTCATGCAGCAGAGTGTCCTCATGTAGCAGAGTGTCCTCATGCAGCAGAGTGTCCTCATGCAGCAGAGTGTCCTCATGTAGCAGAGTGTCCTCATGCAGCAGAGTGTCCTCATGTAGCAGAGTGTCCTCATGTAGCAGAGTGTCCTCATGCAGCAGAGTGTCCTCATGCAGCAGAGTGTCCTCATAGAGCAGAGTGTCCTCATATAGCAGAGTGTCCTCATATAGCAGAGTGTCCTCATGCAGCAGAGTGTCCTCATGCAGCAGAGTGTCCTCATGCAGCAGAGTTTCCTCATGCAGTAGAGTGTCCTCATGCAGCAGAGTGTCCTCATACAGCAGAGTGTCCTCATACAGAAGAGAGTCCTCATGCAGCAGAGTGTCCTCATGCAGCAGAGTGTCCTCATACAGCAGGGCGTCCTCATGCAGCAGGGCGTCCTCATGCAGCAGAGTGTCCTCATACAGCAGGGCGTCCTCATGCAGCAGAGTGTCCTCATACAGCAGGGCGTCCTCATACAGCAGAGTGTCCTCATACAGCAGAGTGTCCTCATACAGCAGTGTCCTCATACAGCAGAGTGTCCTCATGCAGCAGAGTGTCCTCATGCAGCAGTGTCCTCATGCAGCAGAGTGTCCTCATGCAGCAGAGTGTCCTCATACAGCAGTATCCTCAAGTAGCCGAGTGTCCTCATGCAGCAGAGTGTCCTCATGCAGCAGAGTGTCCTCATGCAGCAGAGTGTCCTAATGCAGCAGAGTGTCCTAATGCAGCAGAGTGTCCTCATACAGCAGAGTGTCCTCATGCAGCAGTGTCCTCATACAGCAGGGCGTCCTCATGCAGCAGAGTGTCCTCATGCAGCAGAGTGTCCTAATGCAGCAGAGTGTCCTCATGTAGCAGAGTGTCCTAATGCAGCAGAGTGTCCTCATGCAGCAGAGTGTCCTAATGCAGCAGAGTGTCCTCATGCAGCAGAGTGTCCTCATGCAGCAGAGTGTCCTCATGCAGCAGAGTGTCCTCATATAGCAGAGTGTCCTCATGCAGCAGGGCGTCCTCATGCAGCAGAGTGTCCTCATGCAGCAGAGTGTCCTCATACAGCAGAGTGTCCTCATACAGAAGAGAGTCCTCATGCAGCAGGGCGTCCTCATGCAGCAGAGTGTCCTCATGCAGCAGAGTGTCCTAATGCAGCAGAGTGTCCTCATGCAGCAGAGTGTCCTCATACAGCAGAGTGTCCTCATGCAGCAGAGTGTCCTCATATAGCAGAGTGTCCTCATGTAGCAGAGTGTCCTCATGCAGCAGAGTGTCCTCATAGAGCAGAGTGTCCTCATATAGCAGAGTGTCCTCATGCAGCAGAATGTCCTCATGTAGCAGAGTGTCCTCATGCAGCAGAGTGTCCTCATGGTGCAGAGTGTCCTCATGCAGCAGAGAGTCCTGCAGCTCTGAACCGTCAGCCGAGGCTCACTCCTGAGGGTAAAAGGTGGCGACCATCCCATGCTGCACAGGGCCAACTGATGGACATGGTCGGGGCCCCAGCCCATAGTCCCCCCATATCCATCCCTGACGACGGAGGGAAGGACGGGACGGGGTGGCCGTTGTCCAGCGAAGGCCGTATTTGTGGGAATGGAGAATTCATCTCACTCATGCCTGCGGGGGCGGGAAACAGGGTCCCTCTGCTCCCCAAGGAAAAGGAAGGGGGTTCCCAGAAAACCTTTGCTTGTGGGGGGCGCTCTCAAAATGGGACGACTCGTTTGGGTTTGCAGGTTAGACGTCAGCTTGGTCCCCAGAACCCCATCTACCCCAGATCTCGGAGGGGCTCCCGGAGACCAGGGGTGTCATGGAGGCCACAGCCGGGAAGGCAGGAGTTCCAGGCCACCCCCACTGACATCCATGAAGGAAGAAGTGAGTCCTGCCCGGCCGTGCTTCCCGGCAAGGACAAAGCCATGAAGGCATGAGGGACCCTGTCTCCCCCACCTGCCCCAAGAGGTGTGCCAGGATGGGGAGCCGGGGTGGGGGCGTCAAAGCAGACCTTGCCCCTCGCCCCGCCCAGCTGCCAGACTCCGCCCCAAGCTGTGAGTGGGCCAGTCTCACCTGCCCTGCGGGAAACAGCTTTAAATAGATGTGAGACAGCATTTTAAGGGATCAGGGCTGAGCTCTTCACAGCTACAGGTGTGGAGGTTCTGGAAGGAGGCTGTGCCGTCACCGGGGGGCAGGGAGCTTCCACCCAGAGAGGGCACACAGCTGGGCGGTTTCGGGGGGCAGGGGAACAGAGCGACCCCCTTCACATGGATGCCCCAGTGGGCTGCACCTGCTTCATGAACCAGGGATGCAAATACCAGCCGGTGGGCTCAGAAGCCGTCTACAGCCCGAGACAGGACGGTGAGACTCGTGCTCGGGGACCCCGGGTGACGGCAGAGCTGATGAGGTCCTGCCGCTTGGGCCATCTGGGGCCACATGGGGCAGACAGGAAGGCCAGGCTGGGGTGCTCGAGCTGAGTCCAGGCAACAAAAGGGCAGAGGAGCTGGGAGCCGGCAGAGGGGCGGGGCCTTCTCACCGGGGAAGGTCACTGCACGGAGCTTGGCTGAGCACTGCCAGGCGCACAGCGGCTGGGCCCGCACAGGGTCCGTGGGGCGAGGGCTGGGGACGGTGGGCTGTCCACACACTGTGGTGCCTTCCGGCCTCAGCCAGGGCCTCCTGTGAGCTCACACAGCCCAGAGCTTCTCCCCCCCAGTGGGTGTCTGTGAGGCGTCTCCCACCCCAAACTGTGGGGGTCTCGACGGCAGGGAGGGGTCACCCTCATCCTCTCCCCAACACCAGGAAGGACCCAGATTATCTGTAGCCGCTCAGTGAATGTTTCTTGGATGCATGGCTGGGTGGACAGTGGAATGGCTAAATGAATGAATGGATGAATGAATGAACAATGGAATGGCTGAATAAATGAATGAATGAATGAGTGATGAATAAACAATGGAATGGCTGAATAAATGGATGGATGAATGAGAGAACAATGGATGGCTGAATAAGTGAATGAATGAATGATGAATAAAAAATGGAATAGCTAAATAAATGGATGGATGAATGAGAGAAAAATGGAATGGCTGAATGAATGAACAATGGAGTGGCTGAATGAATGAATGAACAATGGAGTGGCTGAATGAATGAATGAACAATGGAGTGCATGAACAAAGGAGTGGCTGAATAAATGGATGAATGAATGAATGAACAATGGAATGGCTGAATAAATGAATGAATGAGTGATGAATAAACAATGGAATGGCTGAATAAATGGATGAATGAATGAGTGATGAATAAACAATGGAATGGCTGAATAAATGGATGCATGAATGAATGAACAATGGAATGGCTGAATGAATGAATGAAGGAGTGATGAATAAACAATGGAATGGCTGAATAAATGGATGGATGAATGAGAGAACAATGGAATGGCTGAATGAATGAATGAATGAATGAATGAGTGAACAATGGAATGGCTGAATAAATGAATGAACAAAGGAATGGCTGAATAAATGGATGAATGAATGAACAATGGAATGGCTGAATAAATGGATGAATGAATGAATGAATGAACAATGGAATGGCTGAACAAAGGAATGAATGAATGAACAATGGAATGGCTGAACAAATGAATGAATGAACAATGGAATGGCTGAATAAATGGATGAATGAATGAATGAACAATGGAATGGCTGAATGAATGAATGAATGAACAAAGGAATGAATGAATGAATGAACAATGGAATGGATGAATGAATGAATGAGTGGATGGGTGAGTGAAACCCTTAGAAGACCAGCGTCCTTTCTCCCCATCATAGTCCCACTGAGGCACCTGTGCCCAGGTTCTCGGCGGAGGCCTGGGAGAACAGGAGGTGTCTTTGCCAAGAAACACCCGTGACCGGCGGCGCGTGACAGGGCGGGTGGCAGGCCCGACCACGGTGCCCCAGAACACGCACAGCCAGGCTTCCCTCGTCCACCCTCTAGCGTCCGATCCCCAGAATGCAGTTCCGCCTGTCGCCGGCAAGCCCCGCTGTTCTGGGGAGAGACCGGGCAGGGTTTCCTGCATTAGAGACCCCAGGGGCTGGACTTGGAGTCCTTCCGCCTTTCTGTCCCCGGAGGAGAAGACGCCGGCTTCCCGAATCTTGTGTCCCCAGCAGGAAGCTTTCTGTGCCGTCCCCACCCGCTGCAGGGTGACCGCGTTCTACCAAAACGCACGTGTTTGCAAAGCAGGGCTTGGCGATTGTGTTCAAAGTCTCCACGTAGAAAAGTTCAAAATCCTGGGTTCAAAATCCATTCACATTCTCCAAAGAAATGCCAACATTGCAAGTGCCAAAGAAAGACAAGAAAGGACTGTTTGATTCCCGAAGCATAATTTTAAGTGATAAAAATCATTCTTAATCTTTTTTTTTCATTCACTTGGCTGGGAAAATGACCGGTCAGTATGTATCGAGCTTAAAAACCCTGTAAGAGGCCGGGCGCGGTGGCTCACGCCTGTCATCCCAGCACTCTGGGAGGCCGAGGCGGGAGGATTGCTCAAGGTCAGGAGTTGGGGACCAGCCTGAGCAAGAGCGAGACCCCGTCTCTACTAAAAATAGAAAGAAATTAATTGGCCAACTAATATATATAGAAAAAACTAGCCGGGCATGGTGGTGCATGCCTGTAGTCCCAGCTACTCGGGAGGCTGAGGCAGGATTGCTTGAGCCCAGGAGTTTGAGGTTGCTGTGAGCTAGGCTGACGCCACGGCACTCACTCTAGCCTGGGCAACAGAGTGAGACTCTGTCTCAAAAAAAATAAAAATAATAATAATCCTGATCAGGAATTACATGTAGCCATTTCTGGTATAAAACCTGATACTCACACACACACACACACACACACACAAAAGATAGATGCAAACTCAAGTTTCTCAGTGAGAGATTTGAAAACATTTAACACAAATTCAGTATTTAATATTTCCCTGACATGTCCTGTTAGTGGACTCCTCCTAGTTACATGTGATAGAGAAAGCAATGGATTTCATCACCTGGCCTCACAGATGTTCCGAAGTTTCCTCCAGTTTACCCCACCCCACTCCACCCCCACGCCGGGCAAGGCAAGCGCTGTTGTCTGTGTGCGTCTGATGGGAAAGAACGCCGGAAAGCCCGGGAGAGCAGTGTCCGCTCTAACTCAGAACCGCTGACACTCCTAGAATCCCCGGGCAGAGTGTGCCTGGCTGGCATGGCCGAGCTTTTACCAGCCCAAAGTTCACCTAGCTGGGAAAAGCCAAATCAGGTCAGGCTCTACGGAAAGGCTGTGAAAACCTGGCTGCCAAGATGGACAGGTGGCAGCTTCCGTTTCCCAAGGGTGCCTGCCCCGGCAACAGCTTCCTTCCCGAGCAGCCGTCCCCCATTGGTTCGGCGCTGTCCCCGTCGCGAGATGGAGCCTGTTTCCCCTCTCTCACCTCTGGGCCCGTCCCCGCATAGGAGACCTGCTCTCTGACTTCCAAGGCGAGGCTGCGGGAAACCACAGTCCTGCCGGCAGTCCCGGAGCAGACCGGGTCACGGGACTCAGCCACCATGCTGCCAGGAAGCCCAAGCAGCCCCGTGATGGCGTCACACCTGAGTGTCCCTACCAACAGCCCAGGTGAGCTCCTGTGATGACGTTACACCTGAGTGTCCACCCAACAGCCCAGGGGAGCTCCTGTGATGACGTTACACCTGAGTGTCCACCCAACAGCCCAGGTGAGCTCTGGTGATGACATTATACCTGAGTGTCCCTGCCAACAGCCCAGGGGAGCTCCTGTGATGACGTTACACCTGAGTGTCCACCCAACAGCCCAGGGGAGCTCCTGTGATGACGTTACACCTGAGTGTCCACCCAACAGCCCAGGTGAGCTCTGGTGATGACATTATACCTCAGTGTCCAGCCAACAGCCCAGGTGAGCTCCGGTGATGACATTATACCTGAGTGTCCAGCCAATAGCCCAGGTGAGCTCTGGTGATGACGTTATACCTGAGTGTCCAGCCAACAGCCCAGGTGAGCTCTGGTGATGACGTTATACCTGAGTGTAAACCCAACAGCCCAGGTGAGCTCTGGTGATGACATTATACCTGACTGTCCACCCAACAGCCCAGGTGAGCTCCTGTGATGACATTACACCTGAGTGTCCACCCAACAGCCCAGGTGAGCTCCTGTGATGACATTACACCTGAGTGTCCACCCAACAGCCCAGGTGAGCTCTGGTGATGACATTATACCTGAGTGTCCACCCAACAGCCCAGGTGAGCTCTGGTGATGACGTTATACCTCAGTGTCCAGCCAACAGCCCAGGTGAGCTCTGGTGATGACATTATACCTCAGTGTCCAGCCAATAGCCCAGGTGAGCTCCTGTGATGACGTTACACCTGAGTGTCCACCCAACAGCCCAGGTGAGCTCTGGTGATGACATTATACCTGAGTGTAAACCCAACAGCCCAGGTGAGCTCTGGTGATGACATTATACCTGAGTGTCCACCCAACAGCCCAGGTGAGCTCTGGTGATGACGTCATACCTGAGTGTCCACCCAACAGCCCAGGTGAGCTCTGGTGATGACGTTATACCTGAGTGTCCACCCAACAGCCCAGGTGAGCTCTGGTGATGACGTTATACCTGAGTGTCCACCCAACAGCCCAGGTGAGCTCTGGTGATGACATTATACCTGAGTGTCCACTTAACAGCCCAGGTGAGCTCTGGTGATGACATTATACCTGAGTGTCCACCCAACAGCCCAGGTGAGCTCTGGTGATGACGTTATACCTGAGTGTCCACCCAACAGCCCAGGTGAGCTCTGGTGATGACGTTATACCTGAGTGTCCACCCAACAGCCCAGGTGAGCTCTGGTGATGACGTTATACCTGAGTGTCCACCCAACAGCCCAGGTGAGCTCTGGTGATGACATTATACCTGAGTGTCCACTTAACAGCCCAGGTGAGCTCTGGTGATGACGTTATACCTGAGTGTCCACCCAACAGCCCAGGTGAGCTCTGGTGATGACGTCATACCTGAGTGTCCACCCAACAGCCCAGGTGAGCTCTGGTGATGACGTTATACCTGAGTGTCCACCCAACAGCCCAGGTGAGCTCTGGTGATGACATTATACCTCAGTGTCCACCCAACAGCCCAGGTGAGCTCTGGTGATGACATCATACCTGAGTGTTCCACCCAACAGCCCAGGTGAGCTCTGGTGATGACGTTATACCTGAGTGTCCACCCAACAGCCCAGGTGAGCTCTGGTGATGACGTCATACCTGAGTGTCCACCCAACAGCCCAGGTGAGCTCTGGTGATGACGTTATACCTCAGTGTCCAGCCAACAGCCCAGGTGAGCTCTGGTGATGACATTATACCTGAGTGTCCAGCCAATAGCCCAGGTGAGCTCCTGTGATGACGTTACACCTGAGTGTCCACCCAACAGCCCAGGTGAGCTCTGGTGATGACATTATACCTGAGTGTAAACCCAACAGCCCAGGTGAGCTCTGGTGATGACATTATACCTGAGTGTCCACCCAACAGCCCAGGTGAGCTCTGGTGATGACATTATACCTGAGTGTCCACCCAACAGCCCAGGTGAGCTCTGGTGATGACGTTATACCTGAGTGTCCAGCCAACAGCCCAGGTGAGCTCTGGTGATGACGTTATACCTGAGTGTCCACCCAACAGCCCAGGTGAGCTCTGGTGATGACATTATACCTGAGTGTCCACTTAACAGCCCAGGTGAGCTCTGGTGATGACATTATACCTGAGTGTCCACCCAACAGCCCAGGTGAGCTCTGGTGATGACGTTATACCTGAGTGTCCACCCAACAGCCCAGGTGAGCTCTGGTGATGACGTTATACCTGAGTGTCCACCCAACAGCCCAGGTGAGCTCTGGTGATGACGTTATACCTGAGTGTCCACCCAACAGCCCAGGTGAGCTCTGGTGATGACGTTATACCTGAGTGTCCACCCAACAGCCCAGGTGAGCTCTGGTGATGACATTATACCTGAGTGTCCACTTAACAGCCCAGGTGAGCTCTGGTGATGACATTATACCTGAGTGTCCACCCAACAGCCCAGGTGAGCTCTGGTGATGACGTTATACCTGAGTGTCCACCCAACAGCCCAGGTGAGCTCTGGTGATGACGTTATACCTGAGTGTCCACCCAACAGCCCAGGTGAGCTCTGGTGATGACGTTATACCTGAGTGTCCACCCAACAGCCCAGGTGAGCTCTGGTGATGACGTTATACCTGAGTGTCCACCCAACAGCCCAGGTGAGCTCTGGTGATGACGTCATACCTGAGTGTCCACCCAACAGCCCAGGTGAGCTCTGGTGATGACGTTATACCTGAGTGTCCACCCAACAGCCCAGGTGAGCTCTGGTGATGACATTATACCTCAGTGTCCACCCAACAGCCCAGGTGAGCTCTGGTGATGACATCATACCTGAGTGTTCCACCCAACAGCCCAGGTGAGCTCTGGTGATGACGTTATACCTGAGTGTCCACCCAACAGCCCAGGTGAGCTCTGGTGATGACGTCATACCTGAGTGTCCACCCAACAGCCCAGGTGAGCTCTGGTGATGACGTTATACCTCAGTGTCCAGCCAACAGCCCAGGTGAGCTCTGGTGATGACATTATACCTGAGTGTCCAGCCAATAGCCCAGGTGAGCTCCTGTGATGACGTTACACCTGAGTGTCCACCCAACAGCCCAGGTGAGCTCTGGTGATGACATTATACCTGAGTGTAAACCCAACAGCCCAGGTGAGCTCTGGTGATGACATTATACCTGAGTGTCCACCCAACAGCCCAGGTGAGCTCTGGTGATGACGTCATACCTGAGTGTCCACCCAACAGCCCAGGTGAGCTCTGGTGATGACATTATACCTGACTGTCCACCCAACAGCCCAGATGAGCTCTGGTGATGACATTATACCTGAGTGTCCACCCAACAGCCCAGGTGAGCTCTGGTGATGACGTTATACCTGAGTGTCCACCCAACAGCCCAGGTGAGCTCTGGTGATGACGTCATACCTGAGTGTCCACCCAACAGCCCAGATGAGCTCTGGTGATGACATTATACCTGAGTGTCCACTTAACAGCCCAGGTGAGCTCTGGTGATGACATTATACCTGAGTGTCCACCCAACAGCCCAGGTGAGCTCTGGTGATGACGTTATACCTGAGTGTCCACCCAACAGCCCAGGTGAGCTCTGGTGATGACGTTATACCTGAGTGTCCACCCAACAGCCCAGGTGAGCTCTGGTGATGACGTTATACCTGAGTGTCCACCCAACAGCCCAGGTGAGCTCTGGTGATGACGTTATACCTCAGTGTCCACCCAACAGCCCAGGTGAGCTCTGGTGATGACATCATACCTGAGTGTTCCACCCAACAGCCCAGGTGAGCTCTGGTGATGACGTTATACCTGAGTGTCCACCCAACAGCCCAGGTGAGCTCTGGTGATGACATTATACCTCAGTGTCCACCCAACAGCCCAGGTGAGCTCTGGTGATGACATTATACCTGAGTGTCCACCCAACAGCCCAGGTGAGCTCTGGTGATGACGTTATACCTGAGTGTCCAGCCAACAGCCCAGGTGAGCTCTGGTGATGACGTCATACCTGAGTGTCCACCCAACAGCCCAGGTGAGCTCTGGTGATGACGTTATACCTGAGTGTTCCACCCAACAGCCCAGGTGAGCTCTGGTGATGACGTTATACCTGAGTGTTCCACCCAACAGCCCAGGTGAGCTCTGGTGATGACATTATACCTCAGTGTCCACCCAACAGCCCAGGTGAGCTCTGGTGATGACATCATACCTGAGTGTTCCACCCAACAGCCCAGGTGAGCTCTGGTGATGACATCATACCTGAGTGTTCCACCCAACAGCCCAGGTGAGCTCCCCGCTGATAGCCAGCACCAGCTTACCAGCCAGGTGAGTGAGACATCTCGGAAGCTCACCTTGAGTCCTCGGCGGAGCCACCCTAGGTGACACTGCAGGGCAGGCACAAGCTTTTCCCAGCAAGCCCTGCTTAAATGGCAGCCTTGTGAGCAAAACGAATGAGCAAAACGAGTGGCATTTAAGCCACTATCTGTCACAGGGGTTAGTGGCACAGAAATGGCCAGAAATATGAAGAAACAAAAGCCAGGTAAAACAGGTCAGAGAGGATAGATTAGTAATACTTATAAAAAGCTCTCAGAAATACGCCTGCCCTTGGACCCAACCATTCCCCTGCTAGGGATTCAATCCTAAGGAACAAATTGAAGACGGTCTCCACGATTTCACTGCACAGGTATTCCTCAAAACGGCAAAAAGCTACAACAGCGGGGAACGGGGCAATTCATTTGTGGTGTCTCCGCGCCCTACATCCGCCCGGGTGTAGCGAACCGATGTCTTGCATTTTGTCAGCGTGACACACAGACTCGGACTCTGTCTTCCTCTGCGTTTATCTGACTCTCGTGCAGGTGAGCAGAGGTTTAGGTTCCACCCACATTTCCTCCTTTAGGAATTTCCGCTTTATGTCCGTGTTTCCTTTTTTCTTATTCTTTTCCTTCTGGGCCCTTTGTCTTTTTCTTGTCAGTTTGCAGGAGTTTGACTACTGGGGGTCACATAACTTTCAGGTGTTTTCCCTCCGGCATGTGCTGGCCAATATAGCAGCCACCAACCCCTGTGGCTGTCACATCCACGGTGACTTAACTTATTGGCCAGCGTAGGACAGAACATGTCCCACACCACACAACCCTTTACTGGACAGTCCTGTCTCCGTGGAAGACCATTTTTGGCTTTCTCCTTCCTGTATGTTACTGCTGGCCTCACCTAATTTGAACTTTTTATATAATTAAATCTGACAGTCTTTTCTTTATGGCTACTCGATACATCTTTTTTCCTTCAGAAGGCCAATCCTATCCCAAAATCATTTTTTTAAAGGTGCTATCTTTAGTTCTAATATTTTTTTTAACATAGCTGTAGAAGATGAACTAATATTTTTGCATTGCTTTTTTTCCCACTTAGATCTTTAATCCACAGAGAAGTTATGTTTGCATGTGGTAACGAATGCGTGTGTATCTCCACATCTAGCTTCCTTTACTTCCAGATGTGTGGCGTGTGCATTGGTTAAATGACCCGCTGTCTGTCATGCAATTCACTTCAATGTTCAGATATGTAAAGTCCGTGTGATCAAACTGATTTGCTTAGCGACCTGTGCTTTGCTCTTATGCCTGGACAGTTCCATCCCACTATTGGTCAGGTGGGCACCAACTGCATTTTCACCTAGGTATTTAGTGCCAATGTTGCCTCCCCAAGTGGAGGTGGGGAAACTGAGTCCTGGTTATAGTAGGGTGGCAAGAGCAAAGACAGAGGACCAGGCTGCAGCAGTGAGGGCGGCGTCCAGCTGGAGGGCCTCCTAGTATCCACAGCACCACCCCAGATCTCTGCACATCTGCTGTGAGGCCCCCGTCCTGCCTGAACCTGGCCAGCCTACACGTGTCCCACCTGTACCTGGCTCACCTGCACCTGTCCTACCTTTACCTGGCCCACCTGTACCTGGCTCACCTGCACCTGTCCCACCTTTCCTGGCTCACCTGTACCTGGACCACCTGGACCTATCTCACCTTTACCTGGCTCACCTGCACCTGTCCCCTGCACCTGTCCTACATTTACCTGGCCCACCTGTACCTGGCTCACCTGCACCTGTCCCACCTTTCCTGGCTCACCTGTACCTGGACCACCTGGACCTATCTCACCTTTACCTGGTTCACCTGCACCTGTCCCACCTTTACCTGGCCCACCTTTACCTGGTTCACCTTCACTTGTCCCACCTTTACCCAGCTCACCTGCACCTGGCTCACCTGCACCTGGCCCACCTGCACCTGGCCCACTTGTACCTGGTTCACCTGCACTTGTCCCACCTTTACCCAGCTCACCTGCACCTGGCTTACCTTTACCTGACTCACCTGCACCTGTCCCACCTTTACCTGGTCCACCTGTACCTGGCCCACCCACACCTGTCCCACCTGTACCTGGCCCAGCTGCAGAAGCACAAGCTGGTTTGGTCTCAGTCCGGGAGCCCCGTTCTCTCAGTGCCACCTGCTCCCACAGGCTGTGCGGCCCCCACCCCGGCTGTGCCAGGCCCTCTCCGTGCCCCCCCTGCAGACGCAGCCAGCCTGGCCACGGAAGCGCACCTGGCTCGAGGAGGGCGCACGGCTGGTGGGGTGAGCGGTCCAGGAGGAGGCGGGCGACATGGTTTGTGCAGACGAAGTGCAGGTCTTGGTGAGCAGTGTCAAAGGTTTCGAGACGGTGACAGCAGAGAGTTGAGCCACGCCCCGCCCCTCCTAAGTAGGGGCCACGAAGCCAGCCCTGCTTCCAGGGTTCCAGGCCCAGGGCCCCGTGACCCCACCAAGCCCTTCCACGTTCAAACCGAGTCACCCCCCTCCCGCCGGCATGCAGCCTGGAGCCCCGACTGCGCCGTTCGGTGTCTCCCCCACCCACGTGCCTCTCGACTGGGGGCTCTGGCTTCATCCTCCCCATTTAGAAAGTTCAGCCCCAGGGGACCCCGCCCCGCCTCACCCCAGCACAGCGGGCCACGGCGCAGGGGTGGGAGCGGAGGTGGCGGACACAGCCCCAGACCCTGCAGAGCCAGCATGGAGCAGCCGCGGGGCCACGGGAGGGACAGTCCCCACACTCCAGAATCAGACAGACCCGGGTTCGAATCCCACTCCACCTCTCACCACCTGTGTTGCCCGAGTGTCACCCGGCAACACTAAGGTGCGCTCAGGAGCTGCCGTGAGCATTAAACGGAGTGAGCACCAGGGTTAACAGTCGCTTTAGAGGAGGGGCAGTCGCCAGGTAGCAAGAGCAGGGACTTCCCGAAAGACCCTAGCTCTGCCAGTTAGCAGCTGCGCGGCCCGAGGCAAGTTCCTGAACGTCTCTGTGCCTCAGTTTCCCTAGCAGCGACCTGGAGACGGTGCTAGCAGTAAATCCCTCACTGTGTCATTTTAAAGATTAAACAAGTTCACGTCTGCCACTCAGTGCCCGGCACCTGAGAGCCCCACGAGCACCTGTTTTGCTGACCGGCAATTCTTTACGGACGGATGTCACGTGAGCACTCAGGGTCTGGAACCAAAGGAGTTGGGTTTGAGGCTTTCCTCGCCTCCTTCTCCTCGGAAGGGAGGCTTGGGCAGGCCCCGCGGCCGGTCTGGGCTCCGGCTTCTGGTCCACTTCGTGGGAATAAAGGCCAGCGCCCGAGGCCGGTGCCAAAGTGCTGATGTGCCCGCCGGCCGCTGTCATTGCGATTATTGCCCGGCCATCAGAAGCGCGGCCCTGCGGGGCGTGGACAGAGCGCAGGATCCTCCGTCCCCTCGTGGCACACGGACGACCCCGCGAGTTACCTCGGAGGGAGCTGGGTGTCCCCGCCGAGCTCGTCCCCAGAGACAGGCTTCCCGGCGGGGGTCCCTTGGCCGCCCCTGCGAGCAGTGTGCTCTGGGCCGGGCAGGGAGACGCCCGTGAGCCTCAGTTTCCTCACCTGCGGTCAGAGACCGAATCCGGTGGAACACGTGCACACGGTCTGCACTTGGGAGAAGGCACAGATGTCGCCTCTGTCCGTGGCCTCCCGGCCGAGCACGTTAACGGTCACGGAAATGCCAAGGCTGCGTCCTGCACCCGGATTCAAGTCGGCAAGGTCACCTGGAGGTTGTCTCGGGGCGGGGGGGGGGGGGGGAGGGCCCGGCTGGGCCGTCTGGGTCCCCTCCAGGGTGCCGGCATTTCCGGGCCCCGGCTTTGCTGTCCCTCCTCTCTCTCCTAAGCATCCGGCTCTTCCTGCATCCATAAAGATGAGGACATTCCATTGCAGGGATTTAATCTCGGGGCTGCGTGCCTGGCCGCCGGGAAAGCCCCGGCTTCCTCCTCCGTCTGAACCTAGCCGGGCACGGCCCTGTGCTCCCCAGACAGGCCTGCGTCCCCCTAATGCCCTGGAATTGCTCGCTCACTCCGAAATCCGCTGCCTCAGGGCTTCCCGGCCGGTGGTAAGCCGCCTTTTCATGGGCAGCCGGGCCCGGAGCAGGGGGGGCGGGGGGGGATGCATGCCCCGCTGGGTCTCTGCACACAGAGGATCACGCAAAGCCTCCCCTCGCCCTGACCCTGAGAGGCCAGCCCTGGGAGGAGACACCCAGGCCAGGGGAGGAGTGGCGCCATGACAAAAAAAAAAAAAAAATAGACACAAATGGGGAAACTGAGGCTGGGAGCAGCAGCAGATCAAAACCTGGGTTTGGGCTGGAGGCGGTGGCTCATGCTTGTAACTCTGGCATTCTGAGAGGCCGAGGCGGGAGGAATCGCTCGAGGTCAGGGGTTCGAGGCCAGCCTGAGCAAGAGCGAGACCCCGTCTCTACTAAAAAAAAAAAAGGAAAAAATTAGCCGGGCGTGTTGGTGCACGCCTGTGGTGTCTGAGTGCATGCCAGCTGCTCAGGAGGCCGAGGCCTGAGGATCGTTTAAGCTCAGGAGTTCAACACCAGCCTGAGCAACAGCAAGACTCCATCTCTACTAAAAAAAAAAAAAAAATAGAAAGAAATTAGCTGGACAACTAAAAATATATATAGAAAAAAACAGCCGGGCGTGGTGGCGCATGCCTGTAGTCCCAGCCACTCGGGAGGCTGAGGCAGGAGGATCGCTTGAGCCTAGGAGTTGGAGGCTGCCGTGAGCTGGGCTGATGCCACGGCACTCACTCTAGCCCGGGCAACAGAGTGAGACTCTGTCTCCAAAAGAAAACCATAAAACCTGGGTTTGAAGTGGACCTTCCCAGTCCCCACCGGGAGCCCCCCACCGTGGGGCCGAGGCGCCCGTGAGGGTGGGAGGAGCCGGGCCTGGGGCTCTGCGTGGTCGCTGGCTCGGAGTCTGGTTGCTGCAGGTGACCACGCTCCCAGGGGTGGGTCCAGGCGTCGGGCGAGCCCACAGCGGCCCCCGAGCCTCTCCTCGGGGAGGTGACTCGCCGGCTGGAATCCCCGAGGACCTGCTGTGGCTGCTCGGGGGGCTGGGTGTCCGGTCTGTGGGGCTCCCCTGCGTCACACGGGCCCCGAGCCCACCTGTGCCGGCTGCACGTCGGGGACTTGAGATTGGGGGAGAGGGGAGAGTAGAGTCACACGCGGTGGAGGGAACGTGGGTCGAGGGCTGGGTCCCACCCTTCCACTCACTGGCCACGTGACCTCGGGCAGGCGGAGACCTGTTCCGGAAGGCGGCTCTGCATCCACCTGCAAAGCGTGTGCACCCCTCCCACCTGCCTCCTACGGCAGCTGCAATATCGACAGGTGTTTTGTGGGTGAGGGGTCCATCTCTGCCCCGGGCACCCAGGGCCGTGCCTGTAAATCGAGGTTCTGCCCCGACTCACACCCAGGGGTGCTCTGGACGGCACGGTGGTTCTCGCTTTGCCGTGGGACCCAGCCGTGCCGGGTCCCAATCTGGGCTCTGTCACTTACCTCGGACGTGGAGCCTGTCATTCAACGTCCCTGAACCCAGTGTCCCCACTCTGAGGACAGAGACAGGGGCGCCGGGCCAGGGCGGCTGGTGCAAAAACTAAACGAGCCTATGGAAACCGAGAAGTGAAGGGTTTTACTTCACAGAGATGTCCCCGGTCAGCCCTAAAAACATCGGAGCTATACCTTCAATCGTTAGCATTCTTAGAGTCCGAACGGCGATGCGAGATTTCCTTTTTATCTTTCTACGTGTACGTCTTTGACCGATAAAAAAAAAAAAAATTGGCAGGACAGAGTTAGGAGGAACGATGGAAACAAAATAAACCCTTTGGAAGACCCACTGCAAAGACACATGCTCCGTTCTTGCCGTGGTTCTGGAGCCCACGGCGTCCGGCCAGGCGGCCCCAAGGTCACTCCGACGCCGCGTGACCCACCAGAGGACGGGGACCCTCAGCCCGCTGTGCTTGACACCTCCAGTGTCCAGCCAGCCCCTCGCTGGCCCCTTTCTGTCCGCAGGAGGTGGCCGAGTCTCCGGGCTGGGACTGTCATCTCCTTCCGGCCACCCCATCCATCCATCCGTCTGTCCGTCCATCCACCCGGGGTCTCCAGAGCTGCTCCCCGCCCTCTCAGACCCAGAGCCGAGACGGGCAGGAGCTGCAACCTTGTGGAAGTACCTGGACCCTCAGCCCCCTGGACGAGCAGGCTCTGGGGGGACACCCACCCCACCCGCGGTCCCCAGCTTCCAGCTTGCTCAGCAGGAAACCGAGGCATCCTTGAGATCAGGGACGGACGCATCACACCAGAAGGTGAGGGCCCGGGCAGGGCTGGCAGGACTACCGGCACCTGCCGGCTGGCAACACAGCTGCACATAAAAGCTGCTCACCTGGGCATCGGGACCACCTGGGCACGGCCGCAATGCCCAGGCCCCCACCCGGGACCGACCGGGTGAGTCAGCATGCTCTGGGAGTGAGGCCCAGCCATCAATATCAGACAGCCAGGCTCGCACACCCCAACACCGGAGCAGGGAGACCCTCCCCCCAACGTGGGTACTGAATGCCCCGGTTTGCGATCTTTTTGCGCCGTTCTCGGCCTGCGCTTGCTCAAGCCGCGCATGGGCAGTCATGAGCCAGGACCCCACCCGCAGGTGACTCCAACGAGCATCTCAGGTTGAGAACAGCCGAGCTAATGTGTCGTCTTAATTTAACTTCAAAATCGTCTCTACCCTCTAAGGAAAATAATAATGACCATAGCAAAAAAAAAAAAAAAAAGGTACCAGTTCAGGTGAGGCGCAGCCACTGCACGTTAATTGGCACTAACATTCCAAGAAGTAGAAGCCTCCGTAGCTACGGGAACTTTTGTCTGCGGTTTTTACGTGCAGGTGTGGCTAGACCTCCTTACGTGTGTCACTTACGGCCATCTGCCAATGCCACGGGAGTCTGTTGAGCTTGATTTGACATGAGAACTTTGGAGTCATAAAGGATCATTCTGAATCGACAACGTGAGAAGTAACCGTCTTTAATGTCATGGGAAGAGCGTGAGTGTAGTGAGAGCCGGGGCTTGTTCTGCTGTGACACACGCTTCCTGCAAACTGGAAAAGACAAAAGCGTTTAGTGAATGTCTATCATTTGCAGAAGGAAACGTCTGGGAGGGGACTTCACCTCCAACCAGATGGAAATTGCTGCTCTCATTTTTTTTTTTTTTTTTTTTTTTTTTTTTTGAGACAGAGTCTCACTCTGTTGCCCAGGCTAGAGTGAGTGCCGTGGCGTCAGCTTAGCTCACAGCAACCTCAAACTCCGGGGCTCAAGTGATCCTCCTGCCTCAACCTCCCGAGTAGCTGGGACTACAGGCACGCGACACCACGCCCGGCTAATTTTTTCTCTATATATTTTTAGTTGGCAGATTAATTTCTTTCTATTTTTAGTAGAGACGGGGTCTCGCTCTTGCTCAGGCTGGTCTCGAACTCCTGACCTTGAGCGATCCTCCCGCCTCGGCCTCCCAGAGTGCTGGGATGACAGGCGTGAGCCGCCGCGCCCGGCCTCGCTTTCTTGTTTTAAGTCAGAGCACCTAAAATTCCCAAGCCCTGTGCTCTTTCATTCGCCTGATAGGGAAGAAGCTCCAGAAATAAGGACGGACCCCCACCCCCACCCCGACACGGGACCGCTGTCCTCGAGACCCCAGCCCCGGTCACGACTCACGTCTCCAACGAGCAGAGACTTCACTGCGCACTGGGCACGGAGCCCCCCTAGGCACCTCCCACCCAAGGGGCCTCCCCAAGTCCACCGCTGCCCCCCGACACCCGAGCAGGAGCCGGCCCCTCCCCCCCACGCAGGTGCGGGCGACCCCAGGTTTCCGGCGGCCGTGAGTGTCGGCCACCCACCCTTATCAGTTCTCCGTCCAGCACTCGGAGTGACAACGCTGGGCTGGAAAAGTGATAAGGGGACGTGACCGGCTGGCGGGGCGTCTCGGCGGCGTTGGCAGGACAAGCCGGCAGCTCGTGTGGTTTCCCGGCGACCCCTCCCTCCCTCCGACCCCCTGCACCTCCTCACCCGCCCCCCACCCCCCAAGCCTCCTTGCTCCAGCCCGTCTGCTCCAGCCAGACCCCCGTCCCTCCCTCCCGGACGTCTGCAAGGCACTTACGGTTCTGCACAGGGAGCCGGAGACCCCCAGCCCCGGACAGCTACGGGAAGGAGTGCATTCTTTGCATTTTTTAAAAAAAATCAATTTAAATCTGAAAATTAATAAATAGACCAAAACGAGTGCAAATCTTTACTCAGCCCTTGCAGGTCTGGGGCCAGGGCCCGGCAGGTCCTGCTGCTGCTCCTCCCCGGGGGCTGTGTGCTGAGCCCCCTCCCACCGGCCATTCATAAGTCCCCCCGGCCAGTCCCCTCCCCCGGCCGGGATTGGTGCTCCGGGGGCTGGCCCGGGGCCAGGAGCCCAGGGCGGCCAATCTGCGGGCGTGGGACGTGCCCGCCGCCCGCACGGCCCTGAGGGGACCGGGCCAGGGTGGAGCCGGTCTCACGGTGGTGCGCGAGCCCTCATGCGTGCGGGCTCTCGCCACCCCACCCGCCCTGTCGGGCCCTTCCATCCTGACCCTCGGGGCTTCCATACCACGTCGATTCACACGCAGAGTCTTCGAAAACCAGAAACGACCGGCGCGGCTGCCGCTGGGGGGACCGGGACACGGTCCCGTGCATCGGGAGGAAGCCGGAGAGCAGCCGCTGGCTGTCAGGAGCGGACGTCCGTGGGGCGTCCCGTCTGGGAAGAGCGTGGGCTCTGGGTCCCGTCTGCTCGCCGTTTCTCGCTGGTCAAGCAACCTTGAGTTGCCGAGTGTCTCTGAGCCTTGGTTTCCCGGTGCGTTTGAACCAGACGTGTTCCCCCCCAGCCCCCCGAATTGCGTGTGGGCATGGCATGAGGAGCAGGCGTGCCAAGTGCTCACACCTGGGTGCAACCACACACCTCAGCGGGTGCCCTCAACTCTCCAAATCCCACCGTCCTAATCTGCAAAACGGGGGTTATAGCACCTACCCCAAAGGGCTATTCTAGGGTTAAAATCTGCGATGTGAGGTTAAGATCGTGGTCTTTGCAGTTAAATTGGTCTGGATTTGAGTCCTGACTTTGCTATTTTCTGGGTCTCCGGCTGGGAGGCTCTCGGTCCCTCCCACACCCCCTGACCTCCCACATCTGCAAAACGGCTGCGACACTCACCCCACCCCACCCCCGGGGTTCAGGGAGAGGAGCTTCGAAAAGCCGGGAGAATTTAACAGATGTGCAGCTGACATCACTAGCAAGGAAATGCCCCGCGGACGGTGACCTTGACCCCGGAGGTGCCCACATCTGGCGGCCGTTTCAGCAAAGGTTCCGAGAGGTGCGTTGCTCGGGCCGAGCGGACGGTCTCCTGGGGCCAGGCTGTCACGTCCACCGCGTTCTGCAGAGAAGGCGCTGATACTCGCCGAGTACCCGGGAGATCGGCCCCTTACTCAGGACCAAGAGATGGAGCAGCTCCGGCCTTGCCTCTGGAAGGCAAAGCGTCCGGGGACCGGGGTGCAGTGGGACAAATGAAATCAGGATCCTGACCCCCACAGGGCTGTCATGCCCGCCCCAGGGCCTGGGGCAGCGAGCGCCGTGATGGACGTCGGTCCAGCCGTGTGGTGGGGGAGGGCGGCCCCGGCCTGTGACCCATGGTCTGAACTCACTCCAGAGGCCCTGGGGCCGGTCCCCTGGGGAGGCCAGGGCTGCACAGTGACAACTCGCCTAGTCCAACCCCCTCGTGTTTGTTTGTTTGTTTGTTTTTTCCAAGACAGAATCTCACTCTGTCACCCAGGCTAGAGTGCCGTGGCGTCAGCCTAGCTCACAGCAACCTCCAACTCCTGGGCTCAAGCAATCCTCCTGCCTCAGCCTCCCGAGTAGCTGGGACTACAGGCATGCACCACCCTCCCAGCTAATTTTCTCTACATATTTTTAGTTATCCAGCTAATTTCTTTCTATTTTTTTTAGTAGAGACGGGGGGTGGGGGGCGGGTCTCGCTCTTGCTCAGGCTGGTCTCGAACTCCTGAGCTCCAGCGGTCCTCCCGCCTCGGCCTCCCAGAGTGCCGTGATTACAGGCGTAAACCACCGCACCCGGCCAAACCCCCTTGTTTTAGGATGGAAACTGGAGCCCCGGGAGAAATTCAGCCGAGGCCTGCAGGCTTACAGCTCTGTCTCTGCCCCTAGACCAGGTGTCCTCAAACTATGGCCCTCGGGCCACATGCCACCCGCCTAGCACATTTATCCGGCCCGCCGGGTGTTTTTGCCACCGCTGCCTGTCCTGCTTAGCAGCCGACTCGTCCCAGGCCCACAGTGCCGACCCTCCAACGGTCTGGGGGACAATGAACTGGCCCTCTGTTTAAAAAGTTTGAGGACCCCTGCCCTAGACCCTGGTACAGCTCGGGAAGGTGGTTTTGGCAGAGGAAGTCGGAGTCCTCTGAACAGGGGCAGGGACACGGGCGCTGACTGGCCACTGGGCCTGGCCGGCACCACCCAAGGCCCCACTGTGCCAGAGAAGAGAACGCAATGGCTCGTTTTTGTTTTCATGAAAGCAGCTGTCCTGCCTCAGGGCTGCCACGGCCTCATCTTTACAATACGCGCCCCGATTTCTGTGAACACCAGCAGGAGCTTGGAAACCGGACAGGTGTTCCGGAACGTTCTAACCTAGAGAGTGTCTAAAGAGATAGCTCCTTTCTCTCCTCCACGCCCAATCTAAAATCGAACGCTGAAAAAAATATATATAAAAAAAATAAAATCGAATGCATCAACAGGTAGGAGAAGCTCAGTGTCAAAGGACTCTTTCTGGCCGGGCGCGGTGGCTCACGACTGTCATCCCAGCACTCTGGGAGGCCGAGGCGGGCGGATTGCTCGAGGTCAGGAGTTCGAAACTAGCCTGAGCAAGAGCGAGACCCCGTCTCTACTATAAATAGAAAGAAATTAATTGGCCAACTAATATGTATAGAAAAAAAATTAGCTGGGCACGGCGGCGCATGGCTATAGTCCCAGCTACTCGGGAGGCTGAGGCAGGAGGATCGCTTGAGCCCAGGAGTTTGAGGTTGCTGTGAGCGAGGCTGACGCCACGGCACTCACTCTAGCCTGGGCAACAAAGTGAGACTCTGTCTCAAAAAAAAAAAAGAAAGAAATTAGCTGGACAACTAAAAATATATACAAAAAATTAGCCGGGCGTGGTGGCGCATGCCTGTAGTCCCAGCTACCTGGGTGGCTGAGGCAGGAGGATGGCTTGAGCCCAGGAGTTGGAGGTTGCTGTGAGCGAGGCTGACGCCACGGCACTCACTCTAGCCTGGGCAACAGAGTGAGACTCTGTCTCAAAAAAAAAAGCTTCTAAAATATTCTTTCAGATGCGTGTGGTCCGACCCGAACCCTTTCCCGCTTTTGCCGATACAATCACTTTGTCTGGGGACCCGTTCGGCTCAGTGTCACCGTCCTCTCGTGACAGGCTCAGAGAGGCCGAGCAACTTGTCCAAGGTCCCATAGCTGGTCAGGATTAGAATCCAGACACGCCCGTCCGTGTCCGGCCTCTCTCTCTCTCTCTCTCTCTCTCATCGCACAGACAAGCGAATGAGCGTGTCCAGCCCTGCCCACAAAGAGTCCACATCCTGCCTTTTAAGACGACTCACTATTTACGGCCCCGAAACCGAAGGACTGGCGGGGTGTGGAGGCAGGATGGCCGCTGAGGCGCTGAGCACGCACCCCACCCGCCCTTCGTGGACACCTGGTCCAAAAGCTGGCCCTGGGCACCCCACCCTGTGCCCCCTCC
This sequence comes from Microcebus murinus, assembly GCF_040939455.1. Lineage (NCBI taxonomy): Eukaryota > Metazoa > Chordata > Mammalia > Primates > Cheirogaleidae > Microcebus > Microcebus murinus. The sequence continues at coordinate 456,462 of NC_134110.1, read as the reverse complement.
CGCTCCCGGGCCTCGGCTGACCGGGCCGCTGAGCCGCGAGTCCCGCCCTGCCCGCGCTGTCCGGCTGGGTGGGTTGTCACATCCGCTCGGCGTCTCTGTAATCCCTTCCTGCCGGCTGACTGGTTCCACCGAGGCCCGTCTGCCCCCCCAAGCCAGTCCCTTCCGGGCAGCGCTGGGGCAGCCCTGGCCCGCCAGGCCCGGCCAACAAGGCCGGCGCAGACCCACCTGCCCCGTGGTCGGGGTCATTCATGATGGGAGAGGCTGACTCGGGACGGGCAGAGGGAGGAAGGGGACCCCCACCCGGGGCAACCAGCCCCCTCTGCAGGGCAGCCCGGCCACGAGCAGGGCCCTGACTGTCCCTCCCCCGGCCTCCCTCCGGCTGGCTCACTGCGCCCGGTTTAATGAGCTCAGGAATGTGCGCAGCTGAGACGCCCAGTGTTTGCTTTGGCTGCCCCGAGCCCAAACGTGCCCCGGGCCCTTGCTCATCCACCTGCAGTTTGCACAGCTCGGGCACCAGAAAGCGTCCGGCGGCAAGAGGCGGGCTGTGCCCAGAGCGGGCTCGGAGCCTGCACCGACACACATTCCTGAGCACAGCGAACGTCCACCGGGCCTGGCCTGCAGAGACGCCAGGGACCCAGGCTGGACGCCGGGGAAGGCCCGAGTCTCTCTCCTGGCTCAGCCAGCGGCCGGCTGCGGCTCCCGCGGACGCCAGCCCCTCCCGGCCTGAGGGTCCGAGGGTCCCGGGCAGATCTGCAGCCCGTAGGCCCTTTCTGAGCCCCGGCGTGGGCTGGGCACTGAGCCGGGCCCTGTGGGGGGGACCCAGAGCGCCGGGGCTGTGGGGGAGGGGCGAGCCCTGCTCCGTGTGACGGGGAGAGAGGGGGCAGAGGCGTGGAGATGAAGATGTGGCCTCCAAACCACAGCCAGGATCTGGCCGTGATGTCGTCTTGACTCAAGGCCTAAGTATAGCCGGGCGCGGTGGCTCACGCCTGTACTCCCAGCACTCTGGGAGCCCGAGACGGGCGGATCGCTCAAGGTCAGGAGTTCAAGAGCAGCCTGAGCAAGAGCGAGACCCCGTCTGTCTCTACTAAAAAATAGAAAGAAAATAATTGGCCAACTAAAAATATAGAGAGAAAATTAGCCGGGCGTGGTGGCGCATGCCTGTAGTCCCAGCTACTCGGGAGGCAAGATAATCATTTGAACTCTGGAGTTTGAGACCAGCCTGAGCAAGAGCGAGACCCTATCTCTACCAAAAATAGAAAAAATTAGCCAAGCAAGGTGGCTCACACCTGTAATCCTAGCACTCTGGGAGGCTGAGACAGGAGGATTGTTTGAGCTCAGGAGTTTGAGACCAGCCTGAGCAAGAGAGAGACCCCATCTCTACTAAAAAGACAGAAAGAAATTAGCTGGACAACTAAAATATATATACGGAAAATATTAGCCGGGCATGGTGACACATACCTCTAGTCCCAGCTACTCGGGAGGCTGAGGCAGGAGGATCGCTTGAGCCCAGGAGTTTGAGGTTGCTGTGAGCTAGGCTGATGCGACGGCACTCACTCTAGCCTGGGCAACAGAGTGAGACTCTGCCTTAAAGAAAAAAAAATTTTTTTTTTTTAAATAGAGTATTGGGGGGGGGGGTATATACATACATAACGAGTGAGATGTGCACCGTCTGAGGGATGGTCATGCTGGAAACTCAGACTTGTGGGGGGAGGGGGGAAGGGCATTTATTGAAACCTTAAAATCTATACCCCCATAATATGCCAAAATAATAAAAAAAATGTAATTGACAAAAAAAAAAGGATTAAGTACATAAGAAAAGATAAGAAAAAAGTGTTTTCATATCGGCACGGTTCCTAAAACTCTGGGCTATGAGCACAGAGCCAAGCAGAGTCACCGAGTGCACATGGACAGAGGCAAGGGACACGCGTGTGCCAGGCCTTGCAGCCGGGCGGGGATGGTGAGAGAGGGGACCGGCACCGATCGATGGGGGGCAGGGTCTGCAAAGCCAAGCCAGGGAGAGTGGTCCCCCCACCCAGGAAGCTGAGAGCCTGGGAGGTCATGAGATGTCATCGCCCACACCTCTGTCCCCAGTCCGTTCCGTCCTTCCCGCGAGAACACACCGGAAACTTGTCTGTTCCGCTCATGGCTGTTTCCATAGCGCCCAGGACACGGGCTGCAGGTAGTAGCTGCTCAATAAACACGCGGTGGACAAGTGAACAAGCAGGGAAATGATTTCCTTGCTACGCGGGACACCGGGAAGGTCTGTTTAGGAATTTCAGTCTTTGTGAATACCAGTCCTGGTGCCAATACTCTGAAAATAAAAACTTTTTAGACCTTAAAGTCCAGTTTTCTTCCACCGCCTGCCGGGAAGTCAGTCTCCCCGCGTGAGCCGCCGCCGCCCCGGGCAAACCCTACTCTGCCCCGCCCCGGCTCTGGCAGCCCCCACCTTCAGGTCTCAGCTTCTGGGCGGGCTGCAAACCGGGTCACCTGCGAGATCAGAAATGGGAACGAGGCGGAACCAGTCCAAAAAGGGGGCCTCTCCCGCCAGAAAGCGTGGCCCCCACACGCTGGAGGGAGACCAGGCTTCACGCCCGAGATCCAGGCGCGTTCTCCAGGAGGGGGAGGAAACCAGAGGTCGTGGAGGGGTCTTCTCCGAAAGCCCCGAGAAACCGCCTCGCCGCCTCCTGCCAGGCACCTGCGCTGAGCTGCCGCGCACCTGCTTCTGCATCCAGGGAACTCCCAGAGGCTCCTTCTATAGAGCGCCCTCCCCCGCCCCACCTGACCCTAACCCTAACCCTGACCCCCACGGCCCCCCGCCGTCTCCTCTGCCCTGCCCCCTGCTTTCTCTGCCACCTGTTGTCCAAGGTGCCCTCGCGTGACCTGGAGGCCCAGCCGCGTCAGACCGGCCGGCGAAACCCAATGCCCTCAGCTCGCCCTTCTCCATGGGCCGTGCCGGGCGGTCCTCGTCCCAGGAGGGGCCACCCAGGGTCAAAGCCCAGCTCTGCCATGTCCTCCAGGTCGCTGGCCTGGACGCTGGTGCTGGAGGAGGGCCCTGCCTGCCCAGTGGTGGGCCCTGCCTGTCACCTGGTCCTCACCTGGCCTTACCTGGTCCTCACTGATCCTCTCCTAGTCCTTACCTGGTCCTCTCCTGGTCCTCACCTGGTCCTCACCTGGTCTTTACCTGGTCCTCTCCTGGTCCTCACCTGGTCCTTACCTGGTCCTCTCCTGGTCCTCACCTGGTCCTTACCTGGTCCTCTCCTGGTCCTCACCTGGCCTTACCTGGTCCTCACTGATCCTCTCCTAGTCCTTACCTGGTCCTCTCCTGGTCCTTACCTGGTCCTTACCTGGTCTTTACCTGGTCCTCTCCTGGTCCTCACCTGGTCCTTACCTGGTCCTCACCTGGTCCTCACCTGGTCCTTACCTGGTCCTCTCCTGGTCCTCTCCTTGTCCTTACCTGGTCCTCTCCTGGTCCTCACCTGATACTTACCTGGTCCTCTCCTGGTCCTTACCTGGTTCTCACCTGGTCTTTACCTGGTCCTCACCTGGTCCTCTCCTGGTCCTCACCTGGTCCTTACCTGGTCCTCTCCTGGTCCTCTCCTGGTCCTTACCTGGTCCTCTCCTGGTCCTTACCTGGTCCTCTCCTGGTCCTCTCCTGGTCCTTACCTGGTCCTCTCCTGGTCCTTACCTGGTCCTCTCCTGGTCTTCTCCTGGTCCTCACCTGGTCCTCACTTGGTCCTCTCCTGGTCTTTACCTGGTCCTCACCTGGTCCTCTCCTGGTCCTCACCTGGTCCTCTCCTGGTCCTCACCTGGTCCTCTCCTGGTCTTTACCTGGTCCTCACTTGGTCTTTACCTGGTCCTCTCCTGGTCTTTACCTGGTCCTCACCTGGTCCTCTCCTGGTCCTCACCTGGTCCTCTCCTGGTCTTTACCTGGTCCTCACCTGGTCTTTACCTGGTCCTCACCTGGTCTTTACCTGGTCCTCACCTGGTCCTCTCCTGGTCCTCACCTGGTCCTCTCCATGTCCTCACCTGGTCCTCACCTGGTCCTCACCCCCCTCCCACCACAGGAACATTTCATTCTATCTCCGTGAAGGACAGGGGCTGCCCCTCCATGCATGTCCTGAGTATCGCATGCTCCATCTGCCGGGTGGGTGGTGCGGGAGCCTCTTCCTCGGGCCCTTTCTGGTTTCCATCTCCACGACGATGGCGTGGGCAGAATGGGGGAGAAAAGGCCGATCAGCAAATCCTCTGCTGCTGTGCTCCCCTGGAAGCAGGTCGATGGGAAACCTCGAGGCCGTCCGTCCTCGTGTACGGAGACGTCTGGGGCACCCACGGTCCCCGCACGCCCCGTTCCCACACCCCGCCCGCCCCGTCCCTGCGGGGTCTCAGAGACGGCTCTCACCGCAGATTTCTCCCGACTCCCTAGTGTCATCGATGTCACGCGGTCTCAGCACGGCCAGACCTTCAGGTATCCCTTCCATGTCTGCAGCGTCTTCCTTCTAACTCAGCGCGACCCCCGTCTACAACACAGGACCTCCAAGGACGCCCGGGCTTGCTACAAGTCTTGCTCGGGCTACCGTTCCCGCACGCTCTAGCGCAGCGCACGACAGGAACAACCAGCCCGGCGTCCCCATATGGCACCCGCAGAGCAGACGCCCAGCCCCGCCCGCCCTGTGCCCCACTCACGAGCCTGTGCACACCCGCCCTGCACCCACGGCTGCTCCTCGGCTCACACGGATGGAAGCTGCAGGCCCTGGGGAGCTGGTGGCCCGGCCACCTCGTCCTCGGGGGGCACAACGGCCAGGGGTGTGTCCCAGAGTCCCCGGGAGGATGGCGCCCCGACCGCCCGCGGTGGCTGTGCCTCTCCCTGCCGCCTCCTTCCCCGCCTCATCCCCCTTCCCCCACCCGACCTCCCGGATAAACCACCTGCTCCCAGGTGCTCCCCTGGGGACCTGCTTCCGGGAGATCCCAGCTTCAAACAATCGCCCTGCCATTTTTTATTTTATTTTATTTCTATTTCAGCATATTACGGGGGCCACAGCGGTTGGGGTTATGTGTATTGCCCTCGCCCCACCCCGCCCGAGTCAGAGCTTCCACTGTGCCCATCCCCCAGACGGCTCGCACCGCACCTGTCAGGTGTGAATACGCCCCTCCCCCGTCCCCTCCTCCCACCTGCCCGGCACCCGACGGATGTTGTCGCCCTGCCAGTGTAACCCCTGCTGCAGTCTGAATGTTCTCGTCTCCCCCGGATTCACATGTTGACATGCTAACCGCCGTGAGGATGCCTTAGGAGGTGGGGCCTTTGGGAGGTGACGAGGTCCCACGATTTGGGGTCATGGGTGCCCTTATGGAAGAGGCTGCCTTGTCCCTCCCAGCAGGAGCAGACGGCGAGGAGGAAGGGGGCTCTCCCCAGACCGGGAGTCTCCTGGCACCTTGATCTGGGGCTTCCCGGCCCCCCGTCTGTGGGGCGTGCCCCTGCTGTGGATGGCGTGCACAGTTGACGGCATTTTGTCATCGCAGCCGAATGGACTAAGACGGCTCCCCTTGCTGAGAATGCACTGTGTCAGGGGTCCTAAGACTTTTTAAGCAGGGTGGGCCAGTTCACTGTCCCTCAGACCGCTGGAGGGCCGGACTATAGTTTAAAAAAAAAAAAAAAAACGATGAACAAATTCCTAGGCGCACTACACATGTCTTATTTTGAAGTAAAAATACAAACGTGCAAAAACACCTGCATGTGGCCCACGGGCCGTAGTTTGAGGACACCTGGACTGTGTGATCCTCCTGCAGGCCCGAACCCTCATTTCTGTCTGGAACCAGTCGGAGAAGGATGGAAGGAATCCTATAGTGAAGGATTCTTGGGGTGAAGGCCCTCAGGGACATCTTTCCCATATTAGCAGATTTTAGAGTCTGTAGGAGTGGGTCGGGGCCGGCCCCGTACTTCCCGGGTGGGAAGACATTAGCAAAGAAGTGCTTCGCCCAAAGCCGCCCCGGGTCAATGGCAGAGCCGTAGCTAAGACTCAGGTCGGGTCTCTCGGGTCAGGGCAGGATCCTCTCTCTGTCTCGCTGCTGAGAAAGGGCTTACCCCAGTGGGAAGTCCCTCCCAAGGTCACCAGTAATAAATCCACAAAGAAAACAAGCTCTGACATTCCGGCTCACTCCCATAAGCCCTGCAAAAATGCAGCTAGAAGGAGCCCAGCCCTCTCAGAGCTCACGCGCCACAGGGCTTCCAAAGCCACGCTCGACAACGAGGACTCGATTCTAGAAGCGATCGTCGAGACAGGCCCAGGCGGGGGGAGGTTTGCTCTGATGATAAACACCCCAAAATAACCGCCGCGTCCCCAGAGCTCTGCTGGGCCTGGTCGAGGAGATCCCGGGCTCGTGAGCAAAGCAGAAAGTTTCAACCTCCAGTCGAGCAGCCTAATCCTTGGGGAGAAAAAGACGTACTGTGTTTCCCCGAAAACAAGACAGGGTCTTATATTTATTTTTCCTCAAGAAGACACCCTAGGGCTTATTTTCGGGGGATGTGTTATTTTTTTTTTTAAGGACGGCATAACCATCTACATTGATTCAAATAGAGTGAAGTCGTCTTCTTCTGGAACATCATCCTCACTCTCCAGACCCCGAATCCCGTCCTGAATGTCTTGTGACTCTGTTTCCCTTAGAGCCACCGGCCCCGATCTCTCCTGTGGAGCCACAGAGCTCTCACGGGGATGGGAAGGGCTGCTCGTGTTCTTTCCCGCCCCGCGACCACACGCACGGGTAGTGCAGACGCTGCGCAGCCACGCCCGTCACCAGGGCTGATTTTCGGGGTGGGGCTTCTACATGCTTAGATATCCTGCCGGGGCTTGTTTTATGGGTAGGTCTTGTTTGGGGGGAAAGACGGTAGCTCGAAAACACCTTATTCGAAGGCCTATTTATTCCCCATCACGCTCTACATGAAATCATTTGACTGCCGGGGACACCCGGGATACCTGGTGAGAACTCCCTGGAGGAGACGTGGGCTTGGAACCGCCCCCCAGCACCTGCATAGCCAGGTCCCCTCGTGTCCCCGCTGCCCCGGCCTGTCCCCAGTGGGGTGAGGACACATCAGAGTTTCCCGAAGGAGGAGCCTCCCCACCCCCGCTCTAGCAGAGCACGGAGCCGTTTGTAGAGCTGTGAGCCTGTCTGCGTGCGAGCACAGGCAGCTCGATCTCGCACCGTGAGCGTGAAAAGTGAGTGCGGACACCGCCAGGCCCAGGCCCAAAACACCCGCAGGTGCACACACCTCAGCCCAGGTGCAGGAGGCAGGGGCCAGCCTGGGCGCTCCCCGCATGTCGTCAAAGCGCTTGAAAACCGAACATTCCCTCCCTTGGATCCTGCACCCCCCTTCCTGGCACCCCCAGGAAGCAGCAGAGGATAGAGGGGGACTGGGCACGGAGACGACCCCTCCACTGTCCCACCGCCCTTTAAGAGGACAGATGTCGGCCGGGCGCGGTGGCTCATGCCTGTTATCCTAGCACTCTGGGAGGCCGAGGCGGGAGGATCGTTTGAGCTCGGGGGTTCGAGACCAGCCTGAGCAAGAGGGAGACCCTGTCTCTACTAAGAATAGAAAGAAATTATCTGGACAACTAAAAATATATGGAAAGAATTAACTGGGCATGGTGGCACATGCCTGTAGTCCCAGCTACTAGGGAGGCTGAGGCAGGAGGATCGCTTGAGCCCAGGAGTCTGAGGTTGCTGTGAGCGAGGCTGACACCATGGCACTCACTCTAGCCTGGGCAACAGAGTGACACTCTGTCTCAAAAAAAAGAAAATATGATGGAAAATGTTCTATACGTATTTTAATTGACTATACAGGTGTATGTATTTATGTGGACACGTCATATACGTGTATCTGAAAATAAACTTAAGAACTATGTCAGACATATAAGAAAAAAAATGGCTTTCATTGAGAAACTCCAAAGGAGACTTTAATGTTGATAATTACAAATACAGGGTGTTCTCTTGAGGCAGGAGATAATATTGTAAAGATGTGTAATCCCAATGGAAACCATAACCAAAGTTTATAACATTGATTTTTTATTTTACTTAAAAACTTTCTGCTACAAAAACTGCATGCATGCAAAAACAAAAAAAAAATAAAGGTAATTCTGAAATAGCGAAGCAATGACAGGGAACTGAATACCTGTGAGCCGGGCTGTCACCTAAGGACGCTGGGCAGCTCCAGTTCCACCCGCCGGGGTCTCGCCGGGGACTGCCCGCACACTCTCAGTGGGGCGTAATCTGAGGCTGGGTTGTCTGTAAAGGACGATCTACAAAGCCGCGGTTGGGGTTTGAAGAACTCGGAAGACAGAGCCGTAACCAGCGTAGCAATCGCAGAGCTGCGGAGCCACAAGGAGGCAGGTGTGAGACCCAGGAGAGAGAACCCTGCACAGGAGGCCGCCAAGGGGAAGGTGGCCTTTGGCTGAAGGACACAGGTGCCCGCCCTGGGGGGGGAGGCGGGGGGTACACTCTCCACCTCCCTCCGGTTCCAGCAGGAGCCGCCCACCGGCCAAATGGGCCGACAAGCCCAGAGACGGGGGAGCCTGGCCGGACTGGTCAGCTCTGGGGCGGAGAGTGGCACAGAGGACGGTGACGGGTCCGGAGGGACAGGTGACACCTGGCACAAGCAGTTGACACCTGGCACAAGCAGGAGACACCTGGCACAAGCAGGAGATACCTGGCACAAGCGAGTGACACCTGGCACAAGTGGGAGACACCTGGCACAAGCAGGTGACACCTGGCACAAGCGGGAGACACCTGGCACAAGCGGGTGACACCTGGCACAAGCGGGAGACACCTGGCACAAGCGGGTGACACCTGGCACAAGCAGGTGACACCTGGAACAAACAGGAGACACCTGGCACAAGCAGGAGATACCTGGCACAAGCGAGTGACACCTGGCACAAGTGGGAGACACCTGGCACAAGCGAGTGACACCTGGCACAAGTGGGAGACACCTGGCACAAGCGGGAGACACCTGGCACAAGCAGGTGACGTTGAATGGGGGCAAGGATAAAATCCTGCCTGTGGTTTCAGAGAAGTGACTGCCACTGTGTTCGGAGCAGCAGACGCTTGGCTCAAGAGCAGCCCCTAGAAACACCGACTTGGGGGGTTCGGTTCGCTGCACCCCGAGTTCAGTCACTCATTCATTTGCTCAGCGGGCGTGGGGCATGCGTGTGCCATGCACAGACCTGCACGGAGCACGGCTACACCAGCACAAATACACAGAGCAAGAACACGCCCTGAACAGAGGCCACTGGCATACAGTCGGTGCCCAATGAATGCACGCTGACCACATGAGCGAATGAACTTGAGCTCCACGGCCGGTCTGGAGCAGCCCCGTGCTGACCTGGGGTGCAGCCTCGGCTGAGGGACGGGACCCGGGCCGGGTACAGATCAAACTCGGGGACCGGGTCGGGGACCCTCTGCTGGCCGGGAGCGCAGGCGTCCACGGGCCCCTCTGCAAAGACGAGCGCCACCCCCACAGCCTGCTGGTTCCCAGACGCCCGGCAAAGCCCAGGGAAGACGGGAGGCCGGCTGGGGAGGCTGGGCGGGGAGCTCGGAGCTTGCAGGCGCCTGGCGCGGGCAAACCCGCTCTGGGGCAGGCGGGTGTGGTCCTGCCCGGCCGTGCAGGGAGGGGCCCCCGAACCGCCGGTCTGGACACCCGGAGAAGTGCGCAGAGGCTCGGCGTCTGCGTGGTGGTGGACTCCAGGCCCTGCGGCAGAGAGACAGGGCGTGGCGCTGGGAGTGTCGGGGTCAGATTCTCGGTCACCGTCACCGCAGGGGAAACGAGAAATACAAGTGGCAGAGTCGAGGGGCAATGTTAGCTGGCTGCCGGGGTGGCCCAGGCGCGGGCAGGCCCCAAATCCCACTGCTTGACTCTCAGCAACACCCAGAGCCCCCGGAGCTGGCGTCCTGCAGCCCGCCGGGGCCTCCTGCAGCCCGGGAAGCCACGTTGGGAAACCCCCTTCCCCGTGAGCTCTCAAAATCCCGCAGGTGCCGCTGCGGGGCGGGACTGGAAACCCGGCCCAGCCACCTACACGCCCCGTGATTCGGGGCGCGCCCCTCGGCATCTCTGAACCTCAAAGCCCGCAGCCGTGCCGTGGGAACGACCCCACCTCCCTCTTCCTCCCCCAGCCCCTGCTGGAGGCTTTGCAAAGAAAGAGAGCCGGGGCGGAGCAGCCCTTCCGGCCGGGCGTGGCTCCGAGCCCAAGTGGGGCTTTGGGGTGGGGTCAGGACGGGGCCATCGCGGTGGCCTGGAAAAGGCTGGGTCTCCGGGACAAGAGTCCTCCCCGCTCTGCCAGCCGTGGGTGGGTGTCCGTCTGTCTCTGAGCTTCCCCGGGGACCACCAGGGCAGGAAACCCCAGACCGCGCCCCTGCCGGCCGGGGGTGTCGGCCCAGCTCCAGGGCTCGGCCACCAGCCCCAGGCCCCGGCCCAGCTTGGGGCAGCCGCTGCCAGGGACTGAGCAGGGCTTGGCCATCGGTTAGCTCTCAGCACTTACCTGGGAGGGTTCGTCTTTTCTTTCTTTCTCTCTTAGCTTTTCTTCACGTCACTGGCTATCTGGATGCCTTTGCCGGATGCAAGTCCTCCGAGCTGTCCGGGTGCACCGACGTTCCGAAGTTGGGGCGGGGGGCTCCCAGAATTCCCGAGCCCGGTCCCCTCGGGCTCCATCGGAACCAGGGGCTTGCAGAGGACCAGCCCTCTTGAAGAAAGTAATTCTAGAAAGCTCTAGACCCTCTCCCCCCTCCCCAAAAAAACCCGGCTTATACCCATGAAAATTTTACTTTCTTTAAAAATTTCAGGGATTTCACTACATCCCCCGCCAGGGATGCAGAGAGCCCAGGTAAAAAAGCCCTGAAGCCGCCCAAGCCCCCTGACCTCGCAGGTGAGGGAGCCGAGATCAGAGAGGGCGAGAGGCCCGGCCCTGGTTGCACAGCAGGTAGCACCGGGCCTCTGATGCTCCCCCCAGCGTGAGGACCTGAGAAGCAAGAGAGGGAGCCTGACAGCCCCGTGCCCTGCCAGGTCACCCTGGCCCGGGGACAGGTCACCCGCCCAAGCCTCCTCTGTCTGCCAAGCCAGGAACAGCCCGCTGGGCGGCCGGGGCCTCTCCCACCACCAGGGGGCGTGTGCGCCGCGCGCCGGGCGGGAGTGGCCGCCCGGGAACGCCGGACAGTCGGTCGGGCTGACCGCACGCACGCCCTCCCTCTCCCGGGCACGGAGGGGGAAACCGAGGCCAGGGGAAAGCGGGGGGCTGTTTGCATTATCCTGGGAAACCGTCCGCCTTCTCTGGGACCTCCGGTCTCCAACCCCGAGTCGGCTTCCAGTGCTGGGACTTGGGGTTCAGTGGGGATCTCTCAGGGGGCAGGGCCGGGCAGGGGCCCCCCAACTCTGCCTCAGGAAGCCCGGACGCCCCTCTCCCCTGTGTGCGCGCCGGGCGTCAACTCGAGGCTCCGTGCGAAGGGTTGAAACACTGCACCCCAAGCCTTGGTGGCCCCCGGGGGCGCCTGAGACCCCGAACCCCAAAACTTCACGGCAGAAACCCCGAGCGGCGGCTTCAAGCACCCAGAAGTTTCCAGGACGGCTCCACGCTGGGGAGGTCGCCGTGTGTGCTCGGCGTGGTCACGTGGTCTGTCGTGTGACCTGCTCCCCCGTGCTTGCCGCTGTGGGTGAGGGTTACCTCCCCGTTTCACAGACGGGGAAACCGAGGCCCGAGTGACCTGCGTGAGAGAGAGAGACTGAGCCAGATCTTCTCGGGGAGCGAGACTGTGCTGGTCGTCTGGCGTCTCTAAGAGACACCTGAAAAGGCAGGAAAAGTGTGGGTCCCCCCAGAGCACCCCCAGGCCTGTCCCCTCGGTCCAGTCCCTGCCCCACCCCTGCGTACACCCGCCCGTGCCCTGACGTGGACTCAGTTTCCCCTCCCCGGCCATCCGGCCTCGCTCCGCTTGACGTGAGTCTCCCGTCCGCAGAGCCGTGTGGGGCAGGCCAGGACCGGCACAGCGGCCATGCTGCGGGAGGGTACATGCGGCGCCGTCCGTGGGGATGGACGTGTAGCGGGCCCTTGCGTGCAGCGTTTCCTGGCACCTCCAAGAGGGGCCCACCCCCCGCCTCGACCCTGCGGCCAGCGCGTCTCGCCGACGGGGAAACTGAGGTTCAGGTGGCTCTGTAAGGCGTGCGGCATGTGGGAGGCGAAGTCCGGACAGACCCAGAGACCCTGGCCCCGAGCGCGGGCCGGCGGGGCTGCCGGGCAACGTCACGGGCGGGCGGGCAGGTCACGGCCACTCCAAACACGGGTGACGCACACGCCTCTGGTCACACGCGGGGGCCATCGGAGGTCAGACGGGCGAGAGCACGCGCAGGACGCCGGCGCCTAGGGGCAGGCGGGGCGGGTCGACACACGTGTGCGCCTCCCCCGGACGCTGTGGAGTCCGTGGCCGCCCGGCGTGAAGAGCTGGGACTTGTGCGATGCTTTTCCCGTGTTCTGGTCCACGCTCGTCTTCCTGCCCGCTTTGGTCTTGTGTCCCTTTGCGTGAAGAGGCTCACCCCTCCTCTAGCCTACACACACACACAACACACACAACACACACACACAACACAAACAATACACACACACACACACACACAATACACACACACACACAACACACACAACACACACAACACACACAATACACACACACACAACACACACAATACACACACAACACACACACAACACATACATAATACATACACACAACACACACAACACACACAATACACACACAACACACACACACAACACATACATAATACATACACACAACACACACAACACACACAATACACACACACAACACACACAATACACACACAACACACACACAACACATACATAATACATACACACAACACACACAACACACACAACACACACAATACACACACACAACACACACACAATACACACACACAACACACACAACACACACAATACACACACACAATACACACAATACACACACAACACATGCATAATACACACAACACACACAATACACACACAACACAGATATATAATACACACAACACACATACAGCACACTCACAACACACAACCACACACAACAAACACACTCAAGAACAACACACATACAACACACAAACACATGCAACACACATACAACATACACAAACACAACATAACCACGCACAACACACAATGTACACATAACCACATATAACACACACAACACAAACACAACACAACACACAAACACAAAACGCACACATAACCACATTACACACACAACACACAACCACACACAGCACACACACAACACACAACCACACACAGCACACACACAACACACAGCACACACAACACACAACCACACACACAAACACGCAACACAGGCAACACACAACACACAGACACACAACACACAAAAACACAGAACACACACAACACAACACACAAACACACACACTTACAACACAAACATAAACACACACACAACACTGAGGTCCGGGTCCCACCAGAACTGGAGCCCCCCGAGCTCGCCTCTCTGGGAGCCCCCCCCACTACCCCTCTGCCGCCCGTCTAGCCAGCGTCGGCGCCGTGGCGCCCCGTTTCCACGCCGCCCGTTTCCACGCCGCCCGTTTCCACGCCGCCCGTTTCCACGGCGCCCGCACCCGCCTTCTGGAGCAGACGCCGGGCGCCACGCCCCTCTCGAGACCCGCAGGCGGCTCCTCGTGTCCGACCGCACACGGCCACGCGGTCCTGCCCGGGAGGACGCCGGTGGGGGGACGCGTCCCCAGAGGGGCCTCCGCCTGCCCGGGTGGGACGGCGCCCAGCGGCCACCCCTGGGCACGAGGCGCCGCGGAGACAGACCAGCCCTGGTGCGGTCCCGGGAATGCTCTGGAAACCCCAGGCGAGAGGCGGGAGGCCAGGTCCCCAGAGGCCCCGGGCGAGTGACACGGCCAGACCGCGCTCAGGTTCCAGGCCAGGTCATCCGGGGAACAAGGGGCATCGCCTCCCACCAGACCCGTTCCGGCATTTTCTGGGCCAGCCCAGGGGTCTGGGGGCCTCCCAAAGGGGGCCTCGGATGAGGCAGGTACGTGGGGCTTCGCGACCTCCGCCTCCAGCCCGGCGCGGGCAGCGCCACGGCGCCAACCGCACCTCCTGTGTGCAGTGCGCTCGACAGCAAAAGGAAACGCCGCCGTCCGAACCGAGCCAGGTGCGAGCCAGGTGCGAGCCAGGTGCGAGCCAGGTGCGAGCCAGGTGCGAGCCAGGTGGCCCATGGAGACACCCCGGGACGGAGGTCGCCCGGCTCCTCGGAGACACGAGAGGGACGGTGAGAACGCTCGCCCCCTCAGGGAGTCTGAACACAGAGGGACCGCCGGGCGCGGGTGCGAATCAGCCCGATTCGCACACAGAACCGTGATGAGGAGCCGGGCCTCCTCCCGAAAAGCGTTTTTAGCATTTCCTTTTTTAAATTTTGCGACTTTTGGCCGGGCGCGGTGGCTCACGCCTGTAATCCTAGCACTTTGGGAGGCCGAGGCGGGCGGATTGCTCAAGGTCAGGAGTTCGAAACCAGCCTGAGCGAGACCCCATCTCTACCAAAAATAGAAATAAAAATTAATTGGCCAACTAAAAATATATATACAAAAAATTAGCCGGGCATGGTGGTGCATGCCTGTAGTCCCAGCTACTCGGGAGGCTGAGGCAGGAGGATCGCTTGAGCCCAGGAGTCTGAGGTTGCTGTGAGCGAGGCTGACGCCACGGCACTCACTCTAGCCTGGGCAACAAAGTGAGACTCTGACTCAAAAAAAAAAAAAAAAAAAAAAATTTTGCGACTTTTTTTTCTGATCCCAAAGTAACCTCGTGTTGTTACCTTATTAAAAAACAAAAATTTAAATATAAAATGTCAAAAAAATAAAATGAAAAAAATAAATAAATAAAATGTCAGGGCCCACCTAGGGCCCACAGGTGGCCAATGGCCGGCCATCAGCTTCTGGATTGTGCTTGCCCGCTTCGGAGAGCGGGAAATTTGCAGCTGACCCTTATCTGACCCCGCACCTGCCGTCTGGCCTCTACTGGGGTGGTTAAGTTCAGAAACTAAGGGGAAGGGCGGTGGTGCACAGCACACAACTGCCCACAGGACAGAGCCGCTGGCCGAGGGTCAAAGCACCTGGGCCCCCTGAGGGGCCTGACATGCTTCGTGAACCCAGTGGGGCGTGCCCGGGCTTAGGTCACGGGATGCAGGATGTGTTTCAACTAAGGCTAACGCTGTCCGTGATTGGGATACTTCAGAGGCTTCCTCTCAGCTGCATCGTAGCTGCAGCCGGGGACTCCTACAAAACCCATCTCGAGGCTCCAAACCTCACCCCCCTCCCCACGTTGTGCTAAAAAACAAGATAGAAATGTAAGATTAATGCTTTCTCTCGCTTTTGGAAAAGTGCTTGCTGATTAGATTCTTAGAGCCTGTTTTTTTGCCTTTAAAAAGGGGCCGTGTTAGCTGGGCGTGGTGGCACGTGCCTGTGGTCCCAGCTACTCGGGAGGCTGAGGCAGGAGGATCGCTTGAGCCCAGGAGATTGAGGTTGCTGTGAGCTAGGCTGACGCCACGGCACTCTAGCCTGGGCAACAGAGTGAGACTCTGTCTCAAAATAAATAAATAAATATAAAAATACATTTAAAAAATTAGCCGGGCATAGTGGCACATGCCTGTGGTCCCAGCTACTCAGGAGGCTGAGGCAGAAGGATCACTGGAGCCCAGGAGTTTGAGGTTGCTGTGAGCGAGGCTGACGCCACGGCACTCACTCTAGCCTGGGCAACAGAGTGAGATTCTGTCTCAAAAAAAAGAAAAGAAAAAAAAAATGGGGCCATTTTTCCATTCTCATCACCACTTTTCTGTGCCTGCCACTCTGCATGACAGGAGGAGTCCTGGCCAATAAGTAAAGACTCACGATTTGGCCCAGTTTGGTTTCTAAGGTGGTCTTTTCTCGCACTTCCGACTATAACATAAAATATGCAGAAAAGCAGACTCTAAGGCCGGTCGCGGTGGCTCACGCCTGTCATCCCAGCACTCTGGGAGGCCGAGGCGGGAGGATCGCTCAAGGTCAGGAGTTCAAAACCAGCCTGAGCAAGAGCAAGACCCCGTCCCTACTAAAAATAGAAAGAAATTAATTGGCCAACTAAAAATATATATACAAAAAATCAGCCGGGCGTGGTGGCGCATGCCTGTAGTCCCAGCTACCCGGGAGGCTGAGGCAGGAGGATCGCTTGAGCCCAGGAGTCTGAGGTTGCTGTGAGCTAGGTGCTCACAGTGCTAGGCTGACGCCACGGCACTCACTCTAGCCTGGGCAACAAAGCGAGACTCTGTCTCAAAAAAAAAAAAAAGAAAGAAAAGCAGACTCTGAAACCAGAGGTAAGCACCTTTTGCGAATCTCAGCACCTCGTTTGGTCTCTGAGAAGTGGACGCTCCCAATCCTTGTACCCAGAGGCAAGGGCCGTCAACTCCCAGCAGTCCCCGTCCTTCCAGACCTTTCTCTGGGCGTCCATAAACACGTGTGGACGTGTGCAGGAGATACATACGTCAATGGCACGCTAAGCATCTCTGTTATGTAAGGAAGAACAGCAAGCCTGGGAAATAGGAAGAGCAAGCTGCAAAGTTTTTCCGGAGAACGAGCAGCCCGCGGCGACCGACTCTGCCCAGCGCCCCACCCCCTCACCCCGCCCCCGCCGTGCCGGGTCCCCGGGCAGCCAGGCTGCGGGGAGCGGCCGTGACTCAGTCCGACCACTGACCCGGGCGGGCCGGGGGACGCGGGCGGGAAATGTCAGCAGCTCGTCACGGGGCTGCCGCTCATCGCTGTGGCACCGGCACCGCCTCCGGGCACCTCAGGGGCTGCTCCGAATCGAGCTGACAGCCCGCCGCCCGTCAGTTGCCAGCGCCGGCCACGTGGCCACGTCCTCCCAGACGGGGGCCCGCCCAGGTCACACGGCCCCGTGGGCGGAGCAGGAAGGACGTCCAGCCTTTGCACCCGCCGGTCCTAGCAAATGCCGGCTGTTGAGTAAGTGAGTCCACACGGGGCAGTCTTCGCTGGTACCCCATTTGACACCCCACGACACCCCTGAGAAACAGCTACCGTGTTTCCCCGAAAACAAGACAGGGTCTTATATTTTTTTTTTTCCTGGAGAAGACACCCTGGGGCTTATTGTCAGGGGATGTGTTATTTTTTGTTTAAGTACGGTACAGCCATCTACATTTATCCGAATACAGTGCAGCCGTCGTCTTCTGGAACATCATCCTCACTCTCCAGACCCTGAATCCCGTCCTGGATGTCTTGCG
This sequence comes from Microcebus murinus, assembly GCF_040939455.1. Lineage (NCBI taxonomy): Eukaryota > Metazoa > Chordata > Mammalia > Primates > Cheirogaleidae > Microcebus > Microcebus murinus. The sequence goes on along the minus strand of NC_134110.1, from coordinate 439,116 downwards.
ACTCTGTTTCCCTTAGAGCCACCGGCCCCGATCTCTCCTGTGGAGCCACAGAGCTCTCACGGGGATGGGAAGGGCTGCTCGTGTTCTTTCCCGCTCCGGGACCACACGCACGGGTTGTGCAGACGCTGCGCAGCCACGCCCGTCACTAGGGCTGATTTTCGGGGTGGGGCTTCTATGGGGCAAATGCTTAGACATCCTGCTGGGGCTTATTGTATGGGTAGGGCCTATTCTGGGGGAAACACGTTATTACTGGCGCCATTTGTAAATGGGGAAACCGAGGCTGAGAGGTGTGAAGTCACCAGCCGCAGACCACGTGCTCAGGGGGACACCCCCGTGGTCGGAGGCACCGGGTGTGGTCCCGCTCGCCTCACCTCCCCCCACGTAAGGAAGCTGCCCTCCTCCCACCTCCCAGGTGAGGACCTGAAGCCCAGAGAGGTTGCCCCACGGCCTCCCGGCCACACAGCCCTGCTCCTCCCTCCCAGCTCCCGGGGCGGTGCCGGGAGACGCAGAGCTGGGGTTGCATAACGTCCCCCTTCCCCGCGGAAAGCTGTGCGCGCCCACTCTCCCCATTCACGGATCTGGGCAAGGAGAGGTGGGAGTCGGGGAGGGAAATTTTGAAAACCGGGTCTCCGGTCGGGGAATCTCGGGGTGTCATTGTACAGCGAGGACACGGCTTCGGCAGAGAGGCGGCTGGCGGGCAGGCGGGGCTCGCTCTCCAGACCCCAACACGCCCGGCTCTTTGACTCCTCCCGGGACGCTGCCTTCTGGAAGGTTCCGCAGAGCTCCGACCCCCCCCCCACCAAGCCCCGCGTTGCCGTGCACAGGGACACAGGGGTCCCGGGGGAGGCGTCCCGGCCGGAAGCCACACCGGGCGACTGGCTCAGGCCACGGCCACGAGCTGGGCCGGGTCCAGGCTCCCTGCGCCTCCTGACCCGCCCAGCCTCTCCACTCCGAGACAGAGAAAGACACCCGCCCGGTGCTCCCGCAGCCCCAAATAAGCGCGTGTGTGTGCAGCAGCTCTGCACGCAGTTGCCGTGGTTACGGGTGGCAAGGGCTGGGGCAGAGCGCGGCAGATCGGTTAATGAGGAGACAAACGTCCAGCCGCCGGCGCGTTCTGCCTGAGCGATTGCCATCCTCATCTGCCGTACCCTGGGGCCGGCGGCAGGCAAGTGTCCGGGGGGAGCAGAGTGACCGTGGCCGGCCGGGGGGAGCAGCGTGGCCGATCCCCCACCCCCCAGTAATCCAGACCGACGTGGACGGTGGCGGATCCCGTGACCAGCCCAGCCTGGTGTCCCCAGGGCAGTGGGGACACCAGGCTGTGTTTTCTCGGGGCCCCACCAGGAGGCAGCCGCCGGCCCCGGGCAGGGTGGGTGGTCAGCCCCCCAGGGGTGTCAGGAGGAACGGGGCGAGGCCCGAGATCACGTCTCCATGGCGTGCTCGGTCCTTGCTCCATCCCTTGGGGTCAATTTCTTTTCTTTTTTTTTTTTTTCTTTTTGAGACAGAGTCTCACTCTGTCCCCCAGGCTAGAGTGCCGTGGCGGCGTCAGCCTCGCTCACAGCAACCTCAAACTCCTGGGCTTGGCCGGGCGCGGTGGCTCACGCCTGTCATCCCAGAACTCTGGGAGGCCGAGGCGGGAGATTGCTCGAGCTCAGGAGTTCGAGACCAGCCTGAGCAAGAGCGAGACCCCATCTCTACTATAAATAGAAGGAAATTAATTGGCCAACTAGTATATATAGAAAAAATTAGCCGGGCATGGTGGCGCATGCCTGTAGTCCCAGCTACTCGGGAGACTGAGGCAGGAGGATCGCTTGAGCCCAGGAGTTTGAGGTTGCTGTGAGCGAGGCTGACGCCACGGCACTCACTCTAGCCTGGGCAACAAAGCGAGACTCTGTCTCACAAAATAAAAAAAAAACTCCTGGGCTCCAGTGATCCTCCGGCCTCAGCCTCCAGAGTAGCTGGGACTACAGGCATGCACCGCCATGCCCGGCTAATTTTTATATATACATATATGTTTTTAGTTGTCCAGCTAATTTCTTTCTATTTTTTTTAGTAGAGACGGGGTCTCGCTCTTGCTCAGGCTAGTCTCGAACTCCTGAGCTCAACCCATACTCCCGCCTCAGCCTCCCAGAGTGCTGGGATTACGGGTGTGAGCCTCCACACCCGGCCTCAGTGAGTTTTCTGTGTGTCCCCAAGCTTCTGAGGCACCTGCCTTCAGTCCTTACTCTGCCGCCGTTTGAGAAACTGGCTGTGATTGCTCTCCTGCCTACGTCCACGCCTCTTTGCACTGTGACAACGCGTTTTCCCCTTTAAGAGTCCATGTCCCTCCCGCTTGAGCCTGGCCTGCCCTGTCGACTCATTTTGACCAAAGGAACATGTCCCTTGTGCCCAGAGTCCTGAGGTCCCATCCTATTTATTTTATTTTATTTTATTTTATTTTATTTTATTTTATTTTATTTTATTTTATTTTATTTTATTTTATTTTATTTGGAGACAGAGTCTCACTCTGTTGCTCAGGCTAGAGTGAGTGTCGTGGCGTCAGCCTCGCTCACAGCAACCTCAATCTCCTGGGCTCAAGCGATCCTCCTGCCTCAGCCTCCCGAGTAGCTGGGACTACAGGCATGCGCCACCATGCCCTGCTAATTTTATATATATATATTTTTAGTTGGTCAATTAATTTCTTTCTATTTTTAGTAGAGACGGGGTCTCACTCGGGCTGGTTTTGAACTCCCGACCTTGAGCGATCCACCCGCCTCGGCCTCCCAGAGTGCTAGGATGACAGGCGTGAGCCACCGCGCCCGGCCCTGAGGTCCCATCTTTACCTCTGGCCCCTGAGTCTCCTGTCTGCTGCCGGGGTGCACAAGACAGTCACAGGCTGACCCGTGAGCACGTAAACAGGGCAAAACCCCATCCCTGATCCGACGCAACCTGGCCGTGCACTCGCAGGCTCTGTTCCCTCAGCCCAGAACGCTTTTCCCGCAGCGATCCGCACGGCTTGCTCTCTAACTTCCCTCAGGTCCGAGTCAGTCCCGGCGCTCTGAGAGGCAGGTGGCGCGAGGGGCTTAGTCCTGCCCGGCTTTATTATTAGGGGAAATGACCCGAGGGAGAGAGGAGACAGGGTGGGAGCAGGGAGGGCTGGGGTTACAGTGACGACATCTGACCCCAGGGGAAGAAGCGTCCTCAGGGCTGGGCAGGCTAAGGAGGCTTCAGCAACACGCCGCGGTCCCTGCGTGGAAGTTCGTGGACGGGAGGGTCTGACATCTTGCGGGAGACAGCACCTGCGGACAGGAGGAAGCCGAGGGAGCCGCAGCCTTGGGCGAAAGCAGCCATGGACTCCAAGCTTAGCAGCCACGGCCTTCGGTCGGTTAAGCCCCCGTGGCGGGAGGTCTGCAGGTCACCGTGTGCCCACGGCCACCGCAGGACGGGCGCCCGGGGCTTCCCTGACCACCCCGAGAAAGAGCAAGCCCCATGAGCAGCCCGTCTGTCTCCCCTGCGCCTCGCTATCTAATCACACAGTCGCCGCCCACCCCAAGGATGTGGCTTCTTGCTGTTAGTTTTCCTCCCTCGCAACCAACAGGTGAGCTTCGCGGCAGGAGAAATTATGTCTGTTTTGGTCACTGCCGTGTGCACAGGTCGCTCCCTGGTGCCCGAAACGCAAAATAAAACATTGTTGAATGAGCTCACGCCTGTCATCCCAGCACTCTGGGAGGCCGAGGCGGGAGGATCGTTTGAGCTCAGGAGTTTGAAACCAGCCTGGGCAAGAGCGAGACCTCAGTCTCTACTAAAAATAGAAAGAAATTAATCGGCCAACTAAAAATATATAGAAAAAAATTAGCCGGGCATGGTGGTGCATGCCTGTAGTCCCAGCTACTCTGGAGGCTGAGGCAGGAGGATCGCTTGAGCCCAGGAGTTTGCGGTTGCTGTGAGCGAGGCTGACGCCACGGCACTCACTCTAGCCTGGGCAACAGAGCGAGACTCTGTCTCAAAAACAAACAAACAAAAACCCTCTAAAATATTCTTTCAGATGCGTATGGTCCGACCCGAATCAGCGGGCTCCTGATCCTGGGCCTCCCGGCCCCCACAGCTGAGCAGACAGACTCCCGCCACGCAGCCACGTGGCCTGTGGTGCCTGTTCTTCCGTGGCAGCCCACGCCGGCAAAGCCCCCAAGTTCTGCATCGGCTCACGCCATCAGCATTGCTAAAGTTTCCCACGGCTTCCCATGAGGCTCCCAGACAAGCCCGTCTTGCTCTGCAGGCTCCGAACGCCATCGGGAAGCCGGGCCCCCTCTCTGCTGGCTACCCCACCCCCAGCCTACGAGGACAGGGTAAGCAGCACGTCACCTCTGTGGCCGGCTGTGGCGACTATGCACGGAGGAGGGGCGGACACCTGGGGTTGAGCCTCTAAGGTCCCCGTCCACTTAAACTTCCCGCCTCGGGGCATTCCTGTCTGATCCCGGGCATTCCCCTGTAGCAGTGCCAGGGGGACACGGTGACAGGTGACGGTGGTCCGGACCTGGGCTCCCAGCAGCTCCTTAGCTCCGGGGCAGCGGGCCTGATCTTGTTGCCGTGGCAACCGAGCCGAGCCCGGGGCCGCAGGTGCCGGGCACGGGCAGGTGACCGGTTGCATCTGCACCCGCCTGTCGGGCACGGGGAAGGAGGAGCAGGCTCGGGAAGGTGCAGGTGGCCTCAGGAGGCAGGTCCTGGACGCAGACCTGTTGGCCTTCCCGGCTGAACGCCTGGGCCCCGGGGAGGGGGTGTGTGCACAGCACCCCAAGGCAGGACAGCTGGGAAGGCAAGAGGTACCGGGACCCCCATGGGCAAGCACCGAGTCCCTTCCTGCGCCCCTGCCCCCTCCCACGGCCACCGTGACCTCTGCGTCTGCCCCATGGGGATGGCTCACCCAGCCTGAGTCGTGGAGGCCAAACCCACAAGATAGATCGTGACAGATAGAGACATAGCACGGCGGCTCGTGCCTGTGATTCCAGCACTCTGGGAGGCAGAGGCAGGAGGATCCATTGAGCTCGGGAGTTTGAGAGCAGCCTGAGCAAGAGCGAGACCCTGTCCCTACTAAAAATAGAAGAATTAGCCTGCCATGGTGGCGTGTGCCTGTAGTCCCAGCTATTCAGGAGGCTGAGGAAGGAGGATCGCTTGAGCCCAGGAGTTGGAGGCTGCAGTGAGCTGTGATGACGCCACAGCACTCTAGCCCCGGTGACAAAGTGAGACTCTACTAAAAAAAAGAGAGACAGATACATGATAGATGGATAGGTAGGTAGGCAGGCAGATACAGAGAGCGTTACCGGGGGTAACAGCATTTGCCTGGTGCAGCCGTGAGCATTAAACGCGACACACATGTGCACAGTACCCGGCAGAGGCAGCAGTAAATACATACCAGGTGTCATCGTCGTTACTTAACCTTTGCTCCTGTGTAACGTCGTGGTGGCAAGAGCTGATCCTCAGAGTCACGTGTTGTCAATAAAGCCACCCAGGACGCCACAGTGTCTCCGCCTGGGGTGTCGGCCGGAGGCAGAAGGAGGGGCCTGCGGGTGCTGGCTGTGTCCTGTGCCTGGATGCTGGCGGTGCATGCACAGGTGTGCACATAAGCAGGTGTGTACGGGAAGTGGGTGTATATGGGAAGCAGGTGTGTACATGAAGCAGGTGTATGCATGAAGCAGGTGTGCACATAAGCAGGTGTATACGGGAAGCAGGTGTGTACATGAAGCAGGTGTGTGCATGAAGCAGGTGTGCACATAAGCAGGTGTGTGGATGAAGCAGGTATGTGCATGAAGCAGGTGTGCACATAAGCAGGTGTGTGCATGAAGCAGGTGTGTACATGAAGCAGGTGTGCACATGAGCAGGTATGCGCATGAAGCAGGTGTGTGCATGAAGCAGGTGTGTGCATGAAGCAGGTGTGCACATAAGCAGGTGTGTACGGGAAGCAGGTGTGTACATAAGCAGGTGTGTGCATGAAGCAGGTGTGCACATAAGCAGGTGTGTGCATGAAGCAGGTGTGTACATGAAGCAGGTGTGTGCATGAAGCAGGTGTGCACATAAGCAGGTGTGTGCATGAAGCAGGTGTGTACATGAAGCAGGTGTGTACAGGGAGCAGGTGTGCACATAAGCAGGTGTGTACGGGAAGCAGGTGTATATGGGAAGCAGGTGTGTACATGAAGCAGATGTGTGCATGAAGCAGGTGTGCACATAAGCAGGTGTGTACGGGAAAGCAGGTGTGTGCATGAAGCAGGTGTGTGCATAAGCAGGTGTGTACGGGAAGCAGGTGTGCACATAAGCAGGTGTGTATGGGAAAGCAGGTGTGTGCATGAAGCAGGTGTGTGCATGAAGCAGGTGTGCACATAAGCTGGTGTGTACGGGAAGCAGGTGTGAACAGGGAGCAGGTGTGTGCATGCAGCAGGTGTGCACATAGCAGGTGTGTACAGGAAGCAGGTGTGTACATAAGCAGGTGTGTGCATGAAGTAGGTGTGTACATGAAGCAGATGTGCACATAAGCAGGTGTGTGCATGAAGCAGGTGTGTACAGGAAGCAGGTGTGCACATAAGCAGGTGTGTGCATGAAGTAGGTGTGTACATGAAGCAGGTGTGTGCGTGAAGCAGGTGTGTACGGGAAACAGGTGTGTATGGGAAGCAGGTGTGCACATAAGCAGATGTGTGCATGAAGTAGGTGTGTACATGAAGCAGGTGTGTATGGGAAGCAGGTGTGCACATAAGCAGGTGTGTGCATGAAGTAGGTGTGTACATGAAGCAGGTGTGTGCGTGAAGGAGGTGTGTACGGGAAGCAGGTGTGTACGGGAAGCAGGTGTGTGTGTGAAGCAGGCGTGCACGTATGTGCCGCCTCACTGAGCTGCACACATAAGAGGCACACACTTGGCTGCAATATGTGACGACCCAACAAAACATCAGATTTTTCTATGACGCCGCAGTGGCACAACTACCGCGTTCCCCTCCGTCGCCGCCTTGCCGAGTGAGCTCACCTGACTTCTTCCGCCACGGTTGCCGCGTCCGGAAGGCGGCTGAGCCCCGCAGCGGCCAGGGAGCTGGTCCTCGAGACCCTGCCCCGGAGGCCTGGATCTCTGTTGCCGCCAGCTGGAGAAAGGAGGCAGCGGTGGGGGTGGGGAGGGCGGATGGAGCCGCCAGGCAGGACGGCGGCGGGAACTGCCCCGCCCTCCCGGGGCGCCCGGCACCCGCTCCTCCCCGGCCAGAGACGCGTGGGGCCGTGTCTGCGCAGGACGCACCTGCCCACGGGCCTCAGCAAGGCCACAAGCCCAGAGACCAGCGTGGCCGTGCGGCGCGGCACCTGGGCTTGGTGGCGGGCGCTGGGGAGGGCGGGAGGCGCGGCCAAGGCCACCACCCGGGGAAGAAAGGGCGGCAGTGCCAGGGCTGCAGACACACTGTGCGCCGGCCGAGCCCCAGCACCTCACCTGCACGGTCCCACCCTGCCCCGCAGCCCAAGGCCTGCGGTCACTCCAAACGGCAGACACCTGTGAACGTTTGGCGTCACTTGCATTTCTCATTTTTTGCTATTATGTACACAGCAAAAAAGAACCCCCAAAAAACTATAGAATTTAAAAAACTTTTAATATGCAATTGCCCGAGAAGTTGCTTTTCTCTCAGCGGCGAGGGTGACCGAGTTCTGAACTCCGGAATCGCGGCATAAACCCGAACGGTCGTGGGTCGACGGGAGTCCGGCGGTTGCAGCGCCGGCCACGCCTGCCAGGGACCGTGACTGTCCCGACGGCCACGCGTGTGGTGTCCACTTTGGTAAACAGAACGGCGCAGGCCTGGCTGAGGCGGGACACTGGCGGGCGCAGGGTCCGCTGCCCAGGGAATGGCAAACCGGGCCCTGTCGCTATAGCAACAGCACAGCGGAGCTATCTGGTTGTTAACTCTGAGAGAAAAGGCGGGACGAGAGTTAGTGTGAAGGGTTGGTGCTGTCTGGACTGCGGGTGTCTAACCTCTTTCCCCCCAAAAGGCCTGCACCTGTCCCCTGCCTGTCCCCTGCCTGTCCCCTGCCTGTCCCCTGCCTGTCCCCTGCCTGCCCCCTGCCTGCCCCCTGCCTGTCCCCTCCTGTCCCCTGCCTGTCCCCGGCCTGTCCCCTGCCTGTCCCCGGCCTGTCCCCTGCCTGTCCCCTGCCTGTCCCCGGCCTGTCCCCGGCCTGTCCCCTGCCTGTCCCCTGCCTGTCCCTGGCCTGTCCCCGGCCTGTTCCCGGCCTGTCCTCTGCCTGTCCCCAGCCTATCTCCTGCCTGTCCCCTGCCTGTCCCCTGCCTGTCCCCTGCCTGCCCCCTGCCTGTCCCCTCCTGTCCCCTGCCTGTCCCCGGCCTGTCCCCTGCCTGTCCCCGGCCTGTCCCCGGCCTGTCCCCTGCCTGTCCCCTGCCTGTCCCCGGCCTGTCCCCGGCCTGTCCCCTGCCTGTCCCCTGCCTGTCCCTGGCCTGTCCCCGGCCTGTTCCCGGCCTGTCCTCTGCCTGTCCCCAGCCTATCTCCTGCCTGTCCCCTGCCTGTCCCCGGCCAGCTGTGACTATGTCTCTCCCAGGCCTGTCTGAACTAGCGGGAGTGCCGTTATTTGCAGACAATCCCTGGAACGGCACATTCCAAGGCATCCCCCGGGGACCAGGTCAAAATGCAGAGTGGGACCTGCACCTGCGGGCAGGTGTGGGCAGGTCCAAGAGCAGGCTCCCAGGTGATGCCCACAGTGGCGAAGCCTCGTCCGGACGCTCAAACCTTTATGGAGGGAGGAGCTGGACCAGGCTGTAGGGTCCCTGTTGTGCCCTCCAAGGCTGGCCCGGCACCTGGCACGCAGGCGTGGAGGGGAACGGGGGGAAGGATCAACACTTGCCATGTAGGCCGGGCGCAGTGGCTCACGCATGTAATCCCAGCACTCTGGGAGGCCGAGGCGGGAAGATTGCTCTAGGTCAGGAGTTCAAAACCAGCCTGAGCAAGAGTGAGACCCCGTCTCTACTAAAAACAGAAAGAAACTAATTGGCCAACTAATATATATAGAAAAAAAATCAGCCGGGCATGGTGGCACGTGCCTGTAGTCCCAGCTACTCGGGAGGCTGAGGCAGGAGGATCGCTTGAGCCCAGGAGTTTGAGGTTGCTGTGAGCTAGGCTGATGCCACGGCACTCACTCTAGCCTGGGCAACAGAGTGAGACTCTGACTCAAAAAAAAAAAAAAAAAAACAACAATAAATACACGCCATGTGAGTGAACAAATGAAGGAACAAATGCAGACTGGACTCAGTCACGTGCCTGCACCGGTCACGTGAACCACAAGTGATACACGCTTGTTCACGGCAGCATCGCTACAGAGGAAGGCCTTGGTCCCCTCTGGGCTCCCGGCCACCTTTAACAAGTCTTCACTTATTTCACTTTATTCTTCCAGAAATTATTATTAATGCATATCTCCATTTCCTGGCACAACCGGGAGGTTACTGTGGGCATTGCTCAGCATCCCGTGCCTTCTTCCACGACGTCTGTGTTGGAGAAGGTCGTGGTCCGAACGTTCGTGTCTCCCCAATAGTTCAGGTGCTGAAACCGACCCCCGCGGTGGTGGGGGTGAAGCCGCCACTGGTGCTCCCAAGGAAGGGGCCTGGGGGGACCCTAACCCTAAACCCTAACCCTAACCCTGCTGCCCTCCCAGCCTGCGAGGACATCCGGAGTCCCAGGCTTGTCTGAACTAGCGGGAGTGCGGTTCTTTGCAGACCATCCCTGCAACAGCACTTCCCGAGGCATCCCCCGGGACCAGGTCAAAATGCAGGCCAACAGGCCTTCCAGGGACCCCGCACCTGCCGGCCCCTGGACCTGGGACGCCTCCAGAACCGCGAGCCACACACGTTCCCGCTGCTGGTGAAGGACCCGGTCTCAGGTGTTCCGCCGCGGGGGCCCAGACGGACAGAGGTCGAGCCGCATCTGCACGCCTAGATCCGCGTCATTCCTGCACACGGCTGTGGGGAGCCTGCTCCAAGGCGTGTGAGCATCTCCCTTTGGCGGGGCACTTTTGACTTTGCAAGTCCTTCGCTGTTTCAAACTAAGCTGTGACAAACACTCTTTTATATATGCGTGTGCGTGTGTGTGTATGTATATATTCTTGTGCACATGAAAGTAATCCGTTAGAGGTGGAAGAGCTGAGTCAAAGGGTTTTTATTATTTTCTAAATTCTTGGGTTGTAATCGCTATTAATTAACCACTTCCGTACGGCGCCCTTTTACAGGATGAACACAGAACACAAACACGGAACACAAAGAAAAACACAGACACACGTACAGACGGTCGACTCGAGTACTAATACACCGGGTCCGTTTTATTTTTATACTCTAAAAATTAAAGTCAGTTCCTTGTACGTAACCGCCCAGGCATTGCAGCGATGGCCATAAATTCCGGAATAGCCTTAGGGAAGCAGACGTCCCCTGACTCAGAGTCTCCAGGTGGTTGCTCTAGGCACCAGGCATAGATAAAGGACCGAGATTAGCAAGGATGGGCAAGGTGAGCCACAGGGGGCATTTCTCATCCCCAGCTTCTCTTAGGGTGACCCCCTAAGATCTTCGGCTGAACCCCGGCGGCTGTGCCTGGCTTAGGTCGCCCCTCCCTTGAGGGGTCTCACCCGTCATTGACTAACCAGCCATCTTATGGGGTGTACGCAGCAATCACAGGCACAGTGTATTTATCGTGTGGCCTCCAGACCCCCAATGCCGTGGGGCGGGGCCGCTCTTGCTACTCGCAGCTCAGGTCCTTTGTTTTGCCTCTAGGCAGCACCTTTGTTTATCACAGGGAGCCTGTCGGGAACAGATTACTTTCAAACGCTCTGGGAAGAACACGTACATTACTCACTAACTTTAATTCTTAAACTAGGAAAATACATGTCAGTCCCCTACACACGTGCCTTTATTATCGACACCAAGAAAGACGGAGAGATGAGTTTTCAGGTTCCCCCTTAGGAAACGAGACAGACGTTCTCCGAAGTCTCTCATGGCGAGGCAGCCCAGAAGATTCCGCCCGTCCACAACCCGTGGTCAGCGTGACCCATGTCAACCTTCCTCGAAACTAGACTCCTCAGCTGGGAAATCCGTCCCCAGACATGGAACTGGATAACCACCAAAACGTCATCAAACCTTCGGGAGTTATAGACGCCAGCTTCCAGAGCCTACAGATTGTCCCACGAGGAAATGTCACTGGGACCAAGAAATCTCTCCCTACCTTTTTGCCTGAACTGTCACTACCGTGTTTCCCCGAAGATAAGACAGGGTCTCATATTTATTTTTCCTCCAGAAGACACCCTAGGGCTTATTTTCAGGGGATGTGTTATTTTTTTTAAGTACGGTACAACCATCTACATTGATTCACATACAGTGAAGTCGTCTTCTTCTGGGACATCATCCTCACTCTCCAGACCCCGAATCCCATCCTGGATGTCTTGCGACTCTGTTTCCTTTAGAACCACCGGCCCCGATCTCTCCTGTGGAGCCACAGAGCTCTCACAGGGCAGATGAGAAGGGCTGCTCGTGTTCTCTCCCGCTCCGTGACGACACACACGGGTTGTGCAGACGCTGCGCAGCCACGCCCGTCACTAGGGCTGATTTTCGGGGTGGGGCTTCTATGGCGCACATGCTCAGACGTCCTGCTGGGGCTTATTGTATGGGTAGGTCTTATTTCCAGGGAAACACGGGAAGTTGGCCCTGAATGACCCGTTGTTGAGTGAACTCCGTGATGAGCAATCTGGCTTAGCTGGATTCGCTGCGCTCCAAAAGGTGACAGTGAGACATCCCTCCCGGGAGGGAATCCCAAGATGTTTTCTGGGCACACCTGGTGCTCACCTGCAGTGCCGCTCACCTGACCCAGCACCTGCCTCACCTGGTTGGATGGCGGCTCTCACTGGCCGCCTTCTTGTGGCTTCTCCGCCTCCACCTCTCAGACTCGGTTTTGATGCCCGTGCTTGCTTCAGTGACCTTTGTCTTTAGTTCCTGGGCTGACCGTCTCACCAAGATGGCGGCAGGGGGCAGGTGGAGACCTTCCTGGGAGTCTCTCCGTGGGGGTCAGGGTCACCGCTGGGGCCGCTGTGACCAGGGACATCATGTTCTACTCCCTCCCAGCCCCGACTCCCACCGCCCTCCACCGAAAGTACACTGAGTCGCGGCTGATGGCAGAGAACATGTGTCCATCCTCCTACGGGAAGAGGATTCAGTCGGAAAGAGCCCTGTTATTTGAAAAGGAGTGGGTCTGCATTTGCATACCACGGTCCCTGCGGGCTCTTCCGGAGCATTCTGATCCACGCTAGAGATGTAGGTTGGAAGAGAACAGGGCAGATTCCGGTTCCTATTCCCCCCACACACCCCCACCCGACCCCAGCATCCCGGGCACAAGACAAGGGCGAACTAAGTGGATTTGACTGTGCGTTCTGCTGGCCTGGGCCACACAGACCCACTTCCTTGTTTCTCTTCTATGTCTTTATAATAATTTTAAATTATTACAAAGACATCTGCACCCGAATGTTTATGGCGGCACAATTCACTATAGCAAGGACATGGAAACAACCCAAGTGTCCGTCAATCCACGGGTGGATTATTAAAATTTGGTATATGTTCACAATGGAATGTCACTCAACTCTAAGAAACGACAGCGAGCGAGCACCGCTTATACTATCCTGGATTGATAGTAAATCGATTTAATTGGATGAAGCCCATTATCCAAAGTGAGGCGACACAAGATCAGAACCATGGTCTCCACGTGTCCTCGCCATCAAACTGGTACTGACTGATCATCACCATGGTGCTCAAAGGGTTGTGGGGTTCACCAGGGATTCAGGGTGTGGCGGGGGGGATAGACCCACGTCTGAGGGACGTGGTAAGCATCGTGGAGGGGAAGGGCATCCTTCTAACCCTTGCTAGGGAGAGGCAAAGATATAACATGTAACCAAAATGTTAAGAAAAAACGAAAAACAAACATTTGTCGGGTGTGGGGCAGGTAGGAGGGGGCGGGAGTAGGGGACGGGTGTGTACATACATAGCGAGTGGGATGTGCACGGTCTGGGGGATGGACACGCTTGAAGCTCTGCCTCGAGGAGGGAGGGGAGACCAGGGCAATGTATGTAACCTTAACGATTGCACCCCCATAATATTCTGAAATTAAAAAAATAATAATTCTAAATGCTTAGCTAATAAAAGCAGTGGCCTGCTGCTTCTCCTCTGTCCGTAGCAGATGCGGCAGCTCCCTCCTGCCACGGAATAGCAGGGTCCGCCGCTGGCCCGCGGTTTGCCAGCTCATTGCAAGATTGACTTGGAGGGCCGGGCGCGGGCGGGTGCGGCCTGACAGTAAATACACGGAGAGCTGGGTGCCGTGTCCGTCCCTCTGCAGGCCCCCAGCCCTCCTTCCTCAAGCACGTTCACGCAAAGCCATCGTCACCACAGCCTCTGTGAACTCTGCTCCCAGAGGATGATGCAGCCGGGAAACACAATGAGAAACAACATCCGCGGCTGCAGCAATGCCGGTTTTTAGCGTGTGTGTGTGGTGGGCAGAGCTGGCGGCCCGATTTACCAGCTACACTTCTACTCGCCCCGGGCTGAGGCTGAGAAAACTCTCGGTTACCCGCTGGATCTTCTGCTCGAGCTACACGGTGAGCATGTGCTGGTTGCTTTTGGCCGGCGCGGCGGCCTCCGGGTGGGCCATGCAGTGCTGGGCCACCAATGGCATGGACGTGGACGGCAACCACACATCGGACGGGAAAGGGGTGCTGTGGAGTGTCTGGGTAACCCTGCCAATTACCCAGTGTCCATTCGGTTCGGCCGACCCCACCTCACCTCTGATGAGAAGCTCATGCTAGCCTCCCTGTCCCACTCGCTCTCTGCCATCGGCTCCCAGCTGTCTCCTGAACAGGGAAGCTCGGGCACTGAGATGCTAGAGACAGACACGGTCTGACTGCACTGCTCCCAGACCCTGGCAGGGAACGGGTTCATGGTACTGGCAGATCCCAGGCAAACTGGAATAGACTCCCTTCTCCAAAAGGTTTATGAGATCTACTCGGGCTTTGCCCCGCAAGAATCCATTCTACCCCCTGGAGATGCCCATCAGGTGTGAACTCTTTGACCAGAATCTGAAGCTTGCCCTCCCTGGAGGCAGCAAAGGAGGCTGGGACTTGTGGACCTGGGTCATAGGCCACACCTGCCTTGGACCCCCAAATTCTGAGAGTTCCCACAGCAGGGGTCCTGCTGTTTCCACTCTGAGGGAGATCCCAGCAGCCTTGCTAGTGCACTTGAAAGTGATCCCTGAGCCTGAACACCATGCTCTTTCCTTGTGTATACATCATGGTCCTACTTTCCAACTCTGTGCAGATTTATTTATGGAAGAGGTAGGTTCCATAAATGATGTAATAAATATTCCTTTGATCCAAAAATAAAAAAAAAATAAGATCCTCTCCCAACCCGGAAAATCTCTCCACCAGGGTAGAGGACGAGAAGGAAAACAATTTTGTTACTGAATAAGCATTAAACCGGACTGTGGCACGCTTAGGCAGTTTATGGAGAGATCGTAGAAACAGAGAGAACTTCCACCCTTGCAGGTGGGCACACGGGCACGGCCCATTGCGTGCACACGCGTGCTTAAGATAAACAATATCTAGTCCACAAGTAAAAGGACCAAGCTGTACACTGAGCTTATCACATGCAGTTCTTCTTAAATTCACTAGACAGCCGGAGTGACCACCCATGTCAACCAATCAGCTTTATCCAGAGGGAAAACTACCGTGTTTCCCCTAAAATAAAATAGGGTCTTATATTTATTTTTCCTCAAGAAGACACCCTAAGGTTTATTGTCAGGGGATGTGTTATTTTTTTTAAGTACGGTACAACCATCTACATTTATTCACATACAGTGAAGTCGTCTTCTTCTGGAACATCACCCTCACTCTCCAAACCCCGAATCCCATCCTGAATGTCTTGCGACTCTGTTTCCTTTAGAACCGTCGGCCCCGATCTCTCCTGTGGAGTCACAGAGCTCTCACGGGGCGGATGGGAAGGGCTGCTCATGTTCCTTCCCGCTCTGCAACGACACGCACGGGTTGTACAGATGCGCTGCGCAGCCACGCCCACCACTAGGGCTTATGTTCGGGGTGGGGCTTCTATGGCGCACATGCTTAGACATCCTGCTAGGGCTTATTTCATGGGTAGGGCTTATTTTCAGGGAAACACAGTACCTTCTCCTACCTACGGCAGGAGGCTCCTACCCTCCCCCAGGACTGGGAGGCAGGACAGGCTCTTCCTTGCAGATTACGCTGTAAATCAGAGTTCCCAGGTCCCAAAAAAAGACGACCCTGCGTCTATGGGTCGCAAACCTGGCAAAAGTTATACTTCACTTTTAAAAAGATTCACATGCATCTCAAAGAGACAGAGAAAATATTTATAATTACAAGTTTTCTAAAGCAAACACCCTAAGGACAGAGTGGAAGAAGCCTGTTTCCTTATTTCCAACAGGAAGAATCAAGTTTCTTATTTTTTGTCTCTGCTTTTGCGCAGACAGGAGGAAGCTATGGGCAAAACTTTGTTTTAAAATGATTCCCTTTAGGGCCGGGCGCGGTGGCTCACGCCTGTAATCCTAGCACTCTGGGAGGCCGAGGCGGGCGGATTGCTCAAAGTCAGGAGTTCAAAACCAGCCTGAGCAAGAGCGAGACCCCTTCTCTACTACAAATAGAAAGAAATTAATTGGCCAACTAATATATACAGAAAAAATTAGCCAGGCGTGGTGGCGCATGCCTGTAGTCCCAGCTACTCCGGAGGCTGAGGCAGGAGGATCGCTTGAGCCCAGGAGTTTGAGGTTGCTGTGAGCAAGGCTGATGCCACGGCACTCACTCTAACCTGGGCGACAGAGTGAGACTCTGTCTCAAAAGAAAAAAATAAAATAAAATAAATAAATTTTTTATTTTAGATAAAATAGAAATAAATCATGGAATGCTTCTAAGGAGGAAAAACGGTAAAATTTCTTAAAGACGCATCTTAGGGGGAAACAGAAGTCACCACCCTGGGTGATGGGAAGCCACTTTATACAAAACGGTTTGCACATTTTTAAGTAGCTCCAAAAGCCAGCGACTGCACAACCGACAGCAGTTGCCATGGCAGCGGAAGTTGGTGTTGTTCTAATCTGCTCAGTGAGGAATTTTCTGGAGCGGCTGCCCGGGGGCAGGATGCTGCCACGTTCTTTCTGTGGAGTTTTGGTTTTCTCGCTGTCTTCCCGGGGAGGGACGGGCGGACCGGACACATGAGAGTCAGGGTGTGAGGGTGAGGCACAGACACGGCGCAAGGTCCAGCAGCCCCGAGCCGGAACCAGAGACTCGGGGGGAGTTGGAAGTGCCTGGGACCCCCCCATCTCCAACCCCGTCCTCAGAGGGGACCGGGCGGGAGGGAGGGACAGCCGCCACGTGGTCCTGTGTCCTGCACGGACGTCTGGGGGTCTGACGCCCCTGAACCCTCCGGTCCCTCCAATGACAGCAGGACACACTCGCTGTGCCGTTCCCCAGGTCAGACAGGGAGGGGAGGCTCGTGGGGGCCAAGGTGACATGTCAAAGGTCACGGGCTGGTGGCACAGCCAGGAGCAGAGTCCAGACTCCGGCCTCAAGGTGTGAGGAGTCTGGAATCGATCAGAGAGGGAACCAGTCTCCCAGGAAGGGGAGCGGCTGGCCTCAGGGTCAAGGGGGACAGAGCATGTGTCATCGGTGAATTTAGGCCCCGGTTACCCGGAAAGAGAGACAGAAGCCAGGAGGGGACATTGGCGGCACAGAGTAGGGCTTCACGAGGACGTGAGGCCCAGGACGGAGGGTGTTTGTCTGCTTCTCTCACTCCCCGAACTCAACACCCTGGAAGGGCGCTGGGCGTGAGCAGAGTCCTCGAGGAAAACCGCGGGTTGGCTATTGAGGGACTTCCTGCAGTGACACAAGGCTGGTGAGAGTCTAACCCAGCGGTGGTGGCTTTAGGGCCTCAGTAAGGACTAGAACAGGCCGGGCGCGGTGGCTCACGCCTGTCATCCCAGCACTCTGGGAGTCCGAGATGGGCGGATCGCTCGAGATCAGGAGTTCAAAACCAGCCTGAGCAAGAGCAAGACCCCGTCTCTACTATAAATAGGAAGAAATTATTAGCTGGACAACTAAATTGGCCAGGCATGGTGGCGCATGCCTGTAGTCCCAGCTACTCGGGAGGCTGAGGCAGGAGGATCGCTTGAGCCCAGGAGTCTGAGGTTGCTGTGAGCGAGGCTGACGCCACGGCACTCACTCTAGCCCGGGCGACAGAGTGAGACTCAGTCTATTCTCGTTAGTCCACGACGCGTGTTGACATGCCAGTGATGACGGTGATTTGCCACCTGTGCCATGAATGTTTGCCCCAGCTGTATTTTACCTTTAAGTTTTGACCGTGATGGATTTATAGACAGAGAAGGTTTGGGGTTTCAGTGAAATCTCTGGATCTTCCTTTAAGGGTTTCTTGCCTTTGCTACTGTGCTTTGCTAAAGCTTTCTCATGTGAGGTTAGAGAGACGTTCACCAGTGTTCTTAGGTCTTCTTAGTAGACCGCTGACTTTCTTCTCTCTTTCTCTCCTTTTTTTTTTTTTTTTTTTGAGACAGAGTCTCGCTTTGTTGCCCCGGCTAGAGTGAGCCCCGTGGCATCAGCCTCGCTCACAGCAACCTCAGACTCCTGGGCTCAAGCAATCCTCCTGCCTCAGCCTCCCGAGTAGCTGGGACTACAGGCATGCGCCACCATGCCCGGCTAATTTTCATATATATATATATTTTAGTTGGCCAATTAATTTCTTTCTATTCATAGTAGAGATGGGGGTCTCACTCTTGCTCTGGCTGGTTTCGAACTCCTGACCTTGAACAATCAGCCTGCCTCGGCCTCCCAGAGTGCTAGGATTACAAAACCCCAAAACCGCAGTACTGCTCGACCGGAAAAACGAACGCTAACTGCACAAACCTGGGGAGGTTTTTCCACTGCGTGTGTTTGTTTTGAATGAGTGCAACAGATCTGATCTTCTGACATTTTTTTTTTCCTCCCAGAATATGTTCCGGTTGATTAGGAAATAATTTGTTTCTAAACTGACTCTCTGCTCTTTCCAAGTCACACGGCGAACTAGATATTGAGCCTTTTGAGCATTTTCATCATGAACATGAAGAGAGAAATTAAGAGCCCTAAATTCTGCTTTATTAATCAGCGTGTTTTGCTGGGTTTATTTTGTGCCAGATAAAGGCGTATGAACAGGCACCGTGGTTTGTGAATTAAAACGTGAGCTCTTGTTTCATAGGGTCCGCAAGGGAACAGGAACCAGAATGTTCCGTGGGGCGTGACTCCACGTGGCCGGGGCCGTGGGCCTCTGGGTGTCTGTCTGTGGCAGGATCCGGATTCTCCACGGAGCCACGATCAGCAGCCCAGGTATTCAGACAGCAGCACAGACGGATCTCGGAGACGCAGGGCTGAGCAAGAAAACGGGAGGAAAACACCGGATTTATAACATAATACAGCAACGACGACTAAGAATTCACAGCCACAAGAGGCCAGTCCACAGAAGACACACACGCAAAAACGCACGCTAAAGACACAAGCGTGGCCTCCCACGGGGAGGAGAGTAATAATAAGAGGAGCTGGGGAAGCAGGATAAGAAAGAAGATTCCGGCAACACTGTCTCGGTTCCTTTTTCCTGTGTGTGTACTTCATAACTACATTTCGACTCTCTTCCCTTCTAAATCGGGAGAAAAGCCTCCCACCCACAATATCCTCGGGAGGAAGATGAATATTCACCACCTCGCTTCTCGAAATTGACATTTATTTTGTGATTCAAGAAGAGAAGTGGGCGGGAATAAATATCACGGCTGGGGAATTAAATCTGCAAAAAATAGGGAAAATAAATCGGGCTTTATTAATGAAACGTGAACGGGGCCCATGCGTCCGATCGGGGGGAGGGATGTGTTTACTTGGTGGGGTCTTAACTTGGGCGGGGAGAGACTTTAATTAGGGACTTTGCCTGTTTTCTCGGGAATGAGATTTTCTTCCCCGTGGTCTGAGTGCGAATCACCCCTGGACGGGACACCCACGGCGCGGGCGTGGCGTTCTGGCTCAGGAATGACTCGCGAACACAGCGATGGCACTCGCGGGACCGTCAGTCGCTGACACTGTCTCTCTGCTGCTGTGGGGCGTCACTGGGATTCCGGATGCTTCTTCCACGTCCTTCTGGGGGGTCAGGGGGGGGATTCCCAGCAGCCGGGGCAGGAACTGCAAGCAACACCTGGGTGGGATGGCGCCACCTGCACAGGTAGGTCCCCCATCCTGGGCCGGCCAGTCACTCAGGGCCCAAAGGCTGGGCCAAGTCTTGCTTTGGGTGAGATGTCAGAACCGGACGGAGAGGCAGGGAGCCCCCCATGACCCTTGCTGAGATTTTTGGGGTCACTGGGGGGGCAGCTCTGCCGGGCGACACCGTGGAACCCCCCTTACAGCCTTCCAGCACGGGGGGCTGCTCCCCCACCCAGGCCCGTCCCACCTGCGGCTGCCGCCGCCCGTTTGTGGACCGCCTGTGCTCAAGTGCCTGCTTCTCCGGCCAGATTCCGGCTGCTGGGGGTGGGCATCCCCTTCACGCCCGTTCCTAATCTTCCTGTCGGCCACCAGCCGGCCGGGGGCTGGCACACGCAGGCTCATAGGACCCTGTCGAATGAGCGTACGAATGAGTGAGCCTCTTTCTGCAACTTCGTGACCTCCCCTCGTGTCTATTCTCGAAAGCCACACTCACCTACAGTTGATTTCCGTGATCTTCCTGCGCCTCAACGCGCCCATCCGGGGCACGGGGACATCGACGTGTCCTCCTCGAGGGGCGCTGGGACGGTGGCCGGAGGAAACAGCGGTTTTCCAGCCTCCCCAGAGAGACACGGAGCTGCGATGGGGCTTCGCAGGTGAGAGCCCCGTGTAAACCCGGGCGCCGGAGCCTGCTGGCCTGCGGGAGTTATTCCGGACATTTCCTCGGGTGTCACCGGTAACTCGGAGCTCGCTGGTGACAAGCCGGCACATGCACTTACACGCGGCATGCGTGGTGGCGGGCAGGGAGGCCGACAGCCTGTCCCCAGAGCGGGGATTCCACTGTGGCCGGTGTCAAGCCACCAACCTGAAGCCACCGAGCAGGAAGCTGGGACAGGTGCACAGGTCAGCTGTCACCCGCCGCCCAGGCCAGTCCCAGCCACCACGGACAGGGACACACACATGCACCAAGGACGTAGGACGTGCTGTGGGGAGGCCCTTTGGTGCCCAGGACCGAAACTCAAGCCCTAAGACCCTGTGAGCTCGGCTTGGTGTGTGTGGGGGGGAAGGGGAGGTGCGCAGCTCGGCATGGGGGGCGCGCAGCTCGGCATGGGGGGTGGGGGCGCGCAGCTCGGCATGGGGGGTGGGGGTGCGCAGCTAGGCCTGGGGGGTGGGGGGCACGCAGCTAGGCCTGGGGGGTGGAGGCGTGCAGCTAGGCCTGGGGGGTGGGGGCGCGGAGCTAGGCCTGGGGGGTGGGGGGGCGCGCAGCTAGGCCTGGGGGGTGGGGGGGCGAGCAGCTAGGCCTGGGGGGTGGAGGCGCTGCAGCTAGGCCTGGGGGGTGGGGGCGCGCAGCTAGGCCTGGGGGGTGAGGGCGCGCAGCTAGGCCTGGGGGGTGGGGGGTGCGCAGCCGCCCTTCTGAGCAGAGAACCACCCGGCCCTGAGCGGGAGGCCCAGCAGCGGCCGCGGGGGGCGAGGAGCACGAGCTCTGCGGAGTCTCTGGGGTGCACAAGCCGTCCCCGCCCACTGTGAGGGCGGCGCTCGGGTCAGGGACTCAGCCTCGTGGCTGGGGGCCGATCTCATTCACAAAAATAAGACCCTGCCGTGGCTCTCACTCGGGCTGCTGGGACGCAAGGTCTCACCTGCTGCACAAGGGGCGGCCGGGCTCCTCACGTCTGGGCGCGTGTTTCCCAGCCCGGGCGGGGAAACGACCGTGACGCCCATCAGAGCACAGCAGGGGCCACGGGGAGCAGCTCCGAGGCAGTGACACGTCACCATTTACTGATTGTCACCTTTGCAAGGAGCTTCCACACGCCCCCCCACCCCGTCAGCCTCCGAATGCCCTCGCAAAGCTGACTCCAGCCCCGTTTCACAAATCTGGATGCATCTGGATGCTGACGGTCAGACGAAAGGCCCAAGACTGCAGGGTCCATCGTGCCGAACCAGCCACCTCCTTCCTGTCCTCGTCTGCCAAGCCCAGTGTTCTGTCCCCCATGGGGGGTGACCCGCCCATCCAGCCGGCCCAGTGTTAGCACCGGAAGTCCTACATCCTGGGAACCCCTCAGTCCCAGCAAACATGGCTGGTTTTAACCACTTCTGTACCAGCGTCGACTATAGTCGACAGCCACAGACGAACACACACAGCCCAGTGTCGACCGTAGCCGACAGCCACATATGAATGCGCACAGCCCAACGTCAACTGTAGCCGACAGCCACAGATGAACATGCACAGCCCAGTGTTGACTGTAGCTGACAGCCACAGATGAATGTGCACAGCCCAGCGTGAACTGTAGCCGACAGCCACAGATGAACGTGCACAGCCCAGTGTTGACTGTAGCCGACAGCCACAGATGAACGCACACAGCCCAGCGTCGACTGTAGCCGACAGCCACAGATGAACACGCACAGCCCAGCGTAGACTGTAGCCGACAGCCACAGATGAACACACACAGCCCAGTGTTGACTGTAGCTGACAGCCACAGATGAATGTGCACAGCCCAGTGTGAACTGTAGCCGACAGCCACAGATGAACGTGCACAGCCCAGTGTTGACTGTAGCTGACAGCCACAGATGAACGTGCACAGCCCAGCATGGACTGTAGTCAACAGCCACAGATGAACGTGCACAGCCCCGTGTCAACTGTAGCCGACAGCCACAGATGAACACGCATAGCCCAGCATGGACTGTAGTCAACAGCCACAGATGAACATGCACAGCCCCGTGTCAACTGTAGCCGACAGCCACAGATGAACGCCCACAGTGACTTTAGCCGACAGCTGTGACGTGACTTTTCTAATTTTTCATCTATCAAAATAAAATTGTGAACATTTAAAAATAACGTCACGAGAACATACATGTGTATGTTACCTGTTCTGATGTGCATCACAAGCAAAGCTGCCTGTAAAGTAAAACAAGCTCTCAGGGCTTCCAAGCTTTCCTCGCCACACAAGAGCAAGACGGACGCGTCGTCAATGCGCAGCGCAGACTATACCGTGTGGACTGTGAGTGCCGGCTGTGGGCGAGGTGTCGCGGCCGGTGAGCACCGGACCCAAGTGGTTAAAGTCAAAGTCCTGTGCCCCGTGAACCCCGGCCTTGGGCAAGCAGGAACAGGCGGCCACCCTAATCCCCAGCCCACCCCAGAACTCAGGGAGGGGGAGGCGCTGCCTCTGGCCAGGGCGGTGGAAATCCAGGCGGGAATTCAGGAGCAAGTTTCCATGGTGGGGCCCCGAGGCTGGAAGGCGGGGGTGCACCAGGATGGGGAGCTGGACACCTTTCAGGCAGAAATGGAAATCCCGTGAACAGGAGAGGGGTCTCGGTGCTTTAGGGGGCTGGCGGCTGGGGTCATCAGGGAAATGGAGGTGCCACTCTCGCTGTGCTTTCCGGAAGGAACGAGGTCTCAGAGGCTGCAGAGCAGTTTCACAGGCCAGAACCTGACCACGGAGGCCGCCAGCCCCTCCCCAGCGTTCATTCCTTCCTCTTCCTCCCCAGCGGAAACCCTTCACCTTGGGCAGCCGAGTCTCCGGCTAGGAGAGTGTGTTTCCAGCCTCCCTTGCACAGTGGCCAAGGAGACGTACCGTGTTTCCCCAAAGATAAGACAGGGTCTTATATTTATTTTCCCTCGAGAAGACACCCTGGGGCTTATTCTCAGGGGATGTGTTATCTTCCCCTCAAAGCCTCAGCTTGCAGCACACACAGGACGGCCGGGACCCGACAGGGAGAGCCGGCCTTGCTGGTGGGGCTGCCCGCACCTTTCCGGTCACCTCTGGGACAGCAGCTGTCAGGACGGGGCGGATGAGAAGGGCTGCTCGTGTTCTTTCCCGCTCCGCGACGACACGCACGGGTTGTGCAGACGCTGCGCAGCCACGCCCGTCACCAGGGCTGATTTTCGGGGTGGGGCTTCTATGGCGCACATGCTTAGACATCCTGCTAGGGCTTATTTTTCGGGTGGGTCTTATTTTCGGGGAAACACGGTAAGTGGAGATTGCTGGAATGACTTCCAGAAAGGCTCCTTTTCAAAAGAAATCGGACAGCCGGGGAATGCCCTTTTGCCTCTTCCTGTTTTTCTTCTTGCCCGGAACTTGCGTGTGATGACCAGAGTGCCAGCAGCCATCCTGTGGCCCTGAAGGTGAAAGCAACGTGTAGATGAAGTCATAGCAAAAAGACGGAGAGAGGCTGGGTCTCTCTCATGACCACCCTGGACCACCCACTTCCAGACTTGCTTACGTGAGAAAGCAAACCCTCACTAGGCCGCTAGAGTGGATGCTCTGCTGCTGGCAGCCAAATAGCATTCCTCCAGCCAGGGCACGGCTCGAGCAAAGGCACTGGGGCAAGAATGCCCACGGCTTTCGTGCTGCCATGGTTACTCCCCCGGGGCTTAGCTAAGTGTCTGTGGGTTTCCAAGTTCAGGATCTCGCCCCTGGGCCTCCCCCGGGCAACATACGTGGTGTGTGACGCAGCCCTGAGACCAGGGACCACGCAGACCCTGAGACCTGCTTTGCCCCTGGTGCTCCCAGGCGTCTCCCGCCATCCGCCCCGTCAGTCCACGGAAGGAGCGAGCCCAGGGAATGAGCGTGCAGGGAAGAAAAGCAGAAAACAAAAGGGCCGATTCTCGGCTTTTGAGTTACAGAACAGACTTTTGGGATGCCAGACCCACACGCTCGTTTGAGAGAAAGGTTTTCCGAGTCTCAGAAGCCCGGACACTGCACATCCCGAGAAACTTCAAATCACCGGCAGCAGCAGAAGGCCCCGCAGGCTTCCTGAGAGCAGAGCACACGGCGTGCACAGGAGGAGGAGTAGCCGGACCGGCTTCCGCGATCCCAGCCGCGGGTCGACAGAAACGGCGACACCTCCAAGAAAGTCCCTGTCAGCCTGAGAGCCCGAGCCGAGCAGAACCATCCGTCCAGAGGAGAGGGGACCCACAGCGTCCTCAGACACCCAAAGACCCCAATGCTCTGTCTCCGACACACACCCCTCCTTTCAGTGGCAAGTGCAGGGCAGGAAAGAGAAAGACGTGGGACTCGGAAAGCCAGAATCCGTCCCCGGGGAGCCGTGAAGGGGCCTCAGGAAAGTGTATACAGTCGGCCCAGAGAGCAACCAGGAGGTGGAGCATGTGGGAAAGAAAACCTGCAGCCCCAGGCACAGAGAAGAGCAGGCAGAGGGTCGCAGTGTCTGGAGGCGTGGTAGTCTTGGTAACTGTGGTCATCATGATAACTGTGGGCATCATGGTCGTCGTGGTAACAGTGGTCGTCATGGTAACCGTGGTCGTCGTGGTAACCGTGGTCATCGTGGCAACCGTGGTCATGTGGTAACTGTGGTAACCGTGGTCATTGTGGTAACCATGGTCATCTTGGTAACCATGGTCATCGTGGTAACCATGGTCATCGTGGTAACCATGGTCATCGTGGTAATCATGGTCATCGTGGTAACCATGGTCATCGTGGTAATCGTGGTAACCATGGTCATCGTGGTAATCATGGTCATCGTGGTCGTCGTGGTTGTCATGGTGATCGTGGACTCTGCTCGCCAGGAAGCACCATCCGCATGCTTACAACTCGAGAGAACACACCAACACAACGGCCAAAAGTGTCTGAGGCCACGGCGAGCTGGGGTCGGAAGCGGAGGGTTGTGGGCGCATTTCAGTTCACGTCTACCGTGAGGAAACGTGAACCGGCACGTTCTGCCCATTTTCTGCCTGTATCTTTTGCCATTTCTAGATGTGAGTCCCTTGTCAGCTGGGGTCTCTGCAGCTGGTCCTTTTAGCCCCTGGACAGGGTCGCCATCCCTGTGGTCCGTCAACCTCTGCAATGCACCCTTTCCCGCCCCTCCCTCCGAGTTGAGACACCTGTGGTCCTCGGGAGTGCTGGGACGCTGGGGAGCGCCGAGGTTCTTCGACGTTGAGATTGCAGCATCGCAAAGCAAGCAAACCACCTCACCTTCAGCAGAAACAGGAGCATGCTGCAATCCCCAACCCTCACTAAAAAGCCTGTTTTCTGCCTTCAGCGTTCTCTGGGTCTTCTTTGACACGAAGGGCTGCTGAGCAGACAGAACTGAAAAATACTGGCGATCTGTGCAGCTACTCACGGATTCCACGTCAAACAGAAACACAGTGCACCGCGGTCAAAAGCCGGTGCCAGACTGACGTGCCCGACCCCCAGGAGCTCTCCCCGGCCAGCCCCGGGCCGTAGTGGTGCCAGCCAGGCGGGGGAGGTTGGAACTAAATCGTGAGCGTAGCAGCAGTCAGTTCAGCCCTCGTGACTGACTAAAGTTCTAACTGCGCCCGTCAGTCTGGGAGGATTATTTGCATTGGAACTTACTTTATTCTTTGGCATTTTAAATTCATCCATTTTTTAAATAAAACAAAAATATTAAAAATGAACAAAAATGTATTAATAATACACATAAAAGGGTCTGTTCTGTAAAACTTGGATTCAGGCAAAAGGCCTCACTTAAGGACCCAGAAGGCCACCTGTGGTCTCTGCAGGTTCCCCACCCCTGGATTAGTTCCTGCAAGAACAAGTTGTTATAAAGTGAGGGGCCCTCCATGGTGTCCCCCCCACAGGTGTCCATGTGCCCTTTGACCCTCTACCGTGCGACGACACAGCACGCGAGCCCCTGCCAGGAGCCTGCAGATCCGGTCCCAGTCCCTCAGGCTTTCCAGCCACCAGAATTATAAGCTAAATATACCTTTTCATTATGAACTACCGCGTTTCCCCAAAAATAAGACCTCCCCATAAAATAAGCCCTAGCAGGATTACTGAGCATGTGCGCAATAGAAGCCCACCCCGAAAATCAGCCCTAGTGACGGGCGTGGCTGCGCAGCGCGTCTGCACAACCCGTGCATGTCGTCGCGGAGCGGGAAAGAACACGAGCAGCCCTTCCCATCCGCCCGTGAGAGCTCTGTGGCTCCACAGGAGAGATCGGGGCCAATGATTCTAAAGGAAATAGAGTCGCAAGAAATTCAGGACGGGATTCGGGGTCTGGAGAGTGAGGATGATGTTCCAGAAGAAGACGACTTCACTGTGTTTGAATCAATATAGATGGTTGTACCGTACTTAAAAAAAAATAACACATCCCCTGAAAACAAGCCCTAGGGTGTCTTCTCGAGGAAAACTAAACATAAGACCCTGTCTCTTTTTCGGGGAGACACGGTACCTCAGCAGGAGGGCACAGGTGCTGAGCTCCCCTCCCACCCCCTAGAAGGACTCGAAAGGTCGGTCGGCTGGGCTCTGACCCCACTGGGGGAGGTGGGAAGCTTGGGCTCATCTTTCACGTCATTCTGTTTATAAGTGGACCCCAGCCCTCCGCGTGTAGCACAATTTGATTAGCAGAGGCAAGGATGGCAGGCTAAGACCCCTGAGTTCTAGTTCCAGTTGGCAATAAACTTTCTGTGTGACCTTGAGGGTGTCACTTTCCCAGTGACAGATGAGCAGCTCAGAGGGGATTGTCCCCAAGTCCCCTGCCAGTGCTGAGAGAGCCAGGGCCCCCAGGAGACAGCGGGAACAGGAAGACCGGACGGTGCGAGGGAAGCAGGTACTAAGCAACCACCCGCAAAGGTCTGAGCTTGCAGCAGGAGACCCCAGAGGCCGGTGCCCTGCCCTGCAGTAAGGGCCACCCCGGTCCTAGAGTGCAAAAGCGGGGACAGTCACGGGAGCCCAGGGACAGAGCTGCATGGGGAGGCCCCGGCGGGAGAGACGCAATGCCAGCCTCACTCTCGTCTCTCCCTCCAGGAAAACGGTTCTCCCGGCCCCCACCCAACTGGAGGGCTGGATGCAGGTGAGACCAGGCACGGACGGCAGCCCTCTCGGGACCTGAGCAGGGTGGACAGGAGGGAGAGCAAGTCCGGAGGGACGAACGGAAGCTTCGCAGCCAAGCTCCGTACACGGCGGCGGCCACGAGATTGCGCTGCACTCCATCTGCTGTGCTCATCGAGGACAGGATGTGTTTTCTTTTTTCCTTTATTTTTTTGAGACAGAGTCTCACTCTGTCGCCCAGGCTAGAGTGAGTGCCGTGGCGTCAGCCTCGCTCACAGCAACCTCAGACTCCTGGGCTCAAGCAATCCTCCTGCCTCAGCCTCCCGAGTAGCTGGGACTACAGGCATGCGCCACCGCGCCCGGCTCATTTTTTCTATATATTTTTAGTTGGCCAATTAATTTCTTTCTATTTATAATAGAGACGGGGTCTCACTCTTGCTCAGGCTGGTCTCGAGCTCCTGACCTTGAGCGATCCGCCCGCCTCAGCCTCCCAGAGTGCCGGGATGACAGGAGTGAGCCACCGTGCCCGGTCTGGACGTGTTTTCCTTTACTTACAGTCTGCCACGTGCCTGGCTCACCCACCCATGAATCTTTTGACCTCCATCCTGGGTCAGCAGGGAGGCCTAACCACACAGTTCCTGGGAGGGCCGTGCATGGCATAAACGCAGAGGCGGTGAACGGGGGCCAGGGGGATTTGCCGCCGGTGGAATTGGAGCTTGGGGCACGTGGCAGAGGCCCCTCCTTGGTCTGCTGCTCATCTCTCGACCTTGGTAGGCCCCAGAGCCACAGGGACGCTGGACCGAGTCAGAGGAGAAGAACGTTGCTTTCCCCGGCCCTGGAGCTCACAGCCACCCAAACCTCTGCAGCCTCCGTGCACAGCTGCAGAGATCCGGGTTTGCTCCTGAGTGACGGGGCTTATTAAACCCAGCCGCTAGCTCCGTGCCAACCTCAGCGCTCTGTGGACAGAGCGTGGGCGTCTCCTCTCCCAGGGCCCTCTGGGCAGTCACGGAACTGACCTCACACGGGACACCCCGAAGAAAACAGCAGCAGATGTTAAGGCGTGGGAACAACGCAGACCAGGTTTTCTGGGCACAGTGCAGTGGAATCATTAATAAGCGAAAGCGAGCGAAATAATCTACTCGGACGTTCGGAAAGTATTCGGTTCAAATTCGATTAACTCTCTGCCTAAAAAAAAATAACTTAACTTCAGACGATTTTCTACATGTGGAAATCAGAAATGTACATAGCGATTCTATCCGATCTGGAAAAATTCCGCGCTTATAAGGAAAGGGCATAGTCTTAAACCCTGTTGTCACTCAACAAGAAAGAGTGAGAATAAACTAATTAAGCATTTAAGAAGTTGAGGAAAAACAACAAAACAAGTCTAAAGAAAGGCGGAGAAAGAACTTAGTAAACATAGGTGTATAAATAATGAACTAGGAAAAAAATAGAATTGACAAATAAATTGAAAGGCTTAATAACATAATTAAAACTCTTTTAAGAAAAGACAGATAATATAAAACCACAAAATCAGCACCTAAAGAGGGGGAATTAACACACATGGAGAAAATTATAAGAATCGTAAGAAAATATTTGGTAGACCTATGTAATAAATTGAGAAATGTAAATAAATTATCTTGGAAATCATAACTTACCAAGATTTATTCAAGAAGAGATAGAAAAACTAAATACACTGATAATAAGGTAAAAATCCTCCATGACTAAGTGAGATTTGTCTAATAAATACAAGAATTGCCTAAATCCTCAGAAATGTATTGATGTGTTCCAGTTGTCTAGCTGTCAAGTCCAACAGAGGAACTAAACTTTTAGAAATGAGTGTCTCAAGACAGTAGTGGCTTAAAAAAATAAATACATAGATAGTAATAATTTTCTTACATACCAAGAATTGCCAGTTTTTTAAAAATAGGCAAAAAAAACCCCATATTTCCAATGGTAACCACAAAACATAAGATATCCAGAAACAAATTAGATAAAAAATGTGTAAGACAAAACCGGGCGTGGTGGCTCACGCCTGTAATCCCAGCACTCTGGGAGGCCGAGGTAGGTAGATCAGGAGTTCAAGACCAGCCTGAGCAAGAGTGAGACCCTGTCTGTACCAAAAATAGAAAAAAAAAAAAAAATTAGCCGGGCATGGTGGCGCATGCCTGTAGTCCCAGCTACTCGGGAGGCTGAGGCAGGAGGATCGCTTGAGCCCAGGAGTTTGAGGTTGCTGTGAGCAAAGCTGATGCCACGGCACTCTAGCCCGGGAGATAGAGTGAGACTCTGCCTCAAAACAAAAACAAAGAAATGTGTAAGACATATACAAGGAAAAGTAAACAGGTTCTCTGAATGCTCCACCTGCACACGCCCGCACGCGCACACGCCGTACCACTCAGAAACTCCACGCACACAGCAAAGGACACACGTGTCTCACACGCACTGGAAGTCCTCACAGGCAGGGACCGAAAGCCCATGACACCCACGGACACCCACCTCGGCCTAATGCTGCCACCAAGCCCCGTCCAGAGTCCGGCAGAAGACCCTCAGGGAGACTCGGCAGGACTGGAACCGGGGATGTCCCTGCCTCTCGCCAGCAGGCCCAGGGGACGTGGAGGCGTCCTGACTCTCCCTCTTGGCTCCTCCTGCCCTACAGAGACCTCAGCCGGGAGGGCTGGGAGGTGGGCACCCCCTGAGCCAGCTCCTCGGAACCCGCCATCCCGGCTCCTCTGCTAGACTCTGGGCACGGCGTCTCCACCCTGCGGATCTCTGTGAACCCGGTTCAGAAGTCCTGGTTCAGAGGGCGACACGAGGCGAGCAAGCCCAGACGCACTGGTGACATTCCTGCGCACACCCGCTGCACCCCTGCTCGAGGTGGCCGCAGGCTTGCCGGACAGCGCACGCAGAAGTGGGCGTGCCCGCCTCTTGCAGCCACGGCGAGGCATGCCCACCCCTCCCTGGGCCCCGCACCCAGCCCAAGCCGGGCCAGCCTGGCAAACAATGTCTGCCTAGCCAGCTACCCCTTTAACCACTTCGGTCCGGCGCCAACCGGCCGAGACACCTCGCCCGCAGCCGGCACTCGCAGTCCGCACGGCGGTCTGTGCTGTGCGTTGACGACGCGTCCGTCTTGCTCTCGTGTGACGAGGAAAGCTTGGAAGCACTGAGAGCTTGTTCTACTTTACAGGCAGCTTGACTTGCAATGTGAATCAAAACAGGTAACATATGCATGTATGTTTTCATGACGTTATTTTTAAATGTTTGCAATTTTATTTTGATAAATGAAAAACTAGAAAAGTCATATCATGGCTGTCGGTTACAGTCGCTGTGCGTTCGTCTGTGGCTGTCGACTACAGTCGACGCCGGGCTGTGTGAATTCATCTGTGGCTGTCGACTATAGTCAATGCCGGGCTGTGTGAGTTCGTCTGTGGCTGTCGACTACAGTTAATGCTGGGCTGTGCGCGTTCGTCTGTGGCTGTCGACTACACTCAACGCCAGGCTGTGCTTGTTCATCTGTGGCTGTCGACTACAGTCGACGCCAGGCTGTGCGCGTTCGTCTGTGGCTGTCGACTACAGTTAATGCTGGGCTGTGCGCGTTCGTCTGTGGCTGTCGACTACACTCAACGCCGGGCTGTGCTTGTTCATCTGTGGCTGTCGACTACAGTCGACGCCAGGCTGTGCGCGTTCGTCTGTGGCTGTCGACTACAGTCGACGCTGGGCTGTGCGCGTTCGTCTGTGGCTGTCAACTACAGTCAACGCCGGGCTGTGCGCGTTCGTCTGTGGCTGTCGACTACAGCCGACGCTGGTACCAAAGTGGTTAAGCGGCTTCCAAGGGCCCTGAGCTCCGAGTGGAACCGAGGGGAATGGCCGCAGAGGGGCCGGCCTCGGCTCCACCCGGGTTTCCGTGTGTGGAGACGGGAAGGAAACCAGCGTGCCCGCAGCGCAGATAAGCGTAGCCCGAGTGCCAGGGCTGCTGCCCCTCCTCTCCCCGGCACGAGGCTTCGAGCTGTCCAGCAAGGCCTGCCTGGAGCTCCCGCAGCCCCAAGACCAGCTCCAGGGCTCGCTCAGGCTCCCGAGCCAGGACGGGGCCGAGAGTGGGTCCAGAAGGGATTATCTCCACCCAAGCTGTAGGGCCGTGGTTCTCAACCCTGGCCGAGCACTGGCACGACCTGGGGAGCTTTTACAAGCACGGACGCCCGGTTCCCACGCTCAGAGATCCCGACTTAACGAGCCCGGGCTGCAGCCGGAGCGCAGCGGTCTTCAGAACCCCTCCAGGTGCTTACAAAGTGGACCAGGGTTCTGACCCACCAGGGCTGAGTTCTTTGGCTGATCGACACCCCTGATCAGAATCTCTTCCCCAGACCCCGGGGGGAAATGGAGACTCTCCTGCTACACTAGGGCCCAGACCGTTCTGGAAGGGAGCCCTGGGCTGGTCTGTGCCCCAGCAAGTACGAGCTGTGCTTTTTTTTTCGTCACTGTGCCCCCAAACCCGGCCCACACCTGGCGCAGACCAGGGGCCAAGTAGACACTGGAGGAACGAAATGAAATGTGGGTGAATGAATGAATGAGTGAGCGAATGAATGAATCCCACCCCTTCCCACTTCACGAGTGCCCTGGGTCTTCTAAAGTGTGGTCTGCAGACACGCAGCTTATCGAGGGCGGTTAGAAAGCAGATTCTCAGGCCCTGTTGCAGGTCCCCGGACGAGACTCTGCGCTTCCACCAGACCCCAGGTGACTCACGCGCACGTGGCTATAACGTCAGTTCTGCCACGAATCCGTGGCTCCCCGGCGTGGCTGCGCATTAGAATGACCCGCGGAAGCACGCGGCCCCCTGATGCTCCTTCCTGGGTTCCCGCTAAACGTCCCCAGGCAGTGCCACTGCACCATGGGTCTGTCTGCCACGTGGCCTCCACGTGGACCCAGGCGTGGGAGACCATCCCGTGACCATCCCGCCCCCCCCGAGGATGAAAGCCAGCCCCACACCTGCACCCGGGGGCCCCCACCCAGCTCCCCATAAACCTCCGGGATGGGCTGCCCGGTGCAACTCCAACCTGTCACTTCCTGGCTGGGTGACCCTGAGCAAGTCACTCAACTCCCCCGTGCCTCAGTTTCCCCCATCTGTACGATGCATTGGGTTGCGTGAAGATGAGATGGCTTAATTTGATCTAGAACACTTAGAGCAGTGGCCCGTCCCTGAGGTTTTCCCTGGCTCCGTAACGGGCGGGCGAGCACGAACAGTGTGGGTGGGCAGGGCCCAGAGAGGACCTCGGCCCCGGAAGGTGCTTCCACTCGGGGAGCGGGCGGGAGGCAACCGGGTCGCCCTGGGGGAAACAGGGCCGATCCTGGCGGCTCAGCCCTGCCCCTACTTTCCATCACTTGTGAAGAAAAATCAGCCTGGAGGATGCCCTAGAGTCCCCGCCCGCTGGGGTGAGGCCGGAGAGGGAGGACCGAGGCCTTGGAGGCCGGTCCACGTCCGGAGGAGCTCATTCCTCCCCGGTGGGGCCTCCCAGGGCTCCCCCCAACCCGCCCGGGCGCCCCACCCCCAGCCCCTTCCCCAGCAAGCCAGACCAAGGGGTGTGTGTGTGTGCGTGTGTCCCCGTGTGTGTCCCTGTGTGTGTGTCCCTGTGTGTGTCTGTGTGTCCATATGTGTGTCTGTGTCTCCCCGTGTGTGTCTCCATGTGTGTCCCCATGTGTGTCTGTGTGTCTGTGTCCCCATGTGTGTGTCCATGTATGTCTGTGTGTGTCCGTGTGTGTCTGTGTGTCTGTGTCCATGTGTGTGTCTATGTGTGTGTCTGTGTGTCTGTGTGTGTATCCTCGAGTGTGTCCACGTGTGTGTCTCTGTGCGTGTCTGTGTGTGTCCGTGTGTGTTTGTGTGTGTCCCTGTGTGTATGTCTGTGTGTCCCTGTGTGTGTCCCCATGTGCGTGTATCCGTGTGTTTGTGCGCGCGTGTGTCTGCAGGTGCACGGAAAGGACTGCGGACTGCGCCCTGTCCCCACCACCCCGCCCCAGGTGCGCGGGCGCCCCTCCCACGCGAGTGCGGGGCAGACGCTGCCAGGCGGCCCGGCCGGCCTCTGCAGCAGCGTTGGCGTGAGCTCCCCGCTCCCCGCGCCCCGCGCAGCCCCGCTCCCCACGCCCCGCGCCCGCTCCCGCGCCCCGCGCAGCCCCTAGCTCTCCTCTCCCCGTGCCCCTCTCCCCGCTCCCCGCTCCCCGCGCAGTCCCCGGCTCCCAGCTCCCCACCCAGCCCCCAGCTCTCCGCCCCGCTCCCCGCGCCCCGCGCCCCGCTCCCCCCGCAACCCCCAGCTCTCCGCCCCGCTCCCCGCTCCCCGCGCCCCGCTCCCCCCGCAGCCCCCAGCTCTCCGCCCCGCTCCCCGCTCCCCCCGCAGCCCCCAGCTCGCCCGGCCCGCGCGCCTCCCGGTGCAGCGTGCGGGCGCTGTGACGTTCTCGGATAAATGCCGTGTAACTGTGTAGGCGAACGGGAGCTAAAAATAAGAGCGGAAAATCTATCATTAAGGTATCATTGCGCCAGCGCAGCTATTTGAAGGCTCCCATGGTCCCCGGCGCCCGTGTTTGAAGCCCGCCTTCAGGCTCTGGGGTATTTGCAGAAAACTCCCCGCAGCGGCTCGCCAGCCAGACCTGGGGCGCAGGGGGTGGCGCCGGTAATTATGGCAGCGCTCAAAATAAAATAAAATGAAATAAATCCAAAGCTCACCTCGCCCTCCCCACCTCACCCCCTGCGCGGTCGTTGGCCGCGGGAAGCCGCTGGAGGGGGCCGGAGGCCGAGCTGGATGTAGTCTGGCCAGTTACGCACAGACTGGGACTGGACGCTCTTTCAGACCCATCTCGCCATCCACCTTGGGTCAGAAAAACAAAGTGCCGGAGAGCTCTGGGGCAGGGAATGAGAACTGCGAGTTAACCCCAGGGCCTCCGCGCACCGCGGCGGGGAGCAAGGAATTCCGGGGATGGCGAGTCTCCCGGACTCCGTTGGGTTAAACGAAGATTGATCCGATTTGCTTTTTTAACACCCGAAGGAGGAAGGGAGGCCAGGGGAGGAGGGCAGGATTGCGTGCGCGTGTGCGTGTCTGGGAGGGAGGCGCCAAGGTGCAGCCTGCGCCTCGGCGGGCGGCGTGCGTGTCCTGCCCGCGCGGCCGGAACGGGCTCTTCGAGGGATCGCGTCACATGACTCCGCCTGCCCCTCGCAGCGCGCAGATCGCCGCTCCCCCAGTGTGCCCGGCGCCGGGGGAGGGTCGGGCGGCATCTCCCGGGCCTGGGGCTCTGCGGCGGCGGCGCGGAGAAGCGGTCCCAGCGGGTGGGGAGCGGCACATCTGGATTGGCGAAGCCGCGGCCCGGCGCCAGATCCCGGAGCGTAGCCATCTGGGGGGAGGGGACAGCGAGGGGGAGCGAGCGAGCGCCGGAGAGAGGCGGCAGCGCGGCGCGCACCGACCGGGGGCTGCGGGGTGCCGCGCGGAGAAGATGTAAGCCCTGGGGTCTCGCAGCCTCCCAGCACCATGCAGAAGGGCATCCGGCTGAACGATGGCCACGTCGCGTCCCTGGGGCTGCTGGCGCGCAAGGACGGCACGCGCAAGGGCTACCTGAGCAAGCGGAGTTCGGACAACACAAAATGGCAAACCAAGTGGTTCGCGCTGCTGCAGAACCTGCTCTTCTACTTCGAGAGCGACTCGAGCTCGCGGCCCTCGGGGCTCTACCTGCTGGAGGGCTGCGTCTGCGACCGCGCGCCCTCCCCCAAGCCGGCGCTCTCGGCCAAGGAGCCGCTGGAGAAACAGGTGAGGCGACCTGACCTCCTCGCGCCCCGTCCCGAGGGTTCGGGCCTTGGGCTGCCCGGTGGCGCCGAACTTTGGCCCCTGGAGGCTCTCGGCGCCCTGCGCAGCTGGGGGTCTGGGTCCTGGTCGGCAGCGGCGGCGCGCGACCCTGCGGGGCAGCGGGGGCAGGGACTGCGGACGGACGCGGAGCAGGTGTGGGCTGCTGCGGCTGCCCTTCGCCCACTGAGCCCCTGCGAGGCGGGGACGAAGGGGCCGAGACCCCAGACGCGGGGGGAACCGGGTACGAAGGACCGGAGACCAGACCCATGTCCAGCCAAAAATGGTGCTCCCAACCCCCACCTCCGCCCGCCAGCGCTCCCAGCCCAGATCCACTGCCCCGACCAGGAAGTCGCCGCCGTTGTCCGCGCGCCCAGGAGCAGGGAGGGCGCAGCGGAGGCGTCCCGAGCTGCTGGCCCAGGCGGCCTCCCTGCAGCGGGGGGCGAAGGGCAGCCTGCGCTACTTCCCCCGAGCTGGGGGCTGGGGGGTCACAGGGGTCGGATCGGTACCCTCGAGCGTGGTGGGCTCACGAAGAGCCCAGGGGCTCCGGGACCTCCGGGTCGCGCGCGAGGGCCAGGGCTGCTGCGGAGGCCGCGGGGGGCAAGTGGGCGCTCCGCTCCTCCCCCACCCTGCGCCGCTGGGGCGCTGCGCTCGGCTCCCCGAGCTGCCCAAGCTGCGCGGCTGCAGGGCCCGGCCTGAGTCTGCGGGGACCGCGGCGGGGGTGAGCCCTGGGCGCGGAGGGCGGGCGGGCGGGCGTCTGCGGTGGCCCGGGGAGCCCTGAGAGAGCGCGCGAGGGGCAGCCTTCCGCTTGATGCGCTTTCTGGAGGCGGCTGCGGCCCCTGCCTCGGGCAGGTTAAGCAGATGACAGTGAGTCCTAAGATGTCACCGCCGGCAGGAACCTGACATCCATCCGTGGGGCCCAGCCGGCTGGAGGCTGCT
Source organism: Microcebus murinus (assembly GCF_040939455.1). Lineage (NCBI taxonomy): Eukaryota > Metazoa > Chordata > Mammalia > Primates > Cheirogaleidae > Microcebus > Microcebus murinus. Next base: position 403,370 of record NC_134110.1, on the reverse strand, counting down.
GGCAGGGGACGTTGGGGGCCGAGAGAGAGAGACATTCACCTGTCCCACGTCATTTCTGGAATCGAGGCCCGGAGGGTGCAGACGGTGGGTGGCGGTGGAATTGGTTGAAATCAAAGCGTCTCTTGAGGTTGCCCCTAATTTTAAGGCCGGAGAGCTGAGATGGGTGCCTGGCTCATCTTTCCTTCCTTGAGCCCAGCCATGGTTTGGGAGACGGTTTCTGGGGACCCGGAACGGTGGACAGGGACTGTCGAGGGCGGGTGTCTGGGGGTGCCCAGCCGCCTGGCAGGCAGGGCTCCCAGATGGCCCAGCTCGGGGGAGGGCCCGCATCTCCCTGAGCGTAAAGCCCCGGTGAGCCTTGAGGTCGCGTTCAGGAGAGCCAGATGCAGGGACTCTGCTCCCAGCCCCTCCGGCCAAAATCCACCTGCCCCTACCTGGGCTCTGCTCCGGCCCCTCCTGCCCTGAGCTCCTACAGCAGGTGCCAGAGCCGAGCTCCTGGGCAGGCGGGGAGGAGGTGTGGGCTCATACCGTCTGTTCTCAGCACCCTGACGTCAAGACACCCGGGCCTGAGCCTGAACCTCAGCTCTGTGACTTCCTGTGTGACTTCCGTTAACTCACTAAACTTCTCTGAGCCTCAGTTTTTTGAAACCTGCAAAATGCAGACAATAACAACACTGACCTTCCCGGGGGTTTTGAGAGCCCCGAATTCGATAGCGTTCATCATACTTGCAGTGCACTGCAGCTGGATCTAGATACATCTTAGTTGCATCTGAATTATTCCCACCAGGACAGGGTGGTTCCGGTCACTGGATGTCAAAGCAGAACGTTCCGGAACCTCAGCTTTAGGTTGCGCGGCCCTGCCTACCGTTTTACAGACTGAGAAACTGAGGCCCGGAGGAGGGAAGGGAGCACCAGCAGCACAGAGAGAGTCAGGCCTAGAATTCGCCCCGAGTGTAAGAAGCCCCGAGTTGGCTCCGGGGCGCCCAGCCCCCGGCTCAGGCGTGGAATCCCGCTGGCCACGGATCTCGGGAGGGACTTGGGGGCACGCTCACCCACGCTCGGAGCCGTTCCCCAGAACACGGCCAGCCGGGGTCCCCGGGTGTGTGCACTGAGGCCAGACAGCGTGGGGGGCGGCAGGCGGCGCTCTGTCGTTGCCCGGCCGGGCGCGGGTTCTCGTTCAAGGCGCCGTCTCCTCCTCCCGCCTCACTCCCACGTGTCCCGTCTGACCACGGAGCGGGTTCGGCTCCTGTAGGAACACAGACCCGCTCTCTTAGCGTGTGCATGTGTGTGCGGAATCCACAGCTGTGTCTTCTCTAAGTCTCTGAGCAAGACGCGCGGCCCCAACAGCCCTTGCTCCGAGTCTCCCCAGACACACGTGGGTGCCCCGTGGCGCAAACCGCGGAACATGGCTTGGGGGGGGTGACATCTCCTGGCCATGCCGTGACCAGGTTTGGGGCCCTCGGAAGCCGGACCCAAAACCTGCCCGCACGTGACAGGCTGCGGGGTTGAAGCCCCCGGCTTGACTGGACTAGCCGGCGTCTGGTGGGGGCGTGGTTTTAGCGGGACGTGGTTTCCTCGAGGGTCCGAGCGTACGGCGTCCTACCCAGACAGTTTCCAAAGGGATGGAAGCCACGTCTTGGCTGGGAACCGCCCGCCCCGTCCCCCCACCGTGGCTGGACGGGCTCAGGGACCAGCACACGGCGGACACTCAGGAAACGCTTACTGAGCGGGACTCGTTCTCGCTCGGCTAACAAGCATGTTCATCGCATGTTTTATGTCCTGAGGGTGACCGGGTGCTGGGCCTTGTGCTGCGTCCTCGGCCTGAGAGGCTGACTGTCACAGACCCGGAGCCCCCCAGGAAGACACCGTGCACCGTGTCGAGACCTCGGGGAGCCCCAGCCCCAGCCCGGCGTGGGGCGGTCTCATCTAGCTGCGTCTGCCCTCGTCCAGTGCGGCCCTCGTGGCCAGGGGCCCCGGCCTGAGACCCCAAGGCCCCCTGAGGTCAGCCTGGTGCAGCCATGCCCCCAGGCCCCTGGCAGCAGCAGCCGGGCACTCCCTGGCCTGGACCCTGCTTGCCCGGCCCCGGCCTCCCCTCCTCCCAGCCCTGCAGCCGCACACCAGAGGCCGGGGGCGTGGGGGAGGGCGTCCACTTAGACCTTGGGTTCGGCTGCCCCTGGCGCTCCGTGCCCTGGTTTGGCAGGGAGCCGTCCACACTGGCCCTTCCCTCCCTCCTTCCGGGCTCCCCGAAACCCGGCTTCCACCCCCAGCTTCTCCACCGGGAGCCCGGCCAAGCCACCCCCAGCTCCTTCAACCCCCACCCCACCCCACCAGGAGGGCTCCTCCTGGCGCACTCGAGACAGACAGAGGCAGGCAGATCGCTGCAGCCGGACCGATGTGGACAGAGGCTCCAGAGCCCGGCGAGGGGACGGGGGTCACTTTAGCGCCTGTGTCCACCCGGCTGGTGCCCTTCCCTGGAGACAAGAGGAAGCCTCGGCCCTGGTCGTTTACGGGCACAGTGCTGTGCCGGATGGCCTGGCGGATTCCTGTCCACACCAGCCCTGAGGCCGCAAGTGCACCCATTTTACAGATGCAGAAACAGTCTCCTCCTTGGCCGCCCAGCAGGGCGGTGGCAGGAATGAGGTCCGTCCTCCGCTGCCTCCCTGCTGCCGCCACCACTCAGCACGCCCTCCTGGGGGTGGCCCGTCCTGCCTCTCAGCCAATCGTGACGGTGCAAGCCGGCACACGGGCTGGCACGGCTGCTCCGGGGGCAGCACCGTGCACCCGGGACACGCCGGCCAGCATGTGGGGCCAGCAGCTGAGACTGTGGGGTGTCTGCGTGCCCCTGCGAGAGAGCCAGGCCACCCCACAGTTGCAGATCAGCTCCACGCCGCAGGCCTGGGGGCCAGACTCGCTGTGCCGGGTCCGAGTCTCTCACCCCCCAGCGTTCCGAGAGCTGACACAGGGCTGCAGGGGGCTCAGCAATTACACCTGGAGGGGCACACAAGGGGCAGGAGCGCCTCACCCCTGCTTGGTAGCGGGGGGACAGACTGGAGACAGACTGTGCATGCACGGGACTCAACGAAAACCTCACATGGATCATACACGCAGCAAACATCCCGGCTCCGGGGCAGGGATGTGCTCAGTCCCACAGGTGCAGGGAGAGATGAAGCTCAATGCCGGTCCCCAGCCCACACCACTCCGTCCCCACCTGCTGGGCGTCCTCCCTCCCTCCCCCCTTCCGAGGAACCCGGACCCTCCCACCCCCTATCCCCCACTCCAGCCCCACTCCACCTGCGGCAGGTAGCCAGAGCCATCCCTGGAGACCCACCTCAGACCGTGGGACGGAGGAAGCCTCTGGAAGCCCAGTGGCCCCTGCCGCCTCTGGGAGAAAACTCACACTCCCGACCAGGACCTGGAGGCCCTGGCAGGATCCGGGCGCAGCGGCCCCTCTGCCCCAGACCCCGTCCCGATCTCCTCCCGCCTCGCCCTGCTCAGCCCCGAGAATGCCTCCTCTCCCTCGTCCCGGAGCCGTGGCTTCCCTCTGCCTCGATGGTCTCCCCTCCCCGCACCCTCCAGGGTCACTAGCGCCCGCAGGGCCTGCAGGGCTCAGCCTGAAAGCCGCCTCCCCCCCGCCCCCCTCCCCCCCCCGTGAGCGTCCGGGGCCCTGCGACCTCCCTGCCCACCCCGTGTCTCGGTCTGTGATTGTTCCTGCGCGGGGCTGCTGGTCCCCACATGGCCTGCCGCTAGCGAGCACCAGGGGCGGGAGGCCGGCAAGGGCGGGACACCCATCGAGGCGGGCCATGGGGACCAGGCGTCCGGGTGAGGGGGCGGGAGCCCTGGAAGGAGAAGGAATCGGCCTCTGTGATTAAAAAAAAAAAAAAAAGTCACGAAGAGTGACAGACGGAGAACCAGCGGGACCTGGTGTCCCACCAGGTGTCACGGAGGACCGGACAGAGCCTGTGCCCATCCACGTTTTGTCCCTCGGCCCCCGGGCAGGTGCCCCTGGCAGCGGCGGCAGCAGGGAGCGGGGGTGTCAGGAGAGAAGAGGGCTGGGGGCTGGGGGAGGCGTTGAGTCCCGACTCGGGGAGGCCGAGTTTGGGGGCTGGGGCAGGCAAGGGCTCTGCCCCTCCCCAGGTGTGGTGAGGACGGTTATCCCAGAAAGCAGGTGGCGTGTGCCTCGGGGGAGGGGCTGAACGGGAGGGCACGTTCGGGGCTCGGCAGGTGGGGGGGTGCACGAGCTGGGCCAGGACGGTGCCAGCCAGGCAGAGCCTCCTGTGGCCCCCGAGTGTGGCACTTCCGTGGCCCCGGCCTTTCTCACTCTTCTCCCAGGGCCACCGGCCAGCTGTGGGAAAGCAAACCTGCGGGCTTTCCCACACACGGGTTTCAGTTTCCTGGCACTGCCAGGCAGGCAGGAGGACGGGACTCCCGGAGGGTCCGGCAGAGCCTCGGGGCACAGCGGGGTTGGACCTCCTGTCCCACTAGGTCACTGCAGGCAACTCCCCTAATCTTTGGTTTTCCCGCCGCCTCCTAAGGAGCCCTGAGGCCACACCCAGCAGCAACCAGAGCAGAGATTTCATCTGTATTGATGCTTTGAAAAGCGTGTCCAATGCCAGCGAGGTGGCTCACGCCTGTAATCCCAGCACTTTAGGAGGCCCAGGCGGGAGGATCGTTCAATATCAGGAGTTCGAGACCAGCCTGAGCAAGAGCGAGACCTCGTCTCTACTAAAAATAGAAATTAATTGGCCAACTAAAAATATATAGAAAAAAACTAGCCGGGCATGGTGGCGCATGGCTGTAGTCCCAGCTACTCGGGAGGCTGAGGCAGGAGGATCACTTGAGCCCAGGAGTCTGAGGTTGCTGTGAGTGAGGCTGATGCCACGGCACTCACTCTAGCCTGGGCAACACAGTGAGACTCTGTTTCAAAAAGAAAAAAAGAAACACACACAAAAAAAAAGAAAAGAAACAAAAGTGTGGCCTGCACCACAAGTTATTACTGAATGCCCCTCGGCTCTGACGTGCTACGAGTGCAGATTTAAATGTTTGGAGCAGGATGTTTCAAAACACCGGGCGGAAAATTCTAAACATCGACAAATGCCGTTCGGAGCGCACCTACTACGTGCGTGCTTTACAGACCGCTCCTCCTTCGCCGTCCCAGCAGCTCTGTTTGGCCCCCTCCTCACGCCGTCTACCCATTTTCTAGATGGCAACACTGGGGCTCAGAGATGAGCAGTAACTTGTCCACAGTCGCAGAGCGAGCGCCTGGGGAAGCTTCCGTGCGACCCCAGGCCTGCCTGGCTCTGAGACCCGAGCTCTTGCGTCATGAGCAGAGACTTCGGCGGTGGGGACGGGGTGGTGCAACCATCCTCTGCCAAGACACAGGAAAAAAAGAGAAAATGAACTGCGAATGCAAACCTGTCACCGTGCACGTGGTGACATGCATGAAGGTGGCTTTCGCCTCTGCTTGGACGGGCCCCTCGCCACCCGGGCCCCCTGTGCAGGGGAGGAGGGGAGCTCGGCGAGGCGGGAGGCCCCCCCCAGTCCAGTTTCCCTGGAATCCGTGGGAGCATGGAGCCGGCGGCGCAGGCAGCCAAGAACAGAGCTCAGCCCCCGGTGTTTGTGCAGGAGCCCGTGACGTGCGGGCTCCGGGGAGGCCCGGGCTGCCGCCACCCAGGCGCCTCCTCGAGGGGGGCCGTCTTCGTGCGGGGAGCAGCTGGGAGGCGCGGACACCCCCTCCCCTGCCCTCTGCTCGGGCAGCCCTCCAACACCCAGCCTCCGCTTCCGGCCTCCAGTGCCCCGTCCCGCGGGACCTGCTCCGCCCCTTGATGACCACACGGCAGCCTCGAGGGCTTCGAGCCTCGGGGACCCGGCTCCGGACCCCGCTCTGCCACCCCCGAGCCCTTGACGGCCTTCCGGCCCCCCTGAGCCCGGGCGCCCCGTCTCTGTGCTGGCTGGGGGCCGCCTGGAGAAGCCAGAGCCTCGCAGAAGGCGTGGTCGGTGCCCCAGAGCAGCTGCGGCGCCAGCTGCCACCGTCCTCACAGGGCTGTGCTTCCCGGGCACGGTGACCTGGCCACCGGGGCCCCGGCCAGCTGGCGGCGAGTCAACACGGCGCTCCGACCCTGGGCGTGAGGGCCGGACGGGAGTCTTAGCTCCGAGGACATGGGGGCTCCGGGAGGAGCCTGGGCCAGCTCGCCCTGCCCGGGGACAGCCGACCGCTGCGTCCCTGCGCGCCCTGTCAGTCCCGCCCCGTCCCCGGGCATCTCTCAGACCCACCGGGCCCCGGTCGCCGCCACCAGGCAGGCCCGGACGGCCAGATCCCCCCTCCGGACGCAAGCCGCGGCCTCCCGAGGGTAGTGACCGGTCAGCGTAGCCCGGGCCGCGGCCGACCCCCGGATCCCCGGTGGCGAAGCGGAGGTTTGTCCCTGGCAGGTGCTCTGTGTCCTGCCCGGGGTCACCAGGCTGCCACTCACGGGCGCTCACTTGCCCGCCCGCCCGGCGACCCCGGCTCGGGGAGGAGGAGGCTCCGTGCTGACAGCGGCCTCCGTGGCCGGCCTCACCAAGGGCAGGGCGGGGCAGGTCTCCGTCCGACTTCAAACGCGCCCGCCTGTCCGGAAGGGAAGCGTGCTGGGCTCCGTCTGGGGGGAGGTCGGGAAGTGCGGGCTCCTGGGTGCCGGGACACGGAGCACACGGAAGCCGGGAGGGCAGCGCCGCGGCCCCCCCCCTCCCCCCGCGGGACTCTGGCCCCGAACGACCTTTCCCAGAGGCGGATCTGACCTCCAGGCCCACACACGGGAGCCTCCACGGTGGGTTCCGTGAGCACGCGGAGGGCGCAGAGCACGCGGTGCCCACGCGTGCAGGGCGGGTCCCTGCCAGGCCCCTCCTTTCCCTGAGCTCAGCGACTCCATCACCCTTGAGCCAGTGTCACGGAAGCTCCGTGGCCGCTGTGCCCCCTGGAGTTAAGAACGGACAGCGTTATATTTTGTTTTTTTTTTTTGTTTTTTTTTTTTTTTAGTATGATCAGAAGGTGGGCAATATTTTGTTTTATTTTATTTTTTGAGTCAGAGTCTCGCTCTGTTGCCCAGGCTAGAGTGAGTGCCGTGGCGTCAGCCTAGCTCACAGCAACCTCAGACTCCTGGGCTCAAGCGATCCTCCTGCCTCAGCCTCCCGAGTAGCTGGGACTACAGGCATGTGCCACCACGCCCGGCTGATTTTTTTTTCTATTTTTAGTTGGCCAATTAATTTCTTTCTATTTTTATAGTAGAGACGGGGTCTCGCTCTTGCTCAGGCTGGTTTTGAACTCCTGACCTTGAGTGATCCTCCCGCCTCGGCCTCCCGGATTGCTGGGATTAACAAGCGTGAGCCACCGCGCCCGGCTGAGGAGAAGTGTGTTAAAGGCTGAAGTGTCATCCAGAGCTGGTTAACACCCCTCCGGTGGCCTTCGCCCCAGCAGAGGCTCACCGGCAGCCCCAGGAGCCGGGCGTCCTGGCCTGGGGGGATGGGCAAGGGTGGACCCGAGTGGGGGAGGGGCAAGGGTGGACCCGAGTGGGGGAGGGGCAAGGGTGGACCCGCATGGGGGAGGGGCAAGGGTGGACCCGAGTGGGGGATGGGCAAGGGCGGACCCACGTGGGGGAGGGGCAAGGGTGGACCCGAGTGGGGGAGGGGCAAGGGCGGACCCGCATGGGGGAGGGGCGAGGGCGGACCCGTGTGGGGGAGGGGCAAGGGTGGACCCGCGTCGGAGATGGGCAAGGGTGGACCCGAGTGGAGGATGGGCAAGGGCGGACCCACGTGGGGGAGGGGCAAGGGCGGACCCGTGTGGGGGAGGGGCAAGGGTGGACCCGCGTGGGGGAGGGGCTCACCGGCCAGGGAAGGCACAGCTGGGAAACAGGCCATGACAACAACACGGAGTGGCCGCTGCTGGCTCACGGGGGAGATGCGAGGGGTGGGGGGCCACGGGAGTCCAGTGGGGACACCCCCAGCCTGGGGGCCAGGAGGGCTTCGCAGGGGGAGGGGCATGGCAGGCTGCCGGGGACACCAAGGCCACCCGGAAAGCTCGTGTGCCGAGCGTCAGAACTCAGGCCTTCCGAGCCGGGAGGATCACTTGGCTCCGGGGTTCGAGCCCAGCCTGAGCAAGAGCCAGACCCCGTCTCTACTATAAACAGAAAAGTTAGCCAGCCTCATGCTGCGCACCTGTAGTCCCAGCTACTCGGGAGGCTGAGGCAGGAGGATCGCTTGAGTCCAAGAGTTGGAGGCTGCTGTGAGCGAGGCTGACGCCACAGCACTCTACTCGGGGTGACAGAACGAGACTCTTTCTCAAAACATAAATCCTGGGGCTCAAGCTATTCTCCCACTTCAGCTTCCTGAAGTAGCTGGGACTGCAGGTACACACCACCATGCCCGGCTAATTGTTTTTTATTATTATTATTATTATTTATTTTTTTTTGTAGACTTGAGGGTCTCGCTATGTTGCTCAGGCTGATCTCGAACTCCTGGTCTCAAGCGATCCTCCTGCCTCAGCCTCCCAGAGTGCTGGGGTTACAAGTGTGGGCCACCGCGCCCGGCCTGTGCCCACTTCTTCTAACCCTGCCACCCTCTCAGATACAGCACCTTTCAAATTACAAAGTCCGTTTCGTGATTAGCGAAACGTTTCGTTTAACCGGCGCAGTTACTGTGGCCCTGCGTAAGGGAGACACAGCCCTCATGCTGCAGACCAAGCTCCGATGGTTGGAGTTTAGTCTCTCAACAAACAGGAGCAAACCTGTGCCGTGCAGGCACTGCTAGCTGTCGGCGTCAGAAATCGCACCAGGCCACCCCCCCAGGGCCGGGTCAAGAAGGTCAGTGGGCTTTCCGTCCGGGTGTTAAATTAGGCAATGTGCGCTTTCGAGACTAGATTCTCCTCGTCCGGCAGGGCCGATGCAACAACTTCTTTCCCCTGAAAAAAACGAGACGATTATTCTCTAAAAAGATACTTCCTAGTTGAACTTTGATTTTCTTCAAGTTGAAAAGTCCCGCTTAGATCTTAAAAGCCTTCCTAAACTAGTTTGAGAAGAGTGAATGAATGAATGAATTTTTAGCTGGTATTCCAAAAATTCATGTAGAAAGTCGGAAAAACCTGATTGAGACAAGCTTGTGCTGTCCGACTAAATATGTGGGAAATGTCGTCACCGTTGTTTCCATGCCTCCTGGGCACTTAGCAAGATACTTGGGCGGACGCTGGTCACTGTTCTGTTCCCAGCCTGCCCAGCGCCCCCACGCCCTGGGCCTGCTGCTGCCCATCCACCTCCTTTCCTCCCTGATGGGCCTTCCCCGCCCCCTTGCTGCACCGCTGGGAGACAGGGGAGGAGAGGCAAGTAGTTACATCTGAGAGTTTCCTGGTAGCCCGGGCAAAGAGGGAAACAGGCTGATTATGGGACACCCATTGCCCCGTGGAGAGACACAGTCCAGTTCGTCAGGCAGGGGCCCTTGCCTGCCAGAGGCTGCCCACGGGGAGCCAGCAGGGAAGTAACGATGACCTCAAAGACAGAGTCTCTGCCGACGCCGCGGGGCAGGCTGAGCGTGCTCAGTGAAGGCCACACTCCAGGAGGCCGGCATGTGGGGTGCAAGGGAGGCGTGTCCTGCTGACAGACAGCTCAGGGTGCAGCCTGGAGAGTCCTGGAGAACGGGGGTCATTGGAACCCCTCAAATAACAGCCTTTGCCGGCTTCTAGTTTAAATGTTAGAATTGCTAATGCATTTCCACGGCTCCACATGCAAAGGCACAAAAAGGCAGACAGTGGCAACGCTCCTCCCGTGCCCCAGTTCACGGCTGCCCCAGAGGTGGGGCGGCTACCCGCTTCTTGTGCATTTCCCCAGAGGGGTCATGTGTGCATATGTCTGTGTCCATGTATGCAAACAGGTGTCCGTATATGTGCACGTGTGTGTAACTGTTACACAGATTGTAACACACTGTGTATATGCATGTAACTGTTACACAAATTGTAACACGCTGTATATATGCATGTGTGTGTAACTATTATACAAATTGTAACACTGTATATATGCATGTAACTGTTAAACAGATTGTAACACACTGTGTATATGCATGTGTGTAACTGTTACACAAATTGTAACACTGTATGTGCATGTGTGTATAACTCTTACACAAATTGTAACACACTGTGTATATGCATGTGTGTGTAACTGTTACGTAAATTGTAACACACCATATATATGCATGTGTAACTGTTACACAAATTGTAACACACTGTATATATGCATGTGTGTAACTATTACACAAATTGTAACACACTGTATATATGCATGTGTGTAACTATTACACAAATTGTAACACACTGTATATATGCATGTGTGTAACTTACACAAATTATAACACTATATATATGCATGTAACTGTTACACAGATTATAACACATTGTGTATATGCATGTGTGTAACTGTTACACAAATTGTAACACTGTATATGCATGTGTGTGTAACTATTACACAAATCGTAACACACTGTGTATATGCATGTGTGTAACTGTTACATAAATTGTAACACACCATATATATGCATGTGTGTAACTATTACACAAATTGTAACACACTGTGTATATGCATGTGTGTGTAACTGTTACATAAATTGTAACACACCGTGTATATGCATGTGTGTATAACTGTTACACAAATTGTAACACACTGTGTATATGCATGTGTGTATAACTGTTACACAAATTGTAACACACTGTGTATATGCATGTGTGTGTAACTGTTACATAAATTGTAACACACTGTGTATATGCATGTGTGTGTAACTGTTACATAAATTGTAACACACTGTGTATATGCATGTGTGTAACTATTACACAAATTGTAACACACTGTGTATATGCATGTATGTGTAACTATTACACAAATTGTAACACACTGTGTATATGCATGTGTGTGTAACTGTTACATAAATTGTAACACACTGTGTATATGCATGTGTGTAACTATTACACAAATTGTAACACACTGTGTATATGCATGTATGTGTAACTATTACACAAATTGTAACACACTGTGTATATGCATGTGTGTGTAACTGTTACGTAAATTGTAACACACCATATATATGCATGTGTGTATAACTGTTACAAATTGTAACACACTGTATATATGCATGTGTGTGTAACTATTACACAAATTGTAACACACCATATATATGCATGTGTGTATAACTGTTACACAAATTGTAACACACTGTGTATATGCATGTGTGTGTAACTGTTACACAAATTGTAACACACCATATATATGCATGTGTGTATAACTGTTACACAAATTGTAACACACTGTATATGCATGTGTGTAACTGATACAGGAATCGTAACGCACTGCAAACACATTCTGCGCGTTCTTCCACCCTGTAGGGGAGATGGCCCTCTGTGAGCGTACTGACCATCACTCCCTGTAAGGAATACTCCAGGGTGCGGATGTGCTGTCACTGTTTTAGCCAGTCCCCTGCTGAGAGGCAGTTGGCAACTCACGGTGCTTTGCTGCAGCTAATAGCTACCGTTGTGCGCGGGCCCCGGGCCCCGTCTACCCAGGCCTTCGACACACTCAGACCCACTCACACCCGCACCCGGCGAGCGTCAGCGAGGGGCTGCTGAGAAGGGGAGGGGAGGCTGGCTGTGGTGTCGTGACAGATGGGAGGTGTCCACCACGCAGGACCAGCCAGGCGTGACGGCCACCCGGGCCAGTTTGCTCTGTGGCTGTGGCTCCCTATGCCTGGACAACATGCATGGGAGGGCTGAGCCCCCGCACACGGTTCAAGGCTGACTCTGGGAGAGGGGATTTCATGGGGCTCCTGAGCTCTGTCACCGCAGTCCCTGCTCCGGTCCCCTCTTGCCTGCTCCAGGGGGAGGGTAGGCGAGCAAGTGCCATGGCGACAGGCCTCCACCCCGGCTGGGTTGTAGGCTCAGGCCCCACAGAACACCAGGGGCTGAGCGGGGCCTGCACAGGCTCCGGCTCTGGGGCTCCGGGAGGAGGCAGAGGTCCTGGCGCAGTCACCAGGCCCGGCAGGCTCAGACTTGAGAACTCAGAGTCAGAGGTGGACGGGCAGAAGCCACTTGGAGCTGAGAAGAGGGTCCTGACCCTGTGTGCGGCCACATCCACATCCGGGGGTGGGATTTGGGCAGGCAGGTGGGCGGGTCCTTTCCGGATGGGTGTGGGAGCCAGTCCCAGCCCCGTTCCCGATTTGGGAAATGCCATATCTCGGGAGGCTCCCACCGTGTGCCGGGCGCAGGGCGGTGCAGCACAGCGGGAAGGCGCCAGCGTCCCTGAGGCTGCACCGGGCTGCAGACCTCCGGAACGTGCACTCGGGGGGACCCACGGACGGCGTAGCTCCCCCGGGATCCCGCAGTGGGAGGTGGAGAAGGAGCTGGGGACGGGGGACGTCTCATATTGGGGGAAGGAAGGGAGGACGGACTTGGAGTCTGGGCCGGGGCTGACACGCTCGGGGGTCCACTGTGGCTGCTCCGAGCTGGAGCCCCCTGTGCCCACCCAGGACAGCAGCTGGGTCTTGTGTGTGCATGTGCATGTGTGTGCACACATATGAACACACATACATGTGTGTTTTCAGTAACCTGCCCCTGGTAGGTCGATGAGAGCCATCACTTGAGCTTGCAAATGACCCGAGCGGTTTAAAAACATCCCTGAGCTTCTGCGTGAACCGGGAGCTTTTCCGGGCACCTGTCTGCGGCGGCCCTGCGAGGGGCAGCCCCCACGCCCCGGGGAGAGCAGACGCCGCCCACAGAAGCAGCAGGCAGCTGGATCCTCCAAAGACAGACAGTAAATAGCGGATCCGAGCCCAGGCCTGACGGCTCCGAGCTTCGGCAGCTGCCGCGACCCCTGGGCCCCAGCGTGGACTCCCAGGGACGCTGGTTTTAAGGAAGGACGATGATGGATCTCCCCAAAATAGGGACGCAAAAGGGTTCCGTGGGGGAGCAGGTTCCGGGAAACGCTCCTCCGTGGCGGGAATCCCCTGCCGGCTTCCCGGGTGGCCTTCCCGGGCGGTGGGCCAAACACCGAGGCTTTTGCTGGTCACCAGCTAGTTAGTTAACTATTTCGGGACGGCGCTCACCGGCCGCGACACCTCGCCCACAGCTGGCACTCACGGTCCGCACGGCGGTCTGCGCTGTGCGTTGACCACGCGTCCGTTCTGCTCTTGTGTGACGAGGAAAGCTTGAAAGCACTGGAAGCTTGTTTTACTTTACAGGCAGCTTTGCTTGTCATGTAAATCAGAATAGGTAACATGTACATGTATGTTTTCACCATGTTATTTTTAAATGTGCACAATTTTGTTTTGATAAATGAAAAAATCAGAAAAGTCAAGTTTAGTTATTAAAGCTAAAGTCGGCGCCGGGCTGTGCGTGTTCGTCTGTGGCTGTCGACTACAGTCGTTGCTGGGCTGTGCGCGTTCATCTGTGGCTGTCAACTAACAGTCGACGCTGGGCTGTGCACATTCATCTGTGGCTGTCGACTACAGTCGACGATGGGCTGTGCGTTCATCTGCGGCTGTCAACTAACAGTCGGCGCTCGCACTGAAGTGGTTAGTAAGCCGGGCCTCAGGGCGTCGGTGACAAACGCGCCCGGTCCCCGTTCGGCACTCGAGGCCCCGTGCCCAGGCCGAGGCTCCGGGGACCGTCCTTGGTCGGGGAGCGGGAGCGACTCGGTGCAGCCTGAGCAGGAGCGAGTGAGGGCCGAGCTCTCAGGGCCGAGCTCGTCACCGCGGCGGCGGGGAGAAAACGCACACACGTCTGCGTCTCCACGGCGGGACGGGAGCCGCCTCTGCGCCCAGCCCCCTCCTGCACGCTGGTTCCGGGGCCCCCTCCCCTCCGCCTCCTCCCTGGCCTCTGTCCCCAGACTTGGACTCGCACAGCTCGGCGGCCCGGTCTCGCCGTGTCCCATGTCCCCACCCGCCTTCCCCCCCAGATGGGAGACTCAGGGCCCCACACGAGTTCGCCGTTGCCGCTCCAGGAGGCCGAGTCGGGACTGCGGGCCGGGGAGAGGGCGGGCGGGGCGGGGGACAGTCTGTGTCTCGGGGGTGACATTGCCCCTCCCCCGGCCCGGCTGCACCTCGAGGGCCTCCCCTCCCCCGCCCACTCTGCTTTAATGGGGGGCGGCGGGGCCGAGCATCAGGGCCCGTGAGTCCTGCATGGAGGCTGGGCTGCCGCAGGAGGACAGTAGCCGCGTGGCTGCAACTGAGAGGCTTTGATTGGGGAGCGGCCGTAGGCGAGGTCAGGTGGAATGCCGGCATTTCCGAAAGCTCGAGTGAGGCCAGCACAAGTGGCCACCGAGAGCCGCCAGCTGGGCCGGGTCTGGCTCCCAGTGGGGGCTCAGTAGACCCCGGTCCAGCCAATGAATGAGGAATCATCCGGTCGAATAAGAGGTGCGGGAACTCTGTTTTTCACCGTCAAAACCACCTGTGTGGGCCCGGTGCAGTGGCTCACACCTGTCGTCCTGGCACTCTGGGAGGCCGAGGCAGGAGGATCGCTCACGGTCAGGAGTTCGAGACCAGCCTGAGCAAGAGTGAGACCCCGTCTCTACTGAAAAAAAAATAGAAATTAGCCAGACAAATAAAAATCTATATAGAAAAATTAGCCGAGTGTGGTAGCGCATGCCTGTAGTCCCAGCTACTCGGGAGGCTGAGGCAGGAGGATCGCTTGAGCCCAGTAGTTTGAGGTTGCTGTGAGCTAGGCTGATGCCACGGCACTCACTCTAGCCTGGGCAACAAAGCGAGACTCTGTCTCAAAACAGAAAAAGAAACACAGGCCCCTCCTGAGACGGGACAGGCACTAGGTCCGGCCCCAGGCCGGGCTCGGGCAGCAGGAGCACTCTGCAGCCGGGTCAGCTACAGGGACGACGGGAAGGGAGGCGGACCGGGGCCAGGCGTGCGCTCGGCCCTGGGAACGTCCAGCCCAGCTGAGGCCCCTGTGAGGCCCCAGACATTTCCTCCGACCAAGGTGTGAGTTCTGAGTCCCTTCCTGTGAGCTTGGCACGGCTCAGGCGTAGTTTCTGGATCAGCCCCCTGGACCTGCCCAGGCCGAGGGCAAGGTATGGGCCGGCGAGGGGTTCTCAGCCTGAGCTGCCGTCGGGATCACAGGGAGGCAGCAGGAGCTTGGAGCACGGCCAGGTGGGAGCCTGCCTGGTCCCGAGCTTCACCCAGTGAGGCCCCAGGAGGAACCTGGGTCTGTTACGGCGATTTGGAAGCTCAGAATGTTTCTAGAGGCCCCCTGAGGACTCCTGGTGGAGCCCAGATCAAGTTTTCCATCTCTCAGGTCCATCCTAGGTCTCTGTGGAAGCCCCAGGTGGAGTCCTGGGCCCGTCTCTGCAGCAGCCCAGGTGTGGCTGCAGAACAGGTCCACCAGGTGTTGCTTCCCTGACACAGAGCCAGGTGTGGCTGCAGAACAGGTCCACCGGGTGTTGCTTCCCTGACAGAGCCAGGTGTGGCTGCAGAACAGGTCCACCAGGTGTTGCTTCCCTGACAGAGCCAGGTGTGGCTGCAGAACGGGTCCACCAGGTGTTGCTTCCCTTGACAGAGCCAGGTGTGGCTGCAGAACGGGTCCACCAGGTGTTGCTTCCCTGACAGAGCCAGGTGTGGCTGCAGAACAGGTCCACCAGGTGTTGCTTCCCTTGACAGAGCCAGGTGTGGCTGCAAAACAAGTCCACCGGGTGTTGCTTCCCTGACAGATCTAGGTGTGGCTGCAGAACGGGTCCACCAGGTGTTGCTTCCCTGACAGAGCCAGGTGTGGCTGCAGAACAGGTCCACCGGGTGTTGCTTCCCTGACAGAGCCAGGTGTGGCTGCAGAACAGGTCCACCGGGTGTTGCTTCCCTGACAGAGCCAGGTGTGGCTGCAGAACAGGTCCACCAGGTGTTGCTTCCCTGACAGAGCCAGGTGTGGCTGCAGAACAGGTCCACCAGGTGTTGCTTCCCTGACAGAGCCAGGTGTGGCTGCAGAACGGGTCCACCAGGTGTTGCTTCCCTTGACAGAGCCAGGTGTGGCTGCAGAACGGGTCCACCAGGTGTTGCTTCCCTTGACAGAGCCAGGTGTGGCTGCAGAACAGGTCCACCAGGTGTTGCTTCCCTGACAGAGCCAGGTGTGGCTGCAGAACAGGTCCACCAGGTGTTGCTTCCCTTGACAGAGCCAGGTGTGGCTGCAAAACAAGTCCACCGGGTGTTGCTTCCCTGACAGATCTAGGTGTGGCTGCAGAACGGGTCCACCAGGTGTTGCTTCCCTGACAGAGCCAGGTGTGGCTACAGAACAGGTCCACCGGGTGTTGCTTCCCTGACAGAGCCAGGTGTGGCTACAGAACGGGTCCACCAGGTGTTGCTTCCCTGACAGAGCCAGGTGTGGCTGCAGAACAGGTCCACCAGGTGTTGCTTCCCTTGACAGAGCCAGGTGTGGCTGCAGAACGGGTCCACCAGGTGTTGCTTCCCTGACAGAGCCAGGTGTGGCTGCAGAACGAGTCCACCAGGTGTTGCTTCCCTGACAGAGCCAGGTGTGGCTGCAGAACAGGTCCACCAGGTGTTGCTTCCCTGACAGAGCCAGGTGTGGCTGCAGAACGAGTCCACCAGGTGTTGCTTCCCTGACAGAGCCAGGTGTGGCTGCAGAACGAGTCCACCAGGTGTTGCTTCCCTGACAGAGCCAGGTGTGGCTGCAGAACGAGTCCACCAGGTGTTGCTTCCCTGACAGAGCCAGGTGTGGCTGCAGAACGGGTCCACCAGGTGTTGCTTCCCTGACAGAGCCAGGTGTGGCTGCAGAACAGGTCCACCAGGTGTTGCTTCCCTGACAGAGCCAGGTGTGGCTGCAGAACGGGTCCACCAGGTGTAGCTTCCCTTGACAGAGCCAGGTGCAGCCCACAGGTGTTCCCTGCACCTGTTGCATTCCCAGGGAGTCCTGGACGGAGCTCTGGTCCGTTCTCACGCCTGCAATCCGCCGGCTTCTGCGGGTCCCTGGCTGGGTGAGGAGGCTCTGAGCCGGCCGAGCAGGCCAGCCAGGTCTCCCCACAGCGCCCACGGCACGTTCCAGGTGTGGCGGCGGCCTGGGCCTCCCGCCCAGGTGAAGCCGCGTGGGGCGGGGCGGTGGCCTTGTCCTTGCAGCCGGGCAACTGTCCTGGAGGGGCTGAGCCCGGCTCGGCGGCACCCCCGGCCTGCGGGGAGACTCCACGTCGATCATCCTCAAACGTGAGCCTGTGAGGAGCCGGCCAGGCTCTGGGGAGAAGCTCCAGCCCCCGACGGAAGGCCTGGTGGCCCCGGGGGTCTGCCCCTCTAGCAGGTGCCACAGGGACTCGCAGGGGGTGGCTGGGGTGCAGCAGCAGGACGAGCAGGTCATTCTGTCCGGCTCCCTCCCGGGCGGCTGCTGCCCGGCGGAACCGTGTGGCCTGAGCCCCCCGGGCCTGGAGGGCAGGCGGCAGCCCAGGCAGGCGGCCTCGGGGCTGTGCCGTGAGTCACGTGGTTTGTCTAGCGCAAGGTGCGTCCCTCCCCGGCGCGCAGTGGGACCACCCGGAGGGCCCGCTGACAACACGGGTGTGTGGACAGGCGGGCGGTAACTGGCAGGCGTCGGGAGAGACGGAGGGAGGAGGCCGGTGGCAGCTGCGGCCCTGGGAGCCCCCCAGGTCTGAGGGCGGAGAGCCGAGTTCACCGCCTGCAGCCGAGTCCGGCCTGGCGTCCTCCGGCATCCCTGCTCCTTAGGTTTCCAGCAGGGGTGAGGCCGCGGGGATTGCAGGTCGGGGGCCCCCGACCCGCCCCTCCCTGGTGGGCAGCTCTGGGTCCCCGCAGCCCCAGGAAGGCGCCACTCCTGCCACGGCCCCACCGAGGCCCGCCCGGCAGTGCCTCGCGCCTAAGTCTCACCTGCCCCAGGCTCCCCAGGGTGGGGCCGGCCCTCTTCATCTCTTCCAGCCCAGGCCTGAGTGGTCGGGGGCTACCCACCAACGTGCGCCTTCCGGCTCCTCTGCTCCCCAGCTGTGTGGCCTCAGGCAAGTGGCTTGACTTCTCTGAGCTTCGGGTTCATCAGCTGAAAACAGGCGACACCTGCTGCACTTGATGAGCTCGGGAACAGATGGGGTCGTGGGAGTGAGCGTGTGCGCCGCCTCGAGGGGGTGGGAAGAGCCAGAGGCCGCTGCAGCCCGTGACCTGCCCCCTCTGGGGGGGGTCCCCGCTGCAGCCCATCCGTGACCTGCCCCTATCTTGGGGGGGAGTCCCCGCTGCAGCCTCCAGGTCCGGGCGTCTGAGGCCACAGCTGACATTTCATTCTTCAGCCCCAGTGACCTGTTTCCTAGGAAACGCGGGAGACTTGACTCTGAGCAAGTCTCTGCCTCCCTCCCCCTCCCCATCTCTCTCGTACACATACAGACACACACACACAACACACACGGAGCCACACGTATGCACACAACACACACATGCACACACATGGGGACACACGTGCATGCACACAACACACACATGCACACATGGACACACATGCACACAACACACACGGGGACACGCACATGCACACACACCAACACATTCACACATATACACAGGGACACACAGAGAGACACAGATTGCATGCACAACACACAAACAACACACGTACACAACACAAACACATGCACAATACACACATGCACAACACATGTGCACACACCATACACATGCACAATATGCATGCCCACACAACACACATGCATGTACACATCGCACATGCACACACAACACGTACACATGCACACATCAACACACATGCATGCACACACGAGCACACACACACACCCTGGCTGCCACCTAGACTGACAACTAACAGAAGCACAGGACGAGTGAGCAGAAGCAAACCTGGTCGGCACAGCTCCCCGTGGGCACCTCTGCCCGGCGGCCCCTCTGCACCACCTCTCCCCACCCCCGCTCTCCGGGCAGCCCCGGCTGGGCCCAGCTCTGCCGCCTGCTCTGAGCCGCCTGCCCTCTCCCTGCTGGGCCTCTGCCCAGGCGGCCCCCGGCCCCTCCTGTCTCCGGCCCCCGAGCCCTGCCCTCTGCCCTGCCCTCTGCCCTGCCCTCTGCCCTGCCCTCTGCCCTGCCCTCTGCCCTGCCAACGTCCCCGCAGTCTGTGCCCCCCCAGTCCTCAAACAGAAACCTGGGTGCTGTCCTGACCCCCCCACGCCTCCCCCAGCTCCGCCCGGGCCCCACCCGCCGTGGGCACCCCGTCCCCCCACCCACGCTGTGCGGCCCCCATGGCGCGGGCTCTGCCTGTTCAGCTGCCCCCCCTCCACCCAGCTGGAATAAACCGGGATGGATGCCCCATCCTTGGGGCCCCCCGACTCCCTGGGCAAATGGGGGGCTGGGGGGAGGGGGTTCCCCCGTCCCACAGCCCTGTGCTCTCACCGCACACGGGAGTGGTCGCCACGGTGACAAACACGGCAGCAAACACTCACCTGCTGCTCGCTGGGTGCCAGGCGCCTTCTAAGAGCTTCGCGGGCATTTAACGCCATGACGTTGTCTGGCTCCTCCCTGCCCGGGGCCTCGGGGGCCAAAGTTGTCCCAGCTCCGAGCCACCCGCACCCGGCACCCGGCAGCTCCCGGGGGTCTCACAGGGGCCGCGTCTGTCCACTGCTCCAACCGCAGGACCTACCGTGTCTCCCCGAAAACAAGCCCTCCCCATAAAATAAGCCCCAGCAGGATGTCTAAGCATGTGCGCCATAGAAGCCCCACCCCGAAAATCAGCCCTGGTGACGGGCGTGGCTGCGCAGCGTCTGCACAACCCGTGCGTGTCGTCGCGGAGCGGGAGAGAACACGAGCAGCCCTTCTCATCCGCCCGTGAGAGCTCTGTGGCTCCACAGGAGAGATGGGGCCGGTGGTTCTAAGGGAAATAGAGTCACAAGACATCCAGGACGGGATTCGGGGTCTGGAGAGTGAGGATGATGTTCCAGAAGAAGACGACTTCACTCTACTTGAATAAATGTAGATGGCTGTCCCGTACTTAAAAAAAAATAACACATCCCCTGAAAACAAGCCCCAGGGTGTCTTCTCGAGGAGAAATAAATATAAGACCCCGTCTTGTTTTCGGGGAGACACGGCAGAGAGCACTCAGTCCGTTGTTGGGGGGGGTGAGCTAAACGTGTGCGGCGTCCGACTGTGTCCGTCCCCAAAGCGGACGTTCTCGGTGTGTTTTCCCAGCCTCCCTCCGCCCGCCTGGCTGCTTAAAACTCGCGTCTTTGCGACGCGCTGGCGGACGGGGTCTGTGCGTTTCGTTTCCCCCGTGTAAGGTCCTGAGCATCGGCTCTGTCCGGCCGTACGGAAGCCTCCTTGCATCGGGAATCTGAAGCCGAGAACCGCTGCAACCGCAAAGAAAGACCCGTGCGGGGCCGAGGGGCGGCGGGCACTTCGCGGAGCGGCTGGGCGGGGAAGGGAGCCCCACGCCGGGTCCGCGCACGCCCGCTGAGCTAACCGAGCTGTCTCCTCCCCGCGCAGCACTACTTCACCGTGAACTTCAGCCACGAGAACCAGAAGGCGCTGGAGCTGCGGACTGAGGATGCCAAGGACTGTGACGAGTGGGTGGCGGCCATCGCGCACGCCAGGTACGTGGCCCCGCGGGCCGGCCGGCCGGGGAGACCCCGGGCCCTGCTCTGGGGCAGACCCAGCCCGGGACGAGGAGGGCGCGGACAGGGAGGGCAGAAGCCACGGGCAGCAGCTCTTGGCAGGGGCCCCCTGGCGCCCGGGGTCCGGGGTCCGGCTGCGCCTCCCGCCGCGGGGAGCTGGGACCGTGGGGGACGGCTCCAGCCTGGTCCAGCCCGGCAAGCTCCTGTGCTTCTGCATCTCGGGGAACCGGTGTGATCCGGTTCGAGCACAGGCTTCCCGACCGCCAAAGTCTGAGCCCTTGAGACTCCGACCCAGGTGCAGCCGCTCGTTGCTGCAAACTCGGACGGGGTCTCTCCCCCCTCTCTGGCCTCCCCGCTTGTCCTGAGTCGGGAATCCGCGAGACCTGTCCCCGGTGTGACTCGGATTCCCACCTGCTCCGTCCCGTTCCCCGTCTGGACGGGGGCTCGCTTGGACGCTGGGGAGAGGCCGGGGCACAGGGAAAGCCACAGGGAGAGCGGGGCTCCCGGCGGGCGGGCGCTCTGGTCCTGAGGGAGACAGAGGGGCTCGTGGGCCAGGACGTGGCAGAGCCGGCCCCCTGGCGGGTGGGGAGTCTCCACGTCCCCTTCCTGCGCTGAGTCAGCACCCGGGGAGGAGCCCAGAGCCGGACGAAGGCACAGCCGGGGCCGGGACTCGGCGGAGAACGTGCAGGGCGGCTGTGGGTTTGGGCGTCAGTTTGGGCGTGGAGCTCGGTGACACAGGGACCGAGGGGGGCGGGGCACGGGTGATGAGTACTGGCCGTGCGCGTGTGGACGGTGGACGTGCGGACGGAGAGAGGGGGGTTTCCGGGGCTCTTCCTTGAGTCTGACTCGGGCTGGCCACTCCGGGACCCCTCGCCGTGGCGACAGCCGTGACCACGTCCCCGAGCTCCGGCCCCATCTCCGACTCTGTCCCCGAGGCGAGCCCAGGCTGGCCGCGGAGCCAGGCTGTCACGAACGAACGAGGAAGGTCACGCCCCGTGTGCGGTGGATGCCACTCGAGCGGCCCCGGGGCCCACGGCGTGGTCTGGAGGACAGTAGACAGGACACGGGTGGTCCGTGGCCACCGCCCGGAACACGCACCGATGGCGTCCCGTCTGGGAAGCTGAGCCGCGCCGGGCCTGGCGGTGCTCGGACGGGACACGCCTGTGCACAGCTGGGGCCCTCAGAGGCTGCGCTGAGCACAGACTCCGTGTTGGGGGCGTCACTGCCACCCACGGGCACACGGGACAACCCGCGGACACCGGAAACGGGGCAGCGCTTGGCCCGAGTGGGAGCACTGGGGGGCAGATTGGATGGGTGTAGATACGAGCATTTCAACACCATTCTGCAAAAAAAAAAAATCCTTGAATAAAGGCACTGATAAGGAAAGAGAATTCCAGGGATGATGCAGAGACAGTCGGTGACAGAAGGCAGCTGGGGCCATCGAGGGTCACGCTGACCAGGCAGCAGCAGCAGCTCAGAGTCACGGCTCGAACGGGAATCCCGGCATCGCAGAGGGTGGATCCCGGTGCAGAAGGGCCGGATTCAAGGGGAGCAGACGGACCACAGTCTCCCCAGCACCAAAGCGGAGCCCAGGACGGCGCCAGTTTTAGGACCAAATGCCGCTATTTCCGGGAAGGGGCTTTCCAAGCGCTGACGTGTGAACGAACACAGCATCCTAACGTGCTGTGCATTCCGGGAACCAGGACCACGTCGTTGATTTAGAAAATCGGCCAATACAAAAATGTCCCGGGAACAGTGAAACGCCGAAGCCCGCACGGCAGGGCGGCAAAATGGTGCGGGCAGTCATCCGTGGAAAAGGGCGGAACAGCTCAAACTCCCGCACCAGCTGGTTGGAGCATAAGAGGACACAACCGCTTTGCAAAAGCGTCAGGCAGTTGCTTAAAAAGTTAAGCATGGGCCGGGCGCGGTGGCTCACGCCTGTGATCCCAGCACTCTGGGAGGCCAAGGAGGGAGGATCACTCGAGGTCAGGAGTTGGGGACCAGCCTGAGCAAGAGCAAGACCCCGTCTCTACTAAAAATAGAAAGAAATTAGCTGGACAACTAAAAACATAGAAAAAACTAGCCAGGCATGGTGGCGCATGCCTGTAGTCCCAGCTACTCGGGAGGCTGGGGCAGCAGGATTGCTTGAGCCCAGAAGTTTGAGGTTGCTGTGAGCTAGGCTGACGCCACGGCACTCACTCTAGCCTGGGCAACAAAGTGAGACTCTGTCTCAAAAAAATAAAAAACAAACAAACAAACAAACAAAAAAACCAGGCAACGAAACGGTCCAGAGTGTAGCGACATCACTATGGCTACAGCCCGACTGCAGCTCCAGGCCGGCTCTGACTGACTGTCACTTGGGGCAACTCACATCCCCTCTCTGAGCCTCAGTTTCCTCACTTACAAAATGAGACCGTGGGCCTCTCGGGTCCCCCGAGCTCCCTCCCAGCTCTGAGGGGCTGCGAGTCGGCAGACTGTGCCACACGGGGCAGGTGCTCAGCGGCCGCCGCAGGTGTGCTGGGGGGCGGTGGAGGGGAGGGGGAGGGGCCGGCAGGCCGTCCCACCAGGCCCAGGAAGAGGAGGCTGATGGAGAAGCCTTCGCCACCTCGGAGGGGGGCGCGGTGCAGTGGGAAAACCGGGATAACTCGGCTTCGAGCTCTGGGAGGAATGTCCTTTGCCGGCCAAGGCAGCCGGTCCCCCGGGAAGGCGGGGACCATCGAGCGTCCACCTCCATGTTCGCAAGAGAAGCCCGAGCCCCACTCCGGTCAGGCGGAACCTCGAA